>NC_088098.1:53149124-53787697 GCF_036370855.1 Dromaius novaehollandiae
TCCCAAAGATCTCTCACTGAAAGTATGAGGCTCAGCATTACATTTAGGCTAGATTCTCCAATTTATTCTTGGCCAGAAATCAAGGTAAGATATCTCCAGGACAGAGATGTTTGCTTGCCAGACAAGAGGTTACCTTGGCATCTTTGCAGTTGAGGCCCAGGAATAGTGGTTTCCTCACCAAGGGAAAGCTGAGTTCTTACTAGCAGAGTCGAGCTCTATTTCCTCCTGCTGGTCTCTACTCTCAGCAGGAGGAATCACCTCTGCTATTTATGGTGACCTGCTGACAAGCCTCCTGGAGCAGCGAGCTCCCTTCTCTGTCCCAGGGCAGTGGTGAAAAGGGAGCAGGGAAGAAGAGACAGGCCTGTTAAAATACCTTTCCTCAGCCTTTTATTCTACCTTCATCCATCCCTGTCTCTGTGATTATGGCTGAGAGCAGCTCTCTCTGAAGTCCCCTCTTTCATAAGCAGCTTCTTTTGATCACACATTGCAACAGCTAAGGTTCTGTTTAAATGCAAGCGAGGAACAAAGCGGTTCATTAAATATGTAGGAAACTTCATTCCTTACCTGTCAGGCGTGCTGTGAGGGCAGGGAGAGGGGAGGGATGGGGCAGGAGGGAGCGAAAGGTGAGCAGGGAAAAGAGGCAGCTTGGAAAGGATATGGGTTGCACACCATTTTGATGCACCAGTTCCGTGGGCTGGTGGTCTGCTTCAAGCAAAAGAACACGACGGGGGCCAAGTCGGGGTAGGGAATGTCAGGATCCGGTGGGGAGTTGACTTCCTCATCCTCACGAAGATCTGGCGAGGACACAGGCTGCTCCAGCGGTGTCTGCTGCTCCGAGATCCCCAGATCCATGGACTCCAGTGGGCAGATGGCAGAGGTATGAAGGGGCTGAGGGCCTGAGTGCCAGGTGGAGGGAGGCTGGGAGATGTACTCTGCCATGCCAGCCGCAAGTGAGAACCCCTGGAGAGGAGGGGAGAAAGAGAAACAAAATTCACATGAGGAGTCAGCAACAAGGGCACAATATACTTTTTTGTTCTGTTAGCAAACTCAGAGCAGGGGAGAGCCACAGGACTGACAGCTCTGACAAATGATAAACTGTAGTAAGACACAGTGCCAAAGGAATTTTAAGGAGAACTCTTCATTCTGGTCCTGATGGGGCACCATGGCAGTTTCTACCTAGGACTAAACAAGCAGTGGAAGTGGGACAGCAAGCTTTTGCCACTATTTCTCTTTTCTGCCAATCTTTCTCTAACAGGACTCTTCTGGCTAGTCTTCTCTATGACTAACAATTTAAGTCAGCTTTGTAGCCGCTGGGACACCCTGGCCTCTCGACACACTGCTGCACCATCTCAGGTGGTCATGCAAACTCTTTTGTAGCCACCTCAGACATTGAAATAGAGAGCGGTATAGATACGTCCTGAGATACCACAGCCACTCTGCCCTCCCAAACCCTTACACGGTCCTGTCAAACCTAGCTTCATCTCCACTGCCTCAGGCTTGCTCTCTCCTCCCTGGGGAAACACTGTGTTGGCCTCACTCTACACTGCTCACTGAGCAGGCTCCTGGAGACTGAGACTGTAAAATCTATGTCAGATCCATACAGAACAGGCTCTGATTCTAACACAGAGCCATAATGCAAACTATAGGCAGGAATTAAACATTAGGGGAGCATGTGGAGCTCTCCAATGCCAGGACAGTGGAAGAACTGGGAAGGCATGTTGCAAAAGCTGTTCCACTAACTAGAAAGGTCAGAGTGTGTAGCCGGGTGTAGGAAGAGCAAAAGAACAGATCTCACACGCAGTGGTGCCTGAGTATTGAACAGTATTGTGCCTTTGTTAAAGAACACCACTTTGCTGGTTGGGTGCACTCAACAGCGGCCTTGCTCTGGGAAAAAACAAAGCCAAGTGTTCTCCATTAAACAGTACAGTGGAAGGGGGAAAGGCTTGTCAAAGTGAGTGGAATGAAATAAACTTCAAAGCCTGGCCTTGGAGGGGTGTTACAGTGGCACTATTAAGGAAAAGATCTTGCCAAAGGACTGCCCGATCATGGCCTGATGGGTGCTTCCTACCCTTCATCCTGTTGTCATGCTAAGAGTTTCCAGAATACGCATGCTACAAGTACAGGTTTGAAAGTAACACGAAAGCCCTCACACACAGCAATCTGGAAAGAGCTGATTAGCAGCAGCAAAGGACTTAGCAGTCACCAAGATCCACAGTATGGAGTTTATCTCCTCATAGTCCTCTGCCCCTGCTCTACAGCTCTAGGTCATCCTCCCAGACACTCGGCTCAGCCCCCTTCGCTCTAGGAGCAGGCAACCCACACACAGCTCTGCTAAGCCTGCTCTGCCCTGGCCCGCTGCACCCTTGATATTCAGTCCAAGACACCTTTCCTGTCCACACAGCCAGATCCGTGCTTTCCATGACACATCTGTTACTTCCAGCCAATGATTCCACCTTGGGCTGCAGTCCCCCATTATTCCCAGCTAAGACCCTGCAAGCTCTTCTTATCCACCCTACTTTCAGCCCCCAGTTTCCAACAGGCGCTTTGATCCAGATCCTTGTTCTTCGAAGCTCAGTATTTGTCAAAACACAGAGTAGCAAACACAGAGGTTTAGAAAGCAGACATAATATCCCTTAGGGGAAAGCACTGAGACTCTTTGAATTCATTACTCCAAAGGCCAGCAGCTACTGGATAGAAATATATATTGTGTCTCCTGACGGGCTTTGAGATGCTATTATTATTATTTTTAACCCCAGTTTCAGAAGAGAGAGCACATTCTTCCCATCATGCAACACTTCTATTTTCACTTTCACGATTCTTTTAACTCTGAGCACCCACGTAACTCCTCAGACCACCTTTTGCCTTCCCTACTCCCACCCAGCTCCCCGTTGCCTGCTCTGAGCTGGCTTCCTCCCAGCCTATTAACATGCTATGGCTGAGCCCAGCTTCTTTCCGATTAACAACACGGAGGAGAAAGGTTAGCAGGGAGAGCCAGGAGGAATGACTTATTACAGTGCTCAGAGCATCCATGCTGACGAGGGCATGACAATTCCAAAATGCAACGTACAAAGCTTCATAATTAACAATACAACAGAACAAAGGAATAGAAGAAACAACCTCGTTAGCATTTCCCTGCTTTCTCTTTGAGCAAATATTCATGGTCTCTTCTCCATCTTACCACTGTCAGATGCAGCTGGGACTCTGGGATACAGCTCTGCTCATGGCATCTACGTGGACAAGCCCATGTCTAAGAGAGATGGCTGGTGGCGGCAAGACCATCTGACAGTTCAGCACAAATGAAACACACGTGCACAAATCAGGTACTGGCTGCATCACGAACAGTTTATCTGCTCCAATTTGTGCAGCTTGGAGTGACTCATTAGGGGTTATATGAATGCAGAACCAGATGAATCCTTTTGGGAGTCCTCAAGCTAAATGCAGCCCTTGAATGACAGCTGCCCCACTGCAGAACTGAGTAATACCCCTTTCCTTGTTCAAACTAATTCCTGCTCCTCCACCCAAACCATCCCTGAGGCTGTGATCACAGCATATTTCCTACCCTAAGAAAGGTTAATATGCTGTGTCAAAAGATGGACAGGGGAAACCCAAGCAGTGGGGCACTTCTAAGCTTTTTATGTCGAGGCAGTCCTACTGTCTCAGCCTCAAAGGTTTTCCTGCTAGAGATGGATCCAGGGTCTTCACCGCTTCCAGGTCAGATGCGGAGGTTGGAATCAGATAATCCTGCAATTTTGGCCAGGATGCAGCTCATGTAACATCAATGTTTCCTCCAAGATTGCAATTACTTGCCTTTCCCTACTGTAGCATTGTTGTGGCTGGAGTGAGCCCACTACACTGTTTCTGCCCAGGAGAGGCCAATTTAAATCAAAATGACAAAGTGGAATGAGTTTGGCACATGCACACATATACATACACAGAAAAATGGGCATCAAAGAACAGGGTTCATATCTGGCTAAAAGACAGTACTAGAAAGATCAGACAGGATTGGAAGGCTCCAGAATCTGCCTTCTGGCTCGTTCTAATCTCCCTTTTCTGCAAGTGCCATTCTGCTGTGACAAGGGCAATAAAAGAGGACTATTAACTAGTCATAGAGATGGCCAGACACACATTCTCCCTACTCAGGCCAAACAAATGTCAACCTTTTGCTCAGGCAAGGCTAGTCCCAGCTGGTGGTGGCAGGCCAAACCCATCAACAAAAACCAAGGCCTCCTCAAAGAGAGGAGCCTTCCAAAAAAAATCTCAGTAGCACGACAGCTTTCAAGAAGCCCCTCCGCCAGCTTCATTATCTGCTTTTGCTACCATATTCCTGTGGTGAGAGAGTTGCACATTTCCTGAAATATTCACCCGGCCTAACCGGTGTTGTAAAACTCTGCTGCTGTCTCAGAAGGGTGCTGGTGCGGTACAGGACGTGCTGGGATGGTATTTCCTGACGGGCTGGGCCAGCAGGCAGCACAGTCCCTGCCAGGAGGCACAGCTAGTTCTACAGTGCAGTGAGAGCGTCTGCTGCCATGACCCCTTTTTCAAAGTCCCTTTTCTGGGACATGCTGCTGACACTGATGGACAGCCTGGAAGACACCCTTATTCTTCTCCCCACTTTTTCTGGCCCAAGACCCCCTAAACGCATGAAAACATTCCTCTGCAAAGGTACCATACCACCAGAGGGGCGATGCTGCACAGGCTGCACTTTCCTCCCCAGGGAAGGGAAGGTGTCTGTAGTCTGACAGGGTCTCTTGCTTCTCTCCCCACACAGCCAGCACCAAAGCTTTGCCAGTAGCCAGGTCTCAAGTCCACGCTCCTCTTCCCACCACCCTTCCCCAAGAGCCATTTAAAACCCCAGCCACCCCATGCTGAACCCCTGCTGGTGCCGCAAGCGGCACCCACACCTGCACACCCCGCTCCCTGCCACAGACACGTGTGCTAGCAGAGAGCTCATTAGCTGGCCATGCGCTGGAGAAGCTGCTGGCCCTTGCCTCAGCCCTTCCCCACTTCAGAGAAAGCTCCTGGTCCCGCCGTCTGAAGGTCAGAGGGTGGATTTTGCAATTCCTCTGGGAAAGGAGGAGAAAAGCTGGTCTGAAATGGTCAGGGAAGCTGTAGACTTAACGAGCAAAGGAGAGCGCTTGGGAAAAAAAAGAAATGTCACGATTCAGGGGAAGTGCTTCAGATTGGGGGTGCCTGTCACAAAAGGCTGATGTCACCTCCTAGCATGCACCATGCAGGAAGGTCTCTGCTGAAACACACTCCCCTCCAGCAAGAGAGGTAGCAGGCCCTGAGATCCCAGTTGGTAACACCATGCCTGGCCAGCCATGCCATAACTGACCAAAGTGCCATGGGAGAACAAGCCTACGATGTGCCACACGCATCGCTCACCTGACGAAGCAGGCTCCCAGCTCCACGCTGCCCCTCTTCTGCACAGAGGTTTTGTGCAGAGATGGGCCTTTCGGGGGCTGATGGGAGAAGCAAACCCCTGTAATGCTAATCTAGCTCTTTCCCCAAAAACTCAAGGGTGCAGACAGGATAGTGTTGACTACTGTGTTCTTGCTGGGGAAGGGGTCTTTTACTGCCAGAAAGGAGGGGGAAATACTGGAGCTCCCCAGAGCACAGCCAGTTTGAGTGCCTCTGCCCCACACACCGTTCCCGTGCTGGAGCAGATTCACCCAGAGGCCAGCTGGATGCCTGCCGCTCTAGTGTAGAAACAGCTGCGTAGTTCACCTTCCCCATTTGTAGACTTTTCCACAACCATCCTTCACCTTAGCTCCATATCACTTGCCAGCCCATGCTGCTCCGGGGTTGTCCCTTCTTCCCTGCAAACTGCTCACGCAAGGAACCCCGCATCCTAAGGCTGAGATGAAATTGCAGAGTATACTTCTTGTGCGAACAGCTTTTACATTTCTATAGCACCTTTCATCCTGAGGGGTCACACGTTCTTTAAAGACCATCTATCACGATTATTTACCTGTTACTCAAAAGCACCAGGAAATTCAGCAGTCACTCTATCATGCTAACACTGTGCAACACTCTTGTAGAAGTGGGACAAAAATGACAGTCTCCTGCTGGGAGGCAAAACATCCCTGTAAATTAGAGCAATATCTGTGGTGCATGTATTTATTAACAGATGCAGGTGCCTCATCTCCAAATGTCCCTCTGAAAGTTCATGAGTATCTTGGGGCATCACTCTTGAGGCTGGCTTCACACAGACATGGGCTTGTTTAAGGATGTCGCTGACTGTGTGGTATATTTATGAATGTGTGTGGGTGAATCCATTTGGTAGCTGTGTGTGCGTGTGTGCCTCTCGGGGTGGTCTGTTGTACATGATTGTGAGCCTGTGTTTGTTTGTTGCTATAAATGGTAAGCACTGGTTGTGTGTTATCTTTGATGCATGTGTCTGACTGTGGGGATGTGTTAGTCATACAGGTTTCACATTTTGAGCATTTGCAGTGGTACAGTATAATTAGTTCTATACAGCTCCCTCTGCGTTTATGTTCATCTAGTGTCTGCATGTTCCTCTGTGTGTTCATGCAAGTCAGCGCCTGTTCTCATCTGCCCGCATGTGTGTGGAGGTGTGCACCTGCCTGCATATGAATGGGCGTAAGGAATAGGGTCACTTTTATTAGCAACTAGCCCACATGTAGCTAATGATATCCTACTGATCTCTTCGTGATTTGAGAGAGGAGCTTTCACATCTCTTCCATCTTCACAGTACTTCTCACAGCACCTCCTAATGCAATGGGATGTGGCAGAATTCAGAAGAAATTGTTTCAAACTGTGCCTGAACTGAACACCTACAGGTGCAGGAGCGTCCTGGGTGCACCCTGATACACACCGTCCATGGCCTAGACCAGACCCAAGGTTTTCCACATGCTCCACCTGTTTAAATGCCCGCAAATCATTTCCTTTCAGCCACACAGCTGGGTAATTATCTCTACGGATGTTATTAACCTGTGGCAGATTCACTCGGGGAGCTTGACAGCTTCTTACTTTCTACCCTTACAGCTCCAGAGTCTTTCTCTTACTCAGAACAGGGAGCAGAAGAAATTCCCCCGTCCTGCCAAGCAGGTGAAGGAGCAGTACCATCTGAACCGCTCCCAGCACAGGACGCTTCGTATGGAAAAGGAAATGAAAATAATCAAGCCCTCTGGCCCAAACTCTGCAAGAGTTTGGGTCAGTCCCACAGCAGAGAGGATGGTGGAAAGAAGAGAGCAAAGAAGGCAGTTGCAGTAGGTCACAAAATGTCTGACACCCTGCTGCCATCAACTTTGCCATAATTCAGGAAAATCAGGGTAGCTGCTGCCGAGGGGGCAGGGGCTCGGAGGGAGGTCTCTGGGGTAGTGGGTAGAAAGGGAGGAGAAGTGGTCACCTTCCCCCAATACTGCAGACACTCTTCTACAGCTGCCAGGATACTAAGCCCCGATCTCCTGGATTCTCTCCCACCCTTATCGTCATAGCAGATTTCAGCCACTCCACTTCCATTCACATGGCTGGAATAGCCCAGCCCTGGCCATGTCTCAGGCCCTCATCCTTGGCATGGCAAAGTGGAAATCTGCTTATGCTGCTAAGAAGCCTTTGGCTGAGCCTGAAGGAGACGCTGCAGAAATCAGTAAAGATGTTGCTAGTGAGATGGAGAAAAGGTATATGATGAGAGAAGGCTCAGGACCAACAGTCACTTTGGATTGAGGAAATATGTAGGGGAAGGAGAGTTTTCTGCAGGAAAATCTTTACCCTGCCTTAAGTATACAGGGCATTTGAGACCCTGAGATTCGATACTAAAGACCTGTCTCATCCCGTTACTCCCAAGAGAACGCATGGTTGTTTTCAACAAAATGTTCTAGTTTTTGGTATCCCAAATAAACAGGCACCCTAAAATCTCCTTTTGGATACTATTCCCCACTCTGACGGCCCTAGCTATAGGGAAGTTCTGCCCCATAGTCAATATTTTTCTTTCCAACCTGCCCCCCTTGCTGTCTGTAACCCTCTTTGGCCTATACAACTCTCAGTAATTCCTCCCCCTCTGAAAACTATTGACACTTTTCACATGAGTGGATTCTTATCATGTCCTTTCACTTAAACCACCACTTAGCCAAGCTACACATATTTAGCACTTAATCCTTGCTCATAAATTAATCTCTAGCCCTCTGGTCGTTTTGTGTAGATCCTCACTAAAAACGGCTCTTGACTACCAATACTGCTCTGATAATGATGTGCCAAGAACGAAGCGCAGTATCCCAGGAGGGCTCACACCTCAGCCAGCCACAGAGGCAGGCTGCAGTCATGATGTCTCTGTTGCTGCCCTCATCACACTGCAAGCTCATGTCTGATATGCCATCTACTGTCACACCTCGGTCTTGTTGTGCCTTCCTTCCCTGGCCCTCCCTCTCTGCGCAGCGAATCTCTGCCTTCCCTTGCCGGGCACTCAGGTTGCATTGCCCCCAGATGCATTAGCTTGCGTTTTTCTAAGGTGAATCTCATTATGTTATTTTCTGTCCATGTTTCTAACCTCACTAGTTCTCTTTGTATTATTTTTCTGTGTCCTCATTGGCAGACGCAAACCTGTTTTATTATCATCTGGGAAAGTCCTTAACATGCTGTTTAGCATCTCTTCCAATAGGTAATGAAGATGTTAACTAAGACGGGTCTGATGAGGATGATGAAGAGGAAGAAAGTGCTCTTGCAGACTCCCAGGAATGAAGGCCTTGGAGCTGTCCTCACACCCACAGGCCTCAAGGCAGAATACAAAGCACTTGCTGGAGAGGCAAAGCAGTGTGCAAAGAGCCTGCTTCCTACCACCGCTCCCCTCCATTTTTCTGCCTTGCGGAGAAGCCCACGAAGGGGGGAATGGAACTGCCGCTCCTGCCTGCTCGGAGGGCAGAAGGCACCGCGTGCTGTGGCTGCCCATGCTGCGCCTGTGCTGAGAGTAAATAGAAAATGGCAGTCCCCAGGGCTGTTGCCAGGCTGATCGTTTCCATCTGGGCTAAGCCAGAAGCGAGAAGCTCTGCCTTTTTGCCTGCCCTTCCTGGAGGAACTGCTGTACGGGTGCATCCTCTTACAGCACCTAAATTGCCTCTGCTCCCCCAAGAGCTCTATTTTTAGCACCCTCACATTCAGCCCTGCAGGAACCCCATCACGTCCCAGAAACAGGACACGTGAGCAGACGTGACTGCAACAAGATGGCCTGCAGGAACTAGATCCAGGACAAGCCAGGGCTGGTACTGACAATAAATGCGGACCACACTGCAGACAGCCCCCTCCTGTCCCATCCTCACCTCCCACAGACGCAAGCACCTGCTCTCTCTCCCAAGCCCTTTCCCTGTTGTCCTCCCATGGGAAGCTGAGATAGCAGGACTAAGCCTGCAGGTCCTGCACAGGCCTCTGCCCTCCCCAGCCCTCCTTTCTCCATTTGACCAACCTCTCTGCCCCTTTTGTCCCACTCCTAATGCCCAGTCCATCCCAGTGGTACTTCAGGACCCGTGAGCAGAGGTAGCAAAGAGCAAGGCTACAAGAAGTGATGAAATCTCAAGAGATGACCTCCTCCTTATCACAGTGCAGCACACAACTTAGCCCCCCACGCTTACACACGTGTCCTTGCTTCATCCCAATGTAGGTCAGTGCTCACTTCCGGAGGTGAAATTCTCTGGGGTGGAAAGGGAAGTGGGAAAAAATGAGAGAGGGAGGAACGTATTTAAAGGAAATACAATGCTAAAGGAGAAGTCATGGTTTGGGGAGCATCAAGAGTCAGCTATATCTTGCACCAGTCTCTCCCCTGCCCATATATGACTGCCCATCCTCCAGATTCCCTGCCTCCAAAGGAGATAATCTGCATAAACACGGATGCACATTTAGAGCAAACTCTGGCAAAAACAAAAACAAGAACAGAGCTGAAGCTGTGTGGAGTGTGATGATGCCCCAGGCTCTGCCTCTGGAAAGGAGGGGGAATACAGGAGAGAAATGTAGCTATGAAGATGAGCAAGGGGGGCAGGGAATCATCTAGAAGTACAGGGAAGACAACACTGATATCTTTTCAGCAAAGGCCTTACAGGCTGTTAAATCTCAGGTCAGTAGGCTGACAAGGACCTTGTGATGGCTCTCTGCATGCCACATGACTTGACTATTGAGGCTTCTACTGATCTGAGTAAGTCTGAAAAGCCCCCTTCTCTCCCTTCCCGCACCAAAAAAATATATATATATAACAAATCAAAACTCCGATAATTGCTTAAATACAAATCACTGAAAAGCAGCACAGGCACCAGTTCAAGCAACTGCCACATAAAAACATGGGCCTGATACGAACCCCTGTAGTCCAAGTCCAATCCCTCATCATAGCAGACAGCCTTGTAAGGAACTCAGCCCAAAAGAGTCCACAAAACATACACTGCTTCCCACTCCCGTCTCCCACTGCCCCCACTGGCAAACTTCCTTTTTCAGTAGTAGCTCTAAAGGCAAAAAACATGCCAAAGGAAGACAAGCAATTGAGGGTATCACCAACGCCCAAGTGCCTGCTCTGGCAGGAAAGGCGAGACAATGCACACACAGCAGCAGGAGAAGCAGATCCCATCAATCCCTGCCAGTATGACTGGTAGGAAAATCCACTCCTGACCTCAGGCCTGGCAAGCGATTCAGTCAAGCCTGTGAGCAAGACACACTAAGCCAACACCTGAGAAATGCTTGATACCACTAAGCCCACCTGTGCTTTCTGTACAGCGCTGTTTTTCTAACCACAGCCAAACTCTGACACTTCAGAGACAGGAAATAAAAACCTTCCCCCTCCAATGATCACACCACACAAACACTCTCAGCATCCACATCACGGCAGCAAATTCCCTGCCACCTGTAGCTTCACCAGCTACTAAAAGTACAGGCCATTAGCTCCTCTCCATCCCATTCAACCATGCAGCCATAACTCCAAGCTCCAATGGCAATGATTTCACAAGGAAATACCACTTTCTAGTACTCCCCAGGACACTTCCATCAAGCTTCACATCGGGATGTGGTGGAGGACGTTGGTGTCTGCACTGCAGTCAGCGATTACATCAGAAGCAGAGACCAGCATGTTTTTTCTTCTTCTTTTTTACACACACACACACACACACACACACGTTTAATAAGAAGGGAACAGTCTTTCCTTCTGGAGGCATCCCTCTAATCCTGCCTGTGTTACACAGGGATCGGGCTGCTGTACTGCACTCTGCATGGAGCCGTACCTAAAGGTCCTGGGAAACACAAGCTACTGCAGAGAACACAAGTGAACAGTGTTTCCCTGCAAAAGCATGCAGCATGTCCACTCGCCCACAGGTTGGAAGGACTGGCTTCAACCTGCAAAGCCCATGATGACTGAATCTGGCTTAGTAAAGACATCACCTCTGTCCCCTGATACCACAGCAGCACACACCTCTGGTCTAAGGCAAGCAGTGAGGCATTTCCTGAGATCTCCTTATCGTAATTAGTCCCTGATACATTGGGCTGATTGCTCTGCAGGGCACACTGCAGTGCTTCAGCCGCGGTGGGCTGAATAGTACAGCAAAAGCAAGGAGTTTATTACCAAGTTGGTGGGTTGATTTATGTAGTCTGAGTTATGATTAGAGGACTTAAATATATTTTGTACCAGCACAAGACATTTTTCAAATCACTACGCAATTTCTAAGAGTTTTAAGGTATGCATTTCAGATACAGCTGAATAAACTGAATTAGTGGACTATATTAGGTCATTATAAACAACTACTCAGCTTTGCATAGTTGTTAAGAAGCCTTTACTTTCCAGTAACAGTTTGGAGGTTTGGAGATCTTAAACACTCTTAAAGTGACCTCTACATTATCACACCTTAGAGATTTAAAAAAATACAGCTAAGTAATGGTTGTACCTCATCTTGCAGATTTACCCGCACCACTTGATTTCTGAGCCCATCCACAGACCCAGCAATTTTAGCGAGGCTCTGTGCAAATGCAGCCGTTTACCTGCTTAGTTGAACTTGCAGGATTAGGACTTTGATTTGATAAAAGACCAATTTACTTGAAATCAGTGGCCAGCTCTTTTAAAGAACTCTATCATTGTGTGTGCATTTCATGAGTTTCCAGCTGTAGATATTTGTTCTCTTTGAGAAAAATGAATAAAAATTGATTTCCACATGTTTTTCCCAGAAGAAAGCTGACCAAGCATATGGCTTCTTTGCAGCAGAGACTGGAATTCCAAGCTTTTCCTAGAATCACAGGTGGAAAGGGCTCAGCCTACGCCATCCTTGTCTGCAATGTCTGCGTGGCTGATTTGCTGTGGATGGGACAGGGCAAGGCTGTAACAGTATGTTGGGCTGTAGGTTAGAGCTCAGTTGCATCGGGAATGGACACACGGATTCTCTGAAACTAGATCAGGTAGCAATAATGCAGCCAGGTGTGAAGTAGGTTGGCAAAAGGAGGGAAGGAAGGAGCCCAGGACTAGAAAAGAAGCAAGAGCTGCAGCCTGGAGCATGGCTGCATTGACAGAGCTTCGAGGAGGCCCGGGCCTGGACCAGCCGGGGAGGTGCTGCTCTTGGAGAGGACAAGCCCGGGGGCACAACTGTCCCAGGGAAGCTTGCCCAGCATCGCACGTGTACTCTGCCAGACCTCAGGCAGACCAGCTGGTCTTCTCACGGCACACTCAAGCCCACTTTGCCTATCCAGAAGCACACGCATACAGAGAGAGGCAAGCAGTGAGCTCCTTGCAAGTCGGCATCCCCCCCGGTCCCGCTTCCCCGTGGCTGCGCTGGCCCTGCTCCAGCCAGCTTCGCTGCCTGCAATGCTCCTGAGGCAGCAACAAGGGGCAATTTTGTGAGAGAAAACATGACACGGGTTGGTATAACCCCCCCTTCACGACTGGCACCATCAGAGCAATCCAGGCTTCACAAGGCAAACCTTTTAGATGTTGGCAGATTAAAGCTCTCCCCTTGTCCCCCTCACTCTCCATTGGGATATTCACCATGACATCTCCTGGCAAGACAGGTGTGCATCTACTTGTGCACTGAGCTGGCCAGTGCTTTGACACATACATCCCAGTGAGATCTGCAAGAAAACTGCTTTTCCCAACCTTCCTGCTACAGCCACAGCCAAGCCTTTCCTGGACAACTACTGTGCCCTCTCCCAGCCAGCCTGGCACAAACATCCTTCCCAGTTCAGTCCAGTGCGTGAGTGGGAAGGTGTAATGCCCGGATTCAGTACACGTCTGCCTACCGGCTCCCTTATGGGAACAGGATTGTGGCTAGACCTTCACAAATGGGTGAGCATTGCTGCTGTTCTTACGAAGCTAACGGCGCACATTTGATGCCAATGTCATGAAACCATTATGTTATTTAACAGAGAGAGAAAAAAAATCCTCTCAGTCCAGCAGCACAAGCCCTTTCAGCCTCTATGAAACTGTCTCTTGTCAGAGGCTGTGTTTCAGCCCAGACCCGAGAGATGGGGCAGCGCTAGGTGGGGAAGGGATGCTGAGGGGACTCGGAAGGTATCCTTAAAATATACGGGGGAAGGGGCTCTTGTATTCCCCACCCAATGCTTTGAATTAGAAGTTTCTTTACAGGTGGGGTGTTGAGAAGATTATGAGCTTGCCTATTCCTTTTCACTGATGAGGAAGTTCACATGTTAGAGTGAAAACACCGAGAGGAGGTCAGCAGACCCTTTCCTTCTTCTGAAATAATAAATCCTTAATCATCAGCCCAAATTTAAGACCAATAGCTCTGCAATAGCACGCAGAAACAACTGACAATTAACATAGCAGTCTACCAAGCAACAGAGATACAGAACCACTAGCAACCCCCAGATCAATGAGAAAAACGCTCCCTATTAGCAGAGAGAAAAAGCAGAGCAAGTTCTGCTTTTTGATGTTTTCCATTTTTCTTTGTAATAATTTGCAGGGAAATGATGCACACTGGGGTTTTTTCTTTCTTTTTTTTTTAAAGACCTGGTACTTTTCACACAGCTGCTGTTACCAAGAAGCAAAAGGTATCCATCAAGAGTGTTTTAAAACCCACAGTACTGGCAGAAAATACACCAGATAACTGTCAGTCAGCAATGTCTAACATTATTTCTGGTTCTCTTCTTTTTTAATTTTCTCTTCCTTTTCACCCCATACTCCAGCCAACAGCTTCCACTAATGTACAGAACATGATGCATTTGGTATATTAAAGTACAGCCTATTCCCTGTCCCTTTTTAGACTCTTTGGATGTTGCACACACAATTCAAATGCAATAATAATCATAAACAATCTGAGAATAGGCAATTTATAAAACCCAAATCCAAGACCCAACTCTTGCTTTGCAAAGAAAAAAAATACTCCAGACCCAAGAAGCCCCTGAACAGTGAGATGGTTTTAAGAAAAGTTAAATATATACAAGTCTCAGACAGTTACCTCTCCAGGGAGGAGATTTTGTAACCCTTCCCATTTCCCACCCTCTTCCCCATCATAGCAATACAAACTAATGAGGGATAAATTCTAAATTCTCTTGGAATATTCACATTACTTACATCATTTATAGTCACGTATAAAGAGATAGTGAGTGTGTGTGACAAATACACTCCCTACTGCAATTCCCCATGTACATGAATTGCTAGACACACATTCGTTCCCTTTCTACCACCACCCCTTCCCAAAACAAACACCAAAATCAATTATTGCTACTTGTTGGGTAAATAGAGGCAGTCTCACACATATGGGCACCAAACACGGATATACACGTACAGATGTACATGCACAGAAAAATAACTTTCCTATGTGGAAAGACTGAATTGTTAGCATTACAGACATGTCTACCCTAAGCTTTTACTTCTGCCAGAGAGGAAACAGGTATGAAAGAAAACAGGAATGATGCAGGTACATGGGTGGGCACAAGTTTTCTATTTAAAGGAAAGCAAAAACAAGTGAAACAAGACAGACATAAGGTTAGCCAGGTGTGCATGCTTCTCACCTACCTTTGCATGGAAAAGAAATCTCCAAGGGAGAAGTGTCCAAGTCAGAGAAGCAAAATAAAATAATAATGAAGAAGGTTTGAAAAATTCCCAATCAGGAGAACAAAAAAAAGGCAACCCCCCGCCACTTTTCACACAGACACACTCACACACAGACACACACACCTCGGCACCCAGGGAAAAAAAAAAAAGGAGGAAAAAGATCAGGATCAGCTGAGTGACTGGGAGCAAAGAACCTGCAGGCAAGAATCAGGGAGTTGTGTTAGATCCGTAGCTGCAAGTACTGAGCGTGTGCAGGAAGGAGATGGTTTAAAAGGAAAATACATGTTAAGAAATTGTCTGTTCAGGCTGAAGTCTGAAGCTTTGGAGTCAGAGCAAAAAAAGACCTCTTCCTTTGAGGAAGGATTTGGGTGTGTGTGTGTGTGTGTGTGTGTGTGTGTGTGTGTGTGTGTGTGTGTGTGTGTGTGTTTTTCCAGGCGGGTGATGTTAAGAAGTGACAGAAGCTTCCTTCAAAAAAGACCAGAGGGTCAAAATAATCATGGAGCGCTGGAAGGTGATGGAGGTGTGGGTGGGGGGAAGTTTAGCTATTCCATGGTGGGAAAGCGAGGAGGACGGTTGGTGTGTGGTTTCTATCTGTCTGTCTCTCTCTGTCTGTGTCTTATGGTATGTTCACCAAAGGCTTATGGAGTGAACCGCACAGAGCGAGAGAGAGAATAACTGTACAGACGTAGAGGGAGAGAGAAATGCTGTCCTTACAGTGACACCAAATGTCTTTAGGGGAAACCTACAATTAGAGACACACAAGGTAGGAATTTTAGAAACATCAGAGGAAAGAGAGAAATCTCCTTCCTTACAACCACACACACATATCCACTACGGGGTCTCAGGACAGCTGGTTTCCCCCTGCCTTCAGCCCTCTCTTCCTCTCTTTTCTGATAGACACCAGCTTTGATGTGCTCGCTTTTCCTGGAACTTGTGGGTGTGTGTCCCTCCACAGGTCACAAACCAAGCAGGTTAGGGAATTACTGCTCCCTTAGGAAGATTTTAAAAAAACTAACAACCCCCCCAAAGTCTCTCCCTCAAAATCAGTCCCTCCTCTCCCCCCATCCTACTCCCAAAACTGTTACGGGAACTTAGGGGGTGGGAACAACTCACTGCAAATTAATTTCCTACTGCATTTTGTGAAGCTGGGAGGAAATGAGAGAGATGGAAAATACACAGGAATGTCATCATCAGAAGGGCTAGAATGGACTGCTGCAGCCCCGCTCTGCAGCAGGAGCCCTGAGCCCACCTCCCGAAAAAGGTCCAGCCCAGCATCAATCTCCTCGCACCCTTCCCATCCCAGAGCAGAGCAGCCCAACCCCACTCCAGCGCAGGCCCCTCGTCCTTGGAGCATCAACGTTCAATTTTACTAACACTGCTGAGGAGCTCTGAGCTAGGTCAGGTAAAGAGACACTAAATGAAATGCTATATACAGAGTCAGTGAGGTTTCGTCTCAAGCTATTGCAGTCCTCAAGGTTTTTCATGGGTTTTCTTTGATCAGACCAATAAAACCCCAGATGTTAGGAGAGACGGACATATTCTTGCCATATGCTGCTTCTTCCATGTGCGTATATTTGTAAATAAGCTGTTCAGAAATCCCCCAGTCCCAGCTCAATGAACGGAACACCCCAGAAGCCTCTCCGTTTCCTCACAGGGTTACGCAAATCCTTCTCCAGCTCTTCTGCCACCAAGATGAAGTCTGCATCTGCTGTCACAGACTTCGTGTTCACAGCTAGAATAGCTGGTCAGGGTAATTAACACATCTGACGTAAAAATGGCTGTGAAACCAAGCATTTTAATCTTTCTGTGAAACAGGCACTCTGATGGGAACTTCCTCTGTGGGAAAGAAATGGAGCAAGTTCACCTTCTGATAAAACCAGAGAATTTCTCTTTTTACCTCAAGATAGTTCATGTACGTTTATGATCTGGAGTAAAAAGTACTCAGGACAAATCCTCTCCTGTTGCACTTCATCTCTATGTGGCTTAGCTCTTAATTGCTATATGGCCTACTGCTTTGGGTAGAAGCCATGGAGCCTTCAGCTCATTTTAACACATAAATTAAACTCCCTTGAGTTTGACCAAGGGAGTTGACACCACTGCTGTCTCTTGAGAGGTCCATAACTGTCTTTGGTGCAAAGATGGCAGCCACTGACTGCTTTCAGCATAACATTGTTGTATTTTTTTAAAGTGTCTGCTCTTGTTTCCTCTCCTGAAAGACAAACTCAGGCCCCAAAGGATCCTTAAGGTGCACCAGGTATGCTAAAAACAGGAGAACAAAGTCATAAAAGACTGGGGTCTTGTAAGCATCAACAGTGACCTGCTTAATGACCCTCTTGGAAAAACAGCCCTTCCTCAGGCAAGTCCAGCCTTTCCTTTCATAGCTTCCACTCTGATTGTAAACCCACATAGTTCCACAAGCTGGAAGGAGATTCTATTCCAGGCTAAATACTTGTCGCTGGCTGGACCTCTCCTTGCTAGAGTTTAGAGCCTGTTTATATTGAAATCATGTAGGACACTACTACTAGCTTCCTTCAGTACCAAAGATGGTCATGGTTATTTTGAATCTACCTTTACGTACTAATTGGAAGACTCTCTTTTAAGAGCAGGGAGAATGTTACAGTCTATAAACATTAGGAAGCACCTCAAAGTACAGACATGATTTTGTGACACACCAATCCTGACTTTTTAATGTGATAGGGATGTGGCCCTGAGCTTTTCCCAAGACCCACAGCAGAGCTTTGGTGTGATACGAGAACCACATAATTGTCCTGGAAGCTGGCTGAGCCAGACGCCTAAGCAGATCTTTAGAGGAGCACTCTGAATCCTTTGGTGCTGGGCTGTGGGCAATCCGCTTAGACAGCTCCTGCTTAAACCAATTCTTGGAAGTCACATAATATATGTTACGCTTCTGGATTGGATACATGCAGGAGTAGCAAATAGGCTTCACAACCACTAATGAGCTAATACCCCCTTCCCTCTAATGAGCAGAAGAGGGAACTGAAGGGCACAGAAAGGAAAGAGACCTATTCTGCCAGATGCTGAGCACCCACCAGTGAACACGAGACCTTGGGAACTGCAATCTTGCGACCGACTTCAGTCAGACCTTTCCTAGGTCTCCACCTGGATCATCCCTCCTTTCCTAAACACATCACAAGCACCTACATATGCATTCCACATTCCCACATATATCTGAGAGGCTGGCTGACCTTCTAGTCCCCCAGTGCTAGCAAGTCTGCTCTGGGTTGCCAAGTTAAACTCCTTGGCATTCTGGGTTCCTCCTCAGCAGTCACAAAACATTTACCATTCCCTCTTCTCAAAAAAGCATCTGCTATTTCTTCCTGGGAGGAAGGGCTTCAATTCTATTCCAGAAATGATGAATCTGAGCACTATATGATTTTGGATGCCTGCAATTCACCAACAAGCCCCTTCAGGGGGAACAGGCAAAAAATGCAATTGAATTTATTCATGCATGAATATCAAATGAGAAAAAGAGAATGAGGAGGAGGGCAGGAGAAAGAGGGAGAGAAGAAACAGGGCAGCACAGAGAAGCAAAAGAAATGAAATTGTAAAGGAAGATGAAGGGAACATGTAGAGGGGCAGAGGACAACAGATGCACACCTATATGCACACAGGATAATCCTGAGGTCATCACTGATGTCCATGTCCCTGGGTCATGTCTATTTGGCTTCCAGTGTACCCACATCACGAGGATCAGGTGACATCTTGAACTTTCACCAAGGCAAACCCTCCAAAAAGATAAAAACAAGCAACAGGCTTGGAAGGAGGGGAGAAGGAAAAGTGGTCATGTGGGGAAACAGAGTGGTGCATTCACAGATTTGGAACTGGTGAAAAGGGCAGGCCCAGAGCAGCTCGTGTTCCTGCTCAGACACAAGTCCAGAAGGGAGCCCCTTCATGCCCATTCTCCTTTCCCAGTCTGCACACACCAGGGAGGATTTCAGTGGGCTTGCTAGTACATATATGGTTATCTCAGCTTTGTCAGCAAGTCTTGGGCTGGGAAACGGTAGCCCTCCCTGAGTACACCTTCCTCCTCATCAGCACCAAGGGAAAGGCCTGAAGACAAATGGCTCTTCTTCTTGCAGCTCACAGCAGTCACAGGGCTCCATCTGCAGCCACCAAGGCTCTTCCAAAAAGTTCTGTCATTCACCCCGAGTAATATGTGCAGGCTCTGTTGTGAGCAACCTAAGGGAGTTTAATCCCAGCGGTTCTTGTGGTGGGTCACATCAGAGGCGTGCACAGCACAAGCTGGTCCTACACGTGCATCCAAAGCATTCCAGGAGTCCCTCTCTCTCTCCTTTTCACTGTGACTTTTGAGAGGAACAATTACATCTGCATCTTCCCTTTCACCACCTGAGCTAACAGCACTGGCTGGCAGGTTAGTGGGGTAAGGATGCGATTCATTGCAAACAGCTTCAGAGAGAGGATCGGGTGAGAGGGAACTAACAGGAAAGGGGGGAGTCTTATCAAAACAGAGAGACTTCAGGGGTAGTATTGGGAGATGCATCCCTCTCCTCTGCAGATTTGCAGGTGGCTGTGGGCTGAGGAGGAGAGTCCACTAGTTAGCAGCCCAACACTGGATTTAAAGGTATCCTCCAGCCAAGTCTCACAGGCATCCTGCTTCTTGCCAGGCCGCCCCAGCTCCTGTCCCTTTTGCCTCCTCTTTTGCCAGCCCTGACGGCAGATCTTGCTGTTCTGCCAAGAGCACAGGAGCCAAATATTGAGAGTCACTGCAAATGCTGTTGCTCTTCAACCCAGGTATGGCTCTGTAGCCCAGCCTGCCCTCTTGCTTGTCCCACTTCGGTGCACAGACCCCTCCGAACTGGGTCAACTGCATGCATAGATTAGCCACAGCCATGTGTCAGGTCAGCCCATCCCCAGACAGAAGGCAAGGATGAGGAGCAGTCAGACACAAGACAGCTTTTTCACAGTGCTCCCAGGTAGGGCATCAGGTCCAGCATCTGTTGCCACTGCAGATTTATGTTTGCTGCTTCCAGGAGACAGTGCTCAGCTTTTCCCACACCCTTCAAAACAGAAAGAGAAAAAATGAGAGAGAGAGAGAGACAGAGAGAGTGTAAGCTCTGACGTGAACCTAACTTTAGATCCAAGGGCCGATGACTCACTCCACTGGGGGAGAAGTGCCTGAGCTGGCTGTAGGTTTCTGTTTATATACCTCACTGAGCTAAATATATAGACTGAGAAGTTCTTCTGTTCTAGTCCAACAGCTTCAATCTGCATTTTATCCCTCTCAATCTTAGTGTTCTCCTTTCCTTCTAAATCTCTCTCTCTTTTCCTGCAGCATTGCCTTCCTAATCCCCTTTACGCTTGCTTTGTTGTAGGAAATTGAAGAAACACGTCTCCCCACCTTCCACTCACCCCAGTGTTTATGGTTAGACTGACAGGGGATTTCTGGGAAATGATTCAGTGTTGTGGCTCTAAAGCAGAGCTCCTCACATGGATCTGCCAATGTATTTCAGAGACGGCCTGGAGCTCCCCCTGCTCTTCCAGTCATGGTGCCGGCAATCAGATCTGCACTACCTCCCAATCCTGACAGTTACACTGCTCTCGTGACAGACATCCACTCCCTCCTAGAGGCCCCTTGCCCCACTATTCTGGTCCAGAGCTCCATGCTGGCACCCACCCATCCACCACAGGGCTGGCATGGTGCATCCCTGCCTCTTCCAGCCCAGCACCGGGGGAGGCATGTCACTGTCAATACATTTCTGGCCTGAGCTACAGGCCTACTGCCCTCCTGGGTATCAGGGGCTCCCTGAGAAAGGGCTGTCAGCCACAACCAATTATTCTCCAGCTCTGTGAACAGCAAAAAGGGCTTTGTCATCAGCAAAAGGGATCAGGATGAGACCTTTGCAATTCTTTTCACCTGTGATCTACCATAGACTCCGTTATATAACGCAAAGTGTCCAGAAGCGAGAGGACTGGTATTAGCTTCTCTACTCCGGCAGCGAAGATTTAAGTTAGCCTCTGTCCACAAGATGTTTAATACTATCCAACCCAATCCTGATTTTCCATAGCAACCACTTCTTATGGCATCTCCTGAGGGCACCCATCCTGCTGCCTCTCTGCAGCACTGTCCCCAGGGAAGCAGGGCCTGGAGGTCCCCTGGGTGAGCCCAAGGAGCAGCAGGTCAGGGCTGTTCTGGCATGTGCTTGGGGTGCAGCAAGTACAGTGAGAAAGGATCAACATATGCTTACCCCTGGCCTCCCAGATCTCCCAGGCCAGAATGCGGGACTGGCTCATCTTGCACCCCACTCCACCCTCCCTCATACCTGACCCCCATACCTCATACATTTATTGCAGGATGGTGCCGTGGTCATTCTCCCCTTCCACAACTTTGACGTACCAGATGTGGGCTGCAACCTGCCCACCAGCTGCACAGGGCCCAGGGGAGTGCCACACATCCTGCACATCCCCTCAGGCCCTGCATATCCCCTCCTTTTCAGTAGTGCAGGGAAGCACTGAGGTACATGCACAAAGCTGCTTGGGTTTCTCTTTTATAGGGGAACAGGGCCAGAGTGGTGTAGCAGAGATTGAGTATATAAGGACCACTTCTAGCTGCACCAAATGTCACTGTGAATCAATAACATCTTCAAGATGTGAGATCCCATCACCTCACCCTGTCTCATCCGGAATGGGTCAAGACAAGTGGAGAAGGGGCTAGTAAAAGACAACAGCTCAGGAAGAGGCGAGAGGAAAAATATAAATTAATCCCTCAAGTAGAAGAGAGGAACAAAGAGAGCGCAACAGAAAAAGGAATCTCTGCCCACAAAGGGCACCTCTGAGCTATGGTGGCAGACAGTTTTGTAGACAGGAGACAAAGACCATTTACAAAAAGGTGATGTGTCATGAAAAACAACAGTGGAGAAGAAAAGCGTAATGAGGAGGTGTGCATCCGAGGGAAAGGTCTCCAAGGAATGGAATTCAATTTAACCCAACAGCTCAGGCCAGGAAAGGAAGATCAGCATTTCAGTTTGCTGAACAGCAGTTGGGAAGAGAAGCATTTTCTTTAAAGCCCCTGGAAGAGCTTTCTCTTGATGAGGGTCTGTGGGATCCAACTCTGGAATCTGGCTCTGAGCTTCCCCAAAGTGTCCCTTGGTTTGGACTCAGGCCGAGGCATGCGTGTCTCTAAGGGACTATCTCACACAGCACCATGAAGTACTACGCAGAGATATCTGGGCCACAGGGTCCTGCTTCTGGAGCCAGCCCTTTCCAGACTATGCTGGGATTCATCTCTGTGCTGTTGCACATTGCACCATGTGAACATACTCAAGGTAACTCCTCTATGCTTTCCTGCATGCTTTCTAAAATCCTGGGCAGAGGAGGCCATCTGAGGTTAGGAGTTCAATGACATCTGTTTTTCACATCTCAAGAGCTTCCCATCAAAGGGTCCTGAGTACTGGCTATATGCATTTCCAGGTGAGCCAACAGTTCATTGACACTGGAGGAGAGATGCAACCCCCTTTTTTAAGCCAGGGATGCCTCTGAGGTCAAGTTGAGCGACTCTTCTTACTCCAGTCTCATCTCCCATTTCTTCCAACAGTTTGAAATCTAGCCAGGACCTGCTACTGTCACTACATGATTTTTTTTTATATTCCTCAACTCTATCTCCAGAGAGCAAGCAGATTCACCCAGTAGTCTGGGTACCTATTTGTCATCTTGCTCAAAACCTTCTCATCTCTGCTCCTGCCCTCATTGCCTCAAAGTACCTGAAAGCTGTTTTCCCAGCTAGTTGGCAAGCACTGAAGTTAAGCCATCCTAGTACATTTCATCCAAAGGAAGAAGTGTAGAAAGCATGGGTACAGCAACCTGATCATCTTGTATGTAAGAAGTACCAGTGCTTCATTTGGAGAGAGCTGAAGTAGGCTAACCCTGGCTACTTAAGTGTTTGCAAAATGCCCATTATAGAAGCATGCACTCTGCCTAGGCTCAGGTCAACAGCCTCCAAGAGATTCATTACCCACCTGGCCCAGTTCTGCTGTCTGGCTCCACCAAGCAGACTCTGCCTGCCCTCACACAGCCAGAGGGAGGCTGGAGCAGAGGCAGAGTGGGCAAGGCTCATTCTCCAACCAGTAACTACTCTGGGGAGCAGAGCAGAAGAAGGCAAGGGCTGAAGAGCACCTCAAGGGTAAACTGGATTGAGGTTTCCTCTCAAGCATGTTTGCTGCTTCTTAAAAAGAGACGAGAGCAAATCTGCATCTCAAATAGCAGACAGTCTTTCTCATCACCCATTCATCACTTCAATCTCAACTCTTTGAGGCTCTGTGCCATGTTCTACATGGCAACTTGATCCCAGCTGGCCCTGGCCCATGGCTTTGCCTGGCTTTGAACCCAGGGGAGCCTCAGAGGAAAAACAGCCAAGTGTCTGCAGTTAGTTGAGTGGCAGAGAGCAGCAATAGTTTGAAAAGCAAGAGGATGGCTGGGCCTGGTAGGAAAAATGGAGAGAGAATTAAAAAAAGACAGCAAAGGCAATCTTGTGGTGCCACCTCGTGATAGGTTTGCACAACTTAGTCTGGGCCAAGAAGTCCTGGGTCCAACTGCAGCTGCCTTCCAGAGAGGGAGAGCAGAAGTGGAAAAGAACAGAGATGGGAGTCCGCATGCAGTAAGAGCTACAGAAAGTGAGACTCATTCACATTTGCCAAGGCTCAGAAAAGACATGCTCAGATACTGTTTTTGCTGACAGCAGCACAAGCCCACAGAAGGCAGCAGATAACTCTCAGCACAAAACATAACCAGGAGAGTCTTTACTGGGGTGCCTAAAATTCTGAAGGATCAGACTGTTTCCCGTCATACCCTGCCCTGTGACAGAGAAGATGGTGGAGTAAAGGTGAAAAACAATATAGGAACGAAAAGGAAAATGTTCATATTGAAATTGCCTATGGAACTCACTGCTGCAGGAGAGGATGGCTAAGATAATGCCTTCTCCCACATTAAAAACATAAACCAGCACTGCATAAATGGTTTGAGATTCACTTCTTTTCTAAGGTAACTGAAAATGGATTACGTCCAGTGATCCTTGTTCTGCGGCCCAGAGACAGACAAAACAAAATCAAATACTCAGCATGTAAGTTGAAAGGGAACCTTTGCATCAGGAGGGTTATCTTCCTGACATTATCTTTTTTCTGCTCTATTTGAAGTACAGTTATGCATTATGATTTCCCCCTCACCAGAGGGAATATGCCCCTCCATGTACTTGAGGAATTTTCTGGGTCCAGAAGTAGCTACAGGACTTTTCTGTTCTGCTATACAAACTCTTCCTCATGCTGTTTGGATACAAAACAAGGCATCTCCTCCAGCACTTTTCAGCTGTACAGACTTTATATAAGCACTTAATGAAGGAAGCAGACCTAATTAGCTCTCATCTAAGAGATGAGGAAACTGAGGCACAGAGAAAGAAGGTGGTTCATCCAAAATCACCCCACAGGAGAAGCCGGGTTAGAACTCAGGACTACCAAGCTCCCGGACAATACATACACAGTGGGTCATGTTGTACCATCTCCCAGCTGAGGAGCCCCTGGATATCAAATCTCATTAATATGAAAATCAAACCTCAGGGTGTGCACTGTCACAGGAAGGATAAAGAAGGTGTTTCCCACCATACTTCTCACTGCATAGGTGCACAGATGCATTTCTTACTGGAATGGATGGTTTCATTTTCTGAGGCAGAGTATTGGCAGAAAGGGAAACCATGGATTAGATAAACTGATCCAGTGTTGCAGCCCCTGTGTTCCTAACTCTTCCTGTGTCCTACAATCCCCTTGGGTACATTTTCCAAATAAGAAAGAAAATAGAAGAGACAGAAAGATATAAATATTGAAGACTAAATTTGAGCTACAGAAGCCTGAGGGAGAATTTTTTTTAAAAAAAGAAAAGAATCAGAGAACAGTTTATCAGATGCAAGGTTAGAAAGGGACAGGAGGTTATATTTAATAATAAGCCAGTTTGCTGTTATGCTCTTAGGCTACAGACCAGTGTCCCTCTCCCCTCCCCCAGCTCCTCCATCGCTCCGATTGTGCCTCTCTCCCTTTCTGTCGCTCACTCTTTCTGCTCCGTCACTTCGCGTCAGCCTGTGAATTTGATGCGAGGCACCTGCCTCTTCACACCGCTTCACACCAATGACCTGGCCGCCAGCGAGAATGCACATGCTCCCCAGGTGCACCCATCCCTGTGCAAACTCCACACCGGAGGGTGGGGGATGGACTGGGAAAGGGGTGGTGAAAGCACACCAAACCTGCATAGGCAAAGTTCTCTGCTTGCTGCTGATGGAGCAAGAAAAGGGTCTCTAAACAGCCAGGGCAGCACAGTACAGCTAGAGCTGAAAGGGACACATGGTGCCACCATGCTCGGCCAAACCAGTTTACCCTGCTGAAACAGCTTTGCTATTCCTGGTACCCTGAAAGCACCTGCCAGGTGCTGCAGTGTGCTTTGGACATCTCCCAGGGCTGCTGAGCAGGCCTGGGTGAGGACAGCACTGGTTATTCTCAGCTTGCGGCAGCAGCAGGCTCTGTGCTGCCCCATCCTACCTGCTATGCTGTACAGCTTTTGAGGGGAAAAGCCTTCCCCTTTTCCTGCTCTGCATGGAGCACTCCAGGGTATGGAGGTCCACACATATCGATGCAAAGGAGGCAAGTGCTAGTGGTTTGACCAGGGAAGAAAGGACTCCATCAATTATGACTGGGAGATAAAGAGAAGGAAGAGACCCATGTGAAATAACTCCCCACAGTACTACACTAACTGTATGGTTTTAGCTTAAGAGGCACACAAAATACTTGGCCATGTGAAGGACAAAGAGACACCGAGAGGGGAAAACACACTGTTTCTTGTCACCCTCACTACTCCAGACACCGTTATTTCCACTGTCTCTCTGCCGGGTGGGGGAGCAAGGCTTAGACTGCACCCCCAGGATGGCCAGAAGCATTTCAGAAGTGTTAATTTGCACATGTAAATCAGGCCATCATGCTGCTATTCTCCTTGGCAAAAAGGCAGCCGCACAAACCCCCTGGGACAAGGTTGCTTGTCTAGAATGTGGTTACAAAATGGGCTGGCTACAAGACAAACTGGGGTGCCCTGAGCACAACACAGAGCTCTCAGGGGCTGGTAAGGAGCTGGGATAAAGCCACTGCTGGCAAGTGAGCTGCTGCGGTCACGTCAGACACAGCTTCCGTCTCCTGCTACCTCACATCACCCTTGCTAGCGCCAGCCCCCGGTGACTCTCAGCATCCTATCCACTGGCTGCCACAGGAGTGTGAAAAGTAGCCAGGCAGAAAGTACAGCTGCTGGGAAAGCTACTAGGGCCAGATGGCCTTTGTGTGTGTACGAATGCGCTCGGTCCTCTAACACTCACACATCTGCCTACACACACACATGAACACGTTAACACCCAAAACAAGGACTGCCTATTCCCGCACATCTGCATTTTCATGGGAAAACACCATGCACATAAATCACCAGTGGCAGGATATCTCTCAGGCAAACAGTACTCAAACATATCCAGACAGGCAGGACTGGCTACCAGACAAGAAGCATCAGACAGAGATTTAGGCTGCCTGCATTTTATTCCCAGTTCTGATGCATGCAGGCAGGGTAGCCCGGTGTGAGTCACCTTCTCTCTCTGCACAGAATGGATAATATCCCTGCCTTTTGCTAAAGTGTGTCGGAACCTGAGGCTGAAGAGCAGCCCATGAAAGCTGAGTGCTTATTATATGTCTTAAGCACATGCTTGGTATTTCCACATGTGTCAGGGCATAACAGTTGAAGATTCAGCAAAGAGGGAGGCAAGAGAGGGAGGGCACGGGAGAAATGGAAGAAAACACAGATGCAATTTCTGCTGTGCTCAGCGAGAGTGGGAAAGGCGAGGAGATGCAGGCAGGCTAGTCCGAACAGCAGGGGTGCCTGAGAAGCCTTTTGCAGCCACTGCAGTGAGACCAGAAGGAAGCAAAGCAGAAGAAGGAAAAGCAAGCAGGGAAGAAAAAAATTTTAAAGCACAGAGGCTGATTCAGAACTGACCCCTGCACTGCAGGCTGGCCTGCAGGCCAGGTGGAGGAGAAGCAGGAGGGGAGATGTGACCACAACCCTCTGGACACTCCAAAAGATTGGCACTATCATTGCCCATATAGTGGGGCCTCGTTCACTTGTGTCTTACCATCTATTAAAAGGTCAACAGTGCCTAAACAGCCCTTGGATAGAAAGTGAAAACAGCCAAGAGGAGAGGAGACTGAAGCTAAGAAGACCTTAGCCAGGGTGGAGTGGAGGCAGGGACACACTAAGGCAACTTTTTGACTGTTGCAGAAGACAAATATGCACAGCCTGCAGCCATGAGTGGAAAGAAAGAGGAAAAGCTTAAAGATGAAGACCAGGTTACAGGTGCTGGAAGCAAATGATAAGTTTGAGGAGAAAGAGCTTCCCCTAGCCAAACTAACACACATCTGGCTTAAAAATCTTCCAGTTGCAGGAGATGCAACCTGGGGAAAAATTAGATATGTAGAATCTGGGTAAACCCTTTTTTGTGTGCTATTTTGTAACCTGAGATGGAGGAAACAAAATCACAAATCCCCAGGTGTGCTGGCTGAGGGGATCTGAAGGCCAGCTTCAGAGACAGCTTCCTAGGGCAAGCCTATCTGGTTGCTGACTGAAAAACTCCCCATGCTGTAGAGCTGGTTTTCCACAACAGAGAGCTAGTTTCCACTGCAGAGCTGGTTTTCCAGGTAACACAGGTACTATGCTGAATGATTTGAAAGGTTCTCCGCCCCTTTGATGAACACTACAGAGACTTTCTAAAGGAGACACACAAACACACACATACACACACACACACGCACAGTTTTTCTGTAGACACCTTTTTGGCTCACATCTAAGCCCAGATTCAGCTAGAATTAATTGCCTTAGAGGACTGCAGTGCACTCCAAGTACTGCAAGGAACACCTGATGAATGGCTTCAGTTCTCTGAAAAATGACATGTAGCTGAAGCTATATTTGAGGAGTGAAGGACAGTGTGTGTCTCTGTAAGGACTTACGGCTCCAGGGGTGAGGGAGAGGTTTTCTTCCATCAGTCTGAGAGTGATGGGGGAGGAGAACATAGCACTCCTGCAAATAGTTAGGAGAATCAAGCCTGCATGATCAGAGATTCAGAAAACATGACCTACCAGGAGAGACTGAACTAAATAGAGCTGTTTAGACTACAGAAAATTGAGGAGGGACATGATAACAATCTTCAAATACATAAAAGGTTGCTATAAAAGGAGAACGCTCAATTCTCAGCATCCACAGATACAACTGGAAGCAATGGGCTTATAATGCAGTACAGGATATTCCAAGTGATAAGGACAGAAAGGTGTACACTGCACAGACTGCCTGGGAATGCAGGGGAATCTCTTGCACTTGGGGCCTTAAAAAACAGGGCAGCCAAAACCTACTGGTAACGATGCATGCATTGATCCTCCTGGGATGGACCCTGCCAGGCCTGTCTTCTGCGGGTCTGTAATCCCAAATGGATGTGGCCACTAACACAATGAAGTGCTGCTATGGAGGTGCTGCTCAGGGAGAAACAGCAGCTGTTTCTCCCCTGGCCATTCCTTCCCCAGCAATGCCTATTTATTTTGTCTTCCTGAGAGGCTCATGGAAGCCAGCATGTGTTTGCAACGCTTTGTGAATAATAACATGCATATATCTCCAGTAAAATAAAATTGGGTCAGCTAAGGCATGTGCCTGTTGTACATCAGCAGCAGCCAATGCATTTGCCAGTGAATCCTATGATGCTGCAAAGCCTTGCCCACCAAGCACACAGGGGTTATAAGGCAGTGTATCTCTACAGAGGGTGAGGGGAAAGAGCTCAGATCTAACTAGAAAAACATGACTGTTCCAATGACATTTCATAGGTGAAACTATGAATAAAATAGGACCTGAGAGAGGTTTCTAACAAATTGCTCATGCTAATACCCCAGCCACTGGGAGAGAGGGAGTGAATGAGCGATTACCCTAGATCCAGAAGCTGGCTCCAGTGCCTCTGACCTGCACACATACACATTGGAGGGGGTTAGATGTAAATAAAGCAACAGACAAATACTTATCTGGGGCTGTACAGATACAGTGTGGCTACCAGACATGCTAACCAGCTCATAACAGCTCTTCCCCATGACTCTCAGTTCCTTTGCAAACACAAGCAGGCATCCTTGAGACCTCCTCTCCACACTCAGAGCCACATGCCTTGCTCAGAGCCAACCCAGTCAGTGCAGTCGGCTTGGTGTGCTTCAGCCTCAATGCCAGGCCTACAGCAACCTGCTGTAGCTTGTGGGGGGAGTGGCTGTGGAGGGACACTGAGAAAGGAAAAACTGAGTCAGCTCTGGGGAAGAGCAGAGTCAAGGACAGAGCAGAGCATGTTGCATGACAGAGACTCCTTTAACTGGGGGGAGTTTAGAAATGTGGCAAGCCCTGGCTTACAAGGTGAAGAGCGATTCCCACAGTTGGTAAGAAGGTCTCGGGCCCTCTAAACCATAGGCACTTGATTGGCTTTAGTGTGTATATATGGATGCCAAAGCATACCACACTGCATTTTGGGACCAGATGAGGCATGTTTGACTTGTCCATGCCCAGGGAGCGGGGCCTTGGGCCCACTCTGAGGAATGAAGCATGTGTTTCCAGACAGCACTTTGGCTGAGGTAGTTACCACAGAGATTTGTATTTGCAGTACGGTCAATGGATACGTTTAGGTAGGCTCAAACCCATGCTTAACTCATAGTGTAGATGCATCTCACTGAGTTTTCAGTGAGGGTACTGTGGCTGTATATGCCAGCTCATGCTGGTAGTATCAGACACTTTTGCCATGATTGTCTTTGACATGTACATGCTGTGTGCAAGTGTGTGCACATGCACTCCGTCCCTGCTGTGCCAAAGTCGAGATTGAAATCAGACCCTCTGTTAGTGCTGAAACTGTTTGCTGCAGTAAGTGAGCCAAAACGGAGAGAACAAAAAGGCCGCATCAGTGGGATGCACTGGCAGGAGCTGCCCACCTATCTCAACTGGCCATTTCTCTTACCATATTTTACAAGCAGCCTGTGACCAGCAGCGGGTTCCCTGAAAAGGCTGTCCTATGTTATCTCAGCACGGACCCATGTCCTGACCATTAAGGTACAGTCCCCAGAAGACAGATAGCTGTCTGATGTAAGCTATCGTCCTTCAATCATCCCTGATCACCTCAACATAATGGGCCTAGGCCAGTGCCCCCTGAGGAGTGGATGGGAGACAGGAGAGAGCAATTGCCAATTTTAATGCATCCAGTCATAATCAGGCTGGCAAGGATGTAGAGAGCACAAAATCAGGCAGCAGGAGTACACAGGCAGGGAGCCGGAAATAATTACCATGATACTGTAACCAGAAAACACAAGGCCAAGCTATTTACCATATTAATTACTGTTTATCCCTGTTTATGGCTCCACATGGCAGTGGGACTGGCGGCCTGATTGGAGGTGTAAATGCTTAAAGGAACAAACTCTGGATATGAAAATTATATGCCAGATCCACAGAAAGCCTCTGCTGAACTGAGGATAGAGACACAAGCCTTCCTCCTTCTCTGCTGGAGAGCTGAACTTGCTGAAAGGAAGGTCCAGCTGGTCCTGACAGGGCACAGTTATGGGGAAGTGCCCAGAGTCTGCTACACACGATTTATCTGCTAATGCATCTCCATATTTTCATATCCCTCAGGTCTTTTTCTCTTACATTATTTCTCTTGGATCCTGCTACTGGATTAAAGATTTCCCCAAAGTGTTCATTAATGACCATCCTCTAAACTGCATCTGCTCCAACAAAATAAAATATTTTTTTTCCCTTATCGAAGCAGAGTTACTTTTCCAAGGCAGTTTTCCCACACCCTCCCTTCAACACTTTTTCTTTTTTCCAAACAGGCGGGGAGTAGAGACACAGGAAAAAGGGAGGGATCTGCCCCAGATTACCCAGATTTCCCTCGCAAAGTTAAACATTACGGTGAAGATTCAAGAGTGCCTCATATCAGCGGCTACTGCAAACTCTGGCCCACTGCTTCCCTCAGTGCGGCTCTCTGAACTCCTGCTGGGCTGTTCTGCCAGGGAGCAGCCAGGCCATCCGCTGCTGGCTCTCCTTGCTGTTACCGGCTACAAAACTGCCTTTACAGCAGCTGAAGGTATTTGAAATACTTCCTTAGTTTTTCTTCTTTTTTTCCTGTAGGCTATGCCCTGGGTGCCAGCCCATCCTTGCCAATCGCAGGCAGACAGCAGTGGTCAGCAGATAAGAAATGATTATGTTACAGGGAAATATGTCTCTGGAGGTGTTGCCTACACGAAGGAAGAGTCAGAGTGTCCTGGCACTAGGCCACATTGCCTTCATTCACAACATCTTTCCAAGGCTTGAATGTCGTTATCCCTTCATGCAGGGCTGATTCAGTCTTTCCTTCCACTGCTCCATGTTCATTGCTCACTGAGTCACCCTCCTAGAAGACTTTCATCTGGGTGGATCTTGTGTCTGCCACTTGCATTTTATTCTTAGGCCTGGCAATGCTCAGTACAAGACTAAATCAAGCTCTCCCTTTCGCAATGCTCTTTTCCAAAATAAAATCAAAAGGCTTCCTTAGCCCCAGTCTGTCCCTGTGCCTTCCCTCCATGCTACCAGATTCCTTCATGGATCTGGGCATGGCCCATCCACTTCCATTGAGGATGTGGTATCTGAAATCCCCTGGGAGACGACAGTTTTCCAACCGTGCGGATCTGCCTCCCTCACTGCATCAGACATATCAGAGCAACACTTCACTTACCTTTGCCAGCCCTTTTTATCTGTCTGATTACTAATCAGGAAGGTTAATCCACTCCTAGGCAAACCCCTCAAAGTCACACAAGTCAAGGTGAGGGGGGAACAGGCTGTAAGGGAAACAAAGTGAGACACAGACCAAGCAGGCACTGTCCCTTCAGGGACATGAGGAACAACCCCCTCTCAGCTGATCCTGCCTTCCTGAAAAGACCCTAGGGGACACTGCCTGCTACCAGCACAGGGAGCTGAGCTCTAGTCACATCACACTTTCTGGCTTTTCCAGTACCAAGTACCCTGCTCCACTGTGCAGAGAAACCAACCCAGCCACAGCCATCTCAACTGTTGCTAAACATAGCCATGGCCGTGTCATTGGTGCCTATCTGGGCAAGACATTTAATTCACTTTGGATAAAAATGAATTCATAAAATCCATTTGAATCTGTACCTCTGACAACCCATTTCTCTCCTCAATTCTGTCCTCCAGTAGCTCAAATGATGCCCACATTTGCCTAGTGCCCAGACCTTTCACCATTCTCACATATTGCCTCTACATAACAACTGCACAGAAGGGTCCCACAGCATACCATCTCGTAACTTGGACCACTTGAGCAAATGCCATCATGAAAGTAAAATACTCTTTATGAGGAAAGTAACACCCCAAGACCTTGCTGTTATCCTTCTTCCCCTTAAAGCAGAAGGCTGATGCTCTCTGTGGAGTTGTCCTGATGCCTGGTGGTCTCAGCTTGCACTGAGGATCAGCTGCCTGCAGCTGGTGTTGAAACTCGGGAGCTGCTCAGGAGCTGCAGGTAGTTGCCAGAGCCTGGCTGCACTCTGTGAATGTCTTGGTGGTGCTCCCAGAAGTAAGGATGGTTTCTGGCCTAGTTGCCTGAGTTACACCAATCACCAGCCCAAATGGAATAAGAAACAAGAATAATCCCAAGTCCCAGCCTGTATTTAGCTCTAGGTGGTCATGTCCTATTAAAGGGCTCCGGGGAAAGGAGTCCATCAGCTTCACAGTCAGAACCCCATTTTACCAGGAGCAAAACCCTTCACTGAAGGCCAATAAGAGCCTGTGCCTGGCTGGACAGACATACTGGACAGAAGGGTCTAAGTAGGCTGAATTACAGTGTTTCTGTTTCTCCCTTTCTCCATATCCTAGTCATTGTGACACACATAATCAGACTCGGAATACTTCCTTGATACCACTGTTGCCACTGCTTCTAACTGTTGCTCCCACCATGCCAGAAGATACCAAAAGTGCATCTACAGTTACATTTTGGCCACAGGTGGGAGGAATCTGGAGCTGTCTGCATGGTATTTATACTGGGGACAGACTTCCCATGGCTCTCATGCAACCGCCTGTCAGAGCCGGGAACCTCCTCCATTCCCATCACTCCATATGCAACGTATACTGGCACAGAATGGCTCTTTGTCCCATGATTCCCATGCCTGGACCATATGAGAAACATATGTGTCTGTATGTTAACAGACTCGGCCATTTAGCTCAAGCAGTACAGACTCACACCCTGGCCTGCAGGATGCAAACCTTGGGGACAGTTTATGAAAGGGTTAAGGGTAATCACACTTCTTGCGTGTTCCCATACTCTCCCAAATGCCTGTACATATGCTTTCTGGCATAATGCTCCTGCTGTGCCTTGATGCCTGGAGAGCCATGCTGTCCTGCTGCTGCAATACAGGCAAATGCCCAATGTCATTTGCTCCTAATGCCTGTGCACATCTCACAGTGTCAGCACAGTTGGCTTAATGGCCAATCTCTGCTGGGAAGCAGCTTAGGGGGGAGAGGGAGAGAGAAAGAGAGAAGCAAAAGGAAAAGAAAGCAAACGGAAAAGAGAGCAAGGCGAATAGGAGCCCATAGACTAGAAAATAACATTGCCAAGCAGTGCAGTATCTGAATTGGCTGTGACAGGTAGACCCTCTCTGCACCTGGGATTCAAACACAAGCTTATTTTCGTGGTTTCTTAGAGAGACAATGAGTCCTGACTACCTGTCAGCATGCGCCCAAGAGATGTCACCAGCAGAAAGGGGGCCCAGGTGTTCCTGGCCTGCACGGCTGACACAGGTATGATGGCTGAGGTCACAGGTGGCATTTCCCAGAGACGGGCAGTGAGGAGCAGAGGGAAAAAAAACAAAAAGAGAGCAACAAGGGAAACTAGAGAAACCCGAGACAATGCTCTTGCCAGAATCCCAGTTGTTCCCACAGGACACAGGACAGCTGTGCTGCCTGCACAGCTCCAGTCCTGCTTGCCTGAGGGGTAGGGGAGCAGCCAAATGGCTCGTGCCTTCAGGCAGACACGCTTGCTCCCCACCAAGGCCTGACAAATGCTCAAGTGAAGACATTCACAGTCAGCTTTCCTAAGCTTGCCCACATGCTAAGGGGCTGTGAAGAAATCCTGTGTATACTCCTGGAGATAAGTAAGATCAGGCTGTGCTAGATGTCCTAACAAGCAAGCTGCAATCTCAGCAGCACATCACACCAAGGATGTCAAAACCATCTGGTCATGCCCAACCATAAAGAACCCACACCAGATCACTTGAATGAAACTATTTTGACCCATTTTTTCAATGAGATCCCGCCCCCCATGTCTGACAGCTGGTGGGCAACCCCTAAGGTGAGGCCACAAATTGGTATTTTTAGCCTCCCTTCTTGGAAAGGAGCAGAGCAGGTCACCCCACACCTCTCGGTGAGGTACTCTGACAGGAACCTGCTCCTATGCCCTCTCACTTGTCCTGTCCAACATCCCATGCAGCGGCAAAGGTGCCACCCTTGACTCTTCACCTTCTCATGGCTCCTCATGGCCTCCTTGCCACACAACTCGCACACTCCCTTCCCTACTGCAACGGGCCAAGTAACTGCTGTCAATTAAATGGCACTGCTTTCACTGGTTTAAAAACAAATTGAAACACTAATGACTGAATGACATGGAAGACTGTGTGAAAATGAGCCAGTTTTGGCTCAGGTTCCAGCAAGAAAGAGCTCAAACCACACAGTGTGAGGAGACCACAGCATGCATGCATGGGGGGCAGCTGAGTGAGATAGCACAGGAGGCTTCAAGTCAGGAGCTCTCAAGTCAACAGACCTTCAGCCAGTTTTCTCCCACAGCCCATCCCAGGAGTTATGGCAAACCTTTGCCCATCCTGTAAAAAGCCTTAAGGCACCCTCTTTTGATTATCCACATACTCCAATGAAAATCTCACTTGCTCTGTATCCCTCTGCCATCCTGTCTTCTCAGCTTGAAAAGACCGCAGTGCTTTTATTTCACTCTCATGACAGTACTGCTGGCACCCAGAATAGGAGAGGTCCAGAGCTCCCCTTGCCTCTTTCTGCAACCCTCTCCTGACCCCTTCCCCTATGGCAACAGCCTGCTGGTGCTCCTGCATCAGAGCTCTGCTCTGCAGATGGGTCTGCAGCCACAGACCCATCAGCAGAAATTGCTGGAAGGGAGAAAGGGAGAGAATCATAGACAGTTCTAGGGTCCAAGAGCTAGATGGGGCCTCATGAGTCATTCCCTCCCTTCCAGGCAAGCACACACCCACAGCCCCACTGGCTATTGCAGAGCTTGGGAAAGTGCTGAATATCCTGTGAAGGGGTTTTTTTAGATCTAGTGAAAATGGCAAGGGAAACTCCACTGTCAAAAAAAAAAAGAGAGAGAGACAGAGAGACAGAGAGAGGGAGAGAGATCACAGACTCATCACCAGAGCCGGTCTTACACCTTCCCCGAGGATGTGCTAGAAAAGCCAAGGGTGTGAGAGAAAAGCAGCCCATGGGGGATCTGTTTATGACAGGCCTGGAGGAAGGGAGGATGAGGGAACGGCTGTAGGAGGGTGCATGTGTTGCCTTCGTCACCAGTCTGAATGGGTACGCGGCAGTAACAGCATGGGCAGCCTGGGCACAGTTTGCAAGTGAAGGGATGGAGCAAATGTTGTGCTGCAGAAAAGCACTGTAGGGATCTGACATCTCAGCTAGAGATCTCAGCATTTCTGCTATGGCTACTGCTAGAGGACCCTATTTGCGAAAGGCGATCTGCGATATGAGATTTTGCAGTGTCAACCACTGCCAGCAGAGGACTAAGCTCACAGACTGCTTTCGCACATGACACATCACAGAAGTATGTGATGGCAAGGGAGTCTGCTAGTCTGCCTGATCTTCCCCCAAATCAGTGAAACAGAAGCCACACTTTGCTGATGTTAGCAAACTCTCATCCGTGGACATTCATATCCAGGTAATCCAGATCAGTGCTTCACGACCTTTAGCTTTTCCTGATGTCTACCCTAGAGCTCCCTCACTGCAGTCTTAGCCTATGGCTTTTTCCCCACTGTGGACACACGGAAGACATCAAGTTCTCCCTCTCTGCAACCTTCTTCTGCCTGTCCGAAGTCCGCTGTCTTCCCTCCTCTCAGTCTGGTCTACAGTAAGCAATGCCAGCCCTTTCAGGCACCTCTTGAAGCCCATGGTCCCTAGATCACATTGAACCAACAGCCTTGAAACAAAAGCTGTTCCCTATTTTCAGCTCCCAGACTATCTTCTCTGTTCTTGTCTGAGTATTTCGAAGAGGAATATGGAAAACTGAAGGAGGAATAGAAATCAGGGCTTTATCCCTTGGCTTGGAAAGCCCCTTCATATGAGCAGACACACAGTTAAAACTTCACAGTCAGTAAAACCTCAGCCAGAAAAGAAAGGAAATTTCTGTTGCACCCCAATGCATCATAAGAAGGAAATACGGCACAAGCTCTCTGTCCTGAAGATGGGGACTAGGTGGGAGAGAGGGATGGAGGGAGCTGGGAATTGCAAGCAGTGATGTTGGGAGGACGTTCTGGCTGAATCCACTTGGCTCATCACTAGAGAAACCAGTGCGCCACTAGGATAATGCACAGGGAACTGAAAGTCTCTGACCTCAACTTCAGGAAGAGAGGGTATGTGCATGTATGTGAGAGAACAGAGAGAGAGAAGGACTGAGAAATTTATGGAAATTATAAAATTGTTCGTTTCTCCCACTCTCTCCCACCCTGTCATTTTCTCTTCTCTGTTTTCTCTCCTGGTCTCTGTCTCACCTTCTGTCTCTCTCTCTCTAAGCATTTATTGGCAAGTATTCTCTACAACACAACTATTTTGAATGTGTGTTCCTCTCCTTCCCTTATAATATTTGTTCTCTCTTTCTCAGCATCTTCCTTGCCAGTGAAGCTGATCAGCTTAATGATGATAATATTGAATGTGGTGAAATGGCTTCTTTCCCACTGAAGACAGTTCTTCATTGCTGTGCTTTCAGATACTAGTCACTCCCATGACTTTCCTTGCCATGTCAGTCCCAGAAACCTAAGCATCACATTTTTCTCCTCCTCCCACCACATCTTTAACTTGGAAGGGAAGGAGATTCACTATAACATGCTTTTAATCTTCTCCTTGAGAAAGCCCAAGATGTCAAATGGCTTTTTTAGTCCTAGCCCTTCTTCCTAGTCAGCTGCCACTATTAGGGAACCAATCTCCTCTAGTTAGTGGCTTGCCTTGTGTGGCAGTAGCTAGCGATATTTCCTTTGTCTTTGTGGCAGTAGCTCATGATATATTCTTTGTCTTGTGTCTCAGTCTTTGTTCATTCCCCCATCCGATCACTTCTGTGCTCATTGCATAGACTCTTAAACTCTCTCAAAGCAGAGGCCGAGGGTCCATGTAAGGTCTTGCATTTTCCAGCAAAACAAACCCACAGATCACTCGTGCTGTGATTCATCCTAGTGGAGAGAACAGTGTGGGCTCCCCATTTCACCACGCATCACAGAACCTGTCCCCAGTGGTAGCCCACAGGACCACAGAAACTGTGTCAGAAGGTGTCTCTGGAGGCCCCCAGTCCAAACCCCTGTTCAGAGCAGAGCTAACTTAGAAGACAAAGAAGGTTGCTCAGGGCCTTGTCCACTTGAGGTCCGAACATCTCCAAGCATGCCCTCCTCTCTGGGCCCCTGTCCACATCTTAATCTCCCCGTCGTCCCTGTCCTCCCCATGTTCTTTTTCTTCTTTATGTACAGCTGGAGTTTTCCTCACTGCAACTTGTGTCTGCTGCCTATTGTCCTCGCTGGACACCTCTGAGAAGAGTCTGGCTCTATTGTCCCTATATCCCTCCATTATTTAGTTGAAAACAATAAATAGATTTACCTGAAATTGCTCTCCTCCAGACTAAACAAACCCAGTGTCCTAAGCCTCTCCTTGCATGTTATTTGCTTTGGCCCCCTGCATCTTCATGGCCCTCCACTGGACTTACTCTGGTTTGCCAATATCTGCCTTATACTTGGGGTGGCAATGCCTGAATCCCCCTCTCCTTGCTTGGGCCCTCCCAAGGCTGAAATGAAAGCCAGCTCTGAGTGTTTCGCTGTTTTCTTTTTGTCACTGTTGAATAGATGGTAAATGCAGCGCAAACCTACCTGAGTCAATGACATTCGATGGAAACCTTAGTTTGGACCACCAGGTTCATAAGACTGTACATAGATTTTATTACATATTGCAGGGCCAGAGAGAAAAACAACCCTCTGCCAAAACCAGGGTGAGGAATCAGATGATTTTCTGAACCTCCTAACTGGAGTGGGGAGCCAGAAAACAGACTCTAGTCCTGTCTTCTCTGCCAGCCATCAGTGTGATTTCTGAATTAACTCATCATGCTTTATCATCAAAATTATTTGATTTTTAGTCAACAGCCTAAACAGAGACGTACATTTTTCTCCTGTAAAATTGCCCCAACCATATCCCATCTCTCAGCATCCCCTTCCACCCAGCGTCCTAAAACCTTTCCATTTTGTTCTGAAACAGGAGGGAGATAAATCTCATGAGTCCCAACTGTAATTTTTGACAGGAAGAGGAAGACACCAAGTGACACCTTCTGACCATGCAAAATGAACAGGGTAGAGAGCAGGGCATTCTCGGCTGCTCTGAGAAGGCAGTAGGAGAAGACTCTATGCACTCTGTGCCAGGGAGCATTGCCTGGGGGAACTCCCTGCTGCAGGATGTCACCAAGGTAGATAGCTTGACTGGGTGTTTAAGGGGAGATGAGTGGCTTTAAAAGCATAAATAGTACTTAATTCTTCCAGTAAGTGTGACAGCACCTAATGCTTCCAGCTAGAAGTCTGTGAGAGTCAGTAGAGAGCTCGCCTTCCTCCTTCCCAGCCAGTCACCTCACAGGAAGCATGAAGTGGGGTAAAATAGGAAGGATTCACCTTCTTCTGAAAGACCTGGGAACTAGGTCTTCCACTTTGTTGGAAGTTACCCAGTGACCTACACGAATAGTAGCTTGCCCTATTACAACTCCTCTAAGGAGAACTTCAGTGGTGCCCCACATTCACTATTGGGAAAGGTTTGCTGCCAGGATTTCTGGGGAAGGGTGTTGTGATTTCAATTACCTGGAGGCATTTGAGAGGGATTTTGAGAGAGATACATGGTCCCACCTATTCCAATTCCCCACCCTCAAGCTCCAGTTGCCATGGCAATGTTACTGACAATTTCAATGCATAAACCCAAATTTGCATTTTAATGGGACATAATTAGAATGCTGAGATAAACGATTCTTCCGTGCTAAAAGGTAATATAAACGCCACATCTCACAAATATGCCATACCAGCAAGTATTGTGCACACACACACACACAGACTATACATCTGTGAGCCATACAAGCCAGAAAGTTGCTTTCATTCCCTTTCTGTCTAACTGGGAAGTTTTGTATCTGCAGCACAAAACCATGATTTCCAGAAGGAAATGACGGATTTACTGTATGACCACCAAAACCCAACTATATTACTCCCAGCCTCTATTTGGCTGGGCCATACTTTCCCTCACAGATCCAAGCAGGGTCAGGCTGTATTGGCTGTCCCAACGCTGAACTCAGAAATGCTCTGTATCCTGGCAGCCCTCAGGAGCAGAGCAGCAGGGACAATTTCCCCCATCTGATGAAGACCCTGTCCTTCTCCGAAAGTCCTAATACTACTGGTCCATGGCTTCAGGATTATCTGCAGTATGCCCAAGAGTCTTTTCTCCAGATCTTGGATCAGGAAAGGGATACTGTGTTGGCACCTGTCCTACACTGTCAGCAGAGAGGCCACATAGTTACAAGGCAGCAAAAGAGATTTAAAGGGAAAATATTTCTAAGACATCTCTCTTTACTTCAGCAACAGGCAAGGAGGGGGAATGGAGGGGGGAGAATCCATTCTGCACAAAATAGGAAAGCAGAAAATGAATTTCTCCTGCCCTTGATACAAACTAAATTCAAAGCAGGCAGCTGGCAGGGCTGAATAGGCAGAGAAGAAAGAAAAAAAATAAATTAAAAATAAAAAAGGAGAGAAAGGGAGAAAAGCAAACAAGTGAATCATAAAAATTGCAAACCGCCTGGAAATTTCATTTGGCTTTTCAACTGGGAAGTGACATGATGTCTACTTGGGAGGGGGTAATCGCATCTGAGAGCAGCTGAGAGAGCCATGGCCCAGAACAGCTTCCCCAGGCCCTGCTGAACCCCAGCAGGCTCCCCCAGCCTCTGGGGAGAGCACAGAGCTCTGGAAGGAAGGACAGGGGATGGGATCACCTCATCGCAGCTGCTTCATCCCAGCTGTATGGGATGTAGCAGCAAAGCCCACGACACTAGCAGGAAAGTGCTAATTAATCTGTTAGTTGGAGCACCACACAGGGGTGGGAAAGGGGCTGCTTGCTGAACTGGCCCAGGGAAGAAGCAAAACCATTAGCAGGAGGGTGGAGTGGTTGAAGGATCCAGAAAAGGGAAGTGCAGGTGACTTGGATTCATCTGAAAAGCAAAGCCCTAACACGCTCATGGCATCCATGGAGCTGGGAACAGGAGGCAGGCAGCACTGGAATGTTAAAAGCAATTGCACATAACCCATAGTGAACAGAGCCTTTAAGAGGCCATTTACACCCCCTCACACAACTCCAGGCAAGATCTACTGGTCCTAAACTATCACAGACAGATGTTTGTCTAATGGCTCTTACAAACCTCCCAGGGTGGAGACTCCACTGTCTCCCCAGCCAGCCTCAACCAGGCTAAATTCCCGCAACAAGGCAGCAGGCCATGAAGGCGCGGACCCTGCTGGGACCCAGGCCTGGCACTGAGCAGCCCCTGCCATGGGTGACACCTCAGCCATGCCCACCAACGCCACAGGTCCACTGAGTAGGCACCAACAGGGCACTGCTGGGAGGAACTGCTGACATTTATTCTGCTATGTGCACAGACATTGAGTAGATGACACATAAGTTGCTCCCCAGGAAATCTGTGGCCTGGAGCGGCACACCACTTCAAGCACTGCACCACCAGCTGCTGCTTCCTATCTGCCCAGAGCCGTCAGCACCCGACCATGGGCTATCCGGCCACATCCACTCCACTAGATCTGCAAGGTTCAGGCAACCTCCAGCTCCTCTTCCACATTCATGCTCAGCACTCAGCCTCCCGATTCACTCATCTCCAAAGCAAAACCTGCTTTCTCTCTCTCTTCTCCTCCCTTTCACTTTGCCTCATCTTTCCACTTACAGCTGCTTGGAGCAGAAAGCCAGTGGTAAAAAGCTCCAAATCCTACCCCTAGAGCAGTCTGGTCTCAGCACTGTTTTGTGTCAAACAGGCACCAGCATAGACTGTTCAGTGTCATTCCCACAGATGTTTGCAGAGGGGAGAGTCTGAGTGGCTTCAGGTCCCTCTGGCAAAGCCCTTTAGTCCTGCTCCCCTGGGCTGCACAAAAAAGAGCATGTCTCCCCCTCCCCACTCCCACCACCCCAGCTGGTGACCCCATTTAATCTCTCTGCCCTCCTTAATTTGCCAGAATCAAATATTAATTGGGCTGCGCTGCAACGGAGCGAATGTTAATGCACCTTGGCACGCAATCAAGTGGAGCTGGATTCGGCCCGCAGCGTGGCATGTGGCTGGAAAAGCACAAGCAAGGCAGGGCAAGTGCAGCAAAGCAGTCCCAGTGGCTCTCCACCACTTTAGCCAACAACTTGTCCCCAGCCCCAAAGGCTGCACCTCCTGGGGATTTGCATCCCATCTCTTCAATGTGCCTTTTCAGCACTGATGCACACACACGTGTAAACGCATACACCCAGGTAACACACAAACACGCACATTCACTGATCGCCACCTAAACCCCATGCGCTGAATTTGCTGTACAACATCAACACAGATGCAAGCTGAGGACTTCACACACTGTATGTCCCAGGGCACCATTTCCACACACAAGTACATTCATCTAGAAACTCATGGATATGCAAATACGTATATGGGGCCTGCTCTTATACTAGTGTAAATAATAGTGTACCCAATAAGACAGAAACATGTATACCTGTGCAAAACCAAACAAGCCTCGGAGTTGATGCTTCTCCATGTAACCCTCATTCTCTTGTTGCTGGCTTTCAGGCAATTAAGTTAAAAAGTTAAACTCACCTAAAGACCATTTATGCCACAGATACCCTGGTCCATGGGGCATTTATTAGCCAGATCCTTTCCCCTAGGATACAGCTGACAGGATCTCTGTAGTAGGGACCCTGCGGTAGATTGAGACATGACCATGAGGCCCAGTTCCCAACACAACATTTTAGGAAAGCAACAGTCTCGAAACAGTCTTAAACCACCCCAGTCAGGAAGGGGCAGAGTTGGCAATTCCCCTCTCCCACTAACCTTTTGCAGAGTCCACCTGCCTTTCTGTAACATGGAAAGGAAAAGGGCAGAATGTGAGACAGGCTGATAACACTCTGCTGAGGAGTCGACCTTATAATTTACAGGGGATCAAGTGCCAGGAGTCAAGAACATGCGGTAAAGGATCAAGTTGAACTGCCACCCTCCCACAGCTGCAGAAATCACTGACCCTTGTTGGAGAAGCAAGGGCCAGAAAAAGAGAGCGCAGATGAGAGAGAGGGAATCAGACAAGGAAAGGCAAAAGACAGCTATCAAAAGAAAGAGAGAGAGAGAGGGAAAGTGAAGGAAGGAAAGAAAGAAAAGTGAAGGAAGGAAAGAAAGAAAAAAATGAAGGAAAGAAAGAAAAAAAATGAAGGAAGGAAAATAAATGACAAAAGCAGGGTGCAGGGAGAGAGGTCTGCTGCTGTGTTGATAAATGTGGCACACTGTCTGTGGGAGAGAAGGTCTCCTTGCTCACTGCATAGGGAGGCCCCATGCAAGCCAGATTCCCTACAGGCGCTTGGGCCTGCCAGCTCCCACCACGCAGTCACAGGTCATGACTTTGGTAACAGGGACTATGCAGCCACCTTATCACTTGGCTCTGCTTCCAGCAGGTCAAGAGGGTGTCAGAGAAAAGGTCAGGCCCTGCCAAGCCTTCCTGCATGTGTCATTCCTCATTTCCCCAGCTCCCCCCTCGGCTTTGGAGCTTACGGCTGTACCTCCCCAAGGGTGCTCCAGCTGCAGCCTCCGCAGGGAGGCAGCCACAGGGCCAGGTATAGTAAGGTGAGCTGCAGCCAGGACAGGGAGGAGGCACAAGGCACATGTGGCTGGTGATGGCAGACAGGGGCAGAGAACAGTGATTCAGGGCTGAGCATCAGCAAGGGACCCGCTGCCAAACCATTATCACGACTGGTAGGAGGAGATGGGCACCACTGACATGAAAGCCATGGGGGTTGATTCATACTCAGGCCCCGACAACTACCAGATACAGGCTGGAGTGTTCAAAGGAGGTGGTATGGGGTCACTCCCCAAAACCCTCCTGCATCTTGCTGGTTCTGGGCCCAAAACCTTCTAGGGATGGGTAAAACCTACAGCAACTCAATGACAGACCTGGAAACCTCTTCCACACCCTCCCCCTGCTCCTGGCAGAGCCCTCCTAGAGCTCAGCACCCATCTCAGCCCAGCTGCCATGCCCTGAGGCAGGCGAAATCCAGCCTCACAGTGACATCTAGTGAGGAAAGGCCTCACAGCACCACAGACAGGAGTCAGAAATGGCACCCTGACCTGTCTTCTCTCCTCTCCCAGCTGCCATTTGTTCCTCAAACTTCAGAAGACAGAGGCACAGCAAGCAAGGTGGCCCTGGAGGAGAAGGCAGCCTGGCCCAGGGGGACTAATGTGCTGAGATGAAGGGTGCCCCATATCCAGCGCCTCCAGGTGCACCTGCACCCCGAAGGAGGGGAAGGTCCCCAAGACAGAGAGGGAAAGAAAGATAAGAAAGAAGGAAAAAGCTGGCCTTATAATATACAGAGACTCAGGTACTGGGAGTCAAGAACAAGTGGTAAAAGGTCAGATTGAACCTTCACCCTCCCACAGCCAAAGAAACCACTGACCCTGCTTGGAGAAACAAGGGCTAGAGAGAGAGCAGACAAGGAGAGAGGGAATCAGACAAGAAAAGACAAAAGACAGCTATCAAAAGAGAGAGAAAGCGTGTGAAAGTGAAGGAAGGAAAGAAAGAAAAAAATGAAGGAGGGAAAAGAAATGACAAAAGCAAGATGCAAGGAGAGAGGTCTGGCACCATGCTGATAAATGCAGCGTGCCAGCCACAGGACAGAACATCTTGATCTGGGGAGGCCTCACATGCAATTCTGTGTGGTTTTGAGCAATTTTGCAAAAAAAAACTTGATTTAGCAAGCCACAAAGTGTGCAAGATGGCAATAAGCATCCAGCTGCCCTGCTACTTGCAGCTAAATCCACAATGCTGCCTTGCTCTCGGCTCCCGTGTCAGTGACAACCAGGGAGGGGACCAGCTGATCTGCCTCTCTCCTCCCCAGTGCATGCTGGTGGCAGGGCTGTCTTCTGCCCTGCAACAACATCACAATCCCTTCCCTCTTCTGTCGCCCTGTTTTCCTACTGTCTCCAAATAACTCTCTGACAAGCCTGAAGGGACTAGGGAACAGGAAGGGGCATGACACACCTTTAGCCACTGTACCAGTATGGGAAGATGAGACCTAAACTAGCACAGAGTGGAGCAGGCAGGAGAGGCAGCAGGCAGCACTGCTGCCCCCAGCTCCACAGGCTCGGCTCTGCATCAAAAAGCAGAGATATCAGCAAAGAAGGCCTACCTAAGGCAGCAAAAGCCTGTGACAGCCCCAGCCCTTCTCCTGTCCGCCTCCAAACCCTTAATGGTATGTGACAAGTATAACTAGCTAAATTTTGCTGCATCCAGAGTCAGCTCCAGGGCTTGTAAACATTTTAAGGCCCCGGAGCAGAGAGGCTGGGAACAAAATACAGCGCCTTTCACCTCTTTGTCACTGCTTCGGAAGCAGCCACATTTAACAGTGAGTGACATTCCCCAAATTCACATCTGCACAGCATGGGGACACTTAAGATCTCTCAGCTCTAATAGTGTGAATTTCCAAGCTCTTTACATGAGAAATCATTATTTCCATTGTAATCTTGGATAAAATACATCCTGGAACAAACTAGACTCTTCTTGTGTTATCAGAGGCCACAACATTCCCAGAATTGAGAACCACAACAGCCTTTTCACAGATCTCTTCAGCTAAAGAATCTGACATTATACTCAGAACCTTGTTTAAGAATCCCTGTTTTAATTTCTATACATTTGCTACATATTAAACAGGGGAATATTTTTAGGAGTGAATTTCTCAGATTCTGACACAGATTGTCTAGAGTTCTGAATACAAGGCAACAGAAAGCTAGGAAGAGCAAATCAAACAATGTAAGGGAGGAATAAAGAGTTAAGTTGAAAACCAAAGGTGAAAGGAAAGGAAAACGTCAAGTGTCAAGCCAGGGAGACCAGTCTGCAGTTGAAAAGGGAAAGACCAAGCCTAGAAACATAAAAAGAAAAGACAGCCTGAAATCCAGAGGAAAGAAAAGAACAAAACCTAAAGTCAACAGGCAACAGTCTGGCCCACACCAAACTCTTGTCCACTTCGGTGAGGCATAGGAATTTACCCAAAGAAGAGAAATCAGTTTGGTGTGTTCACAGTCATAGAAGAGCTAACTTGAAAGGAGAACAAAGCTATTGTTAGGCTTGGAGGTCAGGTGCCGGTAACAGAAGAGTCCTCACTTAGCTCTTCACTAATTGCCAGTTTCCAAAGTTACACAGGAAGATGTCCTGGAAGATCCTTCAAGAGCTTCCACTACACATCTCATAACCAAAGTATTGCCAATGAGATGGAAATACAAAAATTACAAGTCAGATACGGGCCCAAAACTCTTAAGTTTTCCACTGACAATTTCATAGAGTTTTTTATCATGATCTTCTTCTGCCTATCCCCCAGCGTATACATATGACAGTGTCATCCACTCTTTCCATACCTTCCTACAATGCATTTCATTCACACAATGCATTTCACAACCTATAAAGCAAACTTGTACCCACCCTATCTCCATTAGTTCTGCCTTTGTCTCCTTTCTGTGTCTGACATCTGTTATACCTGCTCTCCACCATTTATCAGTTCATACGTCCTCAGCTCCCCTCCATTTTGCTCTCTCAGGCCTGCCCCTGCTCCACTAGAGGATCTTTATCCCCTTTTCCCAGGTTTTGAGAGAGAAGGGAAAGCAACTATAGCAGGATCCCTTTTGGCCTTCTAGCCTGGAGGAAACAGCCACAGTAAACTCAACCCCTCTTGCCCAGACATGATGCTGCAGAAAGGAGGTGGGAAGAGCAGGAGGAAAACCCAGGAGCCATCTTCACTGCCCACAGAAGAAGCAGGGAAAAGTCCATCACCCTGAGCCCCTGGGACTCTTCTACTACCTCCTCCCTCTCCTCCTCCACATTTAAGGATAATGATGGTGAAGTGAGAGGGAAAGAGTTCCCTCCCAGCTGCAGGTCTGTTTGCCTGCTCCACTCTAGGAGGCATGCAAGAGATGCAGACTTGAGGAGAGACTCTTCCTTTCTGTCAAAAATAAAACATATGAGGGTACTGGGAGTTTAGGCATTTTCGTGAGTCTGGATGCAAGATTCCATTGTTTCTGATCACAAAGCCTTGTGACACCAACTCTGTATTATATGAAGTTCATTACTAAGTACTTTCTTCTGGTACTCTAAGCCCTGAAGAAGTTTGATTTTTTTTTCAAATAAAACGATTATCTTCTTGAAAGAAACTGCCTCTCTCTACAAAGTTACAGTTACAGCAACAAAACTACTGATGCTTTCTGCCTCACTATTTGCAGCCAAAAAATAGCACATGGAGAACATGGTTATGTTTAGAGGTTGCGTCCCCGCACTGCCATTCAGAAGATCTAGTTTAAGTACTCATCCTGCCACAGATACTTTGGGTGAGTTGCTTAATCTTTGTCTCATCCTTGTGTTATCTGTATAGGAGGATAATAACTCTGTCTTGTTCAGGAGCAGAGTTCATTTCTCACTATAGCATCTAGTATGTTGGGAAACCAATTTAATATTAGCATGAGACAACAGTATTTGTAGAAGCTCTACAGTGCAGAGCCAGTTTCTTAGCGGTCTGGAACAGGATGAAAAGTGCATAGAGCAGGTAGATATCTGCACAATAAAAAATCAGAATAAAAGGCCTTCTATCAGCCTGAAATAATTATACACTGACCCATGCAAGCATATGAACCAAAGCATTGTCTAGCATTTGTTCAAACTCAGTAGGCCAGAAAGTCAACAAGGAAAAGAATCATTTTTCAAAGGCATGTAATACAGAAAAAGGACAAAAGTTCCTATGTACTTGAAGTACAGGGCAGGCAGTGATCCACAGTAAGAATAGTGACCACAACACAAGCTGCTCCAAACTGGCAAACACAGCTAAACATTAATGACAGCAGCTCTGAATACAGTATCACAGTGTATTGCTGTTCAGGTGAAAATACAGGATATTGGAACTGGTTGTCTAAAGCAAAACATTTTCCATAATCCACATGTGAAGAATCATGCAAAGGTGAAAATCCATTAAAAATAAGCTTAAAAATTGGTCTGACTCATTTTGAAAGAGAAAACGCAGACATATGTGTCAGTATGGACAATATCAAGTATTCAACATCAGGACTCATGTTTCCCAAATTGTAAGAGTAAGACTGTTTCAAAAAGTCTAAACTAAAGAAATGTTCATGATTGTTGTATTTTATGCCTAATGTTGCACTCAGCTTCTGCTTTCTAACATTCTTCACAATCTTCCTTCAAACTGAGATGCTTATGTAATCCCCTGAATCCAGGAGCTGGAGCTTAAAAAACACCAAACAAACAGCTATTGTGAACTGCCTCAGATGTCGGTGTGATTAACCATGAATATTATTAACATCTGGCTTACCAGGAGAACAGAATGACACATGTGGCACAGTCAAAAAGTAGGATAATCTCAGACATCTTCCAAGGCCTACAATAATAGGGAGAAGAATAATCACTCTATGGCAAACCAGAAACGTTATCAACATACACAAACAAGGGAAATGTCCATTTTTCAATGCTGTAAGAAATACAGCAGAAAGTGAACTGATAATATTCATATATGGAAGTTACTTAAAACTTAAACTGATCTGTATCCTGAGTTATTTGTAATTGAAAAGCCAGCTAACTCATGGATATCCATTGAGGCATGAGATTTAAAGAAAGCTATAAAACATGAGCATTAGGATAAGCTTAACTCTCAGAAACAAAAACAATCTCAATCTGAAATACACTGCCTGTGTTTTTCACCAGCAAAAGTTGTATTATTCAAGCTCTAAGATAGCGATTTCTTTGACTATTACACATTTAAATGAACACCAATCGATATTCACTCTGCCCCCAAAGAGTTTCAAAGAGCTAACTGCACAGATTTTTGAGGGATTACAAAGTGATGAAGATTTCTTGGATGAAATTTTAATTTGATCAGAGGCCTTAATGAGTACAATGAAATACTGATTTATGTTTTACTGACATAGAGACAGCCTCCTAACATTATACTTTTAAAGAATATCACTGGTCACGAAAAAGCTATTTGTAGGGGCTGTCAAAGTACTTTCAGTGGTGATTCAGGTATAAGAAAATGATAGTTAAATATATACACCACAGTGAAAAAAGGAACACATCTTCTCTGTGAGTTATTAAGCTATGGAAGCGGCTGCAAAGATAAATAGGGCATTTTCTATGCTGTGCTCAGCTCAAAGCAGATTTATCAAACACAGGTTAGTAGATTTAGTCTAAGATCAATGGAGGAAATCTTATGGTTTATGACATATGGGAGATGAGATTATGTGATCCAAAGCCCTAAACTCTACACATACACAGTGAATCTGTAGAGGTTTAAAAGGATGTATAATACACAGGCAAAATCCAGTTCATATTAAGAGATAATTAGACATTCCTAATACAAATCAATAAACAGATCTTGTTTAGCACCGCAGGAAAAAATGTAAGCCTAATTCTCTATAAAACTCGAAGAGTAAGGAAAAAATCTGCCTCTGAGCCTGCAGGAATGTGATGGGTGTCAGCTGTACCAAACTTGGGCAGAGACGTGACAGATGCTATTAGCACCATGTCTGCCAAGTCCAAGCACAACTGCAGCCAGAACGCAGTTAGGAGACACATTAATGATCATGCCCTGAGAAAGGCTGCCAGATCCTGTTAACAGGAATGGAAAAAACATAATGTATTAATAATAGGTACATGATTTCACAAAGTGTTAAAAAATCCATGGCCCATGCTGAACGGTGATCTTAGTGCTGTTCTGGGGTAGCAACAGAGCTAAACCTAGGGAATGCATCACATTACAAAGTATGCTGACGCATGCATTTAGTTTCTTAGTGTTCCTGTTAGGCACTAACTAGCTCCAAGAGCCTGACCAGACTCTGATGCAGAAGACTGTGAATGTAGAAAAAGAAAGTGTCCTGCCTTCCCTCTTCCTCAGAAGGACCCCTCTGAGCTCATTAAATTTTATTCTGCAGATAATTGCTGACTAAAATCATAGCAAGTCTTCACTCAGCCTTGCTGGTCAAAGGAGGCGTTGCCTATATTAAGGTTTTTTGCTAATGAAAGTATTTAATAAGGGAGTCATGAGAAACCTATGTGATTGAGAGCTTTATTAAGTGGTATAACAGAAATAGAAATAAGATAGTATTTGTAAAGGTTTACTTCTGAAATAGGAAAAAGGGCATATATTTTCCAACAACTAGGTAATAGATCGATGCAACTTGTACCATACTAATCTGTTAAATTTAAATGTATGTTGCCATATTGGTAATGAAGATGTTTTAGCATCAGATGCCCTCATAAGACATGTTTGAGGTTACATTGTTTGACACTAAGCATATGTAATGATGCATTAGATGACCCTAATAATGTGAAGTGATGCAAATGTAATGTTTAACCAGTAGAACAAGCTATCTTGAATATACTGTGGGATACATAACCTTAAAAGCTTACAAAGAACCTGTAAATTGTATTTTTAGGGGTTAAAAGAGCATGCTTGACTAACAAGGTATTTTTCAAAATGCTTTCCCTAAGGTAGGATCACTGACAACCATGATTTATCTCATGCCAACCAAGACAAAGATACTCTGACTGTACAAGTGATAACAAATCTTTTGCTGACTAGAATGTTCTCTAGCGCTCTCTTCATTTCAGCAACAGACTACTAACTCACTTCTTGCTCAGTTTCTGCTTTGCAAAAGTACAATAGCCGTCTCATAACTTTCACGTGACCGGAGGGACAAACCTGACAGGTAACTAAGGGCTTACTTAGCTCTATCTCCCGCTAGCTACTAACAAATAGAAATGGAGAAGTTCTTTGCATTACACACCAAGCGACTATCCCTCCAAATCATTCCAAAATTGCCTGGATTACTATACAATCAAAGTTAGTTTAAGAAGTGACATATAAAACAACCGGTAAATGAGTATGAGTGCTGAGTAGCCTCTGCCCAGAAAAAAACGTATTAGCACCACTGCATTGCCAAATATTCACAAAGGATCCTGGGAACCATCCAGAGAGAGACTCCAAAGAGAACTAGCAATAAAAAGATAGGCATCGAGGTGACATCTGCAAAGGCTAGAGAACAATTTGCAGAAAATGAATGTCTTTTAATGAACTGAGGTTTTACTGTTACCAGTCACCACTAGAGATCATTACTATGAGAAACAATGAGAGTCACTTGTATCTCTTTTTCCCTGCAGGACATATTTGAGGGAGAATAAACATCTCTCCCTCTTCTCCAGTGTCAGCTTGTTACTGCCAGCACTGGCTGTAATTGGATAAGCTTTATTCTGATAACAGCTAAATTTAGGATATTAGCATCAAGTCTCTGGAGGGGTGAAGATGGGGGAAGAAAGCTTTATATAAGTAAGTAATATTGAATAATAGATGCAATTTATGGCAAAGTGAAGCTCTGTGCCTGAGGAGTCAGCCATGGAGTTAAGTCGGCTTTTTGAGGGCCTCGCTGAGACAAACCACAAGCACCACTGCTGGCTGTTTCCCTTTCCCCCAGCCTGTAATTACGATTCCCCCTTGTGGGAATTACTTTGATTGCAGGGATCCCTAGAAGCTCTGGCTCCATTGTGGGAACTCTACAGACACCGAGTGTAACAGAGGGCTTCGGGGGCCACACATACCACACAAGCAGCAGTGTGACACAATGAGCAAAGCCACCAATAAGGATAAAGAAAGCGCAACTCCCCCCAACGAAGGTGGACTAGGCAGCTCCAGCCACCTCCCACGTGAACTACCCACAATATGGCGCCACAACCCCTCCCAACGGCCATGGCTCCCTCTGCGCATGCGCGGCAGGCCAAGGAGGGGGGCTGGCGCGGCGCAACGCCGGAAGTGTGGCCACGCGGGTGCGGAAGGGGCGTCGAGCGCTACCGGAAGTGTGGCGGTGAGCCGGAAGTCGGCACCGGGTGCGGTGTGGGCGGCCATGTCCGCCTCGCTGTTGCGGCGGGGCCTGGAGCTGCTGGAGGCGCCGGGTAAGGGGCGGCGGGGCCGGGCCGGGCTGGGGCCCCGGGGATGGGATGGGATGGGATGGGCAGGGCAGGGCAGGGCAGGGCAGGGCAGGGGGTTAGTCCGTGCATGCAGCTTGGGTAACGCCGTTCCGGTTTCCCCTGCAGGCCGCGGAAAGGCGCCGGGGGTGCTGCAGCGGGGCCCGGGCGGCCCCCGGGCGGCGGGCGCTGCCAGGAGGAAGAAGGCGGCGCCGGGCCCCGGGAGGAGCAAGGCCACAGTCAAAGGCAAGGTCGTGAAGTCGGCGATAGGTGAGCCCCGGCCCCGCTCTGCTGCGCACGCGGGGAGGGGGCAACGCGGGCGATTGCGGCTCCGAGGGGGAAGCAACTGTGTCCTCCCCGCGCCAGATCACATCGCGCTGCCCCCCTGCACCCCCTTCCCCGAGGTCCCCTTGTCACTTTCTCCCACCCATCCTCCCGAGTCCCCTTGTTCCCCCCGCCCTGCTTCTTAAAGGCAGTTTGGTCTGCAGAAGCACACCAGTCCCCTAACTGGAGCAGTCCCTTGGGCTGGTGAGGCCCTGTTTGTCCTCCTGTGCCTCTCCTGGCGCTGCTGTCTGGGTGCGCAGCTGATGTGTTTTGTCCCACTCTGCTCTGGTCTAGAGGAGTATTGCAAGAAGAAAGCTGTGAATCACTTGAGAACAAACCTGCAGTACATGACAAATGGACGATTTGTTGCAGACAAAGCTGTTACACAGCAAGTAAGGACATCACTTCTTTGTCTGGGGGTCTGTTTTTTCCTGAGGAACATGGGTGAATGGGAGGTATCCGGAAACCTTCTAGCTTAGACCAACCACAAACAGTCAGGCTCTGTCTGGTGGTGGCTTTGGGGAATGTGTGAGTGCACTGGCAAGAGAGCTTACCGAGCTTTAACCTTTGATATGTGGGCCCCTACTATCTTCTGTGATAGCAGTTCAGATTTACTGATGATGGTTGGCTTTTCTTACCTCTCACAGACTCTGTTAGGAACAGTCTCAGGCGGTATTGTGAGGTGGCATAAACATACAGAGTTGTCCAGGGTGGAGAGTTCGAAGAATTGGTTCACTTTGTAGAATGTCTCCACACAAAGTCAAATTGCAACAGGTTTTGGGAGGTTTTGGTGACTCTCCATTGTATGTAAGCTCCCAAGGAGCTTAAGTAGGTTGAGCGTAGCTTTTGCATAACTGCTGAAACTTAAACTGATATGTCAGAAGCACTCTTCGTAAATATGAGGCTTTACTTTGCCAGAGTTCTGCATATCTACTTTAATTCAGGGCTCTCTTACTACTTTCCCCGATATTATTTTATGTGGTCAACATTTTTGTTATCTGTGGATTGTTAGCCTGTTTTTTTGAACTGAGTGTGCTGCTAATGCAGAGAGACTCAATGGTGTTTCATGGTTTCAGCTGGCAAAGAAGCTTCAGTTCAAGCCTCCTCCTTACTGTTGATTGAGCTGTCCTTCCCTCTAGCTAGAGACTGTTTAGTAAGAAACTAGATGTGGTGCAGGCTCTTGTGGCAGAAACTTCATAGCATCTTGAATGATGTTTCTCATCAACCTAAGAATTTATGTATGGTCTTCCCTAAGAGATGGTCCCAGGCCTTGATTTGAAGAGAACAGGGGTGATGACGCTAGAATCTTAGTTATTTTTGTGAGAAATGACCTTTGAATCTTTACAAGCAGTTTGGTTTAGGCAAGTTTTTCTCAGGCTAAGGGTTGTAAAAGGGGGTCATGGTGTATTAGAAAATGCTGAAGGAATTCCACTAAGTTCTTGGATTGTCAGGCTGTCTCATGAAAGAGGAAGTCACAAAAAGGTTTAGGTTGAAATCAATGTTTCTATATCAGTGATGGTTACCAGGGAGTAGTTGTCATATTTGGCTCCACATACTAAGTGGCATTTGCTGTTGTTCCCATGACCTGCTTTGGTTAACACGGGTAAATGCCTCTCCCTCTTCTTTGGAGGCATTCCAGGATTTGAATAGCAGGGGGATCTTGCAGATGGGTTTGCAAATCACCATTGTGTGGTCTAGAATAACAATGGCTGCTGTCCTTTTCTTGTCTGAAGGTTCTTACCCAGAACAGAGGCAGGAAGTCCAAAGATCAACCTCCAGAGAAGAAGGCAAAGAAGAAGTCTGAAGGCACTGTCTTTACTGAGGAAGATTTCCGTAAATTTGAGAGAGAATACTTCGGGACAGCGTAAAGAATGTGTCAGGGGTTTTTGCAGCTCCAGTCATTCCGCAGCTTAGTGTTCAGAACATAGGACTGGTCATGTCCTCGACTTGTTTGAGATGGGACATAGGAGATGTGCCTCTTTATCAGCAAGTACTTTAACATCACACTTGCAGAGAAATCTGTGTCTGTGCAGAACTTGCTACTTGCTAGCTAGAGCCAAGGAGATTTTCTTGGCTTTGAGATATGTTGTCTTTATAATTACCCACCTCCAGCTAACATGACTCTTGTGTTCTTAGTGCAGAAGAGTGGGCCAAGACAAGTATAAATCTTGTTCCTCTTCCTCAGGATGCAAGGCTTCTGCTACCTATATTATTTGGCAAGGAGCATTTAAAGTACTGTATCTCAATGTAGGAGGTGTTTTGGACCAGCAGAAGTAAATTATCAGAAGAAAGGGAAGGATGCTTTGAAAGACTGTGTATAAAAGCAGGGGTTAAACCTGAGTAGTCTTGCAGTTTCTGTTCTTATTACACCCTTTGCCAGGCATTTCTGTCTTTGCAAAAAGTTTGTATATATTGTGTGATTAAATAATGCCTTTTGTAGATATTGCCTACACTTGCTTTTGTGATGGTGATTCATATGACAGGCTGTGATTGACGAAGGCAAACCAGGTCATCCATCTGATCCAAGAATCGCTGTCTTTAGGATGACTCGGTTATGCAAATGGCCTCTCTCTGATTCATGTTGACATATCTATTTAGTTCTCTCTCTGACATACTCAGCCCTCCAAAGAGTGCAGGCTGGAACAGAAGTGACTCTTGTGTTTTGCTTGCTCATGGTCTGCCTTCTCCAAGGGAAAGTTCTTGTACAGAGAAAGTTGTTCTTCAGATGCTTACACCTGAGCCCATCCAGCCGAGGTCCCAGCCACCCAAGGAGGGCATCGTTGCTATGCTCTCCTGGCTTCCACAGCCAGGAGGGGTTGTGACCCAGATGTTCTCTTAGCGTGAAATTGTAAAGTGTACCTCTCTACTATGCTGCAAGCATCCCTGCCTGGCACACAGCAGCAGATGAAAACTGGGTTTTTCAGATCCACTGAAGCAGGAGTTGTGATGTTGAGTTGATGGGAAAATTTTTCTACGAGACCATTGCTAAATTTTCTCTTGCAACAAAGAGATGGCCCAGCAGGTGGGAGTGTTGTTCTAGACACTGTTCCCCTTGCTGAACTGCAGCAAATGTGCTTCTAGGGAGCTCCTACCAATGCCCTTTCCTGCTCCTTACCTAAGAAAATGGGAACTGTGTTCCCTTGAAATAAAGGGATATGGAGAAAGACTAATGCCAAGTCTTGGTTAGTTTGACTTATGAGTTACTTGCAAGTAGTGTGGCTGGGCTGAGCTGCAGCTGCTAAGATGTAAGCACAGGAAGGAATTCAGTATCTCTTCCCTGCCCTCTGATTATAATACCTGGTGTCCTCTTAATTCTGTGCCTCCTCTGCTGTATTCTTTCTCTCTTGTCTGCATGGGGTGGAAGGTAACCCAGATATACAAGATCCAGACAGGGGAAATAGTGAACAGACTGAAGTGTATGTACTGGAAATCATTTAATAGGACATGGTAGTGGATTTTGTGTGATAGGATCAGTTCAACTATCTGCAGCCAAAAGTGGCAAAGAGCAGAATAGCGCAAGGGCGAACTCCTTTATTTTTGAGTTTGTTCCTGCTTCCAAAATGAAGAGAGGTGTGTAAAATGGAAGAGAATGATTGCCTGCTTTTCAAAAAGAACAGACACACCATTGTTTGAAGCATATGTCTTTAAAGCCTCTGCACTCTGTCTGCTGCTGTTTGTATAACCTTGTCTAATACATGCAGCTGTGTGTGGAGTTGTCACGAAGCAGGTGAGCAGTGTGAAAAGGCTGGTACTGCCACCACTCGACTCTTGAAACAGAGAAATTGCTGGGGTGGTGGCAGGGTTTTATCATGCCCTCACCTTCAGTGCTTTGCAATTCCTTTGACCCTGTACGTCTTCTGTGTCACTCCCTACACCTCCTCTACCACTTCCTCTTACACACCTCTGCTGCTGCAGTTGTTCAGCTCCTAGGCCCTCCTTCTTGCAGACTGAGGAAAGCAAAAACATCCTTTGTTCCAGAAAGGAGCACTACAGGTGGTTCATTCTCTTTGTACTGTCTGCTTGCTTGCAAATGTAAACAAATAGGAAAGCTGTTCTTTCAAAGTTAATGAGGAACTTTAAAGAAGGGCCTGGAGCAGTTTTGCTCAAGGGTAATAGCATCCAGATTTGTCCAGTTTTCAGGTTGGATGGGAGCTTTCATTACTGGTTGGAAAGATAATCAGTGCCAACACAAGTAATCAACATACTTGTTGTGACTGTATGCCATGAGGCCTTGTATTGTTTGAGAGGGTAAAGTTACCTGCCGAACTGGATTTTGCCAGCTGAAATCAAACTTGGTTGTACAGCCAACAGCCTCCTCAAATAAAGTCTATATTGCAGGAGGAAGGAAGAGCAAGCAGAAGTGAAAGAATGGCTCTAGATAAACAAGTATTTTGCAGGGGCCAAGGTCTGGCATTTTTTCACCCCCTGTAGTAAAACAGGAGCTCCTCTGAAGGGAGAACAGCAGTGTTACCCACATACTGGGGTAGGAGGGCAGGATAAGGGCAGGAGTTGGCACCTGAGGGGGATATCTTCAAGTCAGAGAGGGGAATAGGTGCCAGCTTGTCATGTTTGCCTGGTTGTGAGCTAAAACTATTTAAGTATCTTATTACGCTCCCAACTGTCTGTATTACGGCCTAGTCCATAGCTACACTGGGCCAGGGCAGAGCAACAAGCTACTTTCTCCCAAACCCAGGCACTGCTTGTTTTTTGCAGGAGCCTGTGTGAAGGTTGGCCACACAGCCTCCTGCCACGTGCCAAGTAAATGGGGCACACCAGGTAGCGTGTTGGTGCCTCAGGCCCTGCTGGGACACTGGGAGGTGGCTGACTTCGAGCAGCTTGTGGCCTCTCTCTGTTTGTCACAGCCAGACTTCAGTGCCTTACTGGAGGGGGAAGAGGGAAGCGAGGAGGGTGCAGCTTCGATTGCTGCAATAGCTGCTCTTTCTACCTGGCCTCCAACCTGTCCAGCAGGCCCAGTTCGCACGATGGAAGCTCTCAGGCTGCAGCCTGCAACCGTCGGACCTGTCAGACCGCATTTCTCTCCCTTGCGGCTGCGAGCTGCGGCGCAGGGAGGCTTCTCACTGCTGCAGGGTGAGGGCCGCATGCCGGCTGAGCTCATCGGGTGCCGGGCTCCTGGCTCTCTTCCCAGCTCTGCGACACTGGCTGAGTATCCTGCAGCAGAAATTAGAGGTAGCTGAGCTGGGGAAGAGGAAGGGTGCCATCTTACAATACTCCTCACCCACACGCAGCAGGAAATCAGAATGGGAGGCAGAGGGCAGCTTTAATATAAATGCAAATAAAAGCTCTGGAGCATTATTACTGTGGTAGAGTCTTTCCAGGGAAATGGTTTAGAGGAGGAAGAGTAGTTCCCTCATGCTTAGAATTGGACTAGCTTATTGTGAATATGATTTATAAAGCTGGTTAATGGCCTATTGCTCCCTCTGCTATGCGAATGGAAAGCGAACAGAAAATTTGTTCAGACAGGTACAGACTAATGTAACTGAGTGGCTCACGGCCTCTGCTGTACCAGCAGGTCTTGACTGTTTCTTAGTGTAGAAAGAAACAACAGCTGATACCAGCATGTATGTGTATCAGGAGTGGGGAGACTGTAAATGTAAACCAATCAAGCATGGTTGCCCAGGACACAAAAATAACTTCTTCCTTCTAAATGACATACCAGAAACAAACATGGCTACGAATGAACCAAGACAGACTGTAAAACTTGCTCAAGCAAACAAGACTTAAGATGCAGAAAAGGCACTGGATTTTTTTGGAAAACCATGATTGAGGGGTTCATAAAAATGTTTGGGAATATCAGCCTGTGGTTTCATTTTCAGGACTGACTCCCATTTCAGAGCTGAAGTCTTGCTGCTGATCAGCACAGTGTCAAAGCCTACAACACTCGGGGGCTCTTGAACACTTTAGATGAGGGGCTGCTTGTTGTAGAAAGGATGCCCAGCAGCAGTGCCCTGAATAATTCATGATACAACAGTTAAAGCAAATGAAATTTGCTCATTTTGAGGCAAGGAGAACAATCAATTCAACCGAAAAATGAGGAATTAAAACAAGGCAAGGTGCTAATGCCTGCTTACAGCTTGAGCCATGGCACTCCAGCTGAGCACAGCTGAAAGGTTAGTCAGTTTGAGTGGGATTAAAGATTTGCATGTCTATCTGTAGTTACATTAAACAGGATTAACAGTGCCAACCACTACCTGTCGGGGGCAGGGGAAATAAGGAGTATGAAGGTTGTTCTGCATCTATCTGCAGGGTTAGATGCACCTTTTTCCAAACGAATTAGCTGTTGGCAGGGCTAACCCAATAACCTAGCCAAGCTGATCTGTTCTGAGCTGCACTGTTTGCATGCCAGCAGTTAATTTATCTCCTAGGCTAACTTGTCTTTAATGGGAGGCGAAGACTGGATGTCTCTCTCCGATTGTACATTCGCTGCAGTAGAGATACAAAGGAGTTATGCTGACAGCAGGCAGCACAAAGGAGGGCTTGTATTTCTGAGGGCTCCGTCACTCCATCTGCGGGCAGAACTAGCAGATTCTCATCCCTGTATAAATTAAGCTGACGCTTCTCCTGCGCTTGGAATTCGCTCCCTACGATTTTTTAAAAGGGTGTGAACGTGTAAAAGAGGAAAAGGGCAGCTGAAGGAGAAACAAGAAGCAGCTAGCCATTATTTTAAGAGGGAACATGTGCCTATGTAATATGGAAATTGGAGCTTGTTGGTAGAGCTAGCTTTGTTTGGTGGCTTATGACACTGCATGAGTGCACAGAAAAATAATGCAAACACAGCATACTTGGGATACTTGAGTAGCTGAAATAGTATTGTGTAGGACAGAGCACCTTACTCTCCTATTAATTCACAGCTAAACAGCCTGAAGCATTTCAGTGGAAGGTCAGCAAATATGAGCTTTCTTGGCCTAACAAGGATGCTCATGGTGAGACTCCAAGACTGCCTTTGCGCTGGAAATGAAATATAACAGGAGCATTTGTGCTGGTCTGCACTGGAAGGCTGGAGGAAGAAAGGTTGTTTCCAAAAGCTACTTGAATTGAAAAAAATTCAATAAGAAATTTTTCAGTTGAAGAAAAAATGAGTATGCATGACATGGCAATTGTATTGGACAGTGTATAGGAAGGATAATATGGATGCTATTGTATTTGAAGGCCTATGCTTCTGAAAAGGTAAAGAAAATTGGTGTTGTTCTTATCCAAAACATATTTCCCACAAAAAAAGGCTTTCTGAATTAGACAAAGGTTTGGTAAGTGGAGAAAATAGTCACTATACATCAATGAGGACTGATCAAGGGACTTCTCAAAATAGAGACAGTATATGGTTATGCCAAGAACAGAAACTGAACCACACTTTAAAAAGGTGAGGCGATACTCAAAAAGGCTGCGAGAAACATGGGCAAGACAAAGAATATATTTTTTCCAAGAGGCATTTGACTCCTTCCTAGAGATGACATGGTTTTGAGGTGGGGTACAGGGGTTGTGAATGGGCTACTGCTGTGTGAAATTGTTTCAACCAGAATAACTTGCATTTTTTTTTCTGGTAGTCCACCTCAGCAGTTCTGAGGGAGCATTCATCTCCCAAAGGACAGCTTGTCCTTGCTGCTATTTCTGGGCTTTCTGCCAGGACAAAAGCTATTTGGAAGATTTTATCGTCGGCCTTCCTTCACTCTCCAAGGCTGCAGCTGGGGATTTATTTTTGTAAGTGCACTGCAAAGGTGCATCTGGATCTCCACAAAGGCAAGAGAAGTTGTTGTCAGTGGTTGTGGTTTCCTCTTTCTGTTTGCCAGAAGTGTGAGCACCTGGGTCCCTCTAAACAGGGGGGAGGGGGGGGCAAAGTGGAAGGTAGTGGTAACAGCAGAATATTGTAGTAACAGCAGAAAAAATCTTGTGAGAACGGCGCCATGTGTCGTCAGAGCAGCTTTGCGAGCAGCAAACCATGGGATGTTTTTGGCTATATATGGGAATATTTGATTCCTCTTCATCAAGTAGCACAAGAGCAAATAAGCGATCGGCAGCCTGAGGGCCAAATGACTGCACCCCCTTTGAGTCCACTTCACTGCCCGTAATTTAGACGAAAATTCACTGAAACAGAAATCCTATCAGCCCTGCCAACTTCAAATTCAAAGAGCTCTTATGTGCTGTGGATTGGGAGAGTTCTGCTGTTTCCAAACATGTGGAAGAACTGGACTTCTCCCGGGGTAGGTAAAGTCTGCATTTCACACCCTAAAATCTATTCCTGGACATTGTATCACCCTGTAGGTAAACTGCAAGGATTCAGTTGAAACACATTTGTTCTGAGAAGCTGTGAGAAAAAGAAGACAGCTCATTCAGACTGCAAAATGTAGATTTAGTCACCAGGTAAGATGCTATCAATCAGCTGCGGAGCCTCTCTCTAACAGACTGGGGTTTTAATGTCTTCTCCGTGCTCCTTGCCTCCTGTGGCACACAAGGCAAGCTGCAAGGCCGTGGAGCAAAATGGCATGATGCCAAGCGTGCCTAACGCAAGACTGAGGGAAAGGCTAATAAATGCGGAGGAAGATGCAGCCAGTTTAAAATCTTAACTGTGTTACTAAGAATGGAAACAGCGTTATTTCGACAGGCACTAGCAATGCATAAGGATGCCATATTGGCTGCTTCTGAAAAGCTATGAAAAATACAGAAGCCAACTGGAGTTTCCAGAGCTCTTTAAGGTCAGATTTCTCTCCCGAGCAGAGTTCTGTAAAACACACATATACATGGCAGAGTGGGAGAGCTTTTCTTTGTAAAGGAGCATGGATGCATCATGCATTCCCTGTCTCCTTTTCTAGCTCAGTCTTCCTTCCCTGGAGCGATTTTAATTTGGTAAATTGGGGCTACATACTCTCTGGAGAGCTGAGAAACTAGAAGCAGCTATTTCCTTGCCAGCACAGAAACTGCCTCGTCTGCCTGCAGAGCATTAACTCAAAAGAAAAGCCAAATTACCAGGGTTGTGTCACGGGGAGGGAGGGAAGGGGGATGGTAAATTTGCTGACAGCCTTCCTGGGCTTTGGGTGAGTTGAGTAAAGGTTACAGAAAATGCCTGCAGCCCCTGACCCCACACTGCTGCCAGGTTTAAGCAGTAGCTGCAATGGCTCTAGTGGTAGCAGAGAGGGTTGCTCTGTGGTTGAAAAGGGGGACCAGGATTTGGGGAGGAGAGGCAGTTTGCCCTGCACAGAGAAGCCACTTGCTCATACAAGTTCCTGTGTTTTCTGTGGCTCATCTGAGACCAAGTACATTAAGGGTCACTCCAGGTACAGATTTAACCCACCAAGGACAGGGTTATCTGGCTCATTGGACTTTTCTGTTTCTAATTATCCCCATCCCCAGCCTTGCAGGTCCAGCTGACCTAAAGGAAAACCTATTAGATTACTTTACCCCCCCCCCCCCCGTCCCGCCCCGAAACAGAACAGTCCCTCATCCCTGCATGTGGTCACCGGCAAGTGCTAGAGAACAAAGCAGCTGTTAAAGCAGGACCATGATTTGCCTGCCAGTTGGCAGTTTCCCTTTTATGCAGTGGTTAGAGCACTTGCCCTGGAGCTAAGAGACTGGGGAGGATGCTCCCATGAGGGTGAGGAGTTCAGGCTGAGCCTCCTCAAACAGGGAACCAACTACTTTGTGAAAGCCAAGGTGAGGGTCTTAGTTACACACCCCAATTTTCCTGTGGCATGAGCCCTAACTGATGGAAGGCTGAGATCTTTGGTAACATTCAGCAAGAAAGTAAAGAAAGAAAGAAAAACAAGTGTCTCTCCCTCGGGGCGGGGGGGGGGGGCGGGGAATGAAAAGGAAATCCTCTGCACAGGCACTGGAAAGAAAATCGTGCAGTGTGAGATCAAGTCAGGGAATCTTTTTGCTGTAATTTAAATAGCTTCCAGGTTATCCAAGCATCAGCTGGAAGTGTAGACAAGTCACTGCTGAAGGCCTGTCCATTCACACCCCTCCCCCCCCCCCCCCCCCCCCCCCCCGCAAGCAGCTACCTGCTGCCTGCAGTTACCTACTTCATCTGCTTCCTAAAAGAGCCTACACACAGCAAGGCCCAGAGTGTAATGTTGTTATCCCTGTGTCACACATCAGCTAATGGCCTGGGAAATGAAAAGGACTGGAGGATTGCAGTCTTAGCTTGAGGACATAAGGCACTTAACTGTCAGAAACAAGAAACCCGAGAGGCTGCAACAGGACCAACGATTTTCTGTTTTAACTAACATTAGGCACCCTCTCCCCCTGCTCCGAAGGCCTGGCTGGAGCCCAGCACTGGCAAAGGCCAGTCCTGTAGCTGCTGTACTGCGTGAACGCCAGCCAGGCCAAGACATGCAGGTGCCTAAGCCTGGGGAGATTACTGGGTCATGTCAGTGCAAGTGAGGAGTATTAACTGCTTGGGAAAGTATGTGCACATCCACATGCCAGAACTGTATCTCGCAGGCCAAGCAGGGATTAAGGAGTCTGCTCATGTTACTAAATCTGGGTGTCAGTAGCCAAAAAAACACACAAAATGATTAAAAAATGGCAAATTCTGAAGTTAAACAGGAGTCAATCTTCAGGAGACTTAGAGCTGACTAAGCAAGTGGACTTTACTGAATTTAAGAACTTGACAAAACTAGAACCTACTGCAAAGGATTTCTTGATTGGCTGGACTATGAACTTGCCCACTTAAGCACATCAAATTTAATGTCTACAGGTAGAAACGATCCAAGTACACATGCTCCTGTCACCTTTGTATCCAGTTTCTCTTTGGGGTGTAATAAAAACCATCACAGCAGGTTTTCCCTCTTTAGTCTTACACTTTCTCATGACATTCTCCAGAATCAGCGAATTAACTTGCTTGTGCAGCCCCAGATGAGACACGTCAACTTTACAAGCCAGGCTGCAGCTTGCTATCAACAAACCCCACCCATACCCCCTACACATATATGCTGCTTTAGCACACATTTTCCTCACAAACTGCCCTGCTTCCTCAAGACTAGTTAAAATAACTTTATAAGCAAGTATTTCCTCAGTAGTATAAAGTCAGTTAGGTTTACATCTCAAATTCTGACATTCCTCACCCCTATTTAAAGAAGCCAGAAAGCCTTTTTTTTTTAACAAATTGCAAACATGTCTCCCACTGTTCAAGTGTGCTAAAGTAACATTTTACCTAACATACTGTAGCCTAAGTACAGCACCTAGTGTAGCACCTAGCTTAACCAACCCAAATCCTGCTACCTTGGGCTTGGAAAAAGGCCTGCTGGTTAGGCAGATCAGATTTTCAGCTTTTTCTGTAAATATGCAGGAAGAGAAACCGCAAGAGTCAATTCAACATTGCTCTTCATCAGCTCTTTAATTTCTTCCAAGATACACTACTGCAAATTTGCTTTGTGGCTTGCACCTAGAGAAGTGGTTCAAGTCCCTACTCCAATCTAGTAAAATTCAGACCAAGTCCCTTGTGACTTTTTCAAAAACCAGCCTTTCCACAAGTCATTGTATTTAAGCAAAACAAGTTCATATGGTTCCCCTACAGGCTCTCAAATTGAATTCTTCAAATACTTTTGTGATTATGCCTTTGCTAGTCAACAGCTACAGGCACCTAAGATTTCCCACTCAGTTGTTTAGAATGCATTCAAAGCACTATTCAACCCTATATAAAGCTACAATAGGTGACAAAACACTTGAGTCACTGGATGAAATTAACAGATTAAAGACCAAGGACCTGTAGTGCACTTTTAATGCTGACCAGCACAGAAGCAATGCTGTGAAACCCTCTCCCAAGACTGTGTTGTCTCCACAGCACTTGCACTGTATCCATTTAGTTGTGTACTACATAATAGTCTACTCTAACGCCATTAGTAGCAAACCCCAGGAACCTTGGCATTTTTATTTAGATGTAGGTAATGTGGTACAGATTACAGACATATTAAAGGTACCCAATTATCTCTCACACAGAATTTCAAGTTTACTATAAAATAATTTATTAGGCAGCAATACACAGCTTTAGCACCAAGCTTATATACATGCACATAAAAACTACTGACTACCCTACTCAGGGACTCTAGCTCTTTTGCCCTTGGCCTTGCGAACCTCTTCGATCAGATCTTTTAAGTACTGAATTTCCTTACTTAGGGAATCTGCTTTCTCCTTCAGGGCCTGATTCTTCTGCTCCAACTCTCTGCACTCCCCAGACAGCGCTTCCTGTTCTGCCCTCTTCTTCTGCCGGTATCTTGTGGCAGCTGTCTTATTTTGCTCCATCTTTTTCAGTTTCTTATCTATTTTCTTTTCTCCTTTCACCTTTGCTGACACTACCTTCTCTGCAGGATGATCATATGGTTTGGACTGCAGAGAGCCAGAACTGACATCTGTAGGGAACTGGCTGTCATTGGGGGATCCAACTGAAGTGTTAGGACTATGTTGGGGTGTTCCCAGGTAAGAGTCTGGGCTCATACATATTCCACTATCATCAGAATGGTTCTCCTCCTCTTTCTCGGACTTGGTGATCACTACCACAAAGGTGGGGCCTTCCTGTTTTTTCTCTCCTTCCAGAACATCCACTTCACTACCTAGTTCTAAACTAAATGAATGGTCTGGAGTGGAAGTCAGAGACCCTGGGGAGAGGTGAAAAGACCAAAGGGAAGTCAGTGGGGCCATTTGATCTGCTCCAATTGGAGATTCAGGGAGACTGGTGATTAGGTCAGGTATCAGTGGAGGGTCTTTGTTGTGAAATTCCTGGGTGGTAGGGTTAAATAGATCACACGTGTCTTCCAACGTGGCCATCAGCTCGTCTGGTGAGACGGTGGCTTCCAGATCTTCCATACCTAACAGGGCATCAAAATCAAATTCCTTCAGATCCATCTTCTCCACCATCCACTCCATGCCAGAGAAGGCATCCTCTGCACAAGAGACCAAGTTACCATTTCATTAAGTCAGCCACAAATGCAGTTCAAGCTTCTGGAAATAACCCAGAATGTAAGTCATCCGTAACACTTCCCCCATTCTTCATTTAATCTTTCATACCAATATATCAGAAAAATTCTACTGCCATTAGCTGCAAAAGACTGCAGGGGACAATATAAGCCATCCAGCTGTTCTGGCATTCCATCCCTCCTATTCCTCTAAAGACTGCAGAAATAAAAATTCAGGTCTTTTGAAACATGCAACTGGGAAGTTTCACATGGCCTCTTCCAGTAAATACTACTGTAACAACTGGCAAGGTATGAAAAGGGCTAGAAGTGTCACTTTACCATACACACAGTTTTGTTTCTTGTTGCATTATACAGATCCTTTCCAGACAACACTACAGGCACGCCTGCAAGGTTGTCTTCTACACATTTGTGGAAACCTAGCAATTTAACTTTCAATGGCAGCATTACTAAACATGTACTATGTGCAATCATCAAACGGATGTACCTTACAAACAAAATACCTTACCCTGGCTGCTATCTATGGTGTTGCCTAAACTGTCCACAGCGAGCCAATTGGAGGAGACTGCCTTAGCCTTGTCGCTGGAGAACCCATGCGAACTGAGGGGCTCGGCCACCTCCAGGTAGTCATCTAGGAGTCCCAGACTTTCCTCAGCCACCGAACACGGCTGGCTGAAGGGGGATAACGAATCCCCCAACAGCATCTCGTTGTTCAAGAGGCTCATCTTGGTCAATTTTTAGTGCTTTGATGTCGAAGGATGTAGACAAGTAGAAGGTGTTTACGTTGATTACAGCAATGCTGCTGTGCGGTGCCTTGAAAAACCTGCAAAGGTGACATTTTAATTCCATCAGTGACAAGTATGATTTTTTTAAATTCAGTCCTTCCTCCACTAGGATATAACTTTTGAGAAGTGACAATGAAATATTATATTACAAGATACTATAGCCTTGCATGACTCCTCCATTTTTAGAATTGCCCTTTACCCATAACATACCATTTTTGCATCCAAGTTCCTTCTTAAAGGCTTTTCGGTTTGCCAGAGCTCCTGCTAAACAGCAGGGCCAGCTGCAATAACCACGAGGCCTTCCTCGGGTGTGAAATCCTCACCAGGAGGCCACTCAGCTTCCTCATGACCATATATGGGCATGGCGCCTGCCGGCAGAGCCCCACCCACCCGCTGCCCTGACTCAAGCCTACGCCAGCAGCCGCAGCCATTTCGTGATCTCGCTGCATGCATCTCCCTACCCCAGACGCAGGCCGCCATTTTGTATCCTGCCACGTTTCCACTGGGGCTTACCGACGAGCACCTGGCGTCTCGCAGATGACTACCAAGAGTTTTTAAGGGCAGAATACACCTCCATATTGGGGGTGCAATATTAAACGAGACGGAACTGGAATGACCTGTAAGGACTAGGGAAGCCTCTGAAATAAGCTAACTTACAAAATGGGAAACTTCGGCAACGGGGTGAATCGACTGTCCCATACCACCTTTGGCAGTGCATCCAGGGGGTATGAAACCCCTCCGGACATTCAGGGCACACTTAACACTATGGTATTAAAGGATTATAATACTGCTGCCACCTTACGTCCCTGATAATCGACTCGGGACAAAACACAATATGGTATACATACTCTTACAACTCCGATGCCTCAAATGCCCTATTTCCCCCGTAACCTCAAAAGCATTCCCCTATACTGGGTAAGAAAAAACCCTCCCCTAGGAATTAAAAAACCCACGCAAGTAAGAATCCCGACCCCACCATTTTTGAGAACACATTTTTTCCGAATTAGCAGGAATTCCTCACTATTTTAAAATGTTATTTCCTTCAACTCCATCCCATGACTAGGCTAAGCCCGCAGAAAGAAAATAGTATTCATCAACGTAGTTAGGACTGTACTATGGAAAGATGCTCCCCGCCCCCCCCCCAATCCCTCATAACCCAGTAACCTTTTCCCCGGCAAATACCCCTAATCACAGATAACAAACCTATCCCTCCCCCCCCCCCAAGAAAAGGGGTTCAAGGTGAAAACACGGAGGAAGAACAAAACAGAGGGCAGAGAGACCACCGCCCCTCCCACACGATACTTACGCCATGGTTGCAGATGCCAGGGATGTGCCGAGGCCGCCGCCGCTGCTGCTGCGCCTGCTGCACTGGCCGATGCCGCCGCTGGCCCTGCCGCCCTTAAAGAGCCATGGCGGCCAGGGGAGGGGAGGCTGCTCCGGTCCGGTCCGCGCCGCGCGGGGACGTGCTGCGGACACAACCACTACTACTACCCTCAGCTACATACAGACAATGAGGTGGCAGCGCCCGCGCCCCGCCTTTATATATATCACCTCCGCCAAGCAAAACGAGATCCGGTAGTGAAGTGTCCTTCCGCCAACCTTTATCTGCCTCTCACCAGCACCCAGCAGCGTATAACCTGTCCTTTTTGGCTTCTCTCCTTCCGACAAGCTACACTTTAATTGCAGGAGCCACCAGCAGGAGCTACCACCCCAGCCCTCTCGGCCACCGAGCAGCCGGCGGAGGGACTATATGATGCGCTTTACGCGCCTCCCGTCTCCGCGCCAAGCGAGGTCGCGTCATGTGACGGAGCACTTGAGGACGCTCCCACTCCCCTCCGGAAAGGTTGGGGGGAGGAGGGAAGGTTCTTAACTGCCAACAAAGACGGCTTTCAGGCGGGAGGCAGCACGCACATGGTCACGTGGGAAACAGGGCGCTGACTGGCTAGAAGCGAATTATTCACGTGCACGGTGAGCTGCTATTGGCTAAGACCTGAAAGAGGCCAGATGTCTGAGGGGAAGGAGGAAGGGGGAACGAGAAGGAGCACTTGGCTAAGGAAATGGCGCCGTGCGGGGGGAGGGGATGCTGTTTGCGCAATCCGTAGCCTGCACCCCTCACCGAGGCTCGGGGCTTTCCCTTCCCTGTCCCTCCTGAGGCAGCGGTTCCTCCCTTCGTTTCCAACAGCCCTTGTGGCCCCCTGCCCAAAGCCCTGCTGAGGTCAAGCTGGAGCTAAGGGTTGGCTCGCAGGCTGAGGTGCTGGCATGGATCACTCCCTTGAAGTAACTAGGCAGCGGGCCACCATAGGCTCCTGCTCCCTCAGATAACGTGTCAGCCCAGGACATCTTGGCCTTCCCTCCCTGCTTGTTGGACAAATGCAGAGCTTAGATTATGGCCATTTTGGGCTACAGACTGCATATCTGTACCTGTGTACTGCATGCAGCATAATAACGTGCATGTTTGCATGCTGGTCTCGTTGCAGCTCTGGTGCAGTGTTGACCTGGAGTGGTTCACGCAGAGTTATGCTGGAGATCCACATGGCTTAGCACCCTAGAGCATGAGTCTAATTAGTGCCTTGAACCTACGTAAGAGCTAAAAATGAGTTTGGTTATTTCCCAGTTGAGGAAAGGGAACTTCCTCTGCTGTACAGTTTCACATTGACACGGTTGCTTCTCTATTCTCTGTACAGGCATTATTCAGACTAATGTGAACATTAGTGGATCACCTACATAGCCTAACAGCTGTACAAGGCAGCATCACCTTGGAAAGTTTCTGAAGTGCAGTTTCACATTATGCTTTACCTCATCTAAATCAACTTGATGCTCTGAAAGAAGGCAGCCCTGCTCCCTTCCCTCCACCCAGTTCCCAGCTATACAATCCCACCAGCTTATCTGGCCCCTTGGTGAGCCAGCTAGCTAACCCAGCAGGAAAACTAATGGAGATCAGTTGTTTTCTGCTGGTTTAGGTCCACTAATTTTCACCTGAATCAGACAACTATCAGCTCAAGTGAGCTGAAGTGGGATGGTCCCCTTACAGCAGCAGTGCGCCATTAGATCACCCTCAGACCCCAGTGACAGCACAGATTTCTACTTGCACCCCTTTTCACTGTGTCAGAGCTATCCAGCTTCAAATGGCTGTTTTTTTCCCTATTGCCAACCTTGAAGCACAGCATCAGCTCTGCGAGCTGAGGTGGGTTCTGTCTTGTTCAAACATCATGTAGGTCAAATTGCCCTCAGCTACTTCTGCCAAAAGCTCCATCGTTTCCCAGTTAGGGCCTCAGTAGTACTTGTGTAAAGCCATGGCCTTCACTTAGTTTACACACACGTGCAAGTGCCAGGAACTTACTATTTGACTGATAATTTGCAAAGACAGGCATGACCTAGTTTCTACTTTTAGCAGTCCAATGCTACCACCATCACCACAAATCGGAATATGTCACTCTGCATCTGTAATCTGAATGCAATCGCTGAATAAAAAAGGTATTTTTTTTCTGCCATGTTGCTGGGGGTTTTTTTCTTTTTTTTTCCCTAGAAGCAAGCACAGATTTTGGAATGACTCATTAAAATGGAGGAGGCGGAGAAAAATGCCCTCCAATGCCAGAAAACACCACAATAGCAAATCAGTGATCTAAGAGGACTCTTCTGATAAATGCACCAAGTAGGAGGCATGTCTTGCTTTAATGCAAAATTTAGGGGATGCAGTGGCTTTCAAAGAAGCCAAGTGGGTTATCGGCTGGAGGATGGGTGGACAGCATCCTGATGCCCTGACTGGCTAAGGGAAAGCTCTCACATCCCCCACCTTGCCTGCCTGCCCCTCCTTTAAGTGAAAAGAAAAGGTTGATTGTAAAACTGTAATCGTAGCTAAATAAATGGAAACAGTATACACACCCTATCCTTCATCTTGAAAAGATAATTATAGATTCCTGTGAAAGGACTCTGGGTATGTGTGAGCAAGAATCACGCAAGCAAAAATGAAATAGGCAATGAGGAACTTAACCCAGATCTGCCAGTTTCCTAGCTGCCTGGTTTCCATTTTGTGTGTACATGTATGTGGAAATTTGTCTGCATTGTGAGCTCCAGACAGAAATGTTTTGACTGTCCCCTACCCAGACAGTGCAATCAACTAACCAAAAGCCAGCCACTTAGTGAAGAGTGTGATTTCCCTGTCTCCTAAAGGACTACAGAATTACCTCTGTTACATAATTTCATAAGATACATCTTTAATTCCATTATAAATCATCTCGTTCCACTGGCCCATGTTATGCTAAATGTTTCTTCATAGCTAAAGTTTTTTGATTGAGGTAGAAGACACTTCTTTACACCCAAGTAAAAAAATCTTTGGGAATTTTTATAAATAGAAAATTACAAGTATCTTCTAAGCAGAGAACTACTAGCTATCCACTACTAACTCAAAAGTGCCTAAAATGTGTCTCTTTCCAGTACTGCAAAATCTGTGGCTCAGACATTGCATGGACACATTTGATAGCTCTGAAGAAAATTAAATCTATGATGATAAAAAATAAATGGCTTCTGAATGAAGATTAATTTGTGTGTATGGTCAATAATCTCCTGCTGACATGTTATCAGCTTTAGTACAGTTGATGTTATTTTCCTATATTGGGCACCATTTCTCAGCAAAGAAAGCTCCTGTGATAAGTAAGCCCTGTCCATATCCAGAAGTGAGGGGCCAGCTGCAGGCAAAAGGAGTTGCTTGTGCAGAGCTTGCTGCAGGACAGAGGCCAAAGTGGCCTTGCTAGGAAATGATGAACTGCCGGGATAAATTGAGCACTGCAGAAAACCATCTCTGGCCAAACAGCAGCACCAGGAGGTGAAAAACTAATACTCCTCCTCATTTCACCCTCCTGCTTTGTCAGGACGGAAGGTCACCATATAGGCCTTATTTTTGTTAAAGGTTAACATTAAGAAGCAAAAGAAGTTTCCTTCCTCCACCAGCAAATATGCAGAAGGTAAATGTGCAGAGTGCTATGTTATTAACTACACAAAAGAAAGAGAGGACGTAAATGTTTCCATAGTAACATCTCCCTGCACGGTCTAGACTGTCTGCATGCAAAGCCCCAGGGGCCTGTCAGTGGGGGGCTGCCAGGGCCCCTATGGACCAGGGCAGCGAGGGGGGGTATGTGTTACTGGGGCCCAGAAGGCAACCGGCAAAAGTAACGTAGCCTGAGATCTTTGCTTTTTCCTGGAGTGCCGCAACAGCTGCACTTCGGTGAACATAGCATTTCCTGAAACCAACAGGAATTTTTCCAGGAGACAGAGTGCTAAGGGAAAATACAAAGGAGGAATGAGGCAAAACACCTAGAAATTGGGAGCAATTTCCTGGGAGAGTTACTGACAGACTCTACTGCTCAGGCTAATTCTCAGCGCTTGGTTGCCTCTCTCCTCATGCGGCACCAACAGATATCAGAAGGATCTTTTCTGCCAGATTCTCATTGTAAGCTCTTTAGGGATTGCTTTATAGACGTTCCATTTTGAAACTAGATTGAAAAGCAAATATATATGATTAAAGATCAAGCTGGGGTATTAGCGTCCATCTTTTATTACATACAAATAGAAAATAAGTTAGCCATATGCTGTGCCTCATTTGTTTTGGACTCATACACCAAATGGAACCTTTAATAAATCATTCATTGCTTACTCACCCCCTCACTTTCTTATGTTTCCATCCTGTTATGTAAATACCACTGACATTTGAAATTAAAGTAATAAAAAAAAGGATTAAATCTGCAATTTACATTTGCAATTTACAGTTCAATTATTTTAGATGGATATGGAAACAGTCCTGGTTGTCCACCTACATTTTTCTTACTGAACAAACGTGGGCATGCCAAGCACATACTGATAGCTTGTAAACTATGGCTCTCCAGAGGCTTAGTTACTCAGAATCAGCCAATCTGTGGCCAACAAGTAAAAACATTGTGCAAATCTCATAAGAGGGAGACAGATTTTAACTTGTAACTTGCCCAAGCATGAGTTTCCTGAGCAAAGCTGCAACTGGCTGAAAATGATGTTTAGCAAAAAATATGCGTTTGTGAAGGGGGAGGAGGGAGAGGAGCTGACTGCTTTTGTTCTGAGTGTTAGGGGATATTTTGGTTTGCTCGTCTTCCAGTCTTGTTTTCCTGGAGTGGAAGGAGTTGGGGGGGTCAAGAATAACCCCTAACTGTGTATTAGCAAATGTGGGAGACGTTTAGTACACAAACAAAAGCCTTCCAGTCCTCAAAGCAATGAAAGAACAGACACATATCTCATGGTAGCTTGTTCTTCAGGAGGCTATAGTAAATACGTACTCCACTGTAGATGTGTGTGTGTTCAGTGATATCAAAGTAAACATACCTTTACATGAGCAGTGTCTGCTGGAATCACATGTGTGCATGTGCCTTCTGCCTTCCTGTGAAAAAGTATCAAGGCAAGCGTGGCAATGCAAATTCCTTTTTCTTTCCTAACAGTGCAATATTTGTGATAGCTGCGGCCTGAAAAGCAAGTGTGGATGGTGGATTATGAGACTGCAGCATCTCAAATAGCCCCAGACATCAGTGGGCAAGTGAACAGCCCCTCACCATATAAGCAGCTTTGGCTTTCAGTGTCTCAATGCTCCTTAGATTTGTCAGAGTGAGGACTCTCTGCTGTATCAGTTCAACAAACGTTAGCTTTATCTGAAGCACATGGAAAAAGTTATTTGAGCTCGCGTGCAGGAGCCTCTCTGTTCGATAGGGAGATGTGTGCTCCATCTGGGGGATTTGTTTAACTTCAGAGTGTCTTGATAAGGCCAGAAAAAAAGACTGTAAATGGGTAGATCTTATTAATGAAATAAAACAGGATCCTGGGGATACCTTGTGTGTGCAGTCTCCTCTTTCCTGGTGCTGGCATGTAGCTTCAGCAGGAGCACGGACAAACCAGGTAGTTTAGGTGAAGTTCTAAAACTCATTTGGGTATAAATCACAGATGAAGCTGTAGCTCTCCTGGTTCCTAGGGAACACCGTAGACAGCACCAAGTTCATGAGCATGTGTACCGCATCAGCCCTTCCAGCTGAGCTATAGCTGCTGGGAGGACCGGTAAGGAGGCCTTGTGCCCAAGCAGATTCACAGGGCTGGGCTCTCTGTCCTACAGGGTGCCCTTTGTTGCTGTGGCTAGCAATGAGCTGAGAGTCTGGGTGGACACAAACATATCTGACATTTGGGGGAGGCATTTAGTAATGTTTCTCCCTTCTACTAGGCAGCAGCTGCATGATGGCTGGGATTTAGTAGTGGACTTTGATCTATTTCACTATATCCGCCTTAAGGTGGGAGGAGGGAGAAATTCCTGGCAGATGTTGACACAGAATATCATTGAGTTTATGTTTTTTTCCTGAATGACTGTCATCTTCCCTTCTAAGGTCACTGCATTTGGAGATCTGGCAAAGGATGCTGGACTGAAAGCAAAGAGGTTCCTTTCAAAAGATTTTGAGACTGCTCTTCCTCCTGTGCTTCAGCGTGGGCTTGCAGCCAGCATGGGTGACCTAGTCAGTGACAGCTTTGGAGAGCCTTTCCAGATGTGTTACAGGGGGACTGGTCATAGGCAAATTAGACAGTAGTCCTCAAAGGAGACTGCATGGCCAAAGTATTGTATTGACTAGGTGTTGGGCCTCTCAACACACTGACCCTCTTTTTCATGCCACTGTGGTGCTTTGTGAGGAAGGTTTGCAGTTCGGTAACAGGAGGAGGTTTCTGTTCTTAACTATGGAGATAGGTGGTATTGAGACTTAAAGCCAGATCTGTCTGAGGAATTAGCCATAGTACCTACCCCCCCACACCCACCCCCGTTGGGGTGTTATTCCTGGCCTCCTTTTTTTTGTACTCAAAGGGTGAGACCTTTCTGAGACCTTCTCCTGGATTTGCCATGTCCTATGGGTCTGAGACAAAGTAGTCACTGTTCAGGCAGGTAACATTTGAGCCATATATCTGAGTCACACAGTCTCAGTGAGACTGATGTGCGTGCTGAGCACTTCCCAGAGATTCAAGTCTCCCCCAGACAGGGCAGGCAATATCTGACCACAAAAGTAGTGAGTCTGTCCCAGGCCAAACGTGACCAGACCACGAGGCTTGAGAGTCTACTATGGCAGTGACATTTGCAGTGCAAAATGAGGGGCTGAAGATGGATCTCTTTTTTTAAAAACAAAACAACAACAAAAAAAACCCATTATTTTCTAATGTCCATATGAATAGAAATGACACAAAAAAGGGGAAGCATTCTTCATCCAAATCACTAATTGATTGTTCAAGAAAAGGCACTGGACTGGATGCTTGCTAGAGTCTCCCTCATGGTCACAGGAAGTGATTTGGAAAAGAAGGTTTGTGCCTTGGCCATGCGCTCGCCTCAGCAAAAACCAACCTGGAGTTGAATGCCAGGAAGTTGGGACCTCTGCCAACATACTAACAAGCAACATGAGAGCTGTGGCTCTGTGGCCTGTGGGATTACTGCATCTTTTATTACCTTTGCTTCAACATATCTCAGACCTTCTCATAGCAATATCACCACTGCTATAAACAACCAGAAGCCTGAACATAATTCAGATGGTATTATTTAGATAAGTGAGAGTAGTTACTGTGTCCAAGGCCATAACTATCCTCTGTGCTAAATAAATTCAAGAATTTGAAGGCAAAAATGTTTCTGTGACATACTGCTTTGAGCAATGATTGCTACCTGCTTTTCAAGGGGGTAAGGAGCCTGCTAGAGCATTACCAGCTTTGAAGTAATGTCTGTCATGGGACAGGTAAAGAGCCACTGCAGTCCATCATTTGTCATCTATGCCCTTGTGTCTATTGCCTATTAGGTCTCAGTCCTTTGCAATGCTGAGCAAAATGAGACAAGAGTGTCTTATAGGACTGGAATCATTATAATGGGAAGTCTGATGGGACAATATATCACCGCTGTCTCTGCTTCTGTGGAACGGGGACAATTCCACCACAGTGAGACGGCTGAGAGGCAGGGAAAGGGGTAGGCTTGTGCTGAAGTTAAGGGAGCTGTTGCCTAAAAAAGCAAAACCAACAAAACAGAAATCCCAAACAAACAACAGCTTTTGCCCATTATTTGTATGGAGATGGCTCTTCATGAAGAATGTGGTTAGAATTGATGTATATATTTTTCCCCCGAGAAGCTTAGCACTGAGTGTTAATAGACAGATCAAAAAGCTACTTAGCCAATGGAGCCAAGAAAATTGAACAAGGGCAGCAAAATAAAAATCAGTCTGATTTTTAATGTGTTTAAAATGATTCTGTTCAAAACTGACTTCTGCATGAGCACTTAGGAAAGATTGTGAAAAGTTTGAGTTTTGTAAGCCAAGGTATTTCTCTTGCTCTCCTACTGCTTGTAAAATGACAAGAACACTTTCTATGTAGGGAATGATTTCAGATCTTCCCTGCCTTACCCTTTGGTCTGACCACCCTCTTTCGTCTTACCATTTTCAAGATTATTCCATGGGATCATGTACTATAAAGATATTATTAGCCTGCTCACCACCACATTTCTGGCTCTGTCACTTGTGAATAATGCAGTCCTTCTCAGAGTATGCTAATAAAACTTTTATACTATGCTATCCCTGATTCTGTAGAGGACATATTTGTTACATGAGTGCTATTTAGAGGTTTTTGAATCCAAAAAAAAGGGACAGGCAGTATTTCTTGTATCCCTCAGGCCATAAAGCTCAGCTTGACAGGGATGAAGAAGATAAAGTCCAGATACCCTGAATAGCTACCCAACTGTCTAGACTGCAACCCCTTAGGATTAGAAGCCAATGCTGGGTTTCACTGGGAAGAGGAAGAGGAAGAATTTCACATTTCTTTCTCGCTGCATCTGTGAGGTTAAGCCTCAACATTTCAAGATCCAGTCCCAGATTCAGTAAGCTGTGCTGGAGCCACTGAATCATACCTAGTGTGGGTAGCTGGCCAACACATTTTATCTTATTTGGAAGAGAAACTCCTCGTTTGGAAGAGGTTCCTCATTTTTCCATGTGACTAAAGTAAAAAAGCAGCAGCTGTTCGAAGTTTTTCTGGAGTTTGGAGTATTAAAATAAACTCTAAAAAAACACAGAAGTGACCAAGTGTTCAGGAAAAAGAAAAAAGACGTTCATCATGCAGTTCAACACTAGCATGATAATCTCAAAGTTGAGGTACAGCCACCCTCTTTTCCTCCAGCCTGAAATTAATTTACAGAACAATGAGGCTGGAATTTATATATTTATTTTTTAAATGAAGAGATGCAAGAACAAGTAAGTAAAATGTAAGTTTGGGTGCATTCATTCCCAGGAAAGGACTGTGGTTGTATAACATGTGCAAAGTATTTTACTTCTCCCCAAATTCATTTTCCTTCTAAGCTGGTTGTTCCTTAGAGTAAGAACAAAAGGCAGCCTGGAGAACCATATCATGACTCCCCTCAATAATTTCTTCTCTACATTAAACAAACACATTTTTGATCTTTCCTCACTGTTCATGTCGGGACAGCTTTTACGCAAAGGTGCAAACTTCTACATGCGTTAAACAGGTATTGCAAGCTCTAGACTTTCTAGGGGCATTTACCTGAGGGAGTCATAGCTGGCAGATTCCATCAAGCATCTTGTTTTAGCTATTCCTGTAATAATCCAAGTGACACAAAATAGGCTGGACCTCACCTGATCTGTTTTCACCACAGAACAGATTAAGGGGGAAAAAAAATAGTATCAGGAAACATTTTTTTAGATAAGTGAACTCCCTTTCTAATTATAACATATCCCCCCAAATAGTTAAATGTTAATTGCTGAGGCCTTTTTAAGACTAGGCTCACAGGACAATGTCTTTATCCTAGCATATTTTCCAAGAATTTAAGGAGCTAGGATACCTCAAAAGTGGTATCTCTATGTCCAACACTTCCCCTCCTCTTTCCCAAAGAGGCACATAAAACTGGGGCTTAGGTGAAGAACTTCGGTATGCTCCCACGCAGGCTAATGGCACAGTGGCTTCCTCACTGCCCCAAGGCTGATGCTTGGATAAAACAGGAGTACATTTCGCAGGGGAGAGGACTGACATGTAGAAACAACTGGGTCATTGAACAAGGGCGGGGGAGTCTGAACAGGAAAGTTAAGATTAAAAGAGACACAGAAGCCTATGAAGTCTGGGGAACCACATGAAACGCAGGTCTCTGCCCAGGCATGTGGGCTATCAGGGAAAGGAAGGGAGGCACAGCTCCATAATTATGCAGCATCTTGTGACTTATGTGAACACTGCCAGGAGCAAGCACGTTGCAGTGCCTAGCTGATTGTTCTCTGTAGGCGAGCTGCAGAGTGCTAGGCACCCTAAGCCACAAGGTGAAGGTGTTGAATCACCAAGGGGCAAGTCAGTCCCCGAAGCACTAGTGCGGTACAGAATTATGTCAACATAGAGGTGATGCCCCTCCCTGGCACAGAGACAACAAACAGAGACACTCCTTTGTTTACAAATACATCAGAGACAACCAGGTTACTGTGGAAAGTTATTTTATTTCAGAATTCCACGCATTCTGTCACAGACCATGCACTAGACTTTCCCCTTTACAAATCCACAGCCTCCAGGCCTGGAAGAGATGGGGCATCATCTCTTCACTTCGCACTGTACCCACATGCTAGGAGTGAGAGCCGTGATGGCACCTTGCCAGGAGGCAGAGGGCAGCCTCTTGTTTCCATAATTGTTTTTTAGATATTTAAAAAGAAATCCGCGTGACTTGAAAGCTTAACAGTGGAGCTCAGCAGCAGTGAAAACTGGCTGCTGAGCAAGTTGGTCCTCGCCCCACAGTTAGAGGGAACAAGACGACAATCTCATGGGAAGTTTGTGTTAGCTAAGCTATAGCACAACACACCAAGGCATTTTTGGAGCCCAAATAGCAAACAGCCAGTGCAAGCTCTGGGCCTGTTACAATCATTTGTCTCCAAATCGCTCTGCCAGGAGCTGCCCTTTTCACATTCGGCTTTAGGCCCCTCTGCTCTGTGCTCCAATTTTGGCTAGAAAGGAGCCTACCAATAGGTAAGACAAAGCAGCCCTCCTGGCTGAATGTCAACACATGTACTGCATCTTGACGCTGCAAGGTGCTGGTTCGAAAGACTCTCCAACAATCTGTTTGACCCCAGGCTGGGTACAGCATTAGTGCGAGTTTCCTGCATACTTGCCCTGCTCCCTCTTCCCTGCCTCTATCACCCCTTATGCCTGACCCTGCTCTTGAAACACTCATAGAAACAGCATCCCTGTGACCTATTACATCTTTGGCCTTTGCTGAGACTGCCACTGCCAGGGCAGTTTTTGCCCACTGTGGAGGCTGCCTGTAGAAAGTGAACATTTGCCTCTCACAAATGGGCTTGTGGCTAGCTCAGAAGAAGGGAAAAACTGAAAGGAAGAAATGATGGAAGTGACTGAAGTGGAGCAAAGTCTATAGGAAAGGCAAAAAGGCAGCTTCAGTCTCCATTTGATAAACAAATTCAGCTCAATAGCAGCAACAAGAAATGGCCATAAAATATTATTTCATTAGGTTGCCAGGAAGAAGCAAAAGCATCCATGTAAAAAATTCTATATACAGATACGTATGTGGCAAATGTTCTGAAGCCAACTCAGACACTGGCTTCCTCCTGCTTCTGTCTCACCTTTTTTGTGTCTATAGTTTTGATCATTTCAAACCGCACTGCTGCTCAATTCTGTGTGAAAACCATGGTATTGGCCTCAGCACCAAGTGAGGGGTGAGATCACACTAAAGAAATGAACCTATGGGGAACTCCTGACAACCCTGATATTTTAATATTTTTGTTGACCTTCAAGTAATTAGAAGAAAGGGGAATTTCCCCAAATACCCTATGGGCTCCAAGTCTTGCCTGTCTGCTTTTAGGGTAGGAAGGCTGACATCAGAAAGGCAGTGAAGGACAGGGAAAGGAAGGAGGAAAAATTCCAGGAACTAGAGTGAAGAGCAATCAATAACAGACCCAACACTGACTGCTGCAAAAACTTACAAAACACAAAATCTTACAAACAGAATTTCTGTTAACCTTTTAGAGCCTACAGACTATTTACACACACAAACTTCAAAGTATGCATCTGGCAGTCTAGAAAATGCCAGTACCCTAAGGATTAAATAATTTAAAATGTAACATTGTGTTATCACTGTATACAGAATACTATCTGACACACTTGCTAAAATGGACGGATTGTCCGAGAAAGACGTGCCCTCCCTCATCTCACCTGCACTGCCTCTAAAAAGAAAACAAGGGATAAAGACTCTGCAGTTCTGCTTCTGAAACTCACTTTGAAACTCTCCTGTCGAAGGGGAGTACATCCTGAGGGAAAGGCAAAGGGTGCCTGCTCCCTCCAGCCTCTGCTGCTGCACTACCCCCCTCCCTTGGCTAGGAAGGCTTGACAGCAAGGGAAGGTGCTAAACATGGGGAAAGGCAGTTATGATTCTCTAATGATGGCTGTGCTTGTCATGTGAGAGATACACAGCCCCATACTCAGGAGGACACCATCCCTCCCCCTTTCTGAAGACAGGAGGCCAAAAGGTTGAATGCAGAGTATACAGAGTCCCCGTGGCTAGTGTACGAGATGTCAGCTGTGCTGCAGCTGTTCCCTCAAAACCATACCATGGTCCAGCAGCAGATGGAAGAAGAGTCAAGGGAGAACAGTGTGACAGCATTGGGAAACAGGAGCCAGCAGAAATGCATTACCAATAGGTCCAAACAGACAGAAGAGGAAGGTGTGCCCTCCCCAGCTTTCTAATAGTAATTGTAAACTGAGAACACTGGAAAGTCAGCACATGGGAATGAGGAAGGGGGGAAAAAAGCTTCAGTTCAGAAGTGACTGAGGTGAACTGGACTAAAAGACACACTGAAATCAGATGGTGAAGCTAGCTTCTTTCTAAATGCCAACATTGCATATGTACACTAATCTCTGTGTATGGGTCAGAATCTCACTGATGACACCAGCACAGTCCTGTCAGCTTCACTGACTTATACCTGATGAGAATCTGGCTTATATGTACATATTACAAAACTCTTTGAGGCCCACAGTCCTGCTTCCACCTCCTAAAAACCAGAACCACCATATGCTCTCAGGGAAAAGATGAAAAAATAATCCCCGTTCCCATGCATGTCTCCAACCCCTCCCCCATAATCAGTCTCTCTTCCTCTAGGCCGGAGAGATACATCTGAAGAGCCACACTGTTCTCCATTCCCAGAGCCATTCCCACCAGCAACACCCAACAGGTCTGGCTAGGCAGGAATGGCAAGTCCTGCTCCTTCAGCCTCATCACGTAGCCAGACCACAGAAGTTTTTTCCAAGACTCCCTGCAACAGCTTCAGTGAGAATTGCCTGTCCTGATGGCTGTGTTGCAGCAGGCTGGACATTACTCTTAAAAACCCAGCTTACGAAGGATGAGGAAGCTCTGTAGGAACAGGAGCCATGGCAAGTGCATTCTCCTCTTCCAAGCTCAACAGCCCCAAATACTGTCAATATAATCATTATTCAGAGTTCATTCAGAAATACAACAAACAGCCCTATCCAAAATATCTCATTCAGGCTGCACATCTGGGTTTGAGGGACAAAAAGGGGGAAGTGAGACAGTGTGGAACAGGAGAGACAAAGAAACATGGGGGTAAAATCAGACAGGAAGAAATGAAAGGACCTCAATGCAAGTCTGCTAAAATCATCACTGGATTCACCAGCCCAGTTCCACCTTCTCCAGACCAAAACTGATTCACTGCAGTAAGTGTATCACAGGAGAAAGAAGTGCATAGTGTTTTTTGGTAGACACTTAAACATCAGCAGAAGTTACCAAAAGATCTTACAGCTGCAGCTTTATCCTCTTTTCCCTAGCCAACAGGTACCTGCTGGGACAGAGATGGTGGAAATGGACCAGTAGCACCAAGAAATCCAGTGGGAGCACCAGCTCCACTGCAGGAAATAATAATGAACCAAAAGGAGACAGAGAAGTGGAGGAGACATATTCCGCAGTAGTCAAAGTCCATCTTGGCTAAACACCATCGACATTCCCCCTGTAAGGCCCCATTACGTCTGCAGCAAGACCTCTGGCTCTGAGAGAGAGCTATAGAGGGTATAGCCCAGCTCATCCACTTCTTCCGGGGTGAGCTCTGAAAACAAGTTCACCTTGGGGTTCAGAGCACTAGGGAGGACACCTGCCTCCAAGTAGCGGATCAATCCCTTCAGCGCCTGCAAGAAGCGGTCAGCCAGCACATCTTGGGACCAGTTGGACTCCTCTTCGGATAGGTGCAGAATGACATTGGTGAGCTGGCTGGCAGTGAGAGGACCCAGGGCTGGATTCAGCTTGCATACTGCTTTGAAGATCTTCAGGCACAAGCAACGGCAGCCAGAATCACACTGGTCCAGGGCCCGGAGGCGAGCAGTTTCTGCTGGCCGCAGGCTCAGTCGCCACAGATTGTCATTCTGGGCCAATCGATGGGGTTTGGCCACAAGGATGATGTCACCCAGTGTCAGGGATGGTAGGAAGTCAATAAAAAGATGCCGTTCTGGATCATACTGGACTTCCAGCGTCAACTCTCCTGGGGGAGCTGCTGGACGGATCACATAATCCAAGAGAGTCCCAATGGCTGGCCAGTTGATGGAGCCAGCTACAACTTTCTCAAAGGTGTCTGCTACAGCTTTGGGGGAAAGGTAGCCTCCCACCACACAGCGGTCCCAGTAGCTGCTCCCACGGGGAAAGTACTCTGGGTTTTCCCGACGCACTAAGTAGAAGCCAGGAATGTTCATGATAGTGTCCTCCCCAGGGATGCATGACCACAGGTTCTGCTCCAGCATCAGAGGCACAATAAGCTGGATGTGGTCGGCTGTCACTACCTTTCACAAGAGAGAAAAACAGGTAAGGACCAGGTTTCTCCCAGCACACTCATTCTTTTTCCCACCACCTCTAGACAGCCTTCTGTTCAAAGGAACTTGGAATAAGCATTCAGCTGTCTCATTCTCCGCTCTGTGTCTGTGTGGGATTCAGAGCCTCCCTTTCACTGAAAGACATTTTGAAGGACCATTTCCCAGCTTTAGTAGAATAACTCCAAAGTATAATACAAGCTAGTGCTTATATGGCACTTACTACTTAGAGATCTTTAAATACTTGAAGGACCTGACATGGATTGTACATACAAGAATCATTTTGCCTCCTACTGCTCGAAACCCACTCCTTGGATGCAAGATGCAGCTGGCCCAGGGCACAGCCATGCCACATGATAATTTAAAACAGGAGGGTATTAAATTTCTAGCCTAGCTTAAGTTGCCATGGTTTAATTATCCCATGTTACAGCTAGGTACTGCCCTCAACCGGTCTGCCACATTGTTTGGAAAAGGTCATTAAAGGTCCCTTTTCACCAATATGATTAAGACCCCAGATCCAAGTTTCACTTGACATTCAACACTCCATTCTGGAGCTCTGACTCAAACCAAAAAGCGTGCCTCTGAATCACTCACTATAGCCATGGGCATCTTTCCATCAGGGAGATATGCAGCAGGGACTGCTGTCCAATCCAGGTCTGTCATGCATTAAAAAAAAAAAAAAAAAAAGTAGGGAAGACCTACATGAATACACTGGAGTCCTAAGGGAATGCCGTATATTCAGAAGAAGATGGAAGGGATATATACAGAGAAAACAGAAGCAGAGATGCAGCAAGAAAAACACAGCTAAAGGGAGGGAGGGAGAGAAAGGAAAGAAGGGTCTGAGACAATAAAAGCAGCAAAAAGCAAATGCTTTGCAGACAAGGCCAGAACAACCTGGTCATGCCTGTCCAAAAAAGTATTGCAGAAATCAACGCCTTGCTCCACGGTGGGAAATGCAACACCAGAAGCCTCATTACAGAGGAATGTTGTGCTGAGACAGCATTGCCAAGAGAGAAGCCAGAAATGCCCCTGCCTAGTCAGCCTTCTGAATAATGACCCATCACGCGGCCCTAGGAATTACCTGCAAATCATCATACAGGCTGCCACTGAGGTACATGTCACGCAGCGGCATGTCCGGCAGCTTGGCGCGTAGGAAACTGCGCAGCTCAGCACAAATATCCACGGCTGCTTGCTTGGCCCGGGCCTGCTCATCTGCTGGGATAGCTACCTTCCTCCGATAATAAGCAAAGAGCTTTTCTTGCAGAGACAAACGAAGGCGTGATTTTTTCAGTTCCATTTGACTCCTTTTGGCAGAGGGCTTGGGCTTTGTGGGTCGGAAAAAGTCTGCAAGACAGAAGGAAGGCTGCTGAGCGTCCCTAGTGTTTCACTGTGAAGTGATCGGCAGCAGGAAATCTGCTGCACAGAAGTGCACCCTCCTAGGTCTCAGAAAGCTTTTAGCAGACATTTTGCATGCTTTACACAAGTACCATTCAAAAGGGAAATGCTGAAAAACTTCAAAAGAAACCATTAAGGAGGAATCAAGGGGGATGAAAACAAGCTATTAGATCTGGAGTTTAGCCAGAACAAGACTAATGCTCTCATCTTGCACAAGAAGTATTTTATTGACTAAGTGGGCAGTACCTGAGTTCAAGTTCACCAAAAATTCAGCACCATTACCAGACCATCTGCTTTTAACATGATGCCAGAGCGGGGGATAAAACATCCTTGAACAACCATCACTATCTCCTAATAATATAATAATATAATGGGTTTTTATAAATTATCAGCAAAGCCCACTCCTGACCAGGGTATGAGGTCAGAGAAAATCACACCATCTAGAAATGTTGAGGCTCTGTGACCACCATCTATCATGATCGTAAGCTGACAGACCTTGGGGCCAGCAGAACTCACGCAAGCACAGCCCCAGCGAAAACCTCTCTCAAAATTTCATTGGTGAAAGACAAGAGAGCACACTTTTAGGCAAAAGTCAGTGATACAATGCTTTATGCTACTGTTGGCACTATTAAGCAATGTCTAACCTGCATAGATGTTCCACTAAACTCTTTTTTCAGAATGGTTTCTTACAGAAATGAGTCTATGCCTCCCATCTACCTTTCAGACTTCTCTTAACCTTGACTAAGAAAGTTTCAAAAGTTATTAACAAGCATTAAGAAAAAGTTACAGATCTAAGAGATCCTAAGTCTTTGGAAGGGCTGTGGAACTTTAGCAGTGGGATACAGAGGAGACGCTGCAAGCCAGTGGCACCATTAAGGCAATCAGCTATTCCACATTTGTCTGGCAACAGGCATTTGGCCTGCAACATGTGCAGAATGGCCAACTAAGCAGCACATGGATCTATCTCGCTCAACCTCAGAGGCTTCTGCCTCTTGTCCCACTGCGGCCTCCTGGGGCAGATACAGAGGTTCATGTAAGGCCATAGGAAACCAGACTCCAATGACCATTTATGAAACAACTTATTTCTTCAATTTTAAGTTTTAATTTATTTTTAAGCCAAATATGCAAGACATTATCATCAATGCTTTTAAGCCTCACCACTCATCTTTTGGGAATTCAGTCTAATGATCTAGACCCCCTTTAACACAGCTGTCTAGTTATTTAATGCTTCCTTGGCATAAAATCCACTGCCATCCTGAAGATGACTTTCTTGTAAGTGTCTGGAAACCAAGTTAAAGCTTGATGGTTATTTTTCAGGTTCAAAATCACTCAGTTGAAAAGGTCACCAATTTTTAAATCTCTAAATGTCAATCTCACAAAGTGACTGGCAGATGAAAAGTAAAACCTGTGAGAAAAAACAACCAAATACATAAAACAAACACTGATAGATTCTAAATTACTTATTACCCCATTCATAAAGAAGACTTCAAGTCACTGTTTACAACTGGATGAACTGATAAGCAGCACTATAAAAGCAAACAGAGCCACAGAAATTTTTAGGAAAATAAGAGAGAAAATATAGAAAATATTGCTATGTGTAAATTGCTACTATATTCATAACTTTAATACTCCTCTCTCAAAAAGACACAGAGGAACTGAAACAAAGAGGCAACAAAGATATTCAAAGGTGTGGAATGGCTTTTTTAAGACTAGAGATTGCACAGATAATAACTATTCAACTTGAAAGAGAAATGACTGAGGGAGAATAAAATTTACGCCCATAAAGTCACGAGAAGCATGAAGAATGCAAACAAACAGTTATTATTCCTGATACATTACTGACTTCTAATTCTTGAAGTTATCAGGAGAATTGTTTAACCCCCCAGCCCCCTCCTCTCAAAAACCACTGGACTAGATAAAGGAATGTAGGAAAAGAGAATGTTCTAAACGAACACAGGGTTTATGGGCTTAGATGACTGTGCCATGCAGGAAAATCACAATGCTCCTTACCTGTGTCCGCAGCTGAAGGATCAGTGGGAAGGGTCTGCAGGGAACGGCTCAGGTTAGTTTTCATGTCCTGGGTCAGTAACCGCGAGGAGGATCCCAGCCAGTTTGGCTCTTCCCAGCTTCTCTTTCCTGACTGGCTCAAGCGAGTAGGGCTGCTGGGAGCACTGATCGCCCGATCGTACATCTAAAGCAACATCAGCAGGCATGATGTGAGTTAAGTGCCCAACGCTTGCATTTCATGCAACCTAGCACCAGTGCCCCACATCCTTGTTGCCCCCTCTTGCTTTCCAGTGCCCCTGTGCTCACAGGCCACCCTGCTGCCCCACAGGCTCACCCGTTTGACAGCCAGCGTGGCAATGCCCAGCATAGCAGCTCCACCCACACCCAGCACGAGCCGGGCGTTGGACAGCACGAAGTCGATGGCCGTGCCGATGCCATTGTCGTCCTTTTTTCCTTTGCGCGGCCCAGCGCCTGCCATCTCACCTGGAAGGAGCATTGAACAAAAGGGTCAGAGCAGTGCAGCCCTAACCGTATGCTCCCGTCTCCTCCCACCACACATTCACCACTCTTGGGGTCTTAGCACTGAGCCATAGGAAGGGACCATCTAACCCTGCAACCTCTTTAATTATCTTCCTTCTAGGGACTGCTTATTCCCTGACATGCCAGAATGACAGTACTGACCAAGTTCTGCAACGGCAGCGTTTCTTTGCCTCCAGCTCTGTTTATGACCTGAAGAGAGACACCCCAATTTTGTGTGACCAGTAATCATTTAAATAGATTTATTTGTGCAGTCACCTACTGCTTTATAAAAAGAAGGTAAGATTTGCTTCAGTAACATTTTGCAATGAAATCCTGTGTATCATGTAAAATTATATTACTATTTGTGTCTTTTCCTTTTAGCTGGTGCTCCTCAGCCAGACCATGGCCTCTTTTATGCCAGTTTATTTTCTCTTTCTCAATCTAAAGCATATAATTTTGTTCATAGACAAGGCAATGCAGGGATTATCTGGTGCCTGACCATGAAAAATCAGGATCTTCCTAGGAGCTGGCAGGCAGTCTCAGAGTAGCTAGGTGTCCATCCGCTCCCAGACTCATTTCTGGGCAGTGGCTAAAACCAGGTATTTCTGAAGCACCCAACGATCAGCATTAGAGACCACAGTGAACCACGAGGGGGACAACTTCCTTCCTTTCACCAGTCATTTTCTTTCTGCCTGCAAGGTTGGTGGGTTTGAGTCTCAAACAAGTCATGTATAATGTGAAGTAATGTTCATAGTTGCTAAGGTTTACACTTTCAATTCCTCTTTAATCTCTGATCTTGACATTTACATTCAAAGAGTTTCCCTGGTCAACGATACATATAAAACAAACTTTGCCATCACTATATCTGTAAGTGGATCCTCAGTGAAATAATGAAAACACCATGAAACTTTTGTAACCTGACTCAAGGTCAGTTTTCTAAGGCAGTTTCAAAGCCAGCTAAAGGTTTGCTGCCTGCCTGACTTTAGTGGTTTAAGAAAACCTTTTTATTTTTCTAAGACCTTTTTTATTTTTCTAAGACCTTTTTTATTTTTCTAAGATCTTTCTTTCTTACACTCTTAAGAAAGAAGGTTCCTGCCCTGATGAACATGGGATCCAGTTACTCCTGCTCACTAGGCAGAAAATAACACTCTCGCATAAAACTAACTGTAATAGTAACCTAAAGAACATGGTTATGTCACTGGGAATGACCTACCTGTGGCTTAATGCATTTGTAAGGGGAACAGGAGAGCACCCCCAGCACAACTGCGGAAGCGCCTTCCTGGCTTCTTCAAGGTAGTGGTAGGCAGAGAGTATTAACCATCTGTCGTGGTAAAGGTGCAGATTTTGGAAGGCAAATGAAAGTGAGTGGGGCCAAAAGAAGCTACGGAGAAGAGAAATCCTCTAAACCAAGCCCCCGAGTTTGCTGTGCAGGAAAGCCTGCCCCTTCTCCAACTGTCTTTCCTTGTCTTCCAGCTGCTCCAGCCCCTGGTTCTTGCGGAACTCGCGGCGGACGAAGGCAAGGTAGAAATCCCGGTCCGTGTAGCGGAGCCCGCGGCCCTGGCGCAGCAGAGCCCGGTAGAGGGTCAGGACGGCCTCCCGGGACCACGCGGCCATGGGGAGCAGCTGTGCAGCCAGGCGCCCTGGAAAGAGGTCAAGGACGGGAGACTCGAGCGCACCTTCCCCTTCGCAAGGCGGACACAGAGGCCACCGACTCCCCCTGCGAGCCTGGCCCCAGAGCCTGCTGCCCTCCGCGGCCCGGGCCGGGGCACCCGGGATAACGGGGCACCCGGGATAACGGCGTCCCCCGAGCGCAGAGCCCACCGCGGCGGGGAAGGGGGCAGCCCGGCCCCGCAGCCTGGCCCTCCCCAGCGGGGCCGCCCCGCGTCGCCAGCCCCCCCCCCGCCACCGCCGGGGTCCGGGCCGGGGGGCTTGCAGGGAGAGGCCGCCTCGCACTCACCGGGGAGGCGCTCAGGACCCCTCACAGCAACCTCATCCCCTCAGCGAGGCCCGCACCGCTCCGGGGGTCACCCGGCAACATGGCCGCTCCGCTTCCGGGTCGCGACCCCGGCACCTCCAATCAGCGAGCCGGCGCGCCGAAGCCGGAGCCGGAGCCGTCCTCCTGCGGAGGACTTCCGGCCCGCCGGTCCCGAGCGCGGGGCAGCGGGCGCAGCACTGTCTCCCCCTTCCGGCTGGACGGCGAGCGAGAGGGGACGCGGGGCGGCGCCCGCCCGCGACGGCGTCCTCTGCTGGCGGGGAGGGACCGGGCGGGGCGGCCTGGGCGCCTCCCCAGCAGCTCCTAGTTGGGGCTGGGATGGGGCCGGCGCAGCCCGGCGCTGGACCGGTTTCAGGCGGTAATTTCAACGGGTGAAGTTTCCGGAGACGAAGCTCAGGCTCAGGCCGCCCCTCCCCGCCGTCGGCGCGGCGAGCTGGGGCAGCGCTGCCAGCACACGGCTCCCGCTGGGGGTGACAGGCAGAGGGAGGCCTCGACACCCGGCCTGCGCCCAGTGTGGGGCGAGGTGCCCTACGGTCCTGCCGCAAGGAGAAGCTGGGGCCAGCTCGTGGGTGGGAGAGGGACGGGGCAGTGCTCGGAGCCTCTGCTGTGAGAGAGGAAGAGGATGGAGCAGAGACCTTGGCTGGGGCTAGTTGGAAACCTGGGGAAAGGCTAAGGGACCTGTGTGGGGAAGAGAAAGGCCTGGTGGGAAGGGCAACCCCCAGCGTGGCCTGGAAAGACCAAGATATGAGTGTGTGGGTGAAGCAGCTCTTTATCCTTGACATACACAGGTTTTCTTCAAAACAACACTGTTTTTCTTCTCATTGCTAGGCCAGAACTCTACAAGGACTCAGTTTCATTAGGGCTGCAAGAATTGCTACAGCAAATACCCCACGGTCCTCCTGTGCCTCTATCTTGTCTCTGAACACAGCAGGGCAAGCTGAACAGCCAAAGGTGGAGAAGCCACTTCCCTCATTAGCCTTAATGCTAGTCCATAGTAGAGATGGGTTTGAACCCTCAAGCCTACAGTTTAGTGGGAAAGCTGATGCTTCCCCTTTAGATTTTCAGCTGCCCTCAAAGCCAGATTCTGTTTTCACAGTGAGAACAAGCTTGCAAGGTGGAATAAGGCTGCCAGATGCTGTGAAGCAGCTGGGGCAGAAGGCAGGGGCTTGCGGAGAGTCGCTGAGGACTGTGTGCTTAATGCTGCTTGTTCAAGGCTGTGCAGGCAGGCAGTACCTCCTCATGACACTGTGCTTGTTCTACACAGGAAAGTCTTGTTATCAATATCCATTTCATTTGCTTTGTTGGAACTTGCTGGGTTCTTGACCTCAGTGGCTTTGCATGCTTGTGAGCATGGTCTCCACAGTTCAGGACAGCTGGAACACAAATACACATTTCCTTTTGTTGTTTTGGCTTTGACAAACCTAAATGCCATCCAGTGGCTTCATGTGAGAAAGGGGATAGTTTAGCATGCTGCAGTGAGTCACATCCACAGCACAGATTACTGTGGTCATCACAGCCTGTCTGTGCTGGCTGCTTAGCAGTGATGTGAAGGTAAATAGTAAAGGGGCAGACTCTTTTTTTCATATTTCAGGATAGACAGAGAGCAGTGAGTTAACTCTGTTTGGCTGAGAGTACCTCCAGCTACCCCGACGCTTCTTACAGAATAATTTATTAAATTCAAGCTCCTTATTTTTATCTCCAGGGAACTCCATGGCCTGTCTGGAAATTTCAAAGTCCTCCCAGGGCTCTGGGATGAAGACAGGAGCTGGCCTGAGGGTATGAAACAAGCCTCCCAAAACCAGGACCTTCCGTCTGCCCTGTCCAAGTGCAAATGCCCCATTTTCATTATTACCTTCTCTACTATGAACTGCTCTAGGGAGTAACTATTCATCCTTAGCCATCCCTATCCTCTCCTCCCCCAATCCTACCAGTATAGAAGACATAACTACATATGCCATGCCTCCCTGGGGGAGAGGGTGAGAGAAAGAACAAAATGTGTGTGACAGAGGAGAGCTACATCACTTTACGCACTTCTCAGCGACACCAGATATGACAGTGATAGAATTGAACAGAAAGAAAATCAGACTCTGGACTGCCTTGCTCTGTGCCAATCTCCTCTTGTTCATTTCCTTTCTGAGATAAACAACCTCAATCGTTTTGATCTCTCTTCATGTGCGAGTTTGCCATGCCCCTAATCAGCCTTTCTGAGAAAGGCTTACTTGAACTGCAGACAGTATTCCCAGAGAGGCCACACTACTGATTTACATAATAGCATTATCATATTTTCCATATTATTCTCCCCTTCCTCCTTCTGCATGCTAATATTTTGTGTGTGCTTTTTTAACCTGCAGCTGCTCACAGAGCCAAGGTTTGTGTGGGACTGCTTACAGTGACATTCAGATCCTTTCCTGAGTTGTTAGAGTCAGTATGGACCTTTATAATTTTTACATGCAACATGTTTTCTTTTTTCTGAGTTTGCATATGCCATGCATATGGTGAATGCACATTGTTGCCCATTTGCCATATTTACATTTAACTTACGGTCTTTACCTATCTCCTCAGGAGTCAATAGCTTTGAGTCATCTCTTAAAAAATGTGTAGTATATTGCTCATCCTCCTTTCCAGATGATCAGTTTGTGTACTAAGCTACCCAGTACCTCAGAGAGCATTCATATTCCCTGCCCTTAACCTTCTGCCAGAATGAAAATCGATTCCTGAACTCTCCTCCTGGCTTCCTGTCTCCTTGTTGGGTTGCTGATCCATAAAAATACTTCGCTTCTCACAACAGGGCTATATAACTTCTAGACAGGTGCACTGATGAATCCAGTTCCTGAGACTCCTAAGTCTGGATGAAAACGTTCATAGCTACATGCGGCAAACCACTGGTGCAGTATAAATGGACTGACAGATCAGGTTTGTGCGGAGCCATGTGCGTGTGGTGGGATGAGCTGGCTTTGGAGCTCGTTGTGCTCCATTGGGTTTAGCCATGCAGCTCGCTTCGTGCAGGGACCGCACCAGACCCTGGCAGCGGGTCCAAGCCCTTCTCACCCTGCTCTCCTTCATCCCACCAGATCCCACACAGCTTCCACTCCTGCTATGAGTCCCCATCCTGCAGGCTGGGGAGCCCTGCTCACAGGGTGAGGGATGAGGGAGCTCAGCAGTGCAGGGCCAGCAGCGGGAGCCTGCGTGACAGCTCTGGTCTGCAGCATGGCTGCCAGGGTGTGCGGGTCCCATCCGCTAACAAGCCTCAGGTTTTGCACCTGTGCACAGAGGGGATTCTCTGAGGAAGATTTCGGACCATGCTTCATCTCCAGAGCCATCTGCATCTTCTTTGAAGGGCAAGGCAGGTGAAAGCAAAGATGTAGCCACAGCCCAGAAGAATAAGGCCTGTTCCCTAGCTCCCTCAGAGGTAGCACCTCCTTGCACTGACATACCCTGGATGTGCACAGTGCTGTGACCTCCCTGGATGTGCACAGTGCTGTGACCTCCCTCGGTAAGAAGACCTGTTTTGGGGGCTTTCCTTGCTGCCCTCCTGCCATGGGCATCAAGGACTACAGACCTTCGTAAGCATCCCCTCCCCAGCCTGGCCCCCTTCAGTTGTGCCTGTTTTAGTGTTTTGTTCTGTTTTTTTCTTTCCGGGCCAGCTGCCAGCTCCTGGGCCCCTCGCCAGCAGCTGTGTGTGTTGTGAACTCCTCAGGCCATGCTGTTCAGCATGCCTCCAAACTGCCACGGCGCCTCTGGGGAGGCAGCTCACCGGCTCACTGTGCTCGCCAGCGCCTCACCGCACAGCCCTGCACCTGCCACAGCTCTGGTCTGCAGCACCAGAGACTCTCAGCCTCTCAGCCTGAGGCTCCCTGCTCCTTAGAGCAGTGCAGATCTCCCCCAGAGTGGTGGCCGCTACCAGCTATGGAGTCCCCATGCCCAAACCAGGGAGGCGCAGGCATTTAACCAGCCCCTTCTGCATTGCAAAGAGAGGGGCAAGTGCCAATACAGAGCATGCCTTGGCTATCTCCTTACCAGCCACTGTGCAAGCACTGGATTTCTGACAACGTGCCCAGGATTATAAACTTGAACTCTGCCTTGAGACAGTGAAGCAACATCCCCTGCAGTGTTTCCCAACATGGCTGTGTCCTCTGCTGACCCACTGCATGTAGCTGCCCCTGGGGGACCGCAGTAGCATTGAAGGTCCCTTGCAGCGCACCAGCCCCAGAGTGGGAATGGACTTCAGCTGGCCCGATGGGATGCCGTCCCGTGCGCCCTGTTACCTGCAAAGCATCTCTGTGACTGCCCAGGATTCCCTCAGCCCGTTTCTGCCCTTCCTTCTCCTTGGACCTGCTGGGAATCTGGCTCCCCCCTGCAGCGAGTTACATCCCCTGCAATAAAGGGAATTTACCCCCACCAGCACTGGTGAGCTGCAAGCAAAGAGGAGGAAGTGTACTTTAACAGTATATCTAGAGAACAATAACAACCTTTGTGTCCCTGAATGACTAAGTGAGCTTGTTATATTTCAAAGGCAGCGTAGGTTACGGGGCACAGTAACCCATCCTGTTGCTCGGGCATAAGGCACAGGGATCACCGCCCTGGGAGTCCCTGCTGCCGGTCGTCTTATGTTTGCAGCCTGTCCTCCCTCTCCCAGAGCCGCTGCTGCATGGCTCTGGTGGTCACCAAAAGCAGGAGCAATAGAAACTGCGGGGCCTGCTCCAGCCGGTCCCTGCTTGTGGCCTCTCTTCCCGGGAGTGAGTCCTGAGCCCGTGAAGCGCCATTCCCAGGGCTTCGCGCATGGCCCATCACCTGTTTTGGCAGGACTGGGACCATTTGGAAGTCACAGCCAGGGATACATCCATGTGTAGCGTGCGATTGGCAAGACTGCCCTGGCTGGGAAGCAGGGTCACGAATGTAAACTGGGTAGTAGCAAATGGCACCTTGGAGGGGGTCTATAGGGTTTTTTGCAGGGGCCTGGCTGCACTCAGAAACAGAAGGCTGGCCTCGTGCAGGAGCCAGAAAGCAATCCCAAAACACAAGAGAGGGTGACCTGCTAATGCCATGTGAGCATGGTCTTAATATCCTTAATATCTGCCTGTAAAGGGACCTTGCAGAAGACCTTTTGGAAGTGTAAGTCCATTCAACAGTTCTTTCTTTTATTCCACCCCTACTTCTTTCTTTTTCTTGAACACTTGCTAGGAATAATGGCATTTGTGCCGGACAAGGCCTTAAAAGGATGCTTTGCATCCCTCTGGATCTAAATGACTTTCTACAGTCCGGTGGCCTGGAATTTGGTGGAGGGGAAAAAGAAACCCAAGAATCTGTTGATAATGCACCAGAAATAATGAGATCTTACTCCTTCTCTCCAGCTGTGGTGAGCCAAGAGTGGTGAAGAGCTAACAGTGGCACAAATGGCTTCTCTTCACAAAACCAAACAACTTTGATGTTGGACAAACATAAAAAGGAGCAGAGGTGTTGACAGAGGAGTGACCGCTGGCATATTGTCACCTTTCAAGGCACAGATGATTTCTAGCTGAGCCCCAGATTTTAGTAGTAGCTTTAGAGGCTACCTAGCCACTCTGACACGGCTTGTTTGGGGTATATTTTTGAGAGGGGGAAGGAAGTTCACAGCCTGGCTGCTTCTAATGTGGAGCTTTTCAGCCTCTAGCACAGGAGCCTGGGGGGGGGCTGCAACCGTTGGCAGCAGCAAGTGCTTTCCTGCATGCCATGCCAGCACCTGCAGAACTGCCACTGCTATGAGGGTCTGCACTCACGTTCACTGAGGAACCCTCCATTTTATTAACAAACTGGTTGAAAAATCGCTGCTGTAGTATTTTTACAGTCAGTCCACATGCATGTTTGTTCTAAGCTCAGCGCAACTTGTGTTTCTTCACCCATATTTTCCTGTGGTTGGCTTTGCTGGGGACTTTTTTTTATTCCCAGGCTAGCCAGATTTTTTTGCTACCATTTTGCTGTGCACCAGCTGTGTGCTGCAGTAGGTTTCCAGAGCGATTCAGCAACCCTGTTTTTGTGAGCATGCTTATCCTTGCAGTTTTGCATTGATCTGACAGCCTTGTGGGCTTTCTGCACTGGGAAGTGTCTGCAGAGAGCTTGCAGCCAGTGGCGCCGACCCCCCAGGCAGGGTTGGACATGCTGGCCCCAGGCTTTTCGCTTGGCCCGTTTCTAGCTGGCCTGGCTGGTATCCCTGGTTGCTATTGGAGCCGCTGGTCACGCACAACCTGACCGGTGCTTGCACAGCACCAGCTTGTCCAAAACGGCTGGAGGACGAGTTGCGCTTCAGCGGCTGCAACTCTGGCTGCTTCCCCTTCTCCAGAAGAGAGCCTGGCTGTGGGATCCGCTTGGACACAACAGCCCACAGGGCTGGGCTGGAAACATGGGGCAGATCTCAGCCTGGCAGCAGGTGCAAGATCCCCCCTGTCAGCTGCCCACCCCCAAGACCTTGGTGGGTGCTAGAGGCCACACGGGACTTCGCACCCTTGCACCCTGCCAGCCTCCCTAGCGGTGCCCAGCTGCATGCAGTCCTGCGACCTGTGCTGCCGTCCTCCCAGCACAGACATGGTATTTGGCTTGCGTAAGGGGAGCCTGGGCTCCGGGCACAGCGCGGGGCTGGTGCCATGCGCGTGCATAGCCTAAGAAGTACAGAGCTGCCGTGTCATGCTGTTTCTCTTCGTTCTTAGGTGAAGGTACTTATTGCATGTCTTGTCTCATTAACTCATGGGTCCTTAGATTTATTTCTGCCCCATTTTGGGACATTTGTCTTGTTTTGGTTTTGCAGCAGTTTGAGGTTCCTTCCTGGAAAACAGTTTGAGCCGAATGCTGTAAAAACACTGACACTCGAACAAAAGTGGGTAGATGTTTTCTACATTCTTTTATTTTTGTGTGTGTGCCTGGTTCTTAGTAAGTGTCTGGGGAAAAAAGATATGACTGATGATCTGTTGCTCTCTCTTTGGAAAAGGTCCAGACTGTAGAATAGGACTAAAATGCCAGGAGAGAGCTTGCTGGGTAGAGGCAAGCTTACAATATGTGATTTTATCCATTCTCTGGGCAACACAGTTTCTTTAATTTGAGTTCATGGAGAATTCATTTTAGATCCTTGTTCAGCACAATTTAGTTGCTCTTTTTCTCAGTTTTCCTCATTTTTAGAAAGGTGAAGTGTGGTTCCCAAATTAAATCATTACTATGATGGATTTCAGCCAAGGGATCCACAGTCCAAGCCATAAGGCACAGGAAACATAAGCGAGAGTAAAACAATGGGCTCTTATTTTTTGTTTCATTTGGCAGGGTAAGGAGAGACATAGCCTTGAAAAATATATATTTTTGTTTAACGATAATGTATTTCAAAGAATCATAAAGACTATTTTCTCTCTTTTCACTTTATTAAAATAAAGAAAGAAATCACACCCAGCAATGTTAGAAATGTCAGTAATGTTAAATTTCCCCTAGTTTCATGTAAGGACCTGTGTCTGGGGGTCTCAGAGTTGCTTACAGTAGCCTCCCAAACATTAGCTGAAATGGGCTGATCCTTCACCCTTTCCCTGACGTACTTGTCCTGTGCTGATGTTACAAAGGCAAAGCGTTAAGCAGCCGGGCGCCGAGCCAGCTTCCTCTCCCAAACGTCAGGGCGTAATATCCCATATGTCAGCCTCTCTCTCTGCAGTGACCTGGAGCCCTTTCTACGGCTGGGACAATTTTGCACGGCTCTTCCAAGGCTGCTCTGCGTCTGCAGACGGGCTCTGCCAGGAACCAAAGCTTTTACTGCCACCTCCACGCCGGCCCGTTTCCCCCACGGTGGTCACCGAGACTCCCGTTTCTGCTCCCTGTTGAGCAAAGCGCGCCGGGAGCGTGCCGTCCTCCTGCCATTGCCACGGCCAAACCCTGCGCTGGAGCTGGGGCCAGCCTTTGCCACACTGGGAAGCGAGGCAGCCTGCGCCTGGAGCTGGGGCACGTGAGCACGGGGCCGCTTGCTGCTGGCGCTGGCCACCACTGGTGCGGCTGCCTCCCTTGCCAGTCTGCATGCTGCCTGCTGTCCAGCTGAGACCAAACTGCTTTCCCAGCTGGGCGGTTAAAGCAGAGAGATGAAAAAAAAAGTGGACTAATAATTAAAGATTACCCATCCCTCCTAAACAGCATATTGAGCTGTGCCCTTACATAGAGAACAAATGTATCCGAGCAACAAAAACAAACAGCCAGAAACCCAGGCTGTTGGTATCCCCCTTTCCAGCTCTTTAAATGGTGTTGCAAGTTTATATTGAAGTCATTCTGTTTCCAAGCACCCTGGTGTTTGGAAACAGCATGTCCGACCCCAGATCAGCAAACCTCTGCTGCAGGCATCGATCAGAAACCCGCCGGAGCCAACCGTTAGGTGAGATAGGGACGGAGGCGTCTGCCGCAGCCTCGGTCCCCGCTGCTCAGCATTGCGGGGCATGCGGCCGCTCGGCCCCAGCCCCCAGGCTGCCTGTGAACCGCGTCGTGGCCTCTCTCCGTGCTTCTTTCTGCCAGGGCTTTGTGAGAGGGCTCTGAACCGGCTGAATTTGGGGGCCAGGTTTGCTCACTCCTGCTAACACCTTTCCCTGGAGACCCTGCCAAAAGCCAGGGCACAGCGCTCTCGCCTACTGCTCGGTGGAAGGATTTGGTCCGCCTGGCAATAGGGACTGGGCATCCCTGGCGTACAGCAAGAACCCCAGGCCATTTCCAGGCAGGTTATGCCAGAGCCCCTTAACGCCACAGCTCCCCACACAATGTCTGTCTGAGCAAGGAAGGGCTGCAAAAACCGTAGGATTCGCCTGGCGCCAGGCATGGGAGCTTCGCCCCAATCTGGCAAGGCACTTCGTACATACCTAAATCCCTTTTGATACGTCTTGACCGAAGATGTGGTTTGACCCTAGAAGAGGGCATACGTGGCTTGTGGTGGAGCCAGGTGCCCCCACGCTCTGCCGATGGTCAGTGCTGCTCCTGTGGCCAAGGGTGTGCCTGGGCGTTGCGGGGAGCCCCGAGGGACTGGCTTGCGGAGGAGTTAATCCCTAGCTCATGGAGGCGCTTCTACCTCACGCAGCAGAAACTTGCACTTTCTGGGAAAAAAAGGTCTTGGTTTCTAGTCAGTACCTTCTTTCAAAACCTCATGATTCCAAGAGGAACTAAAGAAATGCCATCTACAATATTTCTTAAAATAATATAAAATGTCAGTGAAAGACCTTGTACTGGAGGCAAGAAAAATATATGAGAGAACCTTTGCCCTAATCAGTTCTCATTTCTTCAACTGTCGTGCAAAATTTCCATTGGCCTAAACTTATATATTTTATCTTCTCCTCTCAAAAAATGGGAAAGTTCACAGACATTCTGGTTATGATCTATTTTTAGTTTATTCCATATTAGGGTGCAAAAATCTGACAATCAGTAAGAACGCCAAAAATTCTTAATTGAAAATGTTAATGAAATTCTTAATCTTGACTAGTATGTGTATTGCAGGCTCTTTGCCATGGAAGGGAGACAGAAGTGAAAAGGCAGTAAAAACGGACACTGAAACTCTTTAGTTTGATGGAAAGCCTTCCACAAGTGGGAAACTGAAAACATCAGACTGTTTCGGAAGAGAGAAAGAAGAGGGGATGTGATAGAACTAATGATTACAAGGAAGCTAACCTATAATGTTTATAGTCACTATCTCTAAACGGGACCAGGAATGAACCCGAAGTGCAAAACCCTTAAAAAGATAAAAATGAAATATTTGTAGATGGCATATTGACTTGCAAAAGGCCCTTGCAAAAGGCACTGCTGAAGCCAAATGCCTAGGAGGATTCAGAGCAGGACTGGCCTTCGATACCAAGTAATGGGAATAGCCAAAATTACATTAGACAGGATAAAAATCAAGGGGGATATGTTCTCTCATACCTCATACAGGAAGTCAACCACCATAGAAATTTCCCCAGTGGGAAGGTTAGGGGATAATTTGGGGTTCCAGGGTTTCCATCGCTTTATTTAAAAAAGTGGACGCTGTGAAGGGAGAGGGAAGGAACTGGTGATGAGGAACCATCTCCTGAGCAGTGATGTTGGTTCCCATGTCCACCACCTTTTCCTCTCTCAGCTCTTTAAAGAGCAACGTGGCAGCCGTTTTTCCCCTCGAGTCTGCCCGTATATGCTCATGCTCCCGTAACATGCAGAAGATGAGGTCTGACTTGGACCCTCAAAATCAGGAGTCATTCTGTTTGTACTGAAGGAAGGAGAAGAGGCACCAAAACCCCAAACCAGCAGGAAGCAGTGACTTCCCTCACTCCATTTGCCAGTGGTTCCTTTGCCAGACGATCAGAAATAAAACCTGTCACACACACACACACACACACGTGCTGGTTTCCTTTCATCCTTTGTAAATTTTTTTTTATTTTTATTATTCTCCTCCTTTTAAGCATCCCTTTAAGGGTGAAATGAAATCCAACCATTTACAGAGAAAATGATTTCAGAATGTACATTTGATTTATCCTTACAAAACAATCATTGTTACTTGCTGTTTATAAATTATTACAGAGTTGAAAGGAGCTTTGCAGCCACTTTTTTTTCTTTTTCTTTTTCTTTTCTTTTTTTTTTTTTTGGCAAGTCCACACATTCTTTTGCCAAAACAGGGTGTTTTGGGGCCACTCCAGGAGCAACACAACTAGTGGGACCAGGTGGACCCTAGTCTAGGAAGTGCTGCTGGACCACCACCAGGATGATACTGCATCATCATCCTCACAGCAAGGAAAAAACCAGTGGTTTGAATTCTTAGTTTCAGAGTATTTCAGATCCCTTCTTAAGCCATTATGCATAGTCCCCAAAGCCTTAACTGTCAGTGTATTGCATTTGAAACACCTCTCCTTTCTCGATGCTGGATCTGAGCCCCTCCCGGCCACCCTCTTACCTCCAGCTCCCTCTTGGTTTCCATATTAAGAGGGGTTTTGGGGGGAACACAATGATGGAGGGATTCAGGATCCAGTCTCCCAGGCACTTCCTTCCTTTCTCGCCAAAGTTTGAGTTCAACGAAGCCAGGATGAGCCTTACCTTCCCTCTTAACCACCAGTGTTCACTAACAGGACCAGGGCTGACCCTGGACTAGTGTCTTCACAGTGCAGAGGCATAGCAGCCACGGAGATTGCTGGCAGGAGCAGGGAGACAGGGACACAGCCTGGGGTGGTTGGGGAGGGGAAAAGACACTACTATCCCACAAGGATACACCAAAAGAGAAAAAACAGAGAAAAATTGATACCCGTTCTGACACTCCTTCCCCCCCGACTCACACATCACCTGGAGGCCGCAAGGTCCCCTTTGCTTACCCAGCACAGAGGCACACCAAGCACCTCAGCAGGACACAGGGATCAGAGAAAGCAACAGCAAGAGTGGACTTGAGTGTGTTGTCCTTCATACCAACCACACAGGCACAAAACCACCTCATCTTTTCTGTGCAGCACTTTTTGGGCACTGCATTACCCCCAGTCCTCTGGAGGGACAAAGACAGAGGACCTCCCTGTCCCCCCCTGCTTTAGCAAACTCACCTGCTGCAGGTCCACCAAAGCCCATGTTGTTCTGCTCATGCATGGACACACAACCCTTGTTAGTGGGGAGGAAAGGGGAAGAGCCTCAGCAGTTGGAAAGGCAGGTGAGACAAGGCAGGCAGAGCAACAGAAGAGCGCAGGGCTCAGGGATGCCACGTGCTGCTGCTCCTGCTCTCCAGCCCTCCCTTACACCACTTAATTTGAAGGTGAAAAGATTCCTGGGAACAAACGGCACAGAGCTGTCAAGCTGAACAGGACTGCAGGGAAAGGCTGACAGCCCTCTGCTAACTCCAGCCTGCCCACCCTCCACTGGATGCCTCGCTCCAGGAGAGGCAGCCAGCACTCGGCTGAGCAGCTCATGGCTGAAAAACCCAGTGCCCGGTTCTTGAGATCTGATCCCAGTCCCACCCTGGAGGCAGTTTGGGGGGTTTTAATTCCTTCCCTTCTCAGACCTCAGTGCCTGGTTCAGACAAGATCAAAGGGCCTCAACGCTCACCCCAAATGGTTCGGCGCAGGGAAATAGGGGTCAGAGTCCAATACAAACCTGCCTCCCTGCTTTGCATCTCTCACCACCCCACATACCCACTCGCTCTGGATTCCCTCCTGTGGAGGATGACTCTAACCTTGCTGCCTCTCCTCTGAGCACAGACCGTCGAGGTCCTGGGTTAAGCAGTGCATGCAAAAGCTGGACAGAGAGCAAGCCACCACCTTGGGAAATTAATGTGCAAAAGTCAGCTTGCAAGTCCCCACCCTCCAAGAGACAAGAAAGATTTTTAACGACAAGCACTCTAATTCCCTCAGGATAATAAACACAGAACCACTGACTGGTTTGGCCTTAAACCAAAAAATGTTTAAATGATTCCTGAGGAAAAAAAAAAAAACAAAAACAAAAAAACCAATGTACTTCATCTGTAAAGTCCCTTCCTTCCCCCACAACAGAAGCCTGTTTTAAATTTAGTTTCCTAAGAATAAGGAAGTGGGAAAGTCCAGGAGGGACACAGGGCTAGGCCATCACATAGAAGAGTCCCAACACTGTTCTTACCCAGTTCTAGTGGGACCTTTTCCTCTTGCTTGGCAGGGGAGGAGAAGGGAGAAGAAACTCAGAGGGGGAAGAAGAAAACTGTGGAGCAAGTAAGGGAGGAGAGAGGAGGGAAGGGAACAGGCTGTTCTTGAGGAAGAGGAGATCCAGATATAACAGCTGTGGGCTCAAGTGAAACTCCTAAGAGGCAAGGGCCATAGTCCAGCGATGAAAACATGACTTGCAGCACACTAAAAATCCCCAAGGAAGCTCCTGCATGGGAAGGGCTGGTATCAAGGGAGAGGCTGCTCCCAGCCGTGTAGCTTCCTGCTTCAGGAGATTAGGAGGTGTGGCCCAGCACGCATGCGCCTCAGCCCCTGCTTCATGGGGCTGTGGTGCTCCTAAAGCACACTGATTTCTCTTTCTCTCCTGTCTTCAGCAAGGCCTGGCACTGGGCTTGCTGTGTTGTGACTGTCATAAGGCAAAGCCAAAGGTCTGAGGGTAGGTCTCAGGCTTCCTTCCAACAGTAAAAATGAGGAATGGCTTCTTCAAACTATACTTCTCAAGTACCTTCTACTGAATCCCTCGTGCTAACACATCAGGCTCTCCTCCGGCCTACCCTGGGGAAAGCACGTTTCCCTCAAGCAACAGCCTCAATGCCCTGCTCTTGTCTCTTTTAATACAGGCATTTCCTTTCTCAGCTGGGTCCTGATTTCTCCATAATCTCTCCATAATCAAGAACTCAATGTAGCAAGCTGGCACAAAGCCCCCATGACTGTGACCAGACACCTTCCTAGTGTGTCGGCAAGTCTGAACCCAGAAGAGCCACAGCTTTCCTTTGGGGAAAGAGCATTCTGGCTACTGGACCCTCTGCTCACTTCCCAAGGAGGCTCTTCTGCCTGTAGAGGGCATGCAGCAGAAATGACAACAGCAATTAAAAAAAAGAAAAAGGGTCCTTCAGTTCATTTAATCAGCTGTTATTGCATGTGAGATGTGGAAGGTGCTAAAACGAACTCAATCTCAGTTTGAGCAGAAATGAAGATGTTCATCTTGATTCTGTACCTCTAGTTCCTGTCTCAGTCTTATTAGGGAACCAAATTTTTTTTTTGTTGTTTTTCACTTCCCTGGAGAGGAGAATAGGAGGGAGAGCGTGAGAGATACAGAAACAGGAATGAGGCACAAGGGACAGAATGGGCTGGACAACACAAGAATATGGAGCCATGATGGAGTGAGTTAACAGCAATGGAAACCCTCCTGCTTCAGCACAGCTGGCCTGATGTCAGGGTCGCTCTTCCTTATTGCCAGTATTTTCCTCCTCCTCCTCCTCCTACACATGATCCTCACATCTCTGCTTGGAACATGACCCAGTCTTTCCACTGTAAAGCTAACAGAGCAAGCTCACCATGTTTTTCATCCTCTGCCCGCTACAGTCTGGGCTCCGGGCACCCTGTCAAGCCATCTGCTGGGGAAGGGAGGTAAGGGAGGAAGCAGGGATCTGCTTCCTCAATGAGCTGATTCAATCTGAGACATGGACAAGCCAGATCCTGACTACCCATCACTGGCAAACTCGGAGCAGACACTTGCCAACCAGCTGCAACTAGTTTCATCCCCATTCCTCTCTCCTCTGCATGATCTCGTCTGCATGGCCCAGGCTGCAAGTGTGGGCTGCACATCCTCTCTGGATTGCCTGGTCATCCTAAAACAGCCTCTTGGCTCCAGGGGAAGCCTGCTCATGGTCTCTTTCTCCACGAGCTCCATCACACCCCAAGAGCAGACAGATGGGTCGTATGCCTTGACATGTTTTGTGTCTCCCCACAACACCCATTGGCTGACGCAGGGCTTTGCCTTTCTCCTCTCCCCTCCCATTTACCCAATGGCAAGAAGGAATAGCCAGCATATGTATCTTACCCCTGCTGTAAGCAGCAACCCTGCAACAGGCATAGCCTGCAGAGCTGCACACAGCCAGAGCCAGCATGCAACCATCCCACTTGTGTAGCACTAGTATGTGGAGCCAATGCTTTCTCCTATGCATTTCCTGAAATGTAATCTATGCCTAGAAGGAGATCATAGCTTCCAGATCCCACCATGTTCTGACCTCTACAGAAACACACATGCCCAAGCCCAACTATGTCCCCTTCCCCCCACCCAGTACTGGTAACAAATGCCCACGTGCATACCAAAACCATGCATGTTAGCACTCATGCACAAAGGAAACCATGCACTTGTAAACATACACTCCCACCATCTGATTAAGTCCTCTGCGGCTTATCCCTGCCCTGCAAAAAGCATGTATTGCAGGAAAGATGCTTCAGGTTCTGTGGGCCAAGCCAGTGCAGTGTTGTGGGGGCATGGGTGAAAAAGAAGTGAAAAGAATCAGCTTTCTCCTCCGCTTCCCCTATCTGCCTGCTCCAGGACTGGTAGAGCATCAGGCCAAGACCTGGCCCAGGATAGATATGTTAGGTCTGTGGGAGGAGGCTGTGTATTGAGGAGAACACCTTGAAAGCAAAGGAGTTACTTTCCCCAAAATACTCTCTGAATATAGAGGTATATAAAAAATAAATGCATACTGAGATGCTTTTGCACATTCACACATCCAAAAAATGCCTGTGACATACATCTGCACACATGGCCACTCACATTGGTTTGTGCCTGCTGACTCACACGCTCACTGAATAGTCCAGGCTCACATCTGTGCTTGCTCCGATCCACAAAGAATGAGGGTGGACGGGAACAGCTGCCCTCTCTCCCCAGGGGATCCTCCCAGCCTCCCACAGAGGAAAATCCACCAGCTGGCTGCAAAGATTCTCTCCAGCCAGCAGAAGAGGTTTAGGAGATGCAGTAAAGTCTTCACGCTACTCCCAGAGTACGTCCCCAACTTCTCTCCTTCTCTTGCCCAGGCCTCCCTTTAGGCGACTCAGGAATTCTTGTCCCCAAGCATCACCCTGGGAGGAAGGGAAGAAGAGAAGAAAGGGAGAGTAGAGACTGCTGAGAAATGGTACACCCCACCTGGAATCAAAGAAAACAAAAAAGAAAGGAACTGACAAAACACTCTACTCTTTCCCTTTGTGGTGAAGTTCCAATTTCCTATGCAAGCCCCAGTGGCCTCAGCCAGCCCCTTCTGCTCTTCGGTATGGGTTCTCCAACAAGTAGTGGAACCGCTGGTAGTTCTTGAGCAGGTACTTGGGAGCGTACATCTGCTCCTTGGGGTCAGCAGGGGGATACTCCTGCGTAGTACCATCAAACCAGCCACCAGTCCGGATCAGCTCCCGAATATAATTGAGGTCTCGCTTATCCTCGTAGTCACCCCAGCGGGGGAAGTCCCCATTCTGGGCTGATACCAGTTTGAAGTAGATCCCCTCTGGTGTGAAACACCAGGAGCAGTGCCAGCCAGCAAAGTGGAGGGGGCTTCCCAGCGACCACTGCACCAGGATGTGTCCTGTGCTGTTCTCATACTGCCGGAAGCCAGGCATGGTGTAATATTCACGGCGCCGTAGACGGATTCCATCGGTGGCATAGACAGCCTGGAGCATCCCCATAGTGCAGCCTGAGACCACTTCCAAGGTGCCTGGTTGCTTCCAGAAGAAGCCGTAGAGTGACTTCCGCATGTGAAAGGCGAAAGGCTCTGTCCAGCCATCGTAGAGCTTGAGGAAGAGCACGCCATCACGGGCCGGGATCTCATCTGCATCATCGATGATGAAGACATCATCCGGGCGCAGGTTGCGGAGGCGAGAGATGCCATCACGGGTGAGAAAGGTGCGCAGGTAATCATCAGCAATCCAGCCATCCTGGCGGCCGCCGGGGGGAAAATGGTCCAAGAAGACGTAGAGCACCTTGTGGCGGATGTAGTCAAAGGAGCCATTGAGGAGCATCTCGCGGAACTTGAGGGGCCGCGGCTCACCATAGGCCGTGAAGTTTGACTCGCACACCACAAAGGCATCCACCACATCTCCCAGCTCATGGAAGCGGACGTCCAGCAGGTCAAACTCATGGTTGACGTTGATAGCATTGATGACCCGCCGGGGGATCTCACGTGGCACAAGGCGGTCCTTGGTGGGCAGGTTGGAGTACTGGACTACAGTGGGGACCCCGCAGCTCGGGCCATGCCAGCCCGGCAAACACACACACTCTACCCACTTGCGTCGCTTGGTCCCGCTGGCACTTAGCGGCTTGCGAGCGGGCCGCCCTAAGGCAGCACCATCTGCTTGCTCCTCTGGCCGCCCTCCCACAGATGGCTTCTCCAACACCTTGGTGCCTGGTTTAAAGCAAACGCCACCGGCTTTGGTACGGACAAAATATTCTGTTGTGTCTTCTGGCAGCACAAACTCAACTCTGTGCAGCTCTTCGCTGGCTCTGCTGGGAGGCAAGGGCTGGAGCAAGGGGGAGTGGGAGTACAGGGGTGTGCGGAGTAACTCTGCACCCCCTGGCTCAGGGCTAACCTGAGGTGTGACAGGTGCATTGTTCCAAAAGAAGCTGGAGACGAGGTTGGGACTAAGCGAAGCTAGCTCCCGGGGGAAGGTGACATAGGAAAGGGCCTTGAGGAAGTGCAAGAAGGAGATGAGGCAGAGACCAGCCATGCAGAGAGTCAGAAAGAGCTTATGGCGTCTCATCTTCATCCTGTGGAAAAGCCATGAAAAGAAAAGTCACATTCAGCAGCTACTGGGGGTGCAAAAAATTACCACTAGCAGGAAGACAGGCTGGAAATACCACACATCTAGTCCAACTTCAGGATGCATCCTTTGGGACTTGATTTCAAAACAACTTCCCCCACCCTCTGCCATCTTCACCAGGCCTTTTGTCTCAGCTAGGTTACACCATGTTGAACCTCTTCTAGATCAGATACAGTCTTTTAACTTCACAAAGAGGAGAAAGGCACTGATGACAAAGCAGAAGGAAGGGAAATGCAGAAAAACAGGGAATCACAATCTAGTGAAGTCACCACACTCGGCAGTGACAATAAACGCAGGCCTCCTCAGGTCTTGTACCACCAGAGGCACAGGGAAAGATGAAGAGAAAGCAGAGAGCAAGGGGGATGAGAGGGAGTAGGGGTTCACAGCTGAAACGACCAAAAACATGACCAATGTATGAGAGGACTTGGATTTTAAAGGACTGAGATCGTTAGCCAGCCTCCCAGAACCTAGCAAGTACCTACAATTCCCAGATCTTTTCAGGGTTTACTCACAACACACACCCTAAAAAACCCTCACTCCCAGAAAATGCTACCTGATTCTGTATGGGAACAGGAAAAAAAATTAAGTTTCTGTCTCTTTTACTCTCCTCTCCTCCTTATGAAGTCCAGTATGCCTCCAGATGCTGCCCTTTGCTTTTTATTTTCTGTGAACCAGATGCTAAGCACTTTGTGTCTGGACCGAGGTGGCTAAAACACACATCTAGCTATCTCTGCTGGTAATACTGTGCTGTGGTGATGGATCCATGTCGGGCCAGCAAGAGCCCAGCAGTACTCAGCCCTTTTCTCCAAACAGAAATACAGCCTCCACCTGCTCTCTACACCACTTCCCCTCCTCCAGCCCCTGCTGGGAGTGCAGTGCCACTGTCAGGCAGAAAAGTGATTGAAGACTGCAACTTGGAAAAAAAACCAAAAAGAAAGAAAGAAAGAAAAAGACAGGAGCTCTAACCTCAACCAATGCTTCACCAAGGAAAATAAGAAAAGGCGTTTTGCTGTTTCAGGAAGAAGGGACTCCCTCTGCCAAAACTGGAAGGTTTGGGAGAAGGCAGGTGTCGGAACAGGGTCACATAAATGCCCTTTGCAACACAGAGGCTATACACTCGCCCCCAGCAGCACAAAACCCTCCATGCAAAGATGTAGAGAGACCCCTTCCACCTCTGCAACTCAAGCCTCAAAGCCCCCCATAAGGAAGGAAGCATGCCCAAAACGCACCGGCTGGCCCACTCTGCTGTGCAGGCTGCCAAGTTGGGGTGGCTCGTCGGGGCCCCGCCGCCACGGACACCACTTCTGCATGCGGGATTCAGCTCCTCCCCCTCTAAGGACCAAAGTTCGTGTACAGGAATGACGCATCCCACACAGTCTTTAATGAAAACCTCTGTCGAACACAGGTGTCAGGGTTAGGTGACACCTCCATGGGAGGCAGACTCAGGTAAGGGACCATCCTGCCCAGAGAGCCATGGATAAATGCAGACCACCCCGCACTGGGGTGAAACGCAAAGCCCTTCACCTGGGCTCTCCCTTTTTCCCCAACCCGGCGCTCCTCAGGGCTGACACGTGTCCCAGGGGTAGAAACGGAGGGAAGAAACCTCCCGCCTTCTCGCACCGCTTCTGAGGGCAGTAAGTGAAATATAACAAAGCACGTTTACTTATTAACTTGGAGAGACTTTAATACTACAGTGAAAAGCCATAAAGTGCTTAGACAAAAGGTAACAAAGCAAAGAAAAACACATGTGGATCTTCGTAGAGGACTCTGATAGAGCAACCCTCTCAATCTATACCCTACAACTCAGCAGCAGATGCTTCTGGACACTTTGCAGTCCCCTTTCAGCGATACCGCTGTTCACTGACACCGTCCCCCGTGCCGATGGCCTCTGGAGAACTTTGAAGGCTTCTTTCCCTTAAATCCCATTTCCAGCCCTACGTCTTACATCTCCCTGAACCAAACCTGCTGCATGGCAGGCACAAGCCGCCGCCTGTCCCATCTCCTGCACCAAAGCACCTGGCCATCCGTTCATTTGTCCCCCTCACACTGGGCAAGGCAGCTCATGGGGACATGGCTCTGCGGTGGCCCTGACAAGACCCTGAAGCTAACACAGATGAGCACCACCTGGTGAAACAGCGCGGTTACGGGAAGACTTCAGTATCTAGCAAGAAGGTTATTTTGCTTCAAAGGGGAGGATAGCAGCCTGAAGCTGGCGGAAAAGTTACAGCGTTGCCACAGAAGAAAAAGGAGGCAGCAATTCCATTTGCTAATGTTTATTGTGGGTTTTGATATCTTCGGTGCATCAAGGAGCCCTCAGACCTTTGAGACTTTGAGTTTACAACATGGAAAATGGCCAAATGGGATCGGCAGCACAAGAGGCGTTTTGCAAGCACTGGCAGGCACCTCGCAAGCGCACCACTGTGGCAGGACAGCGGGCGAGTGTGGCAACTGGGCGCCCCGTCCTCACAGAGCCAGCGCAGTTTGCTCCCACCAGCACCAGAGACGTCGCTGAGGACCTCATGACCCACAGCGCACCCCCGAGAGCTCCTTTCCCAGGGTTTGTGGGGAAAGCACTGGCCGGCCAGGGACCTCAGCGACGCCACCTGACTCCCCTTGGGCCGGCTTTGCGCGTCACCCTGCTCCCGAGCTGCTGCAAACAGAGGGTCAGACTGAAAAAGTTGGCAGGCCCAGTGCCCGCCATCCCGTCAGCCCGGCCAGGCTGGGCGTCCCTCCTCCGGTGGCTGCCTCCTGCGCCCCGGCGTTGCCGCCTGCCTCTCGCCCATCTGCCGCCACGCCGCAGCCTGTCTCTGAGGAAGATGCACCTGCGCCAGGCTGGCCACAAGGTTTCATTGAAAACCGTAAAGGCCATTCTGGGGTTCACCATAACATTTTCTTCATTGAGGCAAAAACGAGACGCTGCTGAAGACCTCCCCCCACTGCAGGCATCTTGTCCTGTCCAGGCTAAAGTGATTTTTTAAGGCTCCATTTATCGCTGGAGCAGTGAGGTTGCCTGCAGAGCAAAGGAGTAGCCAGAGCCTCTTCCTTACCTGTCACCAGTTTTGCTCTGTCCCTAGGTTTGGGGGAAGAGCTGAAAAGAAGCTGAAAAGACTAAATTAGTAGTGACTCGCTGTTAGGAGAAGACATCCTTCACTGGTAAATTACTATGCAGTTATCTCCTCTCAGGTGTCTTATGCTTTCTCTGAGGCATCACGTCCAGACACCAGGTCTTTATCAAATGCAAAGTCCTCAGTCAGACGGAGACCGAGCCTGCTCTGCTAAGGCAATCCCACTGGCTGCCAGGCAATGCTGGTTTCATTCCATTTCCTGCAGCATATATACACGTGTATTGCAGCCAGCCTCCCCTGGGTCAGCCCAGTTCAGAGAAGAAGAACCAAAGGAGCTGCACACCCGAGGCAGATCTCCATCGCCTTCCCAGGCGGCTGAGATGCTCTGCGTGTCTTGTGAAATTCCCAAACAAAGGTCATAACTCTTGACATTTAACAGACTGCTTCACTTTCTGGGATCTGGCGTGCCATGTCAACATAGCAGGACACATCGTTTCAGGAAGTAAAGCATATTTTCCTCACTTGACATTTGCATACATCAATATCTGTCAGGCCCAGCACACGGCTCTGCAGCTCTTCACCCACCAGCACAGCTCAGTCCTTGCATGGCTGTGTTGCCTCCCTGTTATTGCAGCCTGCGTCTGGGAGAGCTGGGCTGGTGCACACAGCTTTCCTCTGCAGCTCTGCCAAAACAAGCTGGCCCTGCAGTACCCTCTGCTGTTGTGCTACTGATATTTCCCAGGAGGCAATTTTTGCTGCCTTAGTGAGGGAATGGGAAGACAAACTCATTTCCTATCCCCTCCTAAAAGGAAGCAAGTGAAGAATAAAACTGTGTCCTTCAAATGCTCTTCCCTGGAGCCACCTCCATTCTCCCATACCAGGCATCCCTCTGTCAGGGAGGAAGAGAGCTCATCCACCCTTGGGTGGGCTGAGATGCTAAAAACCATCAGTCACGTATCCCTTCCCATATCCTCTGATGAGCACTACAGAGAAAGATATGTCTTTGAGTGATAGCTAATTGAAGACAAAGGCCAGCAGGGGAGGAAGACATTATTACCCAGCTTCCCCATCCAAAGTATTTATGTGTGGTGGAAATTAGAAAGGAGGTACCAGTCAGGAAGACATCTCAGCTTGTCATAAAGGATCCCAGCTGCTCTGTCACAAAGCAGCCATCAGCTACAAGGAACACAGAAAACAGCAAGGAGATGCTTCTTTCCTGACAATTTTGAGTGAGGAGGGGAAAAAAAAAAAGTCAACTTGATCTCCAAGAGAGAGATCAAGTTGCTGTCAAGTTAAAAACAACGACAAAAAAAAGCTTTAATGTTCAAGTAGAAGAAAAGGCCGAGAAGAGTATGGACAGTCAGCCCCATTAAGACAAAGCACTTTAGAGAACATGCAGTTATGCAGCAAGAGAAGCTGAAAGCTTCTTTTTTTAAGGGACCGCACTGATATTTTCTTGCTTGAAGAAGTGGAAAGTCTCTACCGTGCAGGGGAATGGCTTTCAGAGAAGAAGGATAGATAGGGGCGGTGTGCATAATAGTTACTCCCAGGCACCTGTTACAGTTTTACTTTGCCATTATCTCAAGTGACCAGTTGATTTATATCATCCTGAAATCATATCCTGATTTCAAGGAGCCAGAAAGATATGCACAACTAAGACCTGGCAATTCACCAGTCCCAATGTTCTCTTCTGGAGGACGCTGGCAAGAGGCCACGCAACGGGCTGTTGGATGCACGACACCCCAGCCTCTGGCACATTAGGGCTCACGACTTGAGACTCTCTATGCTTCTCCTGTGGTTACATGAGAAAGACTGCCGTAGAGGACAAGTCAGAGCAGGCATGTTGTTGTGTATGTCCCCCCCCACCCCGATATAGAGATACTCATCTCCTGTGCCTCAAGTTGTCCCTTCAACACCCATGCAGTAACATATCTGCCCATTCCTTAGACACTGACACAAAGCGACAATTCAAATTAGAATCGCTTTCATGTGGCAGAACAAAACACAACATAACTTCCATCCCCGATTCCACGCTGAGGGCCAAACTCGCTCTCCACTCTGGTTGGAGATAAATGTGAATGGGCTCTACGCTTCTGAAGTACTGTATCTACCTGTCATTCACAAGACACAGGAACAACACACATTGGAGCTACAGTACCTCAAAACACTCTAAAATCTCAAATTACTTCTGTCCTGCAAACATCCATGGGAGTAAGGAGAAACTATAAAACTACTATTTGTCTACAGCTGAAATGTCCCTGAGCTCCGGGACAGCAGGACTCTTCTTTGCCTTAGGATAGGAAGAGAAGCATATCCTACAAAGCTGGACAGCAGAGAAAGTAGAGAAGCATTACATACCAGACAGTACCTAGGGCTCAGCATTTCTGTCTTATGTGAAAGATGCCATGCTATTTTCAGGGACTGCAAGCAATGAGGACGTTAGCAGGAAGTTCTGACGGGGTCACAGCGTAAGGTGGTTTGAATGCAGGTAGGTCCATATTGCTTTCCATTCACGTTTCAGGAAGGGAATTCAACATCCTTCTGTGACCTTTGTTAAGAGCTATCGCCCACAGCACTAATGCAGATAGTAATACCTCATACTATGCATTTCCTTTGCAGCTTTGAGGCAACTGACCACAAGGTGCCACTGACTCACTGCCAGCCCAACTAGCTGATGCAAAACCATCCAGCACAGTTACTCTTCAAGAGGACCTAGGTCAGGCAAAGGGAAGACTAGGCTCTACCCTAAGCATCTTCCCTCCCTTTCAACAGTAAGGTGAGACAACCTGGAAAAGGCAGGAGAGATGAGATCACTGCTCTCAACAGCACATGACCATAGCATCCGTGAGACTTCCAGATCTGATATCTGCACGCCATCAACGGGTGACATTAAGCCAGGAAAAAACATGGAAAAACAGCTAAAGAGTGAATCTACACAAGGCTGAGACAAGGATGGCCAAGGAAAGGTGAGAGCACAACTGAGAAACCAAGATGTTGCCTTTCCCTTTCCACTGAAGGCAGACACATGATGTACATCAAGTCAACCATAAGCCTCAGGTTTGTGTTCAAGGCCTTGTTAAGCCTCAACTGACAGGTACTATCTATGGTGAAAAAGAAAAAAGGCGTTTCCTCTCCTATGCACTCCTGTAGAAAACTTCTAGACCCAACAGTCCCTGTGCAGCATTCTCCAAGCCAGCAGCTACCATCTGCTGTATATAGAAACTAAGATGGATGCAATGCAGAGACTCCAGCTTTTTAAATATTGTGGCTGCCCATCTCCCCAAGGCAAAGGATTCCCAGAGGCACAGTAGCTTTGGACTCCACACCTTCCATGGGCTTCCACTGTTTCTACTGTCCTGCTCTTTGGTGGACTAAGTCTGGGCTATTTTAGGTGTCTCATGTCCAGCCACAGCAAGACAGCTGCACACCCTGGGACAAAGCAGTTCTGAATGAACCCTTAGTACAGCGTGCACAGGACCTGGACATAAAGCAGAATTCATTGACAGGGTTTTGACTCAAGACTGCTCTTCCAGAAGTCACTAGAATAACCCAGCATCTGAACACCTTCAGAGTCCATTATAGAACCCTTCACTTGAACAGATTGTTCTTACTGTAACTACCATAATACTAATAGCAGCATAATTATATAATTCTCCAGCCCCCAGTTTAAAAGATGATCTGCTCAGAGAAGAGTAGAAAACTCTACTGAAATCCAATAATGGGCTATGAGACACCAATTTAATTTTATCTGAGAAGTACTTGGACATTGCAAGGGTACAGTAGCGCACGCTAAAGAAAACTTAAAGCTAGATTTCTAACTCCACTGGAATCTATTGAATATTCCTCTTAGCATCCTTCAGCTGTACTGGGCTTCCTTGTAGTTCTCTTCTCTCTCCAGACAAAACCAGACTCACCACAGGAATTTCCATGGTTCTGAGATGCCTCAGCACACTCTGATCCTTCAGATGCTCTCAGAAACCATAATTTAAACTTCTTAGCACTACTAGGCTAAGCACTCTTTCCACTGAAGGAAAAGTAGCACTCCTCCTATTCTCTTTTCTCCTCCACTTACACCTGACATCCTGGAAAGACTCTTCCTCAATTCTGTTTACTGCCTTCTCATAACATTCAGTTCCCTGAAGATGGTTGTGATGGCCCTGGAGATTACGTCATCACTTGGCCCACACATCGGTCCTCTCAGGACATCAGAATGAGCCGAGACATCGCTCATGGCACTCTGCAGTACACACATATGCATATTAAGGATGCAAGACCTTTCTCCCAGCCACAGTATTACTGCTGCTCACTGCTTCAAATGTGCAGCAGTTACAGCAATGCAAAATGGAGTTTGCTAGTTCTTTTGCCTTGACTTTGGTGTCATACAGGGAAGGAACACTTCATCGTGAGACAATGAAGAGGAAAGGAAAGAGGGACAAAACTACGCAAAAACAACTTATGTCCTTAGACAGGCCATAGGGTAATCAAAGAAGTATGTGAGAACTCCCAGATAGCCTGTGTCTTGCAGAGAGGAACAGGAAAAAATCTTTTTCTTTCCTGAATGTAAAAGAAAATCATGCCTTAAGAGACTCAAGTGAGGCATGTGGTAACACAGCCTGTGTGGCTTCATACGTTCTCTCCTCTCACTCACCCCTTTCACAGCTCACCACCCCTCAGCTGTGTCAATACAATTGCATGAAAGTGTGTTGTAAACCCAAATCAGCAGCAGGTCTAACTGGATTAAAAATAAACTTCAATAAAAGTGCCTAGAGATAGGAACAAGTGGTTGACTGGCAGAAATTTCCTACACTGACTTCACCAGTTCAGTTCTTACCAAAACTGAGGTATCGTGTAACTACATCCTCAGGCACTCAAAATTCAGGGACGTTTTTTAATATGGTTGATCTAACCAGATCTCCAGTGAGGCTTCCCTTCAACTACCGTGAGCTAGCTAGCTCCTCCTGGCAAGCATCAGGGAAGGAGCACGTCTCAAGGAGGGATCTGGAAGAAGCAACAGCAGATAACAGCTTTCAAAGCAGACCCTGCCAGGTGATCCACACATGCTGAAGAATGCAAATCAAGAATCCTAAGAACAGCAGCAAAATGGGCAGCCAAAACTGTACTCATTGCTGAGGGCCCCTGGGTGAGGAGTGCAGGGTAGACGTGCACCAGACCACGCACATAAACCCTGTGCAAATGAGCAAAGGAAAGCAAGAGAAATCCCAGGGACTCCCAGCAACAGCGAAGCTCTGGGAGGTGCAGGTTCAACAGCCCAGAAGAAGGTGAGGTGGATGTCCCGCAGGCCGGAGAAAGGCAATTAAAGAAGGAACAAGGCAAGAAGTGCTTGATGCCATGGTGATGGGTAGAGTGCAGCAGCCCACGCAGGCAGGCAGAAACCACGTTGCCTCCAGCTATTTTTGAAGCGGGTGGCAGTTGTTTGTGCATCCCTAGGTTAAAAGCTCTCCAAGCTGGATAGAGGAGGGGAGTGATTAAACCCCCAGAAAGACAATAAATAAAGAGAAGCCATGGAATAAAAGGCAATAACAGCAAGATCCTAGCAGCCACGGAGAAGAAGAGCTGATCCTCCATCCCCGCCCTCTTTCCTCCCCCATCCATCACCAACCACTTGGGGCTTGGCAGTGCACTCACTTTCCCACAGTAGCCAATCTATTACTGTTTGGAAGAGCGTTCCCAGCCTCTTCCTTCCCCTCCTCCCCTCCTTTCTGGCCACAGGGGTCCCGCTTGGCAGCCCCTGGATCCCCCTCTTCTCTGAATGTCTGGTGATCAGCCAATCTCATGCAAACAGCATTAACCCCTGTTTGCCAGGAACAGCCAGAGAAACCTGACTCCATGCTGAGAGGTTTCTCTAGGGTGTCTCTCCCTCCTTCTCTCCTCTCCACCCCCAAGTCTTCCCCCCCTCCTTGTCGCCTCTCCTTCCCTTTCCTTTTATTTCTCAAAAACTCCAACACTGGGAGTGTTGCATCTTTCCGAGAATGTTACATGAACCCTTGGGAATTTCTCTTGGACCAAGAACAGACCCTTATTTATTTGTCTCTTCTGCCTTTGTTCTTCACTTCCTCTTTCAAGACTTAGGCAAGACCTCGACACAGTGCCGCCTGGACCCCCCACTGCCACTTCACTTTGTTATGATTTTCGGAAAGAAAGCGCTGATAGGCTGAGAGCTCTTCAGTGCCTTGCCCCAAGGCAGAAGTGAATCAGCCCAGACTCCCACCTCTGGGGTGGACAAAGGGCACGGGCTGCAGAGCTCGGCTCGCTCTGGCTTGCAGAGCCAAACCCCTGCTTATGTAATCCTTCTGATTGCAGTATCACAGCCCCTCAGATTAAATCCACACGAATCAAATCTTCAGTAAACGCTCTATGCCAGTAACAGGCATATGGTACTGTGAAAAGGGGCAGTTTCCCAGAATGAAATCAAAAGCCTCCTAATGCACTTAACTCAGGGTCACATAAATCTCTCTTCTGCCTCCCACAGACGGCTGGATCCTGTTTACAGGCGTTGCAGCAGGCCTGGGTCTCAACAATATGTTTACTTCTTCTGTACACGCATTCCCTTTCACTAAGCAAAGCAGTACCCTGATCTCCAGATTAAACTGAGTGGACAGGACTGTGGGAGGTCTACGTTCCCATCTCCTCAGAGGCAAAGTCACACGCCATTCGCATCGCCAGAGAGCTCCCTGTTGAACCCAGGGCTGACATGGCCAAAGAGGGGGAAAGGCCAGACCTGGAGCCACGGCAGCAGAGAGGAGCCATACCTGCCCCAAGCCCTGAGACTGGGTACCAGGGTAACGGTAGGGAAAGAGGGAAAGAGTTTGCCTTCATCTGGTGAAATCAAATGCCATCCTGGACATCACACAGACTTTGGTACCATTTCTCTTCCCGCTCTTCCCTAAGATCACCTTATTTCTTGGGAAGGGTGAGGAGGAATTTTTTATTTATGTAGTTGCTGACTTCCATGACAGGAGGTTAAAAACCCACTTGGTTCAAGAACTGGTTTTGTTTCAGGCTGAGAACCTGGCCAGGACCAGGTAGGAGAGCGCTGCTTGTCGAAGGGACCTCTGGTGATTACTCAGCCAACTCTGCCAGCTCTTCCTAAACACAAAAGCCACAAACTAACACAGTGTGGCTGAGAGCAGGGAGACCCAGCATTTCAGCTCAACAGTACATTGGATAGATAGTGTGTGGTTTACGGTCACAATCGCTTGATTACAGTCCAAGTTCCTTTTGCTTTCCACCCCCTCGACCCTTTCCCTCCCCTTTCAGGTCTTCAACAGCACAAACACATTTATCTTGAACTCTTAACTGTTTCTGAGAAATCAGCTGCCACAGCCATGCCAGAAAGGAAGGAGAGGAAGAAGACAATAAAAGCTTATGCATAAACACACCATTAGCATTAGCGGTGCACCAGAAGGGTGTGCAATACGTTGGGAGCCACAGCCGCGTTTCAGTTGCCAAGACCACCTGAGCAGGAGCGGGAGAGCCCAACTGCACGGTGCAGCAATCTGCCACAGCAAGGCAGAGGGCCAGAAGGGGGTGAAGCACATACAGCGTTGAGGTGGGCACTCAGCCCGCCTGGCTCATCCTCATGACGCTCGTCTGCTCAAAGAGCCTGTGAAAACTGTCCCAGCCTCTCTCTGCCCTCAACTGGTAGCTGTTTAGGGTTTAATAACTGGGAAATGATGGGAATTTCAGCCATGCAGTTCAGACGGGTTGCTGATAACCACATGAGCTTTCAAGTCTTCAGGTCCTGATGATCTCTTATAAAATCTGATGTACTGTGTCATGCCAAAGCTAAAAAATACTTTGGCAGGACAAGATGGGCTTTCCAAACATGCTCTCAAGCATGTGAATATTTTAGAGAGCAACCCTGAGGATCCCTGCCCCAGATCCACGGCACAGCACTGTAATTAAGTCAGGGACCAAATCCAAGCCCCAGATTCACTCTCTCATACTTGATGGCATCTCTTTATGTAAACACACGTCTCTGCACTCGGGAACCTCCTGCGCAGTCCCGAGTCACAGAGATGCTCTGCAGTACCATACACCTGAACGATGCAGAAACCAGAACTGGATTTGCTCAACGAAAGAGTCTTCAGGGCAGTTCAGCAGCATAAAGGCATATGGAAACAAACAGGGGCAGAAAGGACACCCACAGCACTTCCTCAACACTAAGTGATAGACTCTGGATGCCTGACAGAAAATCCCTTTCCCTCCCCCCAGTGCTCACAGGGAAGCGAGAAGACTCTGTTCTGAGCACAACTGCACTATAAATAATTCAAGAGACTGCTAAATTATGCAGAAGCAATCCCATCGTCCCCTTGGCCAGGCTGAATGCAGGTGTGGTCAACCCTAGCTCCAAAAGTTGCTGCTAAATAGGGAATTTGAGGCCACAGAGGCTCTGTGCCAATAGCACATATCTGAAAGCACAACGGCCACTCGCAAACAGCCAGGCCTGCAGCAAACACCAGCGCAGCAGAAGGTATCTGGGGACAAAGGGCTCGTGGGGAAACAATAATTCCTTTAACCCACCTGTTCTCCAGAGACCTCACGTGGTCCCAGGAGAAAAGCAGGAAGTCACATCTCCTCCGAACTAGGTTTCTTGGTGCCTCTTGTCTCTATTTCTTGTGCCCCTGCATAAGCAGCAAGGGGGCACAGGCATTAGCACAGCAAAGCAAAGATGAGAGAGGGCTGTTGGGGCAGAGGGAAAGGAGAAAAGGGAAATGAAAATAGCCCGGAGACAGCGAAGAGGTGACCATTTTTCTAACACAAGCAACATATGGAGGAGGCTGAGCTAAAAGCAGACCGAATACCTGGCTGTTTTTCTACCCCACTCGAACAGCTTCCAGGAAACACTGCCTCCCTGAATACCAGGGCGAGAGGTTTGCCATAGCAATGGGGTCATTAAATAATTGTGCGCAAGGCATGCTCATCACTCCAGGGCACTGTGCTCCCGATTCATGCTGCGCTCGGCTCTGCCTCAAAGCCGGCCCTCGTGCTACCAGCTCCATGATGAGAGGACTTCCTTCCGACCCCACGCCGGCGGACGCATCCAAAGCCCTACCTTCTCCAGCTCCCGCGGGCTCCCAGACCCATCCAACATGTTCAGCCTGCGCAGGCCTCTCTTCTCCATCTACCTGCTGCCCAGCTCAAAGCCATTGCGCCGGAGGAGGAGGAATCGAAATCACTGCCAGAGCCCTCTCTTCAGCCTCAGCGCAACCAGTTTAAGATCTCTGGGCTCAAGCTTACCTTCCCCTTCCTTCTTAAAGGGCTCAGCATCTAGGAGGGAGGCTCTCCCCTTTCATGTCTCTCACTTTGCCACGCTGTCTCTTTTGCTTTCTGTTCAATTCTGGTATCTGAGTGCTGAAACAGGGGATCAGAACGCAGATAAAGTCAGCATAGCGGCTACCTGCGTTTGGATCACAGATTTCACAGTTGCTGAGGAGGTTATGCAGTGGGTCTAATTTGCATTAGTCTCTCGGTACGCTTCAAACTTTGCTTGCTGCGGCTTTGGTAAGATGCAAAAAAACAAACACAGCAATACCCCAAGAAAAAAAAAACATACTAAAGCCCTAAAGGGATGACAGAGTCTGATTCTGCTCACTAACCCTAGCCCAATCCATAAGGATTTACACACTGAGGGAAAACGGCACTCTGAGGGACAGGCAGCAGGGAGCTGGGATTACAGATTAGACAGCAGGTCAAGAAGGAGGTGATAACCGTGGTGAAAAGGGCAGCAGGATCCAGGCAGCCACCAGAAAGTTATCGACAACCCCGAGCTATGCATCAACCCAGCTCGCAGGAGTTTGGGGGGATTTCCAAGACAGCCACAGGTGAGCGCTGCGCTTTGTTCGCCCTCCTACTGAGCCTCTGCACGTGCTGCTTTCTGCACGCCACGGCCTTGCTCCATGCCACCCGTTCCCTGGATGCAAGATGGGGGTGACATTTTTCTACCTTCAGGTAAGGGGCTTGCTTAATTGAGAGAAGCTTAACAGGTTGCTTCGAAGCCCTTTGAAATGAACCTTGTCAGAAAAGCACAATACGCTGAGATGATCCTCAGAAAGAAGATCTAGGTGTTTCCCCCACTGTCTCTCTCCTCCTGGACAGTCTCATCTACCTCTCCCAGTGCTTGCAACTTCTACTTTACCAGCTGAAAGAGCCTGCTGGCAGAGCTTGGTTTGGTCATACACCGCAACCACAGCCGATATCTGCAAAAAGCCTATTTAGACAGACGCGAGCCCGGGTACTCCCTTAGCCGCTGCCAGCCGGGGAAGCAGAAAACGTGTTAACTGAGCTGACCAAGCTGCCTAGTCAATGAGAGGGATTTATCTTCGTATGAAAGGCCTAGGCCTCCACAGCAAGCAGCTCAGGTAACTACTGCTATCCTAAAGCAGAGGACTTTCTAAGTCGTGGCTCAAGAACAAGCCCTTGCTTTTTGTAAGGCCAGCTCCCTTCATGCTATTTCTTCCCTCGGCCTGCCTCATGGGAGCTCGGAGCAGCCCACTGCACTCCCTTTCATGGATCGGCTCTACCAGGCAAGTTTCTGAGCACAAAACCGTATACCCGCTTTGCTTCAGGTATTCAGAGGTTTGGAGAGCAGGAGGTACCTGTTGTGCTTCAGGAGCAGCTTGCGGGAAGCAGAGGGTTTGCACTGCAGGGAGCACAATGCAGTCAGAAGAGGAAGGTAAAGAAATCATATTCCTGTCTTCCTGAGAGGTGCAACCAGAGCCCATTTCACAGGGATACAGGAACTGAGCTCTTGAGTATCCTTCGCCACAGCCCCAATACACAGAGTCTCCTTCTACCTCCCCGGGAGGAGGGGGGATCTCCACAGCTCTGTGATTGCAACTGTGCCCTGGTCTCTGGCACCTGGAACAAGCTTCTAGTCCTGGCACACCGCATGGCGCAGCGTTGCTCCTGCAGCACACTGCTCTAACTCCGTCAAAGCACCCCACAGCTGACCTGGAGCGCTGCCTGCAGCTCCAGGCTTAGCCCCTCCACCCCTGGGGAACGCCAGGCTTTCCTAGGATGCACCCCCACCCCCTTGCACTGTGCTGCCCAGTGCCTCTACCTTTCCCAAATTTCACATCCCCGTTACGCTGCACCGCAGTACCACAAGATGCCATCCCATCATCAGAACAAATGCAACGTGGCCTGGCTTTTTGTTACAGAAATGAAGGATAGCAGCGATGGAAGGGAAAAGCAGGTGGGGACAACTAGCCACACTCTTACCCTACCCCTACAGTCAGGCCTGATGTATGAACTAGCCCTCTGAGGCACCTTACACGGACCTAAAGACGCAGAGATGCCTCTTGTGCCAGTCAGTACCCCCTCTGCCATCCTCTCTGCCGGAGTTATTGTCAGCTGTACCAGCCTTCGTTAGCACCACCTCCTCCAGCTACATCCCACTGATTGGGTCACAGATTCCAACAATGTACAAAGGGCTCATTTTAGAGCAAGCAACCCCACCTAAAACCTAATCGGCCTCTACGAATGAATGCTGGCCCAGCTAACCCATTCTATCCATCACCGAGTTTCCCCTCTTCCTTCTTCTGCTTTTATGAACCAATGCACAGGAGGAGGAAGAAAAAAAAAAAAAGCCAGTCTGTGATAGGTGTACCTTAAAGATGCTATTCTCAAGATAGGAGGAAACCTAGACACAGCAAGCTGAAAACTCAGATATAAACCCTGCCATAAAACAGAGTTTATCTCTGCTTGCTGACAGGTTAAAGCAAGGAAGGGACAGTGAGAGAAACTTGCCTGTACTACGGTATCCCTCGTTCACTGTACATGCACAGTAACATCTGTGGCATTGTCCTGAACAACTCCTGTACACAGGACTGCTTATACACACCAATTTTTTTGCAGGCATAAACCCTACAGAAGCACATGCGCTCTACTGTAATCGCACTCAGCAGTACCTGTATGTGTTACTGCATGCACCTAGTCTTTGCAAATATCCACATTTGTCGCACAAACATCCCTTAAAGACATGCAATACATGTGTTACACCAATCTGGCAGGCCACAAAGTCACACTCTACATAACCAATGTGCGTGGGAGAGGGAGGAGAAGGATAAACACAAGAAGCACGGGAAACACGTGAGCACACAAACTTCACGCGTACATTCCCCAGGCAAGCACACTGAATGTATCTGCACTTACCACGGCACGTCTGGCCTACGTTAAGCAGGCTGCAGCCACAGGGTAGACCCAGCAACCCTTCAGACTCGCTCTCCCTCTCTTGTGTTGGGCATGAGTACTCTCGATGAACGTTTACAGTTGTGGGCCTGTCCTGAAGCTAACACTGCCATGCAAATACACATGCTGTTTTCCACCTCCACTTCTCAACCGCTTCAGTAAGGCAAACTCACAGCTTGGCCCCTGAACCCAGTTTGGAAATGGCTCCGTGTGCTCCAAGCACCTCCAACAAAGGTGGGTGCCAACAGCACTACCAACCAAAGGCGGGCAGGCAGGCATGAAAGGCAACAGCTGAGCCACCACATTAGGAGCAGGGCAAGAAAACTCACCTGAAGCAAGTCAGAATCCCTCCTCTCTCCTGGGGGTATAATTGCCATTTCCAAGGCATTAATAAACAAGCTATGCAGGTATAACTGAGCCTCCTCATGGGGAGGGAATGTCATACCTTGTGGATTTCTTACCACTACTGCAAAATCCCCTGAGGGTGGAGAGGGGCTATAAATCTTAGAGGGACCTTTGCAACATGCAGTGTCACAACTTTGCTCCTGTTCTGCCGTTTGCAATAGCTTTCATTTAAAGCCTGATACTGCTACAGGGAGGCAGGAGGCTCCCCGGGAATAGCTCACAGGACTGCTCTTCTCCTCTTGCAGCTCGGAGGATGCGTTCCTGGTATTGCTGCTGAGGCTGAAGGGCAGAGCAGGTGTCACAGCTGTGTTTTGGGGAACACTGGGAACTGGAGGTGCACTGGGGAGTGGGGATTTTGGTTTTCCCTCTCCTCTGAGATGGCTCTCAGCTGTCTGAGGCTTAAGTAGTGGCAGGTCCTGCTTGATTTCAGCTCTTCCCAGAGGAGCTGGCAGCAACTCAAGCTTCAGCAACAGGGACTTGAAGTGACTTGTAAGTCATGGGCTTCAGCTGGACTTGAACAGTACTTCTGAGGGTGAGATCTACTGACCATGAGACACACTGTTTGGGGAAGGGGCCTGGAAAGGCCCTGGTGACTCACATCCTGCTGGGGGGAGGGTGGGGATAGGTGTAGGTGGGAATTTGAAATTCATTTTGCACAGGGCAGAGGGTTCCTGGTGACTCAAGTCGTACTTGTTAGCAGTGGTGCCACTGAGTGTTTTCACTGGCTTGAACTTCCCACTCAAGGGGAGGGATTTGGTGTTAACTAGAGGGCCATTCTCCGGGAGGGGAGGTACTCGGCACCCACGCTGCCCTGCCTCTGTGCAAGCGTGCAGTGGAGAAGGGGGCCCATCTCTCCTGACCTAATCTCTGTCCCAGGGTGGAGGAGAAGGGTGTGAGATCCCAGCTTCTGCTCTGGGAAAACAGGGGAGAGCTCAGCTTGCAGAAACGCAGCCTGCAGAAACCCCTCAAGGAAAGCCTCGGGCTGAGGCAGCAGCGAGGTGCACCTCGCCACCCTGCTCCCTTCCCTGCTCAGCTGCCTGAGCAAGTCCCAAGCTGCAGCAGATGCTGCCTTCCCCATCACCTTTGTCACCCTCACCCAGGGAGCAAAACTCACAAGGACAGAGCTGCACAAGCCTGTGCTGCTTCAAAACAAATGCACGGTTATTTCCAGCCCACAAACACCCCTGCAGAAGTGGGGAGAACTTCAGCACCCGCATCCCTCCGTGGCCAGCCCTCGATGGGGGCTTGGAGCAATCTGATGGGGAGAGGGAGGAGCGGGGGGGGAGAATAGGAGATGTTTGATGATGATCATACACATACACACACACACACACACACATATTTGTATGTATGTTTTCCCTCCCACGGAAGCACTCCTGTTACTCCTTCTCGCTTGCTGCAGGCTTGGCACGCATCCCCAGCCCGTGCCCTCCTAGCACGCCGAGCCTGGGCAGCAGATGGGCCTTTGCTGCGGCGCCCGGGCTGAGAGGGTACCTCCATCCCCGGCGAGCCCGCATTTGCGGCCAGGGGGCTCGCAGCATTGCCTTCCTCCTCCCCATCACCGATGCTCCCTAGCAGGGGATGCCGGGATTATGGGGGGGGATAAAGACCGATAATAATAATAAAATAGGAGGCAGGGGGGAGCTTGGCGGGGGGAGACCCCGCTCCCCGGCAGGCCCGGGGGGTGGCGCCGCGCGTCCCCGGGCCGGGGGCGGCCCCGAGCACAAGTTGCAGGTGGCGAGGGGGGAGGAAAGGCGGGGAGGGGGCGCCGGTGCCCGGCCCCGCGGCGCCGCCAACTTCTCCGCGGAGGGAGCGGGGCCCGCGGTGGGTGCGTGTGAGCCCGCCCGCCTCCGCCCGCCGCCGCTCACTCACCCCCGGCCGGCGCCGCGTCGGTGCCCGCCGGGCCCCCGGCGGGGCGAGGCTGCCGCGGCGGCCGCTCGCCCCCGGCCCGCCCGCCGCCCCCCGGCATGGCTCGGCGCCGGCCGCGGCGAGGCGAGGCGAGGCGAGGCGAGCCCGCAGCCCCCCGCCGCCTTCCTCCTCCTCCTCCTCCTCCTCCTCCTCCGCCACCCGCAGCGGCCCGGCACCTCCTCGCCGCCTGCCGCGGGAGGGATGCGGAGCCGAGCCCCGCCGCGGCGCCGGCAGCGGCGGGCAGGGCTGCAGCAGCCCGTTTTGTGCCGGCCCTCCCCGCCTGTCTCCTCCCCCCGGCCCGCCCGGGCCGCCGCGGGGGGCCGCCGCCGCCCGCCCCCCTCGCCGCCAGCGCCGCTCCCGCCGCCCGGGGCAGCGGCGGCGGCCTCGCCTCGCCCCCCGCCGCCCGGCGGGGTCCCCCCGGGCCCGGCGTGCGGTGGCCGCGGGCCCCGCCGCGGGGGTTATTGACGGGGCTGCGGTAGCGGCTGCCAGGCCGCTCGGCCGCCGGGGAGGCGCGGGTGGTGCGGGCTCCGAGCACGCACCTCGCTTTCCATGCGGCGGGGCCCCGCTCGCTGCCGGCGCGGCAGCATCTCTGCCTGCGCGCCGGGGCACGGAGGGGCCTCTCCCCGTGCGCGCCGCTGAGGAGAGGGCGGCTGGTCGCCTGGCGTGAGGAGGCGAGGCGAGGTGGGGATGCGCGAGCGGCTTTGCCCGGTGACATCCAGGAAGTTTGCTACGATGCCAGAAATAGAACCTGCATCTGCTGACTCCTGGTCTTGTGCCCAAACCGCAAAAATCGCCTTCTCCTAATCCAGCTCTTCCCCATCTCCTTCCTCATCGGGCTGATTTTTGCGAAGGGAAACAAAAGCAAGCCAAACCAAAACAAACCCGGCCAAACAGCAGGGCCATAAACATCATGAAACGCAAGCCTGGAACCTCACCCATTGCAACTGAGAGCTAACGAAAGGTCAAAAGGAAGCAGAACCTGGGTACACCCTTCCTAGCGACTCATTAGGAATCTAGAAAAACAGCACGCGGAAAACAAAGTGTCGTGCCGCCCCCTGCCATCCTGCCACCTTTCCCTGCTTATCAGATGAGCAACTCTGTGAAACTGCTAGCTTTATTCTCACGAGCAGGGCTTACGATAACCCGGCGGTGATCTGCAAGGGTTTGCCAGGAAAAAAGAGCCCTATGGACTGATTCTCCGCTTGTTCTTGTAATCCTACCTAGCCAGCACCACAAGAGGGTTCCTTGAGAATGGGCCATCCTCATTTTGAGTTTTGAAGGCAAAACCAAGACAATCTGAGATCTCAGGCAAAGAGACAGCATAAGTGAAGGGGAATTTTCCCCTTTGCAAACTCAGCTGGAACGATGACTAAAGACGCGCAGAGGTCATTTGGGTTCAGAAGTGCCTTGGAAGTATTGCCGAAGTATCGTGGGAGAGCAACGAGGAAGAAAGCAGAAGATAACAATACAGGAAGCGAAGATCTCGACTTATGACAGGAGCAATTTGGCGGCAGAACACGATACCGCACAAACACGAGTCGTCAAGGACACTGAAAAGCTCCATCTCCAAAGGCATGAGAGGAATAGCGTATTGGTGGGAATATGCTGGAAGGACAACAGCAGCTCCCCGTGGGGCTTGAGGACTTGCATCACTCTTTCTTGGAAGTTAATTTGTGCCAGACTGGCAGGTCTAGAGTCTGGGATCGTTCGGTGACACTCTCCAGTGATGTACAGCAGTGCCTCGCCGAGGGTCCAGGATGAGGCTGCTCATCCATGGGACTGCTGTTTCTTGGCACCTCTCCCAGACAGCCCCAGATCACTATCAGAGAGCTGGGCTTGGAGGGAGCCCTCATCTCTCTGATCCCCGGGGAGATTTAGCAGCCATCATTCGCTTTTCATCGAGTCCTTGATTGCTTTTTTTTTTTTTTTTTTTTTTTTTGAGATAGCTGGCAAATGGCAGTGCCAGCACTGCTCACAGGGGTGGTTTCAGCTCAGGGAGTACAAATCCCATTGGAGAGGGCAGCGATCACCAATGCATCTCACACAACCAATGAACGCCCATCAAGTGAAGGGGTGGCTGGAGTCGATGGCAAGAAAGCATCACTATTTTGGACCTCCTTAGCTTGCAAAACATTATCCCTTCATTCAAGCATAGTCCCCTGAACCATTCGAAGACAGCCAACCCTTTTCCATGTTAATGTGCCCACCCAGAGGCTGCAAATGCTCAGGAACATTAGACCACAGATCTGAGGCAGAACATCCCCTCGCACAGACAGATGCGGCTGCAATACCGCAGCTCCCCTGTCCTGTGACACACAGGGTTTGCCACAGCAATACCCCCAACTACAGAGGCAGGCTCCCTTAGCTTCCCCAGGGTGTCTGCCCCTGTCATATCCCCTACAAAGCCCCGGGGGGGATTTTGGCTTGTCTGGGCATTTTAATCTTGGTGCAGAGAAAAGACAAGGGGTTGATATTCTTAAACCTAGGCGAACGCTGGACCAGAATGATCCAGAAGATCGTGATTTCTGTGTGTGCTATTACATTATGAGCTGAAAAATGGTGCAGGAACCTCCTTCCGCACAAGCGCAGCCATATCCGCACCTCCTCCTGAACAGGACCTTGTTTCCAAGCTTGGGTGGTTCTGGGTTTGCAGGCCCAGACATCAGAAGTCTTTTTTTTTTTATGGCATTATGCCACTACAGCCAGACTGAGGCTGTAGACTGAGGTATAGTAATCAAGCACCTCATGGTTTTTAACTGATTTAGCCATCATACCCACTCCAAAAGGTAAAAACCCCAAACCTTTAGCTCTGTTTTACATAAAAGGAATGGAGAATTAGAAAAAAATTATGTGATTTGCTGGAGGCCAAATAGAGAGACTGCGGTAGGGGAGAAATTTGACTGCGGGTCCCAAATTAGCACCCTAACCATTGCTGTCTCTGTAATGTTTTCTCGCTGCTTTGCATACTTCAGCCTGAGACATGCTGGACAAGCTCCCTTGGGATAAAGAGTCATTTTTAGCCTGATTTCCTACAGAAATGGATCTCTCACAATCATGTTGTCTATCTGCCTGTCTATCAGCCGCCCACAATACGGCTTGAATCCACTGGCCAATTTCAACCAAACCTGATGGCGAGGAAGAGCTCTTAAAGCAAAGCAGTCCTGATGAGCTTTATGAGCAGCAGGAACCAGAGGGAGAAGAGGGAGACAGACCAGAGCGTGTCCTTCCATGTCTGCTGTCCTCGGGCTGTGGCCAACTGGTTACCACAGAGAGCCAGGGATGAGCACAGGGCATGATGTGCGGGGTTGGCGAGACCAGGAGGGGAGCTGAGGATGCTGGAGGGAGACCCTAGGGAGGCAGTGGACCTGGGTTAGGGACCTAGGACACCAATGCGGCAGAGACCGCGCACCGTTCGTTCCGCTGCTTGCAGAGCAGCTTCTGCTTTTTGTGCTCCCTAACCCCCATCGACTTCTCCTCACGGAAAGAAGCTGATTAACATATTGCAATGAGTTAACCTTAAGTGGTCTAAAATCCAAACCTCTGAATGCAAATGAATTCTAATGGGACAAGCGAGAGAAAACACTGCCCAGCCACAACTGAGCAGGCGGCTCATCTTGTTTGCTAACCGAGACGCTTCTCTGTGTTTGCAACTTAAGCCAGCATTCACTCCTTGGCAATGCATTCAGCCCCCTAACGATTTGTTACTTATCATGCTACTGCCCTGCCAGGTGAACGTCTTTGAAGCAGAAAATACTCACGTGTGCTCTTTGCATCCCTTGGCTCTGCTTCCTTCCTCTCAGACAGTGCAAAAAGGGGGTGCTGTGGGCAAGATCCTCCTGGGGGGCTGCCTGGCACACGTGGGGCTTTACCAGCCCCGGGGGGGTGGGCACGAGGCAGGGTCGCTCTGACCTGCCCGCCAAAGGCTGAGGATGGGGCGCCGCTTCTCTACCACTCTTGGTAAAACTGGTGCCCATGCGAGGGGCTGTTCCTAAGGGTTCATTGCTACAGAAGTTGGTAACTGCAAGCCCCTTTTTTTCCAGAAAGAGGAATTATCAACACTTCCTGCTCAGTGGCCATTGTACGATCTTTTTTCACCATGTGGCTATGGCTGATAAGTGCTTCTCAGGCTGCCATTGCACAAGAAGTTTGATATTTGGTTAACTCCCTCACACCTAGTTGCAGAGCTGAGTTAATGGTCACAGAGCCGAACTTTCACTGTTGCCCTTTCCACAGAGGATCACCCAAAGGTCGCCTCTCTTTCCCCCTTTGGGATTAGAGCTCTTTTGACGCCCTTTCAAGCTGGGCTCCACAAACAAAGTCCTCCTTTGAGCCAACCGGTCTGGAAATCCGATGCCCTTGTTCATTTTGCACTGCTGGTGGCAGGGAGGAAAACAACAAAGTGACATTTCTATCATCAGTCACAAAGCAAGCAGCGTAAGACAATGATATTTATCTCGTCCGTGAGTGCTCTGAGGCCTCAAATCTGAAAAAATTACAGTCATCGGCAATCACCATTTCTAGCAATCAGACTTTAGCTGAGAAAATGGGAAGATGAACAAGTGCTGGTACAAATACTCAGGGACCAACACTAATAACAGCATCTGCCCAGAGAAGATGCTTCGTATGTAAGAAACAAACAAATGCCTTTAAACTCACGCTGATATTAAGTAACGTAAAACTTTGCCAGATAAGGATTGTTTGCTCTCGCTAAGGGGTTTCTGGCAGCCTTGCTCCCTGGATTATTTGCTGAAATGCATTTGGTTTACTTCAGTTCACAATCTTAAAGGCGAAGTGATCATATTTCATCATGTCATACTACAGAATAATTCTGGGCAGCACTAAAAATCTCATCTTTCCGCAGCTGGGAGCCAGGCTAGGAGGGCAGACGAGTGCAGCAGCTGCAGGGGGAGGTCAACGGCGGTTGCCCTGGGCTGTGGACTTGGAGGGTAAGATGTCCCTCACAGCTTTGCCTCCAACATGCTGCCTGGCCCAGGTCGTGCCACATGTCCCTGCTAACTCCGTTCCCTCCCAGACTGGAAACTCTTTAGCATGAGGCTATATTTCACTGTATGAATTCAGAGCACTTGATGTACAGGGGCTTCGATCATATATGGGCCTCTAAGAGCAGCTGAAATATAAATAATATCAAGTCAGTGGTGGTCTGCCAGAAGAAGGGTGAAGAAAAAGTTGAGCAAGAATTTGGCCTGGCAGTGACAGAGTACATTTCCACATAAATTTGAAAAAAAAACCCATGCATTCAACAAGCAGCACATACAGAAGAGGCTTCGGAGCCATTTCTGCAGCAACGCAGAAGAGCTCTTTAACAGCGCACATAAAGCTGCACAGCGATTGCAGACACACAGCAGCGGACACTGGGAGTACTGGTGTTGCTGGGTGCTGTTATTCTGAATCACCTTTTCTTACCGTGACAGCATTCCCCTTCTCGTGGAATAAATGCTTCATGGCCAGGAGTTTTCTAGTGCCTTTCCCTCAGGAGCAGCAGCAAAGAGAAAAAAAAGAAGGTCACCTGCCCCCATTTCTCCAGCTCTTGTCATTGCTAGACCTCAGATTATCTAGCCAGCCTGCACCCTCTGGATTGCAGCAGGGGGAGGATCAGTATCTACCAGCTCTCCCGCAGCCTGGACACACAAGCCAAAAAGCCATCATCGTTAGACCACAGAAACCAAATAAACAAGAAGTATTCTGTTTTGCAATGTGCAGAATTGGCCAAAATGAAGAGAAAGGAGAAGCCAACAGGAGCATTTCTGTGTGTATGGTACTACAACAGGGGTGGAAGGGGCAGATGCTGGACGCACAGATTTGTGCGCAGCATCGCTCTTTCCTGGGTGCAGAGAGCTGTCGCCGTGGTGGAGAAGCAGGCGTTCGCCTGGAGGGAGGCAGCCTGCTCCTGCCTTCCCAGGGCCGAGTTTTGCTCTTCACACTCGGCTTGTTAATTTGGTTTTGTAAACATAATTATCATAACACAGGGGAAAGGAAAAAAAAGAAAAAGAGCTGGAGAGCGGTGAGCAGCAGTTCCCTCTCCTCTTCGCCCGCCGCGCACCCCGGCCGGCAGCCCTCACACCTCTCCTGACGCCCTTCGCAGGGGTGCCGAGCTTGCCTGCAGACACCCGTGCTGCGTTTCTCCCAGCTGCACCATGCTCAGGCCAAACCGACCCAGGTCCCCACTCTCCCAGCCCGCCGCCCACCCCGTCCCGTGGGCTGCCCAGCCCGAGCCGTCTCGCCCTGCTGAGATTTTCATTCGAATTTCGCTGAGATTTTACCACGCCGGGAGCTCCCGAGGGAGGGCTGCGATGCACAGAAAAGCGCCATGGGGAAAGCCGAGGCTGTGCAGTACAGCAAAGGGGGGGTTCCCATTTGTCACTTGGGAACGGTTTCCAAATCCCCTAAAAAGGAACTGTGTCCACATGCCCAGGAGTCAGGTTGGGAAGCCCTGGTCACGCAGGGACGTGGAGGTGGAAGGTGAGATCAGGGCGTGCTGTCCCCAGCCCTGCCAGCCACGGGACTCACCTTGCCTCCGAGCCGCTCCGGGGCCTCCTCCACCCTGCGTGCTTGGCGTGTCCCTGTCACATTCCTCACTGAACACGGCATCGCCCGGCACGTTGTGCCCTCCCGGCAGCATCCCGGGCAATAACCACATCCAAAACGGGGGTATGACCGAGCATGCATCATGAGGAGAGCTTTGGGTACCCCTCTGCTGGAGGCTGAAGAAGGGAGAAGTTGGGGATGGGTGCCTTGCAAGGCTCCAGAAGAAATGGGTGTCCCTAGGCTCCTCGTGTCTGTGTCCTGAAGGAGTTCATGCCTGGGTCAGCTCCTCTGCTTTGATGCTCTGTTCTGCTGGGTGGGTTTCGCCCCATCTCCTTCTGTTCCAGCTCTCTCTACCACTTGCAGGTCAGGAAACACTCTCCGTTAAAGGCCCTCCCAGCATGGCAGCAGCTATGTGCCCGCGGATATTGCAATGTGGCTTAAAGTCGCTTTACTGGCAAGAAAAGGAAGGAAAATGGTGAGTTGCTGGGCTGGCAGTTGGTGTAGTTTGTCTGGTGGCAACAGTCTCGAGGGGTTTTATTTTGTCGCTTCCATTCACTCTCTTCTGCTCTGGTGAATTTTTGCCTCCGTCACCCTCTTGGGGTGATCATAGTGAGGTGCAGAGGCTGGCGACATCCAGTGCCCGCAGAAGCAGAGAAATCGTGGTGACGTGGTACTGCAGGGGGACGCGGCTCTGCTGCGTGGCGCAGAGGTGAGGTCTCTGCCTGCATGGTTGGGCATGCTGCTGTTCGGCTGCTTCAAGGGCAGCTAGCACCCAAAACGTGGCAGGGTGGCATGTCTCATCCTGCCACCACCTCACCACCAGCATGCGCCATCTGGACCTGCTGCCAGAAACGCAGTTGTACGTGCAGGAAACTCCAGGCTGGCTTGCAGGCCCCCGGGGGGAGGCGTGTCTACACGGGCTGACCCTGCTCAGGAGCGGTGTCAGAGCAGGCTGTGTGGCTGGGGCTAGGCGCCAATCTCAGTATATAACATCGTCAGTAACTCCTGGGGCTGAAGGAGGGCTTGGGGAAATGCGGGAAGGTGCCATCAGACTCAACAGGGCTGCATCCCAGGGCCCGAGCTCCTGGGGAAGTGGGCAGATTTGAAGCCCAAGTCAAGGCGTAATTCACTCCCGTACCTGCTGCTCCGGCATTCGCCCTGCAAACCCAGTTGCGTGCTCAGCCTGCAGCCAGAGGGACTGCTGGAGAGGAGTCAGGAAGCACAGAGGTGAGAAAGTGGTGAAGGAATAAATGCCATGGCAGCATGACTAACCCCGGGAAACTTGCTGCGGCTACAGTGAGAAAGAAGAGGGAGTTAACTCTTCCATGTGAGCTTTATGGGTTAAAGCCATCACAAGCAGAACGGAGAACGGGAGGAATTTCCCTCGGCCCGTACTGGAAGGGGCCCTGGGCATTTTCCGGGAGCAGAGACTGTCTGCTAGGACCAGGTGGCCGTACCTCAGCTGACTGATTTTCTTTGACTGCCCATCGTGTGAGGAGGGCCCCTGAGGCCTCTGAGGCTGGACGTGTCCTCGCACAAGTCAAAGGTGAGAGAGCCACGTTAAATCACAGCTGTCCCCGTGCACCCTCTGCCCTGCTACTCCGTCACTGCATTGCTCCTGGGATGGCTCTCTCCTGAGCTTGCTTTTAAATATTCCCTATGGCATGACTGCCACTGCCGCCTCTCTGAAACCGCTTCGCTGCCGCGGCAGTCTCAGGCAAGGCAGCGGCCCAGATGTCCCTCCTGCAGTTTTCTTTCCTCACCTCTTGGCCCTCGACTCTGATCTGAAGCGCCCGCAATTCGTTCTCCAGCATCTTTTCTCGTCTCACCCGGATTACATCTCCTGAACAGCCACAGGCTGCGCTTTAACCTGCCTGGCCGCGTAGAGACACAGCGGGTGGATGTGAGGAGGGGGCAAGGGTAGAGCCCCCCCGAGCACAGCCCCGTCGCGAGGAGAGGCCGGGTTGCACTGCGGCTGTCCTCCCCGAGGCACGCGGCTGGCACTGCTGCCCCTTCCCTCCTTCCTCTGACCTCCAGCATGGGCAGAGGCGCGGTGGGATTTCGGCCGAACGAGTTAAAACGCTGCCGGGCTGAGGAGTGAGGGCACTTCAGCCAGGCTCGGATCAATCTCAGTGGCCCCCGTGACGGATACAAACGTGTCCAGCCAGGGAATTGTTAAGAAAATAGTTGTTAAGAAACCAATTGCATTGCAGCCAGTGCCAGCTGCATACATTGATAAGGCCTTTGATAACACTGCAAAGAGGAATTATCGACATTGGTCGAGGCTGTCTCATAGCTACGGCCTCCCCTTTCTCCCCCCCTTCCCCCCCTTCCCCCCGCCATTTTCCCCCCTTTTTTTCCATTCTGAGCTACTGTAGGTAATTTCTCACTCAAACCCTCCAGATTTACTGCCAGCTCTGTGCAATGTGAGAGCCGTGTATTAAGGGCTTTGGATGTTCATCCCAGGTTAGGGGCTGGGCTCCTGGGGGATTTTGGCCCCGCGCTGGCCCCAAATCTGCAGCCGCGCTGCCAGCCATTCAGCAGGGCCCCCCTAGGAGGGAGCTGTTGCATGCGCGGGGCGAACGGCAGACATGACAACCTATGTTATTCAGCCTTCCCTCGTGTGCCCACGCTGTCAGCAGCTAATCTTATTTTATTACTCTTTCCTGAAGCGCCTCGAGAGGCAGAGGCTTATCGACGCATCCCAGTGATAACCGGCGAACTGCCTCAGGAGGGGTGCTGGGTGCTGGGTGCCGACCCGCAGAGCCGTGGGGATCACGGGATGTGGGTCGCAGGAAGGAGGCTGTCTGTGGGCATCTTTGGGACAGACGTGAGAGCTGCTGGCCGTCAGCCTGCTCTTCGGTGAAATTCGACTGTGTCTGCCTTAGATTAACCCTGGGGCCGGCTCTGCCTGCAGTGGTGGAGACGGGGAGAGGAACAGCGGGCTAGCGCGACCCACGCTGCTGGGGCACCAACCAGCCCTGCTCTCCCAGCCTCGTTAATCTAACTAAACTATGACGCTCTGAGCGGGGAGCTGGTTGCACAACCCGGTTCGCCTTGCAGGGATGCTTCAGGCCCCGGTTTTCCCCATCCTGGCCTCCTTGGCGAAGGGCTTCGAGGTGCAAAGAGGGAAGCGGTGGGAGGATAGCGAGGCGGCAGCGCTGTCGAGGCAGGCGTGCGGGGAGCGAGGCTGGTGTCCCAAGCCCGAGCAGAGGAGGGGACTGGCGTCTTCGGCGACACAGCGCCATGTAACTTTAGCTCCAGGCCGTTTCTATTTGTCTTTGCTTCTTGCATGTTGTGAATAGATATTAGCTCAAGCTCAACGGGCTCCACGCAGGTCTTGGATCCAGATGATTCAAGCTGGGATTTGTTCCATATCTCAGGTTTTGTGTGTTTTCTTTAGCTGCATTTTAATTGTGGGGTTTTCCTTTTTGTTTGGTGACATGTGCTACGCGGGTGCCATTCCTTGCACATTCCTTGTAACGATCCCAAATAAATACCGCTCTCTGTTTACGCGAGGGCGAAGAGGAAGTGCCCTACAACATAATAGGTTAGGTTTTTATCACAGCGCTTCATCTGGAAAGCCATTGGGAACGTGTCCACAGAAAATGTCTGGCGCGAGTCCGGAAAACAATATACAATGTCAGCAGAGCCCTGGAGAGAGGAGCGTAACATGGTTAAACAAAGCTTGGATTGGTTTTAGTTCACCTTTATTTCCACCTTGAACCAACAAGTCCAAATGCAACCGAGCTGAGCTCAAGGCCTGCTGGGGAAGGAAAACAAAATTCACTTCACTTTTGTAGCTGCCTGAATTTTTGAGGGTTGCTCCTGACTGGCTGCAGCAACCTAAGGGCTGTTTTTTTGCATCCCGAGCTGCAAGAGGCCAGGAAAAGGCTGGTGGCCCCAAATAAGATGCTCCAATCTTACGCAGAGCCATCCAACCTGATGCAATTCATTTCCATATGGGTCATGGAGCAGGAGAGGGGATGGAGGAACCTCAGCCTCGTGCAGGAGCCCACTGGCCGTGTGCAGGCATTACTGGTGTCCTAATACCTTTAGGAGGGGCTGCTTTGACAGGCCACTCCTGGCTTTTGCTGACCCCCCTGAGAAACTCATTTTGGGCAACTTGCAGCCCTGGCAGGAGCATGATCTGCAGCTGTGATTTCCTGACGTGTTTATGTGCAGACACCTGAGGGTCGAACTGCCCTGTGTGTTACTGCTGTCCCTACCTCCAGGCTTTTTTAACACCACCTGAGGCTATGCCAAGGGCATCACAGCGCAGACGACCAAAGCGCCTGGTCCCAAAGTGCTCCTGAGTGTGGCACCCAGCTCAGAGGGTTTGTGACCTGAGCCACGGGGCTGGCAAAGTGAAGCAGAGGGGTGATTTTTCCAGTGCTTTGGCCATTAGGAAAGTGAATCTTTCAGGAGAAGAGCTAAAGAGATGAAGGAAGCATGAAGCTCCTTCAAATTGCATATCCCCTGCACTCTGCTGCCCAAGCACCTTGGAGCTGCGATCTGTGCTGCTAGGCTTTTCTCTGGCTGCAGTTGTCCTGGCAGGAGTATTTTTTCCCATCCTCTGCCTTGAATTTCTTGCACTGCCAGTAAAGCGTTGAGAGAGCTGGACTGGGCTCTCTCAATGGGTTTTACAGGCAACAATCCCGTGGCAAATAGGAACTGCTTCGTTATTTGCTTTGCATGTGTTGCTGAGGTCTCGGGTAAGTGGCCACCTACATCCCCTTTCCTTGCAGCTGCCTCCACCACGTGAACGAAAACCCGCCGAGGAAAGGTTCTGAGCGCAGAGCTCTCCATCCCCCCGCGCTCGCCCTGCCCTTGTCAGCCTGGTGGATCCCAGCTGATGGAGGGCTGCTGGCGGCAAATTTGAGCAGTGGTCCGATGCCAATTTAAATAAATAAATGACTGCAAATGCTTTGCCTTGCAGAATGGCATCTCATCCAGCCGTTCAAGCATCAAATACCTCAGGGATTCTTTGGGTCTTAATTTGCAGAGCTATTTCCCTTTTGAGTGCTCTTTTATTTTTATTCTGCTTATTTAAACTTGTTTTTCTTGTAGTGAGCAGCTCTTGCAAGCGAAAGGGGCAGATTTTGGATATTGATGGAGTTTTCCTCAGAGTTTAAGAGGGATCCATGGACTCTATTGAAAGGGCATTTTCTGGCCTTTGCATCCCCGTTTTTGGCTGGGGCGGGGGGGATGCAGAGGCACATTGTGGTGGTGCAGTTTGCGTTTTGGTGCCGTTGGGATGACGGATCATTTGTCTGAAGCACGCTCCGAGTGGCAGAGCCTGAGCAGATGTGCCGGAGCCGAGAGGAAGTGTCGCCCGCCGTGGCCAAGCAGCAGCTGCGAAGCCCCCACGCGGGAGCTGCTGCCACGGGAGCCACCTCCCCAGCCCCTTATACGGGCCGCGGGGACTGCAGGATGGGAGGAACGCGCTTGTGTCCAAAATACCGTAGATGCCTTAAGGAGGGAACAAGCTCAGGCCTGGTGAAACTGCCTTTAATGTCGGTGTGATGGGAGAAGGCACCGGGCTGGGGAGGAGGGCGAAGAGGCAACGCGCCGCATCTGCAGCCCCTGGGCTCTGCCCCATTTGCTTTTGTGGCTCTGTGCACTTCTGACTGCGGGGTTTGCACAGAAATGCCTGGGGCAGCTGCCCGGGGCACCTGAACGGCTCAAAGAACAGACCGCAGATGGAAAGGACCTGGTATCATTTTCATTTTTATTTTAAGCCAAACACAAGAATATTAAGGGATCTGATTCCTGATGTTTGAACACCTGGGACTGATACACAGCAGAACCTTCTCAGAGGCACGAGATTTCCCCTGGACATAATCTAAAACAAATGTCTTCCTAGCCAACCTCTAATCAAGGCCTTATAGATCAGTGAATAACTGTAGGGGCTTAGTTAAATTAGCAAGAGTCATGTTGTTGCTTTTACGACTAGCTCACGTATCTCCTTACGTAGATTCTTATCTTCTGTCTTCAGGAAAGAGCCAGGTCTTTCAGCATCTCTCTAATACAGTGGCCAGATATGGGTCTTTGCAGGTATTTGCTAACAAGCAGTGATGCTTTGGGGCAGGAAGACGTGCAGAGGCCCAGGTTCCCATGGGCCTGTCCCGGACAGCACCAGTTCCTGCAAAAAAACCTCCTGAGAGCAGTTCTCGGAGCGCAATTTTCCTTTGCTCGTGCTTGCATCTTTGTGCTTTTGCACAGTGCTCTTGCAGGTGACAGGGCCACTTTCGTAGCACCGCAGTGGCCTTTTCCACTGACGGAGGAGGAGTGTGGTGAGGGGAGGATTTGCACTGGCTTCCTTCCTGAGTGTGGCTGGTGTCTAGCAGCGTTCGCTGTGGTCAACTTTGCATGCCAGCCAGACCATAAGTAAACGCTTTGGCCTCATGTTTTAGGCATGTTTAGTAAACGCAGTGTGAGCGCTGCTGCAGCCCTGCAGCTCCTCCGTATCCCTGCCAGCTCTCAACGAGCCCTGGATGCCTTCGCTGCGGATGACGGAGAATTGACCGTGTCCTCGGTCGAGAGCCGCACCAGAAGCAGCGGGTCAGCACCGTGGGGACGACATGCTCCCCGTGGGGCTGTTTGCCACCGGTCTCTCGCGCCTCTAGCCAGCCTGAGGGCTCTGCAAAGCTGGAGCAAGGAGAAAGGAGCTGTCGACGTGACACGGCTCAGTTAGTGAGTGATGGCGCTCGTTCCCTCGTGGGAACGGCGCTGCTGGTAGAGTGATAAACTGGAGGCCTTTAGGGATGTGCGAGGACAGCTAGGGAGCCAAGGAGTGAGACGCTGCTGTGCATCTGCATGACCAGACGCAGGCAGTGGCCATGAGCTGGATGGCCCAGGAGGCTGTGGAGCGCTGTCCTTGGGTTTGCAGGGCCAACAAAGCCACCCATGGGGCGATCTGCAGACTTCTCCTCAGGTCTCAGCTCCAGAAGGGGGTTGAACCCATTTTATAGTCCTTGCCCTGCCACGTGCAGTGCTAGCAAATGGCACTGCTGCCGTGAAGCAAGTGCCGGCTCTCGGAGCTGCTTTGGGCACCTTGGCCATCACCACGAGGGGCCGGGACCAGGCATAAGCAGCATGGACAGTCACTTGGACGGTCCTCTGCTCTCTGTGCCAGCTCTGTTCCTCCTTACTCTCGTCTCTTTACCCTTGGGGAAGCAAAGTCCAGTTTTGCCTGCATCGCTGATGTGCTGTCACCCCGGCGCTCTCCTCTCAGGCTCTCGCTGTGAGTCTGCTTGGCGAGCCCAGCTGGGGAACCGATCTGGCCGAAAAATTCCCTTTTTTGCGGGGAGGGTTATTCTCTAATTCCGCTCGGCTCCTCGTTCAGGTTTCTGCTGGTTCCTCCGACAGAGCCGTGGGGCAGCCTGGGGCGGGGGGACAGGCAGGTGCCCTCGGGTGGGCACCTTCGCAGGGCGCACGGCGCCTCGGGGAGCTTTGCTCAGCCGGCTTGATCTAAAGTTGCTCCGCGAGCAGCTCAAGGCAAGTTCAAATACCGAGCTCCGGCGTGGCTTCCTTCCCCGCAGATCGAGCACAGCGCCCGCTATGCGGCAGGGCCTGGTGCCCAGGCGGCGCGGCCACTGCTCCTTGCTAGCGCGGTGCCCGCGAAAACTCCCATGTCGGGCTGGAGCTGGCGAGGGGCGGAAATGCCTTCCCCCGCACTGCTCCAGCGCTTTGGGAAATGTTTACATTCCAAAGCGGGATGAAAAGTCCAAATTTTGCCGGTGTTTGGCCAGGGAACCATTCTGACTTGCAAACATTTATGTGGCTTGTTTTTTGATTGTGTTAACATAAATAAATAGACGGGATCAAACCGTCGTGGAGCGATCAGCGGACCAGACTGTTTTGACAGCCGAGCTTAATGCTGCTTTCTCAAAGGAGGCTGTCCAAAGCGGTACGCCCCAGCAAACCCCTTTGATTTTGATGCCAATTATATTTTCCTAAAGAAAGCTGGTCGTCCTGGCCAAGGCCACATGGTGTAGCTTGCTTTCTGGCCACTTCCAGATCCCAGATGATTTATTTAACGTGATTTAGCAAACGTGCCCTCTAACCAGACTGTCGCAGCCAAGGGCTGCTGTCTTGGGGAGTTTCTGCAGCAGCTCTCTCCTCTATCTGGTGACTCTACGTGCTATTTTCCAGAGCAGGGATTTCACCAGCCCCGGTTAACTGGGGACCATGGAGCAGCCCCCTTTGCCGCCCTCCTTAACCTCCCACTTCTAACACCCTCCTTTGAACTCCTTAGTGAAGATGCCAAGACTTGACTAGTTATCTAGTGCTCTGGCGTTCACTTATGCCTCCATGCCCTAAATAGCGCTCAGCAGTCGTTTATCATTGCAGTCCGGGTTCTCCAGGCAGTGTGCTTTTGCATGACAGTATTTATAGCCATGCCAATTTTAATTTTTTCAGAAATACTGAAATACTTCCATTCTCTGCTAAAATATGTTATCGAAGCTGCCATGCTCCTGTGGTTCAATAAACATCAACCACCTCACAAACGAAGTTTGTCATAACATATTCTTTTATTATCCCTTGATCTCCCATAGTTGTGGCTGCTCTTCTTCTGGAAGCTACCATCATTTCTCTGCTGAGGACACACAATGTCTGGGCCACACAGTTGGCTTTCCTAGTGGACATGGCGCCGGGCTAATGCTTGGACCTCACATCTTTCTTCTGTCCCATGTGTTGGTTTGTGTCACGGGTACTGGCCTCCCTGTGAACCCCGTAAATGGCACGTGCCTGGCCGTAGGATGGGGGGAAAAGCTGAGGCAACGGGCTTCAGTGCGGTGGTGTCTCCCTGCGCCCTTGCATGGGGGGGCCTTGCTAAGTTGCATTGCCTCCCTCATCCCACAGACCCCCCAGCAGGTTTGGCAAAGAGCTGGCAGAGCACTCCCCCTCCAATGCCTGGTTCCTCCACCTTGAGAAATTGGTCTAATTAGGGCAGAGTGAAATGGTTCTCCTGCTCGCAGAGCCACCAGTCCCAAGACAACTTAGAGCTCTGCCTAACACCATTAGCATGACAGCATGTCTCTCGAAAACTAGGCATTTGCTCACACGCTCAGCAGGCTGCAGACCAGATGTAGCCACTCTGGTTGGAGGTGCCAAGCATAACAATTAAGGGCAGCTTTGCGGTGGTTTTGCAAATGGCAGCTGCAAATTGCAGGCACGTTTTGCTGTCCCTCTTGTTTCCAGGCACAATATAGCCCTCTTGCACCCCCTGAGGGGCATCGCCGGTGGATGGCAGCGAGCTCAAGGAGATGACAATGAGGGTCTGCTGGTGCCAGCTGGCCTCAGAACCTCAGCGACTTATCAGCGACTTACCAAAACCGGAAGTCTCATGGCGAAGAGCACCAGCCGATATGCATCTCAGCTAAATTGCTGAATATTATATCTTGTTTTTGGCAAGCTACTTTATCTGTTTGTTTTTTAAATGCTGACTCAAGCTGCAGTTCTGCAAACACGGAGTAACTTTATCCAGGTGAGCAACCATGCTGAGTTCAGGAGGGATGCCATCGTGCACAAGGGAGTTTCTTTATTTGCAGAATGGATGCAATAGAGGGCAAAAACTATTTTATTAGGTCTTAATTACTTCCTTGCCATCCAAAATTCTTAAATTTGCCACTAAAGGCAGATAGAAATAAAAATGTCACACTTTTGCAGCTCAGCTCACACACCCATTTACTAACGGATACGCTGCTCTTCTAATTTCTTTCCCCCTCCAGACATTTGTAAAAGCTCTTTTCATTCCCATCACACCTTTAGCTAGCAGTAAACCATTCTGTGTTTTGTTGCTCTTATCTCTTCTCTGAAAGCTTTTATTGACTGCATGTTGGGTTTTTTTTCTCTCCTCACCTTTTCCATTTCCCACATAGTCTTTTTTTGCTGTTGTTGTTTTAAGGCTTCAGATCTGAGAAGTACCTTGTGGAGCTATTTTGGATTTTTCTCTCCGTGGCAACTGAGAACTCCTGGATGAACTAATGACAGGAGCAATAACGAAATGCAGAGTTGGCTCCAGAATACGTGGGAATTCTAGGGTTTTAAGCAAGTTCCTGAACTACCTGGATCAAGAATTCATATCCAAAAGCTATTTTGTCTTAGGGCCCAACTCTCTTTTACATCTAACAAACAGCTGTAAGTGTTTTTCTTCAAAAAAGAGGAAAGAGCCTCTTCCCTTTTCATGTTACACGTGACTGCAGGTAAAAAAATGCTGTAGCTCACAGGAGGACCAGCTGGAGCCAGGTGTAGATGAACAGACTTTGACCTCCATGCCAAAACGATGAGCAGAACTTGGTGAGCCCTTTCAGAAACAGCATTTTTTGCTGCCGCCTTCCCATCTGAGCCGGGCAGCTCACTGCCTCCAAGGGCTATGAGCAGGGAGCACTGATTGGGAACGGGCAGCCTGCAGCCAACCTTTCACCAGGGATAAACTGGATTATCCAAATATGATCCTGGTTTTTAGCTTATTGGTGGCTCACTTTACTGGGTCTGACAGCTGTGTGATACCTGAATGCTAGACCCAGCGGTTCGGCTCTCTCCCGGACTGTTTGTGGGATATTTTTGTGAATGCCTGAAATGCATCTCAGATGGGGGGTCTGCCTTGCTGGGAGGAAAGCTCTGGTATTTGGTCTGGGTCTCTTCTGCGTGCCTTTTGGGTGATGAAGGGGGTTTATGAGCACCCTTCCCCTCCTGGGGGCAGGGGGCCTGCTGGGACCCTGTGCTGGAGAGCTGCAGTTCACCAGGCTTGTGCCAGGGCAGAGCAGCCAACATGGTCTGCTTCTCCTAAAATTCGATGCCAAGGGTCCCTGCGTCCTGCCCTTGCTGACACACGTGTCTGTGGTCCCTCGCCCATCCAGCTGCACTCCAGCTCAGCAAGTGGCCTCCTTCCTCAATGCGCTCTGCTTGTCTCATACTGCTTTCGGTAGCGAGCGCCGGGGCCAGGGATGTAGGACAGCTCTGCCAGGGCCTTTCCCGCAAAGCGAAGGTGCCAGGCTCTCCCTCCCTGGCCTGTGGGGTTTGTGCAGCGGGGCTGGGCAGCTGGCGCTGCCCTCCTTGCATCGGCAGAGCTGGGGTGTTGGTTTGGCTGAGATGGCGCTCCAGGTCTCCCCTTCCCTAGTGCCTTCCCTCAGGATCAGCCCCTGCCTCTGCGGGATGGGGCTGCGGAGTTGCAATGTGAAATCTCGCTGCGCTTGCTCTCCTCAGCTACCGAAATGGGGCACGGGAGGAGAAACTGGACCCTACTCAGCTGACCGACACCAGTTTTTGCTATTTCATTGAGCGCATCTGCAGCCAGGACAGGAGTCAAGTGGCTCAGGTGCCAAAAAAGGCAGGAGATGCACATAGCGCACCAGGAAACGTGAGCGGCTACCTGTTTTGCTTCGGTTGCCAGCTGCTGTTGGCTGGAGCAAGGGACTTTCCAAATCACTGATGCACGAAACCACTAACAGCTCAACTTTGATCCTTGCACTTTGAAAAGAGTCCTGAATTTTCCAAAGCAACCAGCTCTCAGCATAGGTCATAGGCAACCACATTTCCCTGACTTCCCTTCTGCTGGGAGCTGCATGTTAGGAAATGCCCAGCTGCCTCTGGGAACCTCAGTTTTAGGTTACTGGGTTTATGGCTGCTTTTGGAAACAAACCATAGGGGCCTTCTATGATGTTTTGGTGGCTATTTACCACTTTAATCCTGCACTAACCAAAAGGGTTTTGTGTTTTTTTTTTTTTTTTTTTTCTGCAGAAGCGTTTCCTTAGCTCCTGGATAGAGATGTATAAAATTGGCAGCTCTTCCAGACTCCTCTCTGCAATTTTGGCAGGTGCCTAGTGCTTGGCACCTCCGCTGTCACTGGAGGTTTAAGAAAGCAAATCCTAGTTAGATACACCAACAAAAAATAGACTGGGAGGAAAGGGGGAAGTTTAAAAAAGAAAAAGAGAGAAGAAGAACACCTGCAGTTCTGTGTAGCCCAAGGAGGCCTCTTCATGGAGGCCTCTTTTGTTTCCATTTGGGAAAACCCCAGCCAGGAGTGTGGGGATGCATGCTAGCCTGAAGAAGAGCAGCTTGCCGGAGGGCCGCAAAGCCTTCAGAGAAAGAGAAGGACCTCTAGTCTTAGCTTTCTTTGATACTAGCTCTTCTGAAGTAAGAGTAGCTATGTGCTAAGTGTATTATGCCATGGATGGGTCTGCTGTTGCTCCCTAAGAGGGCTTAGTTTCCACACGATGCAGCGAAGCTCTTTGCCCGGCTCAGGCGAGCGCCACAGAGCAAACACCACATTTCTAGGTCACGCTGTTCTTGAGAGATGAGGCAAAAAGAGAAAGCAGGTTAGGAGACGCTCGAAACACCTAGCAGGGAGGAGGCCAGGCCCAAGCATTGAGCAGCCCAGAAGTCAAAACCCTCTTTCGCACGTCTCAGAAACCCTTCATTTAATCGGCCTCCCGCAGCAGCAGAGTCCCTGCTAGCACGGATCCCGCCACTCGCAGCCCAGTGAGCTCGTGCTTAAGCGGACGCCTGTTTTGGGGGCAAATCGGCGCAGAGGGGAAGCTCCACCTCCGAGCAAGGCGTCGAGGCTACGCTAGCATAACGCTGAATCTGTCAGCTCTGCCCCAGCTCCCCTCGCCGCTATCTGAGGCACTGCCAGCCTCTTCCTTTCCACGCTTCGCTGGAGTCTAATCCTGCATACAGAAAATGCCTTATGCTTTTCGCTCTCATTCCTTCAGGGCATCTGTTTTCTCTTCCTTTCCACCTGCAACACACAGTCTGAACTCAGTTAGGCTTAATCCTGCCATTTCCAGTTATGTTCTCGGCTTCACATAATAAATATTAACAGCTTACACGTATCTTGGGGTTCTCGAGCAAGGACTCCAAACAGCTTTACGGTTCATACGCACATGGGGAGCGCTTCATTTGCTGGCAAAACATGGCCACCGATGAGGCAGCGGTTGGGTAGCAACCTCCAGCAACAATACACAGCCGTGAAGACGGGGAGCGCAGATAAATATCGCATCTATTCGACACTCCAGTGGGGGATTGGCACTGGCGGAATATAAGCACTTGTGTTGAATTTTAGCCAAGGCGCTCAGAACGGCACTCCTCTGCTCACAGAAAGGACTATAGGATTTAAAATATCTAACCCATCCCCAGAGGTTTATTTACAACTCACATTAACGGTGCCGACGTGTTAGGATTTCAGAGACGCCCTTAGTGGGGGAGCGGGTAGCAGGTAGCAACTCGGTGACAAACTATACAGGCTTGCTCGAAAGCCTTTCCCCAGAATTTCTGTGGAAGGAAAATTCTCGCTATTATATATAAATAATATTTATTATCTATCAAATTAAAACAACGGGAATTATCAGGCAGCTTCGCCCTTCAGCTGTGGCTTTCCCGCGATGACAGAAAGACAATCACTATTTTTTTTTCCAGTGGCGCTACAAACCCTTCTACTATCTCATAACGCGTTTGAAACCTTAATGTGGTGAAAGAAAAAGAGGGAGAGGGGGAGAAACACAGCGCTCCCTGCACCGCGCATGCCGGCAGAGGGAGCTGCGTGCATTCACGTCTTTCCTTCGCCTGGTCTGGGGGCGTTGGTGGGCTCGCTCGCCTGGTGCCTCCTGCCGATTAGGAAATCCAGGTGTGCCAAAAGCAACAGTGTGCACAAAGCGAGCCACGCACACGGGAACGCAGCAGCCCGCGCTCGCTGCAGCTGATGCCGCAGCTGCTGAAGGAAAACTGAAGCCCTCAATCCTGCAAATTGAATCCCGCCGGTGACCCCTGCCTGGCCGCTCTCCCGCTATTTGAAGATTTTTTTGTTATAAGCTCTGCTAATGGAGAGCTTAAAATAAGAAAAAGTCTCCGGCGATCCTTTGTCGCTGGAGAGCCCCTTGGTTTTGCCTGGTGCCACCAAGGGTGACATCAGCCAGAAGCAGCCCTGGGGATGCTTCTGCCATGGGGTTTGGGGCTTCCCTTCTCTGCAGCAGCCCTTCCAGCAGCTTACTTCCACCCAGGCCCGGCAGGAAGCCGGGACACTGAGCTTGGTCCTGAAACCAGCCCCCAACATGCCTGCCGGCTTCAGTCAGCCCTTTTGGAGGTGCCTCATTTGAGAGGGCCAGCACCTGTAGTGAGCGAGCTGCCCCGGCCGAAGCGCCGTCCTCCTGCAGTGGGAGCAGAGACTGGCCGAGGCAGCACCTTTGTCTCCCATAGCGGGTGGGGAGGTCGCCTGGTCTCCCGCATCGTGCCCGGCACACTGACGGGGCTTTTTGTTTCTACCCCTGACTCATAGGGGACCGCTCTTGAAAAAAAAAAGATGACTGAGCTGCCTTTGCAGCAGAATTATTCTGCATATTCAGACTTTAATTTGCTAGCGCCTCTCCAGCAACTCCCGCTGCGTGGCCGCGCTGGTTTTTCTCTCTTTCTGCTTAGGACTTTATGTTTCTGGTGGTTTTGAATTTCACTACATTGCAAAAAAAAAAAAAAAGAAAAAAAGAAAAAAAAGCCTCTTCTCTTGTTTCTCCAGCTTGTTCTGGTTCTGTCCTCCTCCATCCACTACTTCATTTTAAAGGGACAGAGAGAGGCGGCTTTTCCACTGTCACTTAATCTGCATCTTCCTGAAGCTCCTGAAGGACGATATTAAACACTGACGTTCTCCCATGAGCCTCCTTCGACCATCCCTTGACACCCATTTTTATTTTCCTTTGACCTGGACTCCTAAGCCACGGCGCACATAGCACCTATAGAAAACTGAGTTTTCCTTCTCTCTTTTTTTCAGTGGCTGTACGGACAGCACAGTGCAATCTACCCGCTTCTACCCCCTTTTTTTTTGTACTTAGTAAACTGGTAATTATGTCAAAGGGTATGTTTGTTTTGTGTGATCTGCTTTATATAAGTTTGTTTGGCAATTTTTAAACTTTATCTGGAGCATCCACATGCTGGAATATTTCCCAGTGGAACTGCTCTTGGTGTAAGTTAGCAAATACCGTAGATAAATGGGAGGGGGGAATAAGCAAGAAAGACTTGTTTATACAGCTAGCAAAATTTGTACCAGGTTAAGGGAACACAGGATAGCGTAAATCCTTTTCCCCTCCATTTCAGTCTGTGTCAGGACTGCACTGTCCTATTAAACAGCCACACAACAGCCTGGAGGAAAGGACTAGGATCCTCGGATTAAACAAGACACTCTGGAGGAGTCCCAGACAGGAAGGCCTGGCTAGACTTGGAGACCTGAAGTCCCCACTCCTTGCAGAGCAAGGACAAGTGCAGAGGACCCATGTCTCTGCAGAAGAGAGGACTGTCTTTCCCCTCAGTTAGTCACAGGGACAAAGCAGTAAACCTCACACAACTCTGCTGCCTTTTTTCCCCAAGTCATTAAGTGCCATTAATCTAGCAGGGTTAAAAGGGTCTTGAAAATAGGTTCCCTTGCCAGCACGTTCAGCTGCACGCAGCACACCCAGCTTTCCTAGGAGGGCACAGAAACGAGGGTGTCTGCAAACAGACTGGTGGCCAAGAGCCCCGCACAATTCACATGAATCCCCATGGGGCAAAGCTGGGCCAAGAGCTGGGCCGGTGATGGAGAGCCACCCACACGTGTTTCAGGGATTCCTTTTGTGCCAAAGAAACAAGCACATCTCACCACTCAGATCCTGCCCACATATTTCTCAGTAAACTCAGATCTTGCCTTAGGGCAAGTGCTATTTCATTTATCCCGTTTCAGCCCCCCTCCACCCTGTTCTAACCTTGCACGCCACGAATGCCTTGAACCTGCACGCACCAAGGTTTGTTTGGCTACACACTGGCCACAACTGCAGCGTCCCCTGATACTTCATCCTTATCCCTTCCTATTCCCACTCTCCTGAGGTGACCAGTCTGGGAACAGAAGTGAACCAAGGAAAAGATCCAGGCTTGTTCCCTCATTTTCACTTTCACTTCTGTAGGCATCTCTTCATCTTGTCTAATGCTATATCACACTTCTGCATGAAGCCACCAGACAGTGCGGCAGTGGTCATCCCAGAGGCCTCCCTGCATTGCTTATGAAAGCCTAGCTCCCCAGGGAGGGACAGAGACCAGCATGGAGACTGGAGCAGGAAGGAAGAGAAGCTCGCTTGCCGCCTGCTGTCAGAAGACTGAACTGAAGGGCAACATTTCAGTGATCCCAACACCTTTGCCAGCCAGTTCATCCCTCCTGCCGACCTGATGCGTTGCAAGCAAATCAGCAGCCCACGTTCTCTCTTCACCAGCCAGCTCTCTGCTCTGACACATGGGATACGCTTCCACATCTTCAGGGCAAGCACATCACTACATAGCTATAGTGCCCAGGACAATCAACATGCAACTCCCTGCTGTTCATTACCAGGAGCCTGCTCAAAGAAAACTGTGTTTGTAAGCTCTCACTTGCCCTGCACAGCTTTGCAGATCAAGACTGTGAGAGTGCATTAAGGGAAAAGCCATTCATTTTGCCCTGCTGGATAAGCTGGATTTGTATTTTATCTCCAAGTCATAATCTAGGGACAGAATGTGGCAAATAAGCATGCGTAAGACAAACACCTGCTTTGACATCAGCAACAAGGGGTCAGGCTACTTTTAAGGCAGAAGCTTGCCTGCTACAAGCTGCAACTCTGCATTCTGGAGGAATACAGGGTTTCAATGGGAAGAGCTGTCACACCCACACGTGTCTGATGTAAGTAATAGAGCAAGCCACATAGGTGTCAATGAGTGTAGCTATAAGTTATTTATTCTGTAAAATAGAGGTATCTTCTATGGAGTTGAACACTGGAATCACAGCATTATGAACTGAGTTGTGGAAACATTATGACAGCACGCACACTCAGGCACACACACACACACCTACACACACACACACACACACACACACACACACACACACACAGCCTTTGTACAGGCCCCTACTCTCGCATTATCCAGAAAGGGAGCCCCCTCCGCAACTTTATTTGCAGTAACTTGCAGTGAGGGTTGCATTCAAGACCCCTTCCTGTATTCACAGGGCTTCCAAGGGAACGAGGTTGGTCAGGATAGGGTGCATTGCACAGGCAACACGTGTGTGAGAGCTGCACAGGCTCCCTGGCCCAGTGTTCAGCACATCCTGGATAGGAGTTAACTCTTGGCAGAACGCAGCTGTTGGCTGGAGCTCTCTCCTTCTCTCCTCAGTCTTTTGCTCAGGGTGTCTGCAGGAGGCACATCCCCATGTTAGGACACAGTCAGTGCTCCCTGCTCACCATGGTCCATGTTCCAAAGCCGGTAGAACTCTGCAAAGTCCACATAGGGCTCAACACGCCCATCTTCATCTGGCTGGAGCGAGTGGGTGGGTCGGGAGCGAAAGAGACCCCCATCTGAACTTGAGCTGCTACTCTGCGTGTGTGTATTAGTGGACTGGAGAGTCACGGTTGGGCTCTGACTGTGGAGAGAGAGAATGAACATGAGCATCTTTATTTTTCCCAGCTGATGCTTTGGACATGAAAAGCACTTTGGACATGAAAAGCACCAGGAGAAGTGCCAACTTTTTTTTCACAGATCAAGCTATCCTTCACAAACAGATTAAAAAAAAGTTGTGGTCCCTTGCCCTATGAGAGCATTAGCTGTGTTCAGATCTGCCTGGAACTGATGAGTGCCAAAGATATCTATCTCACCTTTAACTGAAGGGCCTCAAGTACAACCAGGCTTCTGAGGAACAGAGAAGAGAAAGGAGGAAAAAAAAGCAAGGTATGCACTCTGCTTGGCCTCCCCACACCCATGCAGGATGACCTTTACGGGAAGGGCCTGGCAGCAAGGAAGATCTATTCTTGTGTGACCTGTGTTACGGCCAAAGCAACTCTGCTATGTCAGCCTCATTTTTTTTTCTAGAGCTACCAGAACACAGTAACCACAGAGCTTCTTCACTCTGCAGCATGTACATGCTCCACCCTATGCCAAAGGCTGAACTGAAACCAGAGTCGTTAGCATGAGCCTGCAAAGTGGATCCAGATAGGATCCAGTTCTAACCTTTATTCTCTTCCACTCTGGCCTCCACCTCTGAGCAAGCCAACTTGTGCAGCATAGCTTCTCCAGCAGCTATATAGGTGACCTGCACTGCCCCTGCTCCTTACTGAAAGGCTCCCTCCATGCACAGCACCCAATGCACTTAACACCCAAGACCCAAAGAGAAGGAGGGCTGCATGCTGCCAGAGTGCCCTCCAGTGATTGTAGCAGCACCTCCCAAGGCACGTTCTCGGAGCTAGTTTCAGCTGCTTGCTTTACTCATTCCTACTCCTCACAGAATTGCTTTCCAGATAACACATTACGCTGGTTGTGAATACAGTGTGATGCTGCAGTCAGGAGGGCCACACTGCAGATAAAGGAATTAGTGACAGGTAACTGACAGGTGTCTCTCTGCTTTTCAATCCCATTACACAGTGTGAAGCACAGGGAAGGATTATGGCTATCACAAGAGCATGATATTTACTTAGTGAGGGTGGGGGTGGCTTCATCCAGAGTAGAGCTGCTGTGGGCACCATTGACCATCTGACCTTGGGAAGGCATGACGAGGGACAGTGTGACACTTGTCTTGCTTGTGCTTTGGGAGCTGGAATATGGCACAGAGACTGGGTAGACACGGCCTCCTGAGAAGTGAGAAAACAGAATTATAAATCCTGGCAAGACCCAAGTGACTGGGCATGAACAGGGTCAAAGAATGGTCAAAGGAAAGGCCAAAGATCCCAAGGAAAGAACTTGTATTAACTGCTTTTCCTATATGTACTGCATTTTGTCAAATTGTCCCAGGCTCCAGGTCCTGGAAGTAGACAAACCCTTTAACAAGGAAATACCTTCTACACTGAGCATCTTTTCTCCTAACATTAAGTCATTGCTGGATCAAGAGACCTTGTCTTCCACCCTCCATTTTGGTTTGTTTCCTCCCCAACAAACCTTGCGTTGGTGTCAGTGTGGGCTGGCTCATCTCACCCAGGGGGTACCCGAAATTCCTCACAAGTAGTGTCATGTCTTCATGCCGGGGACAGAACTTGGACCGTTCCCCACCACTGGCAAAAGTGTCGCAATGAATCCGCTTAACGCGGTCCACTACTGCTTGTGCCACTGCATCCAGTGATGTCTGCTTTGCAAACTCTGTGGCTATCATGGCTGCAATTTCCTGAGCACAAAAAAAAAGCAGAAGGATGTTTCAGAGAGGATTCTGGAGGAAACTCTTCCCAGCTATCTGGCCTAAGATTTTTTTACAGCAACTTATCTGGCTATTGTGCTTGCCAGTCTCACTCAGCGATATTTGCCTTTGTACCTTGAATCATCCCATTCTCCTTAATGAACTACTCCTAAAGGACAGAAAGCTGCTGGAAGAATTGGTTTGGCAAAGCAGCTCTCTCATTATTACAGACTGGGATGGGGGAGCACAGGCATCCAACCCAGGTGGCACTCACAGGACAGATGTGGAAGAAAGTCCGCATCAGAGCAGCTGGCACCACTAGGGTAAGCCAAAAGCCACAGGAATGTTTCCCACATGGGAATGGTCACCTGATTGGCCTGTCCAGGCCCATGAGCTGCCTCCAGAGCTTTGTAGAGCCCTTCTGACATCAGCACCAAGAAACCAGTCACGCCATCCAGCGAGTGCCCTCCATGGATTTCAGGCTCTGCTATGATCGGTTTAGATTTAGCAGCGCTGGAAAGAGACAGCATATTTAGTACTTAATGGTGATGTAGTAGGTGAGAGTGGAGGGCCATGAAGAAAAAGAGGGAGTGAAACCACAAAGTTGAGTTTTTCTAACCTGAGCAGTTCAATATCAGTATAGCCATACTTGACTTTGTAATCTCCAATGCGCCGAGTGCTTTCCTGCCCACGAATAGTTCCCACTTGTTTTATTTTCCCTGCATCCAAGCCTGCCAGATTGAAGGAAAAAGAGAGAGAGAAAAAAAAAAGAAAAGCTCATTGACTGGGAACTTTTCAGGACTTCTTGTGGTTATACAGTGAGGAATGAAAAAAGAAATATCCACAGCTAAGGAGAATTGCGAGACAAAGTAAGATGTCAAAGAATCATTAGGAGCCCAACAGGAAGAACGGTTTGCTCTGTTCAATGGGACACCTTCTCATTAGTCATAACCTGGGAAGGAGAGAGAAGGAGATGCACACACCCTGACATACACACTCTGAATGCAATGGCTGGCTCTGAGACAAAGCCCATGTCCTAGTCCAAGGCCACCAGTGGCAGTGGATGATGGCAGTGGACACACATGTATTCACTGAAAAGAGAGTGGAGCATCTGTGCCTGTCAACTCCAAACTATGTGATAGGAGGAGGAAAGCCAGACTGGGGGGAAAGAAAGAATGTGAAGGATTCTGCCCTACTTCTCTTTCACCTGCTATTGGACCCTGCTCCTAATCTCCATATGATAATTTCCCTAGTATGCTATTTGGGAGGGAAAAAAGGAGAGCTATCTATAAAAGCCAACAAACTTGCCAACTGCTTAAATCAGTACTGGCTACTTCTAAAAGCTAAGACAGTGAGCAAATAAGTATTTACCTCAAAAAAAAGTTTAAGGAAACATGCCTCTGCTTCAGTGTATAACTCAAATTTGGTAGGGGTTAGGAAGGCACCCCATCTTGAAAGAGGTCCTAACTGGGACCATCTGGGAGCAGCTACTATTTGAGACAGGACTTGGAACAGACAAGCCGCTTACCTGGTCTGTTCTCGCGATTCCTCCCTGCTTACACCTAGAGCTAACAGGCAGAAAATGTTTTGAGATTTTATCTAGGAATAACTGTCCTCAGTGCAAGGCGAAGGCAGGGGTTCAACAGAAACTCTCCCTCCGAGTCAAACTAAACCTCACAGCACAGATGGCTCCACACCTACCCCAGCAGTAAGACACAACTCCGCCATCTGCTGCAGACCAAAGCTGACTCATCAACGTGGCCTGGCTCATTTGCCAGCTAACGGCAGGGGGATACATGCTATCGACAGACGCAAACACGGGGAGGCTCGCAGCGTGCCAGAAACATTCTCTGTCTAAATCACAGCTCCCTCCTGGAGCACTGCATGAGCTGCAATGTGCTGGATTGACAGCAATAGAGGCATAACATCTCTCCCTCCCTCCCCCAGCAGAGAGGCAGCACAGGCAACACGACGACAAACATGAACCCCACTACTTCCTATCACTACGCTTCAACCTAGCCCTACAGTGACCTCCTTTGAGCCCAAATAGAGCCTGCGCACACTGGCTTGTTCCATAGGTTCTCTCCTCTGTTGGAACTGCCAGCAGGAGACCACTGCTGCATCAGGTGAAGAAGGTGGGTATATCTAGCAGATTCCTGTTCTGCTGTGGACTGCAGCTGAATTCTGCGTAGTTCTTCTGGTAGTGCAAAGGCAGTTGAAGGCTCTCTTTCCCTAGCTCTTTCTATTCATTTTTCTATTTCATAGTATATATCACTATCACAAGATTATAGGGAAAAAGAGAAAACAGAAGAGAAATGGAATGCCAGATAAGATTGTGCAGCAGAAAGTTACCACACTAACAGCCTTACTAGATAAGACTGTATCTACTAGGTGAAGGTAATGAAGAATGCCACATTAGCCCTACCTAAAAAAAAAAAAACAATGCAGGACATAAGTATCTCAGTAAGAAGAATTTGGTATTAACAACCACACAAATGATTTGGTCTAGTTCTGGACAAAGAAAGAAAACGTGTCAAACATAGTAAAGGAAAAGGGAAATGGCGTGAAGCAAAATGTCTGTATCGGACAGAGCTCAATAGTTACTGATGTGACACCAGTAAACACCAATGGTTGACCTGGTTCTGTCTGAAATGTAGCTGCTTTTTTGCAACAGTTTGTATGAAGTTTGTACATTGAAATGGACCATCCCAAGGGTGAGGCATCAGGCAGAACTTAAGCCAGCATAACTGTGGTTTGCCTCCAAAGGGGCAGTCACACACTGTCCTTCCTGCTTCTACCCTCTGGCTGTGTGCTTCTGCTCCTGCCTTCAAATCAACTCTAGCAATCACACAGCTAGAGGGCAAATCAATTTCGGTTTGGCAGCTGGACATGAAACTAACTCTCAAAATGTGGGGAAAAAAAAAAAAAAAAAAGGATAGTTTTCTGTTGGTTCAGTGAGCTGAACTGACTCACTCTGTAACCTCATGGTAGCTAGATTTGCAGAAAAAGAGGGCACTAAACTTGCAATTTGAAACTGCAGCCCCTAAGGAGCTTCTTTTTGTGGCCAGCTATTGTTTCCAATAGCTTGAGTCATTCCCGGTAACATAGATAAACTGGGCCATGAGATGTTCTCAAGATAAGAGCATGAAATCCAACACTTACCCAGCTGGGAGAAGCGGAAAAGTTCATCCTCGTTCTCTGTCGTATGGTCCACGTTGAGCTGAGTCACCTGCAGCCCATCCACCGTGGACTTGCATAGCAGTGCCCGGTTAGTACCTGCAGTAGAAGCAGTAATATGAGGCACCAGAGAGCTCTGCCATTAAGATGTAGAACATATCTAAATGATGAGAAGGAATAGAAAAAGGGGAATAAGGAAGGAAAAGAAGACAAAGGCTCATGCATTGTCTTATCATAATCTCCTAAAAGTAGCCTTGTTCACAGCCTACTAGGCCTGCTAGGCATTTCTTCATCCAGGCCAGAGCTAGTACCTCAGAACAAAACTCTCCACTTCTCATTGAACCTGCACCACTGTCTCACAACCCACTCTTCCTCTGCTCCTCTGTTCTTTGGTCATATATATTATATCAGCCAGTATTTACAGAGATAAAGGCCTAGACTGATTTCAGCGACTCCTATAAGTTATAAGCATATCACTTCATGGCCACAGACCAAACAAATTGCCCCCCAAGTTCAAATTTCTTTCACTTCCTAGAACTGCAGCCATCCTCAGAAATGCCAAGACTGAGGAGCTGACAAAGAACAACTCACCCACATTGGCGATATAGAGCTTGTTGTTGAGAACAACAGCCACAATAGCCATGGCCCCTCCAGAGATCTCCTGCTCTACAGCCTTCAATCTCTCCACAATCTTCTGGTACTGAGGAGGCAGCTGGTGGTGAGGTACACCCTGGAACCCAAGATACCGGGGGAAGCTTAAACACATAATCCACAACACAGAAACCACAGCTAGAATCCAAATGCTGCAAGGAGGGAACTGTCTTTATACAGTCTTGCCATGTGGCTGAGACAAAGAAACATCCTAACAAATAACATGACTCTGATAAGGTTCTGGGGGTGACAGTCCAGTTCATCCGAAGAGCAGAATCCACATCTGCCCAGATGCCATGCAAATTTGAAGCCCTATCTGTTATCTGTGTCATATGGCTTTGTTCTGGAAGAGCCACATGCACGCGCTGAACTCCCATCTCCGCAATTCATTCAGTTCTTCATTCCTCTTCTGAGGCAACTAATAATGAGTCTAAGTACAGCCAGTAAGAACACAGTGGGAACTGGAGCAAGACACTTGCTTCGTTTCACACAGGCCCCCAGGAGAGAACTAAAGAGTAGTAATTTTTCAATTAGAGCCTCCTTTGGACCAGACTGACTAGTGTCTCCAAGACTCATCCAGAAATTTGGAGGGAGGGACCTCCTGCAATCTCTGTTGTTAAGGCTACATTACCTCTGGTAGTTGGGACTGCAGGCTGGCCTTCTCTGCCAAAGCATCATCGATGGACTCCAAGAAACTCCTTTCTACCACATCAAAAGCCTAGGAGAGGCCATAAGAGAGACGGAGCTCTTATCCAATATCTGCAGAGCTTTCATGCTACCCATCCCCACCACACCAAAACTGGCTCACAAGAGTGGTTGACTGCTGTATAGACACTCAAGAATCACTATGTCACACATAAGAACAATTATTTTAGTACAGGTAATTAGCAGCCTGTAAAAACAATCTGCGATATGCAAAACAGGAGATAAAAATATACAAGTTACGTTCAGAGTGATGTCAGAGACCTGTCTGATTTTGTGTGTAGATTGTAAGAACTTATCTATTATCACGCAAGAAAGTACACTCACAAATCCACCTCCCCACACATTAAGTATTCCCTTTTACTCATTGTCATCTCCTTCACAGGCTGACTTGTCCCTACATGTCCAGTGAAGACTGGCTGCAGCTTCCCACAGAGCTCTCAGCAGTGTGCTGAGTGAGCCAGGGGGACAGATGGGTATGAGTTGGGAGCGAAACAAAGCACTGCAGCTGCTCAGGATGAGTGCTATCTCAGCTACTGGCAGATGTTCCCAATCCTCTCAGAAACCAGATGCTGTTCCCCTGGTGGCAAAAAAGAGGAGGTGGGTGCTGGGAGAAGCAGGGGCTGTTCTCAGCCAAATCCTATTTACCTGCAGCAGAACCCGGCGCACATCAGCATCACTGTGATCTGCGTGTAGCTGGCCCAACAGCAGTTCTGCAGAGAGCCTTTGACCCACAAAGTTGGTGACTCGATTGCCATCGTAGCCATTGAAAACGCCATAGAGGTAGCAGTTGTTCTCACTCCTGTCAGAGAGTGCAGAAGCAAAGAGGTCACAGATGTCTGTGACACAAAAGAGGCATACATAACAAGTTTTTCCAGACAGCTCTGGCATGCTCTGGCCCCACCCTGTACTTCCAAGTCCTACTGTGACAAGCCAAACACCACTCTTACCTGCCCCTGCGTCTGCAATGGTCTGTGTCCTGCGTGCAACCCGCTTACCTGAATTTTAACCAATTATCTTCCAAGGGGTGACCCTCCGTCCCCTTGCCATCCGCACTGTAGGAACGGTTTGGAGCTGAGCCCACTCCAGAAAGATGGCAGGATGGTAAGTCATCTGTCCAACTGGGCTGCTGCTCCTGGGAGACAGGAAAGAGGAAAGAGACCATGTAAGTGCCAAGCAGCCTGAAGTGAGGACTCTGGTTCAGCATGGGTAACATGACCATCCCCACCCACCCTCTTCTCAGCCCTTCTCATTTTTGCTAAAAGGGTAGCACACCACCCCAGCCAGTAACTTCATATTCCCTGCCACTGCTGCAGAACTGGATCACTCACCACTTTCTTTCCCTCTGAACCTGAACTCTGGCTGCACCTCCAGGTCTTGCTAACAAGAAACCACAACTGAAATTTGCAGTCAAGTTTTACACTCAATAGAGCACAGCACCAGCAACCCACAAAGCAGACTCTCACGCATCCGCGGCACGGGAGCAGGGGGAACACTGTGGCTCCCTGCTGGAGTACACCCACCCAGGAAGAGAGGGCGAGAGCCGGGTCGCTGCAGACAACTAGAGAGGAACCCTCGGGGGCACCAGCTGTCTGTCACACGCTCCCTGCGCTCACACACACAGGGCCTGCCGAGGCCTGCCCTGCCACCCCTCTCCTGCAGCCCAGGCACGGCCCCTCTCAGCCGCCTGCCGCCCCCCGCACGCCCGTGCCCCACTGCAGAGCGGCAGGCCAGCTCAGGGAACAGGCACTTGAGCACGCAGGGTCCCCCCTCCGCCCACGCCTGGCCGCCCAGCAGGGACTCGCTGCCCTGAGGCAGCGCAACAGAGGCCAACGACCCGCCACCACAGAAGTAGCCCCACCGCCGCCCGCCCCCCCCTTCCCACATGGCGCCGCGGGGGGGGGGGGGGGGGGGAGGGGGCGGGCGAGAAGGAGGCCTGGGCGCCCCTCACAGACACCTGGGGCGTGCGTGTGCATGGAGGGAGGGGAAAGATGCCACTCACACTCTGCAGCAGACTCCTCCTCTGCGCCGCCATCTTGCAGCAGCACAGACCTCCTCCCTTCTCCCCCCCACCCCGTCTCCTCCAGAGCAGCCGAGTCCGCCGGCAAGAGCGGCCATTCCCGCCTCCCCTGCCCCCGGCGGCGCGCGCAGCCAACGGCTGCTTCCGAGCGGAGGCGCCGCAGCCCGGCCGCGCAGCCCCGCCCCTTCCCCTGGGAGGGCGGCGGGTGGGCCGGGGGGCGCGGCTCGAGCGCATGCGCGGGCACCTCCCTCCTCCCCCCGCGCGGGGGGAGGTGAGGGGCAGTCGCGCGTGGGGCGGCCGTTGGCCCCGTGTGGGCGCTGGTAGTGAAGTCAGTGTTATGCTCTGCGCTGCTCTGCATTAATATATATTAATATAAACGAATATTTATTAATTAATGTAGTATATATTATTAATTAATTCGTATATATTTTTAAAAAATTTATCTGTTGACAATTTCCCTTTCCTCTTTTCTCAGGTGGATTGAGGCATCTCTTGTTTCTTGCCTGGAGGTCATCAGTATTGAGCGAAAGCAGCACCCTTCTATCATCATTGGCAAGTGTGTGTGGAGGAAGGAGGAGAGGCAAGAGTCATGAGGAAGCCTATGAAGTGGGGTTACCTTGGGTGCCAAATAGCCCTAAGCAAGGCTGGCAGTTGGTTGTGTCCTGTGCAGTTTTTAAGGAAAACCAAGTGTGGTTAAAAATAAGATACCAGCTATCAGCTGCACTCTTGGCCCATAGATACTACAAGAGGCTTCCACTTTCCTCAGCTTGGAATTCCTCTGCTGCCAAGGTGGTCAAGGCCCTTTCCCACCCTCATTTACAGGCCACAACAAGGACTTAGTGGGACCATGCCCTCAGGCCAGCAGTGAGAAGGTGTCCAGAGCCCCTCATAGGTGCTTCTCAGTATCTACCATAGTTGGGAGCAATCCTTGGTAGGCTGGAGTCAGACACAACAGCAGAATCACTTGTAGTTTGTCAAAGAGCTGGATCAAAACTGCTGGGACCAGCTGAAACACCCCTCTGCTGGCATGGAGTGACTCTGCTCAGGTTCGCTATTCAGAAAAATGTGGGGAACACTTTGCAGGGGTCACAACTTTGTGCCCTGATTTCCCTGCTCAGCCATGACAGTGTGCCTGACTGGTCTTCCCTGGTCTGTGCTACAGGCTTTCCCATCTGGGGCAAGCTGATGTCTTTCCAGCCCCTGTGCCCCAGCATCACTTTTCCATATTCTGTCCTATTACGACATAGGGCACAGACTTCTCTTTGCAAATTTTTCTAAGCCAACACTTGCAAATTCCTTCTCCATTTGGATCATGATCTGAGTCAGGCCCTTACTAGGCGGGGATTATGTTTCCCTCCTCCATGCTCTTTGCTTGACTTGCAGGCTAAGGCCTTTCTTTTTTGCCCTCCCTGCCACCTTGATTCTCAACTATCTTGACTGAAACCTCCCCGCAAGGTGCTGTGCAACTGCAAAGCAGGGCCAGAGCTGAGCTGACCTAGCTGCTGAACTAGTTCCAATGAGCATATCTACATAGGTGTCATGAATCCACTTGTTACACATCTCTATGTCTCTCACTTGGGATGTGGAGGAGCTTGGGTGGAAACACTTGACATCTCTGTATGTAAAATGAGCGCTGTTATTGAGCTTTTCATCTAGACTATATTCAGGGCCGTTTCCCGTCAACAGATTCCCCTAAGTAAATTTAGGCCAACACATTCACTTTGTTGTTTCTACTTGAGTGATATAGACAGAGATAACTGATTTTACTCTTCTTTAAGAACCTATCTTTGCCTTTCTAGGCTGAGGTAGGCAGTTTCAGGAAAGACAGTTTCCGTTTAGCCAGCCCTACTGAATCAGGAGGGAAGAAAAAGAAATCATTCCCATCACTTACTTTCATTATAAGTCAGCTGAAGAGCCCTCCAGGTGTGTGACTGGCATCTCTTGAAGTGAGCGATGGCAGGCAGGCTGATTGCAGCACCAGTGGCTTCTGGGAAAAGCACATTTCTCTGTGTGAATCAGAACTGAAGGGTCTTCAACATGCTAGACGTGCAGTTTTAGTGAAGTGTAGCAGTGCAGTTGTGGTGAGGGTGGGAGTACTAAGCAGTCTTGACTTCCAGCAGTCACTTGATACTCTTTTAATGACATCTTTGTGGCAAATATATTAGATTCAGATGCACTTCAGAAATAATTGCCAGTTAATTAACCTCATTCTATAGAACAATGGCTTTTGCTGCAGGGACTCCTGCCAGCAGATTCCATCTCTCTTCCTGTAAATCCTTTGTCTATTGTTTAATTACATCTCTTTCTTCCAAATATACAAAGAGTTCATATCCTTTCCCATTGTGCAAGACGCACATTTTTTTCAGCCATTCAAACAGACTTGGATACACAGGCAGGATTACTTTTTTAAAGGTTATATTGTCCAAAGATCGAAGAAAATGCTAAATCTAAAACCTCAGTCTACAAACAAGTTTCCACATGTTTAGCTTTATGTATAAGCTTGGTCTCACTGATGTGAATTTGAGCTATTCCTGGTTGTAAACCTGTGAGTGGGTACAAGTAATTATAGGAATGGGGCTTGAGTCTGCTTTAAAATTAAAATTAGGAATAACAGATTTAGAACTAATGCAGATTTGTTTTCTTACCCATATTGAAAGTTCACAGTGCTGTAGAAACCCATGTAGAACAGCACTGTCCTTGTAGTTAAAAAGCAGCAGACGAGTTATCTGCTTTAAAACACGATGTCACTTTTTTTCAGCATTGCAGCAAAAGCTTATGCTTATTTAATGACATTCAAAGCTGCAGTCATGCACCTTGATGAGCATGGGCAGATCCTGTCCTTGCACAGAGCACCACTGAAATCAGCAGGGCTTTGGATGTGCTCAGAGACCTTCCAGGGTGTATCGCATTGCAGGACTGGGAATTTAGGAGTCATTTTTGTCTTCTCATATCCATAAATGACTCCAACGGAGACTAACAAGAGTAGGGTGTGTGTGTGTGTGCGCGCGCGCACGCCTCTGTGTGTGTGTGTGTGTGTGTATGTGTGAGATAGGGCAGAATTTGATCCCAGAACTGCAGAGAGAGAGGAAAACAACTTTTCTGAAGATGGATAGAGAAGCTGCCATTTTCCTTGTTTGTACGATGATTAGTCATCTCTTGCATGTAGAAGTGTGTCCTATTCCTAATTCAAATGTGTCTGGCCTCAATTCTTACTCATTGATTATTGTCATTCTGGTTTATCTTTTTCCTTCCCCATTGGGCTGGAACACAGACCTTCTAGTGCAAAACATTCACATGGTGAAAATACTTGTGCCAGATTCTACCTGGATATGACTGTGGCTCTGCTGTTGAGGCTCTACCCTAACCTTGAGTTAGGGTGACCTTGAGAGCATGGCACTTAACTACTCGGTCTGCAAAAAGTGCATGGTAAGACTTACCAAGCAGGGCTGCTTGCAGTGCTAAATGGATACTTGTCCAGCATTTTGCAGGCTTCCAAAGCAAGGTGCTACTGATGCTTGTGTGCTGCTTCATGAATAACCATTCACAGAGACCAGTAGCTTTATGCAGCACTTGCAAAATGAAATACTGCACTAACAGAGGTTTTGTTGGTTGTATTGATCAAGCTTACTTTTCCCTTTGTTTTATTTATGCTTCTTATCTTTAATAAATCCTCTCAAAAATTATCATGCTGTATGAGACAACCAAAATCTCCCCAAAAATACAGGATATTGGCCATTGAACCTCATCTATACACAAATAAATTCATCTTAAAACACAGCTCTCTCTCTTATATCAGTTTAAAACTCCCATATTTCTCATTCCTCTCTCTCTTTTTCTCTCTCTCTCACCTTTTGTATTTATTGTTTCTCCTCACTTCTCTATTCCCAGCGCTAGGTATTATATATACAGCATTTCTGATGCCAAGCTGTACTACTGCTTTCCTGTTTTTACAAATGATTTCTCTGTAGAAAAGGAAGCGTGGTCACTCTGCTGGGCCAGTAGATAAAAGATGTTCCCTGTTAAACAGCATGCTCTTGAGGAGCACAATGACAGTAGGACAGCCCGTGCAAGGTGCTGTTGTAGGCGCTCAGAAACTTTACACGATGAGAAGCAATTATAGGATTGCCAGCAAAAGCCATCACACCGTTTAGTTTCTCTCTGCTGGTCACAAGTGCGATTGGTTTAGGGAGATTTTTTTCTGCCCTATTTTGCCGATGATGGAGGCTGGGGGGAAAAAAAATCATGATTTTTGGCAAGGCTTGCAGGTGGTGATACAGAAAGTGGTCACTCAGGCAAAGCCAGCTTGCTGCACTTGCTGTGTTCCTACAGCAGAGCGTTAAAGAGATGGATGGTGGAAGGGGCAGTACCGCAAGCATCACACAGCTCCTCCCAAGCCCTCCCCAACTCCCTCTACCAGCTTCAGCCCACTGCTTCCCACAGGTCCAGATGCCCTAATGATCCTGGTTCCTCTGTAGACCACTACTTCCAGGCAGGCTGGACAGGCAAAGAAATAGAGATGGAGCAATAGAGGGAACAACTATTAAGGAAGGAAGGGGAGCTGGAGGTAGAGAAGACAACAGCTTCCTTCCTCCAGCACCTTCCAGGGAGATGGAGGGCCAAAGTGGAATAGCCACAGCCAGGAGAAGGGGAATGGTGAGGGAGCGCTGATGCCCAAAGATGAGAGAGAGCAAGCCAATATCACTGCAAAATTGATTTAGTAAAGAGTTGTGAGCCAGTTCAGTTTTTTGGAGGAGGGAAATGGAATTGTTACAGTTGTGCTGAAGCATATGATTTTATTGAGTTCCATGATACACTAAACAAAGCCTCAGCTCCTGGAGCCCCGGGCTCATGTAAACATTTCATTTTTTTTAACTTTGTAACAGAATTATGTTTCTAGATGTCATGGCTGCAGGGAAAAGCTTCAAAACATGGCTCATAAGAGTTTGAAATATGAGAAAGCAATTAAAGAGATTTCAAATAATTAGAAGAAACAGACTCATAATGTTGGAGCCTTATTCATCTTAAATGCTTGTTTTTGGCAACATTTTGTCTCATGAGTTTTTAACTTTTACATTTGCCAACACAGAAATTTTTCTTTCTGTGGGTAGGATATTTCCTCAACACTGCCATGGCACAAGCTAAGAACCCACAAGCACAAACTAATCTTTGCTTTCTCCACGCAGATTGATCAAGGGACAGGTAGGTATATCAGCACGTCTGGATGTAGTCTTATGTGAAATGAAGCTAGGAATCTCAGGAAGGAAAGGAAAGTGTGCATGTGTGTGTGTGTGTGTGTGCACATGCACATATGTACCCACCTGTGTATGCATGAGGGGAGACAGTTTGGTGGACTGGATATAGACTATTCACCATCATGTTTCTCTGCTTATTGCCCCAAGCTGCGCAAGGGTAGGCACATGTGATCGATGCTCAGGTACTCAGATCATGGGCATATTAGGAGGAGATGAGAGGAAAGCTTTATCTTAGCACTGGAGGGGATGGTATTTTGAATTTTATTTTTATTGCACAGCAGGTTGAAATGAGATCCATTTTAATAATAGGGTATCTATCACTGAAACCCACTGTCTGTAATGTGTTGAGAGCTCTGATTTCTCAGTATTTTGTTATGTTTTGAAAATGTATACTCTCCTAGACATCTGAGCAATAGTCACACATAGGGGAATACAGGTAAAGATGCATCAAACTAATAAACCCATCTTCTTCCCTGGGTGTGAAGCCACTGATGTTTACTTTCATATCAGTTTGTATCTTATATTCCTATATATCCCCCATCCATCTCTCCTATGACCTTATCCCTTTCACAACAGAGCCCACTTCCCTCCCCACCCCCTAACCTCTCACATGGTACTTCCAGCTCCTTCCCATGTTTTCCTGCTGGTTACATAAGAGACACTTGACAGTGTGAATGGTTTGAAACATAAGCTGAGCAAAACAAGGAGCTGTTAGCTCCCCTTGAAATGTCTCTCTCAATAAGGGTGGTTACTTAGGTCTCTCTCCTCTATTCAGCCACTAAACCTGTAGGAACTTAGTACCTTGGGTGCCATCTGCAGTCACCAGAAGTGTTGGCGTGCATGATCTAGCTCTTTGACTGAGGTGCCCCAGGTGTTATCCAGACTGTGGGACCCCAGGACCCCCTGGGCCAGATGGGTGTGACCCCACTGCAGGCCGTGGCAGGCCCGCAGTACGCATCGCTGCTCTGCGTTTAGGCTTCCCTTGCAAGGCAATGCTTCGGCTTGTGCCAGAACAGCACTTGGATGCACGTGAACCTGTCGGCAGTATGACCAAGGAACTGAAACATCAGGGTGAAACATGAGTGCTCTGGTATCACAGTTCTGGGCCACGGTCCCCTCTGACAAACTGGGTTAACACTGGCCAACAAGTTATCAGGCAAGTCCTGTCTGTCAGACATAAACCAGCGGGCCAGCCAGGTGAGAACACTTGAGCCTTGCCAGGCAAACTGGGCTAAAAAAGCCACCCTTTCACAAAGAAGAAAATCCAGCCCATTTTTGATATAGTTTGGTTATTTTGAATGTCATAACTTTATTGAGACACCAGTAGTTACCACCTTCACTTTGTTAACCACAAATATATAGGACATTGTAAACACAGGTGCCAAGGTGGCGGGGTTCACTGTAGTTGGAGTTTAGAACAGACGGGGTGAAGGTCGGAGGGGGAGGAGGGGTGAAGGGACACTCGGGCTTAGACAAGTCCACTCTGGGGATCCTGTATGTGGCGGGCCATCCATGAGTCATCGTATATACGTATATATGTATAGCTTTATATTATACATCTTTTTAAATATATATATATAATATATATACTATACACAGGCAGTAATGCTGCAGGGGGAGGGGCAGAGCAGCCCAGATGGTGCTAGAGATGTCACAGAAGCAGCAGAGAGTTGTTTGGATGAATGGTTTGGACTTGCTGCATGAGGTGGCCTCACTGGGCTCCTTGCCTTGGTCACACTCTTGAGACCGGAGCGGAGCCTCCTATGGGAGCCATCCTGCAACGCTGCCTTCCCCGGTCCTGTCAAGCGCTTATGAGGGTGCAAGATGTGGGACCAAAGACGCCCTCCTCCCCTGAGGGAACTGAAAGGAATAATGCAGAGGGGAAGGGTGTACAATGAGGTGACAAACAGCACGGTGGGGATGTGTGTGAGCTGGGGACGGGGTAACCTTGTTCCTCAATACCCATCAGGAGACTGAAGTGATAGGTAGAAGTGGGGCAAAGTTTCATCACCTCTTTGCCCTTCACAGCCCCAACTTCCATAAAACAGTCCTTGGGGGTTTCACAAGACAAGAGGACATCGAGGGACCTGTGCTCACAACAGGGGATGGCATTTGACTCAGCAACATAATCCTCTGTAATCCAGACAAACAGCAGAGGGGGGAGAAAGCCTTCATATCATTTTGCTTATATGGCCTTCCCTCTAATCCTTAGAGTGAGACTGATCTGACCCACGTTTAGGTTCTAAAAGGGACATGTCCTAGCCAGCTGCCCAGGCCTTGCCTATGGCCCTCAGAAATAGGCAGCACCTTAACAGAAGTGCCTCAGGCAGACAGGCTAACCAGCCCTTTGGACAGGGCTGTATCTCTCATCGGCTGCAGAGCCAGTCTATGCCATGGGAAACTTCATTTTAAAGAGCTACATACAAAGAAGATGAATCCTATCCCCAGGCCTGTTGTCACTAGGCCTCAATGGCAAAGGCTTAAAGGAAGTTAACCCAAGGAGCGTATGCCTTCTCCTATGAGCAAAAGCAAAAAGTTGCTGAAGTATGTACTATTATAAAGCATTCCCTGCCACAGCAGTCCCTGTCCTGCAACTTACAATGAGGAGGAAAGGGACAGAGAGGTGGGAAGTAACCCAGGATGAAGCCACCTAGCTCACCTCCCACTGGCAGGCCTGCTTTGAGGGAGAGGCCTGTTCCCACCTCAGGCCCACCAGAGCCCATCAGTTACATGAGGGAAGCAAGCCAAAGAGGATGCAGAAAAGCCTCCTCAGTTGTCAGCCTCAAAGGATGTTTAGCCACTCATGCAGCTCAAATGAGAGAAGGGACAGGTAAGACAGTCCCATGCTATACCCCAAAAGAGACCCCTAGGTGAGACCCCTCCCCCAGGCCTGACCCATACTTCCTTCCCATAGGCCCAGTCCTTCACCCTCCTGATGAGTGGGGACAAGTTATGGGCAGTTCCTCCTGGAAAGTACAGTGCATTTTTATGCTGAGGGCTGGTTATTTATAGCTTCCTCCTCTCCTTGGTTCCTCCCTTCCCACCTCACCCAAAATGAAAGCATGAAGGATGATATAGATGAGCCTGGGTGAGTACACTAGTTTTTCTCCTCCTCCACCTCATCTTTCTTTCTGTGCCCTCTCCTGGCAGAAGAGACGGACTGGAGGGAGCTCCCCCTGCAGCCACAGTCATGACAAATCTCTCTCAATAAAGTAACCCCCTCCCAAACCTAAATATTAGGTTGGTCCCACAGAAGAAGAAGCCTGAGGGGCTTCCTTCTGAAAAATACCCTTCCTATTTACAGTACTGTTTTCAAAGCCACAGAGCAAGGGAGGTACCAAGTTCCTCCTCGTGCTTCAACCAGGCCTACTAGTCCCCCTCTCCTCCTTTACTAGTGGTTAACCACAAGCAAGGGATGGCAAACCATGGGGAAGGCTGACCACAGCACAAGTCTGCAGGCAACGTCTCAGCCTCTCCCATGTCTCTTCCTCACCCCTGCAGGCAGGTCTAGCAGCCCTTAAGAGTTCGAGACAACAAGTAGAAATTGTGCCTATGTACAATGGAGAAATTGCCCTCCCTTTGGGGCCTGCAACTCTAGGTTTTCTACCCCTTCCCTGTCAAGGTGGGAGAGCTGGAGAGAAGTGACACTAGAAAGAGGGGAAGGACTGGTAACCCAGATGTTTTATGCTGTCTTAATGGCAATCCTGATGAAAGAGGACTCATTGTCCTCCAGACAAGATGTCTGGCTTGAGGTTGTGCGAACATCTTGTCTGGAAGACACTGAGTCCTCTTTCCCAACTCCTGAAGGTGCTACAGAAAATGGGTTGAACACACAGGGGAAGCACCTATGGGTTTGGGGTCTGCTCCTGATCTCTGCCACTCAGGCCAGTGTTACTGTGCTCTGAGAGGTGTCTGTGCTGGGAAAAATTGTCCAGGTGGCTATTGCTGAATTATTTCCCTTTAGGTACATTATCTTCTGGAATAAACATTACTTCTATTGTGGAATAAATAGTGTGCTTCCAGAGCAGCATCTCTACTTGAAACAAAATCATCAGGAGCATGGAAAAGCATCCATACGAGCTCTGTCTGGCAGTCACTACTGCCACCTAGGTGAGGCTTTAAAGACAGCCAGGATTTCAGATGCTGCAGAAGAAGCACTATGTAAGGTATAGGAGGGCCAGTTTTCAGAGAGCTCAGCCTGGCCTCAACCAATTTTGCAAGGACAGAGCCCATTTCACCTCACTTTGCTGAACTGCACACTAAGACCTCCTCCCCATCTGAGTGGGAAGCAAAGCACAAAGCTCAGCTGGGAAGGCACAGGACTCTTTACTACTTGGTTATACCCCTGTGTAACAGCCAGACACAGGCTGGCCATCATAGCAGCAATATTTCTTGCCGGGGGAAGTCCTGCTCCATTCCTACATGCTACAAAGATGGTGTCAGTAAGAGGCTTTGCAGTCTAGTAGCAGAGGAAAGGAGGAGGATTCAGCAGGGCATGAGAGAAACTAGCTTTTTTCTCCTCCTCCTCCTCCTTCTGCCCAAGGCAAAATGGCAAAGCTGTCCTCTCCTTCTGATTAGACTCTCTCAAACAGTGCGGCTGGGGACAAGGACTTCCTAGGAGCACATCTCCTCCATCTTTCCTCCCAAAAAGCCTGCACCTTGGTGCCAGGGACTCAGGGACAGCTCCCCTGTCCTGCTTCACTAAACACAGTGCTAATCTGAGAAGAGCTGCAATTAGGACATACAGATGAGGGGAAAAACACAACTAGCTCAATCCAAAAGGACCTGGGGACAGAGTGACTCTCATGGCACTGTCCTTCTATTCTACTCTGTCAAGTCTCTTCATCTAAATCTACAGATGTGTCTGTGGTTTTGCAACTCCTCCTCCTTCCCCTCCCACTTTATCTCTCTATGCTCCCTCCCCCTCTTCCCCCCTGCTCAATACCATTCCTCCCCAAATCCTCTAAAAATAAAGCATCTCTCCCTCATCCATGTGCATCAGCGTGTGAGAGAAAAGCACCTTTGTTTTTGCACGCCTGCGTGGGGACCCCTTTCCCACTCCCCCACCCACCTCCAGCCCTCCCTTCACCCTTGCATGCCTGCATGCTAACTCTCACGCCTTCCCCCCTTCTGCCACCTCATATATTCCCTCCCTGAGCAACCAGGCCTTGGGCCCAACTCGGATGCTCTACTCCAGCCTTCAGCAGCACCAGCTCTCCTAGGAACACCTCAGTCCCTGTTTCCTTCCTTTCCTCCTCCAGTGCCTTTTTCCTCTGCTCTGCTGGTGCCACAATCCCTCTCTCCTGTCCACCAAGAGAATGAGCCAGATCCTTCCTTCCTGTGGTGAGGAAGGAGGGAGAGAAGGGAAGGGGGGACCCTTCTTGTTGCGACACAGTGACACATTTGGAATAACTTGGTTCTGGCAGGTAACTCTGAGGGCAGGAGGAATAAGTAATGGGGCGCTTTTTTTAAAAAAACAATAAATAAAAACAGATGACCCAGAGGGCTGGAGCATAGCTGAGAGCCACCTCTTGTGCCACAACGCACGTCTGTTTTGTGCCTTGGCTTTTTGTCAGCAGTGGGAAAGGGGCAGAAGGGAAGGGGGAAGGGGAAGGGGCATCGGTGGCTCAGTAGTTCTGCGTTTGGTACCCTTGTGTCTCAGTGTCAAAAGCGTCTGCAGGAGGGGGCTGCTGGTACGTCCCCACCGTATCTGTAGCATCCTCCTCATTCGTGTAGGGAGCATAAGGCATGCCGGAGTCCTGGCTTGGGTCCATGTAGTCCTGGGAGAAGAGGGCCGAATCGGCACCCAGACGGAAACGCTGATACGCCAGGAATGCCTGGCCCACCTTTTAAGGGAGGAGGTACAGGAAAGAGATGGGAAGCGGGGAGGGGACGAGAGAAAGAGAGGGGGAACGTACCGAGAAAGAGAAACAAACAAAAGTGGGGTTAGTAGTGGTTACGGATTAGTGTGTGAAGGCCATCTAGAAGATCACCGGTAAAACCCACCTGAGAGCAAGGAGACTTAGACTGCCCCTCAGAAAGCGTGAGCCCACTGGGAGAGAGAGGGGGGTGAACTAGGACGGCCGTAACTCCAGCTGGCTGTGTGTAGCCTGCTGGGGCTCACAGCTGTCTCTGAGGTGTGCTGGGCATCTTCTGCTCAGTGACGGGGTTTCACTGACATGGCACAGATTGCAGAGGCTCAGACAGCCTGTGGATATCCAGTTAAGAGTCTCCTGCCCCTGGGGAGGCAATCTGCCTCAGCTCCACCTCAGGAGGTTCATCTGTTGGACTGGACATATGAGCCGTTTCACCTGGAGCCCCCAGAGGCCAGGAAGGAGAGCAGGATTTGACCCATAGTAGTGAGGTAGCGGTCACCCCCAATAACCCCTTCACTGCAGTTAACCAGCCAACATCTGCAGAAGGCAACACGGACCTTGAGAAAAAGGGCAGGGAGGTAAGGTAGCCATTTCCCAGACCAGGGTAGTTAACAAGTGTGCTGCTGCCTCCTGCCTCAGACACTGGAGGCAAACTGCTCTTTGGTGGATTGAGGGAGCCTTGGCACAGGGTTTAGCATTGCACACCCCAGCACGCATGGCTCCTCTTCCCAGAACATCCCTGATAGAAGTGAGAAGTCAAGCAGGTCAGGGACTGCCCTGGGGGAGAGGTTTGGGGAGGAAATGGAAAAGATGTATTGGTGGGAGCAGATGGTGTCTCCTGGACGAAATATTAGGTCTGATCAGTCATCGAGAGAAAGGCACAATGGGGTTACTCAGGATTAGTTAGGGTGCAGGTGAAGGAGAGAAGGGGGGCAGAAGAGGAGGAGAAGTTGCCAATTCCAACTCCCAATGGGAAACTACTCATTCAGTGGACAGCCTGGCCCATTCCCATTCAAAGGCCCATCTCACTCTGCAGTGATGCCATACTGACACCCATGCTCAGGGAGTTGGAAATGTCTGTGCTTAGTGACCTCCTCCATCCGCAGCCCCTTCCCTCATGAGTGTGAGTAGTTAAGGCAGCAAGGATGGGGAGTTAGGGAAAAGCGTGTTGTATTCTTCCTGAAAAGTAATGTCTCTGAGTCTCCGGAAAGCCAGAAACATGAGAGCGCCCTGTGAGGAGAGAGAGGGGTGTGGGGAGGAGAATCAGTATGAAAGAGCAAACCAGAGCATTTGACTGAAATAAAAAAAATGAAAGAACTGGAAGAAAGGCTGCCTCTTCAGCCACCTGCAGCCCATGCACAGGAGAGGACCATGATAGGTGATGGCATTCTGCTGAGATCATTTCTATGAAAAAGAGTCCTAGGGGACCCCTTGCAAAAGCCTTGACTATTGTCACACTTTTTGCCAGAGCCTGAGAAACACTGCTGTTTGCAATGGGCCTTCAGCAGCACCCAGAGCGCAGGACACAGCTTGTAGGGGGACACACTTATTGCTGTCACTTGTCCCCGCTGTCATGTTGGCAAAGGTGTTGGCTGTATAACTCTCACAACCCCTGGCAACCCCCCTCCCTCTATGACAGCTTTGTTGTGTGACAGCATCCTTCCTATCTGGGCATAACTGCCCCAAAATAACACCTGCAGGGAGAAGAGGAGATAAGGCCACAGAGAGTTACACAACGAGCACACTTTAGCTCTCACATACATGCTCTTTTGCAGTAGCCTATATGTGGAGGGCTGATAAAATATCTCCTTGAACAGATGCACCCAAGGCACTCACAGGGAGACTGGCCTAAAATGCTGTCCTCTTTGGCTCTCTCTTATCACTACAGACAAAAATCACTCAGAACTAGGGCTTTGGGGGCAGGGACGTCTTAAGACACTCCACCATCATTTTCCTAAGAGACTCAGTGAGGCAGAGCTGCCATCATGGGTGCAGACTGCATCATGAGAGCTGCGAGGGACACAGAATGCAGTCTCTTGTGGCCACTGGTGACATTTCACCAGATAAAAGCAAAGCAGGGAGAGACGGATGCAGCCCCAGGCCTGGAGCATCCTTCTATCTTCAGTGTCCGAGAGGTGCCAGTGCTGTTAAATTTCTTTGATGCACAGGGAAATGTTGCTTGGGGAGGCTGCAATATGGGACTCCCATTTCTGTCATACTTATTAATGCTCTAGCACCTTCTTCCACATAAGGATTGAAGTCTTTGTTCCCAAGCTGGCTCAGAGGCCATGTGAACTGGGATTTCAGAGTGAATCAGTCTTAGGTAGGCACCTTCTATCCCCACAAGCGAATACATTTCAGAGGACGCTTGATCCAACGTCATGGCTGTTTTACTCACCCAGGTGAAGATGGAGAAGAACGAGAATGTGATGGCTGCTCGGGCTGCATCCCCTCCCTCATTCATTGGGTTGTCCTCTTCTTTTGAAACTTGCCATTGGTTGGTCAGAAAGCAGAAGCCAACAAACCACAGGAATGCCCAAAAGGCTGGGATGGACCACCACCATCATACCAAACGGGAAGAGGAGAGAGATCAAGAAGGTAAGTGTGAACAGATCATAAACACACTATTTCTCTTGAACTTTTGACCCTGTGAGATCCTCTACTGTGTTACAGACTGGGCCAAACTCTGTGCAGCCTTTCTAAACCTCGGTGATGGTCAAATTGTCAAGGTGACAATAGGCGTCTGCAGAAAGTGCCTCAGGAGTGTTAGTGTGAGTTTTCATTTGAATTCACAATTCTGTCCTGCAAGGACAAATGAAGAGCAATTTCTTCCAAGGGAACTGCAGAAGAGTGGGAAGCAACCAGACAAAGTTAAGGCCCTTACATTGAAGAGAGGTATTGAGAGATCATTAACATCCTGCACTGTTTACTAATAGCATCTGTTTTACACCTTTTCCAAAAGATGAGTAACACTCTACAATAGTAAACAGGATAGGAAAAAGCACTGGAAAACAAAGACAAAACAGCAAGGGCACCACAGCGTTTTCCTGCAGGGAGACTTTAGATCACAGCACCCTGGGAAAGGGGTCAAGACAGGGAGAGCTGGAGCTTGGAATGAGATTGGCATCTAGTGGGGAGGAATGAGACTAACCCTCTCCCCCAGGTGAAACCAGATGCCTGGTGGGGAGGGAAAAGGACATCTGTAAGTGGTAATGAAGCTAAATGCTTGCATCTTTGGAGCATGTTCCTGTTCCTTCCCCTCTCTGCATCCCATTAGCTATACACGGGACTGCCAGACAAGAGGCAAATGTGCTAAACATGAACAAACTTCCAAGCCAGAAGTCCTAAACAAGTTCAGATGCTGGAACTGCTCCTGCTCTCACTCCACTTGTGGCTCCTTTCATGAGTTGTAGGGGAATTTTGAAATGGAGAAGTTTCACTGTATTGCTGTCATAAACCAGGACAGTGACTCAGGATCACAGCATGATCATGATGCTATTGACTTGGTTTACACATGCATACACACACATGCTCTGTCTGTCATTTCTACACACTACTAGGGATGGAGAGAATCTGACTGTAAATTAGAATAAGACTCAGTGTCTCAGCACAGGGAATGCTAGGTGACTAAGGAGGAATGATTTAGTCAGCCTGCATGAGATTCTCACCATTTATTTAATGTTGAAATATACGTGGTTCAAACACTCGTGCTGAAGCTGGAAAAGAACATACCATCTCCGGACATCTACGCCCAGCCTTAGCAAGCACAAACATGCAGGAAGACAAGACATGCTGATCCTAAAGGACTCCCTCTAAGCTGTGTCTATAGAGAACAGCAGAGAGGCATCAGCCAGCCTCTTCTTTCTTTTGAAGATCATGTTTGTTGCAGTCCATCACTGACAGCAGAACAGCAGTGTGTGTACACACTTGGGCCCACCACACAGAGCTGCCTTCAGTCTCCTTAACCCACTACTGGACCACAGTGAAGCTGCCTGCAGAGCTGCCACTGAAAGGAGGTCATTCAGAGAAAGCGTGGAAGAGAGAAGTAGTGAAGGGGGAGAGAGGAAGAATGACACTGTAAAAAAGAAGGCAAGAAGAAGAGTTTGGCTGAGAAGAAGAGAAAGGAAAGGGAGAGAGGGAAGACCTGAGAGAGTAAGAAGCCCAAAGAGTTCTCTGCTAGCAGGAAGCCTGGCACGTGAGGTGCTAAAAGATCCTTCCCTCTCCCTAGCCCATGGTGGAGAGGGCACTATGCCAACTAGCCAGGAAGCTTACCAGAGACTCCGATGTCCGAGAGAACTGCCTTCTTGCGATCTTTGACGCTGCTGATCTGTGGGAAGTAGGCATCCAGAGCCAGGTAGAGAAGGCAGCTGAGGAAGGCGAGGACACCCACAGTAATGCCATAGTTGCAAGCATTGCGATTGCGGTTGAAAATACAGTGCTCTTGTGTCTCGTCCGGGCGGTTCACATACCCTTCATTGACAATGGAGCCAAACACCACGATGGAGAACACCTGGTGGGGAGGGAGGCAGGAGACACATGAGGCAAGTCTAGTCTCTGGACCAGCACGCAGGAGCAGAGCTCCACACAGGATGGCTGCCCTTCATAGGCATCTCTCTGTTGTGCAGAGCTCCTGTCCCACTGCGTTGTCTGGACTATAGACATGGGGAATTTACTGGGGAGATGGTTTTATTTTATTTCTGAGGATTAACTTAAAATAGGACACTTTTAAATTGATTCGTTTTATCCATCTGATCTAAACCGATGTAAAACAGTGTCAGTCTAGAGGAAGGGCGGCTTCCTGAAGACACACAGGGAGTCAGCATGGAGTGTAAATTAGGATACAGTTTTGGTAGAGGTGTCTGTGTACAACGGCTCCAAGTAGTGGAAATCCTCCTAATCTGCATTTATTTTCCCACCCACTCTTTCTCCTACTAGGAATTCATTGTTCCTACCACACATTTGTTCACTAATTTTATCTATCCAGCTACTATTCTATTACTATTCTATTTTCCCTATTCACCCTCCCACAATCCACAACTCTGCTTGCTCTGCAGGTCTATTCTGCAAGGCTCCCTCTCTCCCCATCTCCCTGCACTTCATACATCTGCTCTCTCCCCTAGTTTTGCATCAGTCAAACACATAGCACCATCTATCCTTCTGCTCACACGCATACTCTGCCCACTCATCCATATGCTGACACACCTCCACCCTTCCCCATGGATTTCATGAGACAAACACCACCCCTCTGGATCCACCTGGCAGGCCAAGTGCATATGCAGCATCCGTCAGTTTTGGCTGCCCCAAGTGGCAGCACAGGCGATTCTGCATGGCTTCCTTCCCTAGTCCAATGCCACTGTTCATCTGCTCCTCAAGTTGGGCCTTTTTATGTATTTTATCACTTCTTCCAGCCATTCAGAAAATCTAAGTGAATAAAGCGGATCCACTCAGAAAGCACAAGGGATGGATAGATTCTCTCCTCTCTCTTCCCATCCACTCACATTGCACTTGCTCTATCTGTTCCCATGCACTGGGTAACAGACCATTCACTTTTGCTTGCTGGCTCAACACATTTATCTACCTCTCTGCTCAGGGAGTCCTCCCCTCTCTGCCCATTCACTGGCACAATCTACTTTTGCTACTCTTCTGACTCTTGCACTTACAGTCTTTGTAGGTAATACCAAAAGCTGATCAAAGCTGCAGAAGAAGAGCCCCCATTATTCTTCCCTACCTGCCACTGCCACTACAGCTGCATGTTCTTTTAAATCAGGTAGAATTAAGGGTAAGTCCAGGTAGAAAGTCATAATCCGCAGTTATCAGTTTAATCTTCATGCACTGACTTAGCCTTTGTCTCCTGCTACAAGGCCTTCTTTCTTTGACACAGCAGGTTCACTGAAGCAGAGTGATATTTACAGCAGCCCCCACCTTCAACTCAAATAAACTTCATATCCCAAGCACAGCTTCCGCTCAAAGCCATGGGAGAAAAAGAGGAAGATTACAGTGGCATGTACAGATTTTTCTTCACAGGGGTATCTTGAGACCTCAGAAGGCACAGTGTGTGTTAGACACAGACCTTCCAACTCCAGCAACTGTGGTGCCAGACAGTTGCTTTTCACAGTAATCTTTTGCTTGGCAGTTTTGAATGGTGACGTATGTAAATCTGCAAACAAGTTTCTGGAAAGTGAGCCACCAAACACATGCAGAGAAACCTTCCTGAGTACGTGCAGCAATTCTCTCAGCTGCCTGCAAGGGCCCCAGGTATATGGGCAATGGGACCTCAAGAGTGGAGCACACACACTTGTGATGTGCACTAGGATTTCACCATGCCGCTCTGCTAGCAGGGGAGTTATCTCCGCAACAGGAGCCTATCATGCGGCAAAGCAGGGAGTGCAGTAACCACTTCCCAATCCCTGAAGTGAAGCAGCAAACAAAAAGAAGGGATGGCCAAGTCCCCTGCAGGGAGTGGAGGTAGCTCTGAGGATTTGCTCAGTCAGAAGGACACCAGTACTGCTTAACCTGTCCACGGTGTCCTCTCCTGGCCCTTGGATAACTAAGAAAGCAAAGAAGCTGCTTTGCAAACACAGGGATGAATAATTGGTTGATAAGTGCCAATCCGATACATAATCTGTCATCAGTGGGGCTGGAGGCTTCAGATCCACAGTGCAGACCCCTGTCTCAGTCTTTCTCTCCTCACTGGTCCCCACCCACTGGCCCTTATTTTCTCACTTGGCTCTCAGGCCTAGTTTCCTTGCCCATCCAGGCTCCATCTCTCTTTATCCTCAGCCTTCCTCATCCCAGTCTATTCCTTCCATGCCTTCCCCCTCCTTGCCTTGGTCAGGCTTTTGTCCCCTCTACTTTCTATTCAGGAGGTTCCCTTCTCCTTGCTGACTAGGTGCTATGGGCAAAGGCAATGAGGGCACCTGGGATCAATAGTTTTCCTGCTCTCAGTGTTTGTGCCACAAGGACCCGTGGCATCAAGAACCAGAGGAAAAAGCTTGCTCACAGTCCCTTGCAGTCAGACAGATGCTCCATGTAGACCACGCTTCAGCTGCCGAACTCTAACAAGTTATCGATTGAAACTCATATTATTTTTTCACCCCAAGGCTCATAATTTGGTCACATTTGGGTTGCTGACATTGGACGTATTTTTGACACACTAGAGCAAACTAACAAAGCTGGAAGCCAATGCTCCTAAGCACAGGGACTGCATGGTTTCTCAGAAAGTTCACCAGAGTCTTTTAAGCATGGAAGTAAAACAACTTATTTTTCCTCCTCCTTGCTCTTGAAAATCGGAGTGGATCTTTTTTTTTGCTGAAATTGCCTGTGAAAAACAAGAGCACATAAAAAACCTTTCTGCTTGAAGCAAACACCTAGGCTTCAAAATTTCAGTCTGAATGGTTCAGAAGGTCAGCAAAACTGCACACAATTAAATATAGCATCTTTTAATGGGAAGTCTTGCACACCTTAACTACAAACTGTGTTGACTGCTCTGCCTCGGATAATTTTCAGTAAGCACTGTATTCCTCTAACCTGAGGGAGAGCTGACAAACTCCTTGAATTCACGTCTGACTGTGAGGCTGTTACCAGAGCTGACACTGTCACCTGAAATACCAGTCTCCTTATATTGGGATTACAAAGTAGGTGCCTGGTTTTCCACAGCATTAGACAAAAAGCATATCTTCTCTTTGGAAGATGAGAAACAATCTCAAAAGAGGAATAATCTGGGATTAATTTTTGGTTTCAGGGATCAAAAATGATATAATGTTAATTGTCTGACTTGGGTCAACCCTTCCAACAAGCTGTATGGTGAATCTCTGCTTACTCATTATGGATGAGTGAACTTCTCTAATGGTCTCTCCCCAGAGACACCTCTGTTTTCTCTGCTCATATCCTGATACACATTTTCGCTCTGCTTGGATTTATTGCTGGCCTGGAACAGCCTTCACCTGGGAGTGAAAGAAGCAGAGTAATTCCTTTTTGCATTTGTTCTTTTATACCTATGTATGTTGGCACTTTGTAAAGAACAAGTTCAGAGTCATAGGACCACAGGGACATCTCACTCTCCCCAAATTTTAAAGCAGAGGTAGCAAGTCTAACTTCCTTTCTCCATGTTTTGTCAGACAAGATGCTACAACTTCTTTCCTATGAAGAGTCACACGGTAAAGTTGCTTCTCAGCCTGAAGGTACCCAAGATATAATTTACTGCCAAGCATCTGGTTTAAGACAGTCTTAGTAGTTTTCTGAAGAGATTCCATTAGGGGTATTCTCATTTGTGAGTATAACAAGTCACTGCAAATGCCTATCATCTGCATCCTAAAATAGCCACCCCAATGTACTGTCTGCCATTAGTACAGACCACAACACAGTGCTCTAAGGGATTTCTCTTTCTCTCTGTGTTTTTCTCACTATGGATATCTGCTCTGGTATTCATAATCCATACTCTGTTCCCTGGTACGCCAGAGAGGGAAAGGTTAGTGGCAGGGGGGAGGGCTTGCTCCCCGTGTCAGCCTGCCACTGCCTTCACCAGACAGCCCCTCACAGCAGGACGCCGCAAGGATCATCAGTGCACTGAAGCATTCAGCTGGACTAGATAAAACAGAACGGGCAAGAACTGGCAGGCGAAAACCAGAAGTTTCAAACCGATAGCCAGAGCTGGACAGCAGGAGAACAAGCAATCGCTGTTGCAGTTTGCTTGTTTTATCTCAGTGATATCAGTGTACCCAGAAGTTATTGCAATTGCACAGCAAAACAATTTTCTAGAAAAGTGGTAGTTATGAAAGCCCAGATCTTGCAGCCCTCAGAAAAAAACATGCTGCACATCTAATCCACAGCAATTATTTCTTGTCAGTAAGAGGGTGACTGGAAGATCACCAACTTAGCAAGTTATCATAGAAAGATCAAGCATTTTGTATTTCCTTGATTTTGCAATCCATGTGTGTGCAAGGATAACCCAAGCAGTGGGTACAGTATGAATGTCTGTATGGATTATAAACAAAAATCCAAAAAGTCTGCAAGGATGAACCATTTATGCTTCAGTTTTCATCACATCTGCATCACTTACAAAGACACACTGACCATTAGCAGCACTGATACAACCCTTTTTCCCCTGTGCATTACTGCTGCATGTTACTTATATTACAGAAATACCCCGATTTGTACAGCAAATCCCCATTTCACAAGGCCTTGTGCATACCAACTAGGTAAACGGATCAAAATGCATGTACAGGTGCAAAGACAAGATGAGGTAAGAGGGGAAGATAGCAGGAGTATTCTGACTGAGATGTACAAAATACATTGAGATGCACAAAAGTTAAGTGATTTGTCAAAAGACTTACAGGAAACAAGCACAAAGCACTGAATCCTCATATTCCCCAGTGCAGCACAGTGCTTTCATTGCAAACCATTCTCCCATTCTGTAGAAGGAGGTAATTAGCTGCTTTCTTATGCTCAATCATGAAAAACAGTCATCCATAGCTTTGTGTACCTCAGTGGCCTCATTTCTTCAGGCAGTCTGTTTAAGTAAGTAAACAGGATTTAAAGTAGCTACAATTTTAGCTTGACAAGGTTTGCTTAAGCCTTCAAGAGCAACTTTAACTGGCCAGGTGTGCAACCTGTTTGAAGGTGCACACTTATGGCATAAGCAGTAATATGTTCTGAAGGAGATCTGGCTGAGTCAGCATTGCTGCTGGGACCCTGCTTTTCTTGACTTCACTGCTCCTTAAACATTGCGTCAACACAAGTTTTTGCAATTATTTTTCCAGACTTTTGTTTTCACTGAAGAACACCAAGACCCAGAGCTAGGCAATCTGCACAGCTGACAAAGACAGAGGATCTTTCTCCCCTTTCTCTTCTTTCTCCAGACCCACCTGCAAGCACTTTGAGCTCAACTGTATTACCCAGGACCAGGGCTGGTCTCTATTCCAGCACAACACTGATGCCATTTAATCTTTGAGAGCTTCCTGGAGCTCCCTGGTGCAAGGGGACACAGCTCAAACTGCTCCAGGTGCTGTACATTGCCCACTGCAGGGCTGGCATGTTCTGCAAAGTCTGTGCTCCACATATTTTCCTCTTATTTCTCCCCCTACTCCCCATACGCCTGCCTATAGACCTAGAATATTTGGTGTTTTTCTGGTACCCTGTCAATAAAACCGGCGGAGCTTACCTCTCTACTCCTGTCAGCTTTCATGGTTGGGAGAGCTCTGTTTCTGTTGCTCTGGATTCACATCGTTATTTGAGGAGTTTTAAAAACAAGCAGAGACCTTTAGTGAGGTTCAGGTGGCAGTTCCCCAGGGCTGTGCTCTCCAAGGGAAGAAGTGCTCCTAAAAAGGAGTCTCTCCGCTCCTTGCCAGCCCTCCCCCAGGTATAAGGCCGTCCCACCCGGACGGCCCTTGCTCGCCTGACAGTATGCTAGCACCATGGCTGAAAGATGCAGGGAAAATGAACCAACGCTGGAGCCCTGCGGGGAGGAGACCAGGAGAGGCACGGCATTCTCCCGTCTCTTTCTCAAGGGGCCTGTGCTTGCCAGTGCAAGCGTGCAAGCATTTGCTATGGCAAGGAAAGTGCAGAATAAACAAAAGGCTGCAGCGTGCCATAAAAGACCTTGTCTTCTCTCACTGAACTGTGGGACCTGATTGTGGCAAAGGCGAGAGACGCCTGGTCCCTCCCCGCCTCCCCGCCACAGGCTCAGCCCCGCAGAAAGCCCTGCAGACCCTCCTGAGCATCATGTGAGGCTTTCCATCATGCTGCCCGTTCCCAGCCGTGCATTACGTGCTTCTGAGCATCATGTGATGTATCCACAGCACAGCGATGCATTAGGATTTTCCTGCCTCTCATCCGAGGAATTTGTCACACTGCCTCCTGACTTCTTTCCTGAGATCTCCAAGATGGTTGTAGCAGGGATGTGGCTGAAGGGGGCTTCTGTCAAGCTGTCTGTTTTGGCTTGCTGAGATGCCCTCCAGTCACAGGCTCTGTCGCGCTGTGTGTTTCCTCTCCCTCTCCTAAACCCCTGCTTTATTCTATTATAAAGAGGAAATAGTTTGGTGACATAATATTCCTCATGGGACTTAAAATCAAATCCACCTCAGAGAGAATGAAGCAATAACCTCTTCTGTGTCTGATCTGGAAATGGCAAGGAATAAATCTATTTAAAAAGAGAGCAAGAACAGGGGATGGTGCAAATGAGAGACTAATCAGAGATGATCTAGTTTTCATTTTCGTTCAGCCACTCACAAATGGAGTTTGTGGAAAGCTTTAGAGAGTCCTGGACAGACACGGATTATTATTATTTTTGTCATTAGACCTACTCATATTTAATTCATTTTGAAGAAAACATATGCAGCTTTTGATAAGCATGGGACTGGCAGCTTGGAAACAGAAGGCCTCTGTTCATTCGCTCCAGCCGGCATCATGTGGGGAGCAAATGCCTCCTGCCCACGGCTTTGATGGCACGTCTGAGCCCTGACCTAGGAGAATCACCTCTGCGTAGGTGGTGGAGGAGGCCAGCCTCCCGGTACACATTTGTCCTTTGTTCCTCTGAACATCTAATGAGGAAAGAGCAAGGGTATGTCAGTGCCCTCCTCCCCTTAGATGCCCAGCTCATTTTCCCTGGCCAGCAGCCGCATGGCACCAGCTTTCCAGCCAGGGCTGAGCTGGAGCAGGTGATGCAGAGGGGAAAGGCTCCACATCCCTAATTCCTGCCATGGGATCTGGAGCAGGGTTACTTGCCAGCCTGCTTTTTCATACCTGGCTTGGCAGCTGACAGGCCAGCCATTAACCCTTTCACCTCCCACCAAAGCCGTGCTCGGGAGCCCTCCATAAAAGCACCCCGCAGAGCCTAGCGTGTTGAACCCTCCCCAGCAGCCCGACCCCAGAGCGATGGTGCAACACAGCTGCCCTCAGAGCCAGCAAGGCCCCAGCTGTGCAGGAGAGCCCTTCATCAGGCCGTTTCCTACTGCTCCATGCACCTCCAGGCTCACCTCAGGGTCCCTAGCTGGGGCCTCGAATCCCCCCGGCAGGCCTGCTTCTCTCTGCACTGAACAGAGACTGCCCCATGGCCAGCACCTACAGCCAGACCATGTGAACAGTCCACCCCGCTGTAAATGTCCCACGTACAGTGGTCTGTGCTGCTTCCCCTCGCAGAGGGAGGAAGAGCTTTCCTGTGCTAAGACATACATACCCCACTGGTATAACAGCAAGCTGTGTGCCTAGATCCCAGAAGGCAACTTCAAGAACCTCAGTCCAGTCCCACAGGCCTCACACTCTTCCTGACTTTTCGATGAAACTATCTTTTGTCCCACCGCTCTTAGTGACAACTCCCTTGGGCCATATCCTCCCTTTTCCATGGTGGCACCCAGGTCCTTCTATGCTTTCCAGACAGTCACCACGTCACCAAGTCACCAGCCAGTGAAGTGACTGTCTGAAAATCACATCTTTTTCCATAAGGAAGAGTTCAGTTTTCTTTCTAGCAATACATCTCTCTCTCCCTGGTTTGGCTGTGCCAACCTAGGTTGAGGACCACTATCTGGTGCTGTCTCTGCCTATTACGGTCACACTAGACCTCTTTGCTGCCCTGTCTTGCTACAGGTGTTTGTCTTAGCCATGTCTCATCGTCATTCAGTTTCTTTGCTTCTCACCTGTGCCTCTCATGTTTTGGAAGAGCAGATTACATGTGATTATCTTATTTTTTGTGCATATTCCGAACTGCTATTTCTCAGATTGTTAGTGGTATCTGCAAATACCATTAACAAGAGATCTGTTCCTGCTCCAAGATCTTTCCTGGAAGTGTTATGTTGGAGACAACATAACCTGCTATAGCCAACCCCTGATCACCCCACAGCTGTGCACTTCTATTGTTCTTCTTTTAACATGGCCTCTCACCCAATTCCAGTGACAGTGATCCTCCAAAAAACCCTTTGGAAGCCAGCACAGGGCAGAGAACTTCACGAAGAACTGTATCTAGAGCTTGCCTCAAGGCACATCCTTTGCACTGCTTCCTTTCCTTTCATCGTGTGCCAACATATCTCACGAGCACACCGCCAGCAGGCATGGTGGCTGGGGCAAAAATCACGTGAACAAGCCGAGGCAGAGTGCATTAGCTAGGGTCTGCGTGGGAACTGCCAGAGAGAGGAACAACAGGCGCAACTGAGGTTAGTGCAGGGGGAAGGGAAGGGAGAGAGCTCATCCAGGGCCCCTTTCCCTTCCCTCCATTTGCACCCATTGGCTTGGGCTGCATTCCCATGTCACATGTGGGGGTCACAGTCATGCAACTGTGCAGCTGTCCCCTGCCCCAAGTCACGAAGGAGACTCTGCTGCTCAACTCCAGGGAGGTAAAACAGGAAAGTCATGGAGAGAAGTAAACTATGCAAGAGGGCCAGGCCTGAATCCCATTCTCACCAACAAGACAGGCAAAAGCCTGTTTCCCAATAGAGAGAACCTCAGATACTTGGGTAAAACATCACTGGGAACATCTAAGCTAAATTTAACAGTGATGAAAAAAAGGTGGAGGTTGCAGCTGGTTTCAGACTGACATGCCCCTCGGGCACTAAGCAGTGCCACTTGCAATAAGTTAGCCATCACTGCAAGTCCATGCTGGGTGTCCTTTCTGTACAGGGATGGGAGGAAGAAGCAAGGGGTGTCGTGGGCAAGGGGTCAGTGTGGTGAGTTGGGGATCCAGTGTAAATGCACAGCAAAGGGCTCTCTGGCATGCCAGAGCTTGCCCTTATCTTCCAGCTTGCAGGCCCCCGAGCAGCTGCGTTGCTAACATGCTTGGAGGCCGTGCTGCTGAGAGCCGATACTGTCAGCTAACAGGGTTGTAAGGTGAAGCCGTTCGTGCTGGGACACACCACGTGTCCTTCCGTCTCCTGTCCGGAGCACACAGGCCCCGGGGAGAGCCGATAAAGCTGTTCCTGATTTGTAGCACACTAGGAGCTGATGCTACCCTCAATCCCAAAATAAACAACGTTCAACCTCCTGTATGACCAGTGTCAAGCCACAGCTCAGAACTTAAATCATGACTGGCCTTGGCCTCAGCACACAGCAAATCCCACTGTGGTGAGGCCTGGAGACAGCAGCTCCCATCCTTCACCTGGCTTGTCTGTTCAGACTGAGCTGTCTTGAACATGCAATGCCTGCAGAGACAGAGAACAGCATTCTGATCTCAGCTTGAAATGTCTACACAAGCCAGGGGATACAGTGGCAACAGCAGCACGTGATGGAGGAGGGCAGACAGCTCTTTTCTTCACTGAACCTCCAAGGGGGCAGTGCCCTTTGGCGTTGGAAGGAGACTCGGCATCTCTGTCCATGTGGCAGGTTTTAATGGGCTGCTTTGCCTGATCAGCTGCAGTTTGAAATATGTTAACCCAAGCCACCTAGCTGGGCCAATTTCCAAAAAGCAAGTTACTTTTGCCCTGTTTGGCTTTTTAGATGGAACACTGCTTTGGTTTCTGGAGTGAGCAGGTTTCCAAGCAATCAGGAGCTCCTGAAATGACCTGTTTCAATTAACATTTTACTTATTTATGGAGCCAGCACCAAGTTCAAAGCCTGCAGGTCACATCCTTCCTTGGAGCTTTCCAGCCCCAAAACAGCTGCTATAGAGCTTGTGGCAGCAGGGCAGAAGGGCTTTGTCTTTGAAAGGAAGCTTGCTGGCTCCACGCAAATGGGAAGGGTGTAAAGGAGCCTTTCATCTCCCCAGCGCGCCTGCTGCGGAGGACTGCAGGTCAGGGTGTGACAGGATTACTCAGGGCTGTGCCCACACCCGTCTGTTTTATTTTTAAAAAGATCTTGGAGCTGCACACTGTAGCACAGCTCCTGTGTTACAGCTGGTGTGTCATCTAAGTGTGCTGAAAACAGGTCTGTACGTCAGGGTGGTAAAAAAAATAAAGCCCGTGCACCCATGTCTTGTCTACTGTAGGGCAGCAGCTGTGTAATTCAGTTCAGCTCAGAGCAGGTCTCTGCATCTCAGCAGTAAAAACAGGGGGGTTGTGTCTCTGTTGGGGCTCAGACTGTTGCTGGCACGGGGAAGCTGCACGGGGGCTCCCAAGCATGGGAGCTTCTTTTGGCAGTGACTTGCTTAGACAAAGCCAGCCACAAGCAAAGGGACACTGCGTGGAGCTACACCTTGGAAGACTGCGACTTGGACTAAACTCCAGGCACCAACCATTACAGGGCGAGTTGCTTGACTTCATCTCTGTTGGAAACATGGAGGGACTTGTTCTCCTCTTCCCCTCAGAGAGGCTGGGAAGGCTCTGGGATCTTCTACCAGCGTATTGGTTTTGTTGGCAAGTCTCAGTCCAGCTGGATCAGACAAGTCCCCTCATTGTGAGACACAGTCCACCACCGATCCCCTTGGAAGCAGTCTCAGCAGAGATGCTCAGGAGACACTGCTCGCTAGGACTAACTGCCCTGCTTGACTAGCTGCTGTTTCATCCAGGCAAAGGTATGTGGGGCAGAGAACAAAAAAGGAATAGCTCGCACCGAAGTTCATCCAAAACTGACGCAGGTACCCTGCAGGATCACCTTCACCACTTGCTAGCACCTATGTCAGGCAGCCTTTTTGTAGGAAGACGCACAAATATCCTGTCTTCCTGCACATGAAGGTCTGCTGGGTCCTACCTCCAATGCACCCAAGAAATCTGAGCTTCCTCATAATAGCGAGTGCTAGATAGATCTTTCTTTACAAACTTATCCCATCTCCTTGTCAGCAATGAGCAACACACATAATCTTCTATCACCTCATCTGCTCCAGATTCTACAGCTCTTAATGGGGAATTGCTGCCATCTAAATTGGACTGCAAACTCCATGGGCAGGAGCCAGTTTTGCTGACTGTTGGTAAAATGCCATACGCACCTCTGTGTCATAATCAAGTCTAAAACACAGCATGACCTGAGCGCAAGGTCATTCCCTTGGGAAGTGATGATGAGAATTTCTGCTCCTTATTGGAGCTCATCGTACATAATGGGCCAAAAGGAGTCTCAAGCTGGCCCTGGCTAAGGAGAAGATGGACCACCAACACCATGAGCAGAAAAAAAAAAAGCACATGAGATCCTAGAAGATGGTCATCGAAGTATTTCTAGTATGTAGTAGAGCAGGTACATGGAAGGACTCCTGCAGAAACCATGGAAAGGGAGAGCCCATCATCACTAGAAGAGTTTGGCTTGTAGAGCCTGGCAATATAAAGGCTAAGCATGGCTGTGATTGCAGTCTATAAACACAGCCAGGGGAAGACACCAGGGAGGGAAAAGTCCCATTTAAACTGAAGGGCACAAGAGCACAAAAACAAATGGATTAAAAAAACAGCCATGAATAGATTTACAGTGGAAGGCCCTCGCCATCAGAGCAGCTGAACTCTCTCCCAGAGGGAGTAAGAAGGGCAAGAATACCAAGAACTATTTTTTTTTCAAGCAAAGTTCAACCAATTTATGAAAGGGGCCATAGAGAATCTGATGCTTACAACCTGAGATAGGACTTGACTGCCCATGAGCAGCCACCTTGGTCTCAAGTTAAAAAAAAAACAAAGAAAAAAACAAAAAAACCACAGAACTAAATACCTGAGGTGACCTTGTGCCTCCCTGGCTGTGCAGAGGGAGAGATGCTAAGGAGGAGAGAAAAAAAACAAGCCAGGGGAAGAACATGAGCAGGAACTTATAGTTAGGGGGAGAAAAGGTACACGCAAAGCCTTGCGCTGTGATAGCCAGACCAGTTTTCCTTCCTGGAGTGCTGACCTGGAGCACCTCCAAGTCCTGCAAAAGGATATTTATTTTTCCGGCCAAGAGCAGGTCTGCCATACACTGCCTGGGGTGAGTCCCATTCTGTCCTCTGTCAAGGTCAGGCAGCTGTGGGTGGCTGTGGGGAAACAACACCAGGTCCCAAAGAGGTCCCAAAGGGATGTTGGTCCCTTTCTTGCTTGGGGACACCTTACAGAGCATGTAGCCGAGCTCAGAGAGCCAACAGCACTTGGGTTACACTGAAGCAGAGAAGGTGCCTAATAAAAAAACATATTTGCTGTCCTCCCTCTCTCCCTCACACCTTTGGGAAGCCAGAATCCTGCAGCGTTTGCATGAAGTCATACAGGAAAAAAAGAAAAAAAGAGCGAGAAAAAGGAAATTCTGTCACAGAGATTAGGAACGGGAAAGCCTTTTTAGGTCACATCATGTCCACCCGCCTCGGGCGCACATGCCGGCTCTGCTTTACCCAGCTCAGGAGCTGGCGGTGCCTCTAGCTCCTCGCCCAGCTCCCAGCAGCAGTGGGAGCACAGACACCCTGCTCGCCGCGATAGCGAGCGATGTGCTGTACCATAAATAAGCCCGGACGGACAGACAGACCAGGCAACCGCATTAATCACATCCGCAGCTGTCTCTGGGCACGGCGCTCTCTGACTACCCTCCGTGCTGCAAGCGGCCATGGAGAAGGGGCATCTCCCCTCACGTGGCAGGAGCAGCCGGTGCCGCTTTGCGTCCGTCCCAGCGGGGGCACAAAGCCCCCTTTCCCCCCACGTGGCAGAGTGGGATAGGGAGCTGGCGCTGCCCGCAGCAGGCCAGGCAACCCCCTCACAGACCCGCCACCCCCAAGCCACCTTCTCTTGTGTTTGTTGCTTCCCCCACACCGTAATTTTTTTATTATTATGTTTTTAAAGCAAGCCCTCGCTCCGGTGCACGTGTCCCCTCGGCACCGTCTCCCGCCCTCCCCTTCTCCTCTCCTGGCTCAGACCTCAATCTCTCCCCAGCTCCGCGTCGCAGCTCGCTCCCTTAATCCCAATGACCTTCTTGCACATACGCCGCAGCCCCAGGGGCAGCCATAGGATCAGTGTCACGGCGAGAGGGCGAGAGACCTTTCCCTGACACCCTGCGAGAAGGGGGCGGGCGGCCTGACGGGACCCCCCTCGCCCTCCCCACGGCTCCGTGAGGCCTCCCAGCCGCTCCTTGCCCCCTTCCCCCTGCGCAGCAGGAAAACAGATTACAGGAGTGGGCGGGAAAGAATTACAGAGAAAAGAGGTTGGGGGGGTGAGGATGAAACGCAGACGGACTGCCAGCCCCACATCTCCCTGCAGCACCCCACCGACCCCACGGCAGCAGAGGGAAACGCCAGTGCTGCAGCACCCGGCCGGGCGCCCCACAGCCCCCTGCCTCCCCCGGCCCTCCACGAAACCACCCAGTCTGCAGGGGGGCAGGTGCGCACGTAACCCCACCAGCCCCAAAAGAGCAGGGAGGGCTCAGAGCCCAGCACCGCTCACCCCTGCCCTCCCCAGGAGGGAGCCCCCACACCAGGCAGCAGCACATCTCCCCCCACATGGCTCCCTGCCCATAAACACAGCTATATGTGCATATATAGGGACACACATGTGTGCACATATATGCAGAGATATACATGGACACACATATGCAGGCATATATAACCATATAGCCAACACATATATACATGGAGATATATCCATATGCATATATGGAGGCATATACACACCTATGTGTGTGGAGATAATACACAGAGAGATATATAGGGTATATATATGGAAATATATCCACATATAAGTGTGCACACAGCTGCATGTGGAGATATGCCCAGGTGCACACCCGTACCCCCAGACGTGCACGCACATGCACACACACATCTGCACACACGCGCGCACATAACACACGCACGGTTACATACGCCCGTGCGTGCGCACGCCCAGAGGGTCGGCGCGGCGGCGGGAGCCCCTCCGCGAGCCCCGCGGCGCCCGGCGCGGCCCGGCGCGGCCCGGCGCGGCCCGGCGCAGCCCCCGGCGCGGCGGCGGCGGCGGCGGCGGCGGCGGCGGCGGCCTTACCGAGGAGAGGAGCCGCAGCAGGGTGTGCGGCTGCCGGAGGAAGGCGTGCGGGTCGAAGGCGCCGCCGGCTTTGCCCGCGCCGAAGGCGCCCCCGTCCATGGCGGCGCCCGCGGGGGTCGGGGTGCGCGGCGAGGCGGCCGGGGGGCTGCGGGCAGGCCGGGCCGGGCCGAGCCGAGCCGAGCCGAGCCGAGCCGAGCCGTGCCTGGCAGCCCGGCGGCGGCGGCGACGAGCCGCGCGCGCTCCCGGCGGTGGGGCGCGCGCCGCGGTGGGAGCGCGCCGGCGGGAGCGCGCACCGCCCCCCCCCCCCGCGCCGCCGCTACAGAGCGGGAGGAGGGGCTGGTTGGGGGGATGTGGGGGGGAAACGTGTGCTACGGCGGTACGTATAGGTGTGTGGGAGGGGTGTGGGGTGGGGGTGTGTATGGGGTGCATGGGAGGAGATGCAGGGTGGGGGTATGTGTGGGGCGTGTATCAGTGTGGGGTGTGCATGGGGTTGGGGGGTGTGACGGTGTGAGGGGTGGGAGTGTGGGGGGCAGTGTGCGTGGGGGTGGTATGGGGGGGAGCTGTGGTGTGGGGAGTATATGGGGGGTTGTGGGGTAGGAGCGTGCGTAAGGGTGCATGGCCGTGTATAGGGGTGCGTGGGATGGCGTGGGGGTGGTGGGTGTGTACAGGGGACGCAGGTGACCGGGGTGCATGGGGGGCGCAGGTGCATTGTGTGGGGGTGTTGGAGGGGGGGTGCATGCATGCACACGCACCTCCCCGAGCCCCAAACGCAGGGCCCCCCTGCCTGCCCATGGTGGGGGACGCTGCCCTGCATCGCGGGCCCCCCCACCCGCCATCCCTGTCCCCCCACAGCAGCACCCTGCCCACAGCGGCCCCCGTGGGGGGTTGGTGCTCGCCTGCTGCGTTAGGGGCCCGTCAGCGCGGGGTGGGTGCAGCGAGGCTGCCCCCGGCCTGCTCTGCGCTCGCAACGGGGCCACAGCAGCACCCAGAAGGGGGTTTCTAGGGGGGAAAAATCCAGCGGTAGCCACGGATCACGTTCTTCAGCCTGGTTCTGCTTTCGCGCTCAGCGGCTTGGTACCGGCAGCCCGTTGGCTCCAGGAGATTCACTGATAATCTGCACTAATAAGACCGAAATTAAAAGTAAACACTTGGGTTTTAACATGGTTTCTTAAGCTCTGCAGTAGGAGCCAAAAGTGCTTTGAATCTGTTATGTGGGACGAGCGACACGGTGACCTTCAGGGAGCAAATCCCGTTCCTCCGCAGCTTCTCGGCTTGCTCTGTGCCCGTGTTTCCTGAGGAGCGGGGAAGAAAAGGAGTGTTTGTCCGTGGATATCACTCGCTCTGATGGACAGGGCTGAAGCCATCCACCTCCCAGGTGCAGGCGTGACCCAGTGCATCTCCAGTACCGACAGGCAAAAGTACAGCCCCCCCTAAGCCCTCAACGCAGTTACTCAGGTGTAAGTCTACACCCTCTGTATAGGCCAGAGACAACTGCAGCTGTAGCCCATCCGAAGGTCACCAACCCAGCATTGGTCCGATTTAGCTTTGCAGACGTGGGGGTGCACGTCAGGGGTGTGCTGAGGCTTAGGGAGCGGAGAGTTTATATAGCAAGGTGTGGGGGTTTTATTACTTTTCAGAAAACCGTGTGAAAGGGGAGGTGCTGCAGATGAGCGAGATGGCACCTCTGTAGCATCTGCTTTGTTATGACCAGCTCCTGGCTTGCTTTACCCACAGAGCCAGTCCAGGTGGGCCCATAGCACTTGCAGCTCTACACCATTACTCAGTTCAGTTTTTAGGATTTAACATTCAGCTCTGCGTTACTTTGGAGTTGCTCTCCACAGGAAGTGCCATGCTGGCTTCAGCTCAGCCCAGCTGGCGGGATGGTGTGCGCTGAGCTCACCACAGCGCTGCAGCTATGTCCTAAGAGACTAGGAGGAAGTGTGGGGTCTGTGGGAGATGGGTGGGAGACATCGCAAACCTGGCACTTCAGCAGATGGACCTTTGTTTCCATGCCCGACCACAAAAAAGTGGCAGAGCACCCCTTTCAAAATCACAGCTGGCCATTGGGCTGAGGTTTGCTGCCGCCAGATTCGTTAGCAAAGGTGGTGTTCGCTTCTTCCTGAGCAGAAGGGTAGCCCAGCTGCTCACACAGGTAAGCCGAGAAAAGATGCTCTGCACCACGTTTCTGCCAGGCAAACTGTGGGACATCTCTAGCTCTTCATTACTGAGATGCTGAACTCAAAGCAGACAGCGGCTTTGCTCAAGACAGCCGGCCAAGCCATGAGACAGGAACTCTGGGAGCACTTCATAGGGTTTTAGAGACTGCAAGAACCAGCAAATCTTCAGGGGGGGCCAGAAATGCAAAGTCACCACATTTGCAGCCAAATTCCCAGATGAAGAGAGAGAGACATCTGGTTTTGCTAAAAAGGTGTCTGAAATGCTCTAGTACTCTGGATTAAGAGCTCTACTGGATTTGGAGCCAGTCAGCTATGTAGAGAGCAAAAGCAACTGCTTCAGCTACAGACCTGTGCGGAAGGAGAGTTTTCCTCTTTTCCGTGCTGCAGAGTACACGAAGGGTGAAAAAGCAGAATGACCAGTTGGATGGCTTACGGCACTGTCGCTTCCCGACTGCACCTATGCCCAGATTCACCTTAGCGGCAACAGAGCAAACTGCAGAAGAATTTGATGGGGAACGTGCTTAACTTGCTCTAGTACGCTTTTGTTCTGCCTGAGTTTGAATTAGTTTTTGTTGCAAGGTCTATGAATCAGCTCCTCCACTCAACAGCTCTGTGTAGGAGTTAGAGGCAGATGTACTGGGGGGCTGAAAGAGTGTTTAAAGCTCACCCTGCACCCTGGTGCAGCACTTGTACTCAGAAAAGCAAGCAGCACTACCTAGTCCTTTGTGGAGCACCTTCAGCAGGGCAGATTGGGGCTCAAGGTTGAGCAGTCCCCCTTCACATCCAGCTGTGCACAGCTCCATTTGGGAGGATGATGCATCCAGGAATAACCATCTGTCTCAACGAGACAGACCCAGCTAGCAGGCTGCCTGGTGCTGCTCCTCCGCAGGCCACATCTCCGTTGACAGGCTGCACAGCATTCCCAGGGATGGTGTGCATAGCAAATAAGTTGGTGCAGCAGAACTGTCATCCCCATTGCAAGTGTCAGGGAGGGCATCACATTGGATTAGCAGATCCCATGGACATCCATTAAAGGCTGGGTCAAATTTGGGTGATCTCCCAGAGTTCATCTTCCACTCCCTTCCACAGGGTGCTCCTGATGGGAACTACAGCAGTAACCAGGCTGCACCCTCAGCCCCCTGAGGGCAGCAAGTTTGCCTAGAGCTTTGCTTTCTCATGAGACCCGAAGTCCAGGCCTCTCTCCTGTTCCTACCGGTTCCCTTCCCATTCTCTGCCAGGTCGGGGTAGGCAATGAAACTGCTTCCAAATGAGGCACCTCTCAGTCTACAAAGGCATTTTCACATGGGTCAGTATGCAGATTTCCTCTGGCAAAGCCAGCAGCATTGGGTTTTACTTAACCTGCAGAGACTAGAGTTGGGGAGGGGAGATGGAAAGTCTCTGGGAGTTGATTAAGCTTGTTTAATACTTGGATATGCTTTCCTTAATTGTTTCACCCTGGATGGGTAACTAGCTTTCCAGTGCTGAATGGCTTATCTCTCAGTTACATGAGTGCAGCTGGCAGCAGGATTTGGCTCTGTTGGTAGGTGTTTGCTTGAACTACTTAATTAATGTTTGCAGTAACTTGATATAATCATAATGTGCAGCACTTACATTGCATATTACAGGTCAGCATCCCAGCGGTGGGAATTCAGATGGCTCCTGTGCTGGTGCTGCGGTCCCACCGTCACCTTTCCCTCACAGAGAGGGGGAGACGTGCTGTAGAGGGGAGGCAGCGCTGCAATCGGCCAGCCCTTGGGGCACTGCCAGCACAGGTATTTGTCCTGATCTCCCCCAGAGGTAGGGGTCTCTGGGTCCGGGTGGTTTGTAACATTTTCCTTTCCCTGTAACAGTCTCAGGGAGATCCTGATGGCAAACACCAGTTGCCCTGTGTGTGGGCAACACCACCCAACTCAGCTCTGGGTACTGTGGTCTTCACTGGCTTGGGTTTGCATCCCCTTTTGTACTACAGGCAGTGCTGAATTAAGGCCCATGTTCTTTACAGTAACCCCAAACTATGTACTTATTCCCCATTCATTTAGCCTCTGGAAGTCACAGAGGTGGGTTTTCTTTGTCAGCACTTTGCTTGTTTTCCACAGATAACCTCCTGGATATATCTAGTACTATCTCAACCATCTGGCAGCTTCATGAGCTTCCTCGGTTTGCTTGTGACATGCTTCCTCGCCCCAGGGAGGTGCTTAGGTAGAAGAATGAGGCCATCAACAGCATATGTGGTGCTGTCCTGGACTGGATGCTCCCAGCTGAGCTGGGCTCTTAGGTTTATCAGCCAGCTTGATTCCTGATGCCATGTCAGTTATCCAAAGCCTGGGCTCAGTCTGTGATAATTCAGCCGAGGCTGGCTGGCTGACCTAGAAGCAACGCAACACCTGGCCGTTTTGACCTACAGACCAGGAGCCGATTCTCCAAAGCATCTGGCTTTCAGATGCTAGAGTCCAGGCTGGATGAGTGCAGCTCTGCCCAGCCCCATTACCCATATCCTGTCCTTTGCCTCTGTGTCCCTTCCAGATCCTTTGGGGTGGCTTTTCTCTCCCCTCCTTGATCAGGAGGTGCAGGATATTTGGGTCCAGGCTCCTAACGTGATGCATGGTGATTTTTGGTTGCTGAGCAATACTCACATGTCAGCCTCTGCTTATTTACCTGGCAATTGGTTCCTAGTAGCTTTACTGTCTGTGTAACTCTCAGGATTAGAAAAGAAAACTCCAGTGACTGCCAGGGCTCTGTTTATCCCATGTGATCCCATCGCGGCATCTCCTGTGGGAGAGGCACTAGCAATAGGGATGTCTGCTCTCCCATTTCCTTGCCTCCACCGGGGCGTAAGCAAGGCATTGCAACAAGCTATTTGCAGGAAGGAGGGATGGGGTACCGGAGCACATTTTCTTGCCTTGCTATCAAAACAGATACTGGTGTTTCTTTTCTCATCCTGCTGCTGATGGGCTAAGAGAGGGAGCAAGACAGCCTGCTGAGGAGTCCTGCAGAGTGGAGCTGGCGGCAGAGAATACCGGGATCCTGCTCGGCAGCTTTGCTGACCTGCCTGGTGGGGTCTGCAGGACCAGCTTACCCCAACCTTCGCGCCAAAGAGAAGGACTACGGCCCTACGTGGAACATCAGAGCCACTGCAGGAGACATTTCGGCAGCAATCGTGTTTCCAGTCAGTTATCCCGCAAAGGTGCTCACATATTTTCAAATCTAGGCAGGTCTGGGAGAGTTTCTTCAGTCTGGTCCTATCCAATTTCCCTGTGTCAAAGGAGGGGGAGTGAATAATTTATCTCCTGTCCTCTAGCTCCCTCCCTGCTCAGGTTTCATCTCAGATCTGCTTCTGTACACTGAAGAGATGCTTCAGCAGGAACTCCTGGATTAGCAAGTTACTGACAGGGACAGAGCCAGCCAGTATCATCCAGTGATACAACTTGTCTTTATGGTGCTTATTTGTATGCTGAGAACAGTAGTAAGTGGAGCAGGAGAAATAATATGTGAATAATGCAAATAATAGGATCAGGTTCCACAGTAAGTCTTACTTTTAGTTCCTCTTTTGCCGCATAACTTTAGCATTTAGATTGTCTTTATTGTTCATTATTAATTCAACAGGAGCACACAGAGGCCGTAATTGAATTTGGAGCTGTGTTGTACCAGGCACCACAGAATTAGGATGCAGTCCCTGAAGAACACGCAGTCAGCTTGAGAACGTGTCCCTGCAAGAAAGAAGAAAAGTTATTTGATGTCTTTTTATAGCTTAAGATATGCAAAGATGCAAAAGTAATGGGTGCCAATGTTAGCAGTGAAATCTATTTGATCTTATTAATTTTTAAATAATCCATGTTTTCGTTTCTTTGTCATTACTACATTTCCTCACGTTATCTAAGTACTGTGTGCTGCATTTTTTGCAAAGTATGAGGAAGATTAGTCAAGCGTCTTTTGAGTTACAGGTCATTACAGTTTCCTATGACTACAGAGCTATTTAATAAAAACAATTAAACATTATGACAGGATTTTCTGTTGAGGCATGAATTCACTCACAACTTTGAACAAGCAAATTATTTTTGTGGAAAAGAAAACTAGTTATTCAAGAAGGAGGATTGCAGTGGTTCACACTTTCTAATGCTATATACATCTGAAAAATGACACTGGGATATCATTGCTTTGGATAATGTCATATAAGAATCACAGCTAAAGACTGATTTAAGAAGTTGCATGTATTTTATTATGTACCTCTCTTTACTTTTGATTTTTCTAATTAAAATTTAACATTACCAGTGTGTCTTTATGTAAGTGCATACATGTAAATTTTCAACAAACTGCAAGCTATTTTATATGTAATTTTTTTCAGGGTCCTTTCTCGCAAATTTCATTTAAGGAAAGAGTTATTTGCTTCGATGAGCATTCTCTTAACCAAGGCATTCAGGACTCTTTTTATATTTCCTGGTTGGTTAGTATATTTTGTAGGGGCAACAGTGGAAGAAAATCAAATATGTCCTAAATCACTTCACAAAATTCAGCCAATTCAAAGCTGGCAAGACAAACTCAGTTACATCATGACATCGTGGACAGCATTGCATAAAGCTGCCATCACACTTCAGTGTCATAGTAACAGAGCTTACAGCAACAGAGCCTGCCTCTGCCTTGCTTTTTCCACTCTCATGAAAGTTGGTGGGCAACTTAACAGCTAGCGTAACATCAGCGAAGTGTGCACTGATACAGCCTTTCCTTTTCCTAGGTTCGTGTTTACTGTTCAAATACAAACACAATTCAGCATCAGTTGCACCAGGTCTTGCTACCTGGCCTCTGATGACCACCTGCCTTTGAGGGCTTCTGCTACTACTGGCACATCTGGGCTCCCAGGCTGTTCTTTCACCAGAGAGGGAGGAGAGAAAGGTATGGGGGAGAGAGAGAACAGGGATAAGGGAGGAGAGCTTCACCTGTAATTTCTTTTTTTTTTTTATGTATAAAAAAGGGAAGATGCTAACATGCTCTTGAGTAAGCCTTAAACAGAACCTTTCCCTTCAGACTTAGGCTGTACTAGAGCCTCAGACTGTTTCCTGCACCTCACCTCGCCATCCAAAATGCAAGCAGGAGAAAGGAGGACCATGCCAACACTATTCTCTTTCCAAAGCACTTATGCATGGATGTGTGTAAAGTCCACTTCAACAGGTGAGAGACAAATTACCCTCTGCAAAACCACATTGCCTACTGAAAACCAAGCTTTGGAGGCTGCGTCAGTGACACAGGTAGACAGACAGGTTGCTAAATAGACAGATGGACATTTATGTTGATTGGCAGCAACAATAAATGAAGAAGTTGAGGTGGATATCACATTTCTACTGTGTGATTTTAACAATGCTGGCTGGAAATGAGAGCGGCTTCTTTTGCTTCCCTTCTTCCTTCTCTTGCCAGATGCTGCTTACTCAGCTTACTCAGGTTCTTGTGACCTTCAAACACCTTCCTATTCGTTCTGCTTATGGCACTTTTTCTTTCATTTGCCTCTTTCTCTGCACACAGCAAGGTTAGTGCCCAGCTGTGATGATGGTTTTTGCAGTATGAGCCCCCTCTTTATCAGGATGGTCTGAGGTTTTCTCAACATGCCACCCAGCCTGGTGCTGCAGGGATGCTCCCTTAGAAAACTGCATTGCTCTGTCCTCTCCTCCTCCCAGCTCATTTTCTTCCTGCCTGTCTTCTCCTTTTACATCACTTTTGTCCTCCATATCTTCACTGTTTTCAGCACCTTCCTCTTCAGAACATCCGTTCCTCCTAATTCTGCTCTTCTTGATGTCTTTCCTCCCTCCCTCCACCCTGTAGTCTTTCTACTTCAGCTTCTTCTTATACTCCATTGCTTCTCTGTGGCTGCCTAGTATATCAAGTCCCACTCCCTGCTTCGCACTCTCCATCACAAGTTAGGATATAGCCTCCAAACTTGTATCCCATGTTCTCTAGCCTATGATTTGGGCTGAGATCCTCTCACATTTAAACAAGCCCCACCTTGCTACTGGTACCTGTCCTATAGCATGACACATCTCAAGCATTTTGACTTCTCCATCAAAACGGGAGTTCATGTCTCGGCACCAGGACACCTCTCCTGAATACAACGCTATGAACACATAAGGAGTTTGTGCATTCAGCTCTTCGATCTTATTCATGTGGATGATGAGGACAAGGACGGAGAGAGAGCACAGCGAAGATGAGGCAGACCGCCTATCAGCGCTGAGCAGACACGGGTCCTTGCATCCCCCGGAGCCTCATGTGCAGGAGGATGTCCATGCCCTTCAAGCCATGCCTGCCCAAGCCCTTGCTTGCCCTCCCACTCACCACTGCTTCGGCGGGCTGGTGGGACAGGAGAAGCCCTGCAAGGTGGGGGCAGATGGGCCTTTGAAGTGGTGGCTCAGGGGACACATGGCTGGAGGGAGGGCAGAAGCAATGGCCTCTGAGGGCGCTGGCCTGGGGTGGCAGGGGGAGACCCAGGCAACTCTGCATCCTGTGGCCTGCAGGGAACATGCCCGTGCCCCCACCAGGAGCCCCCAGGAGAGCAGGGCCCCCGCCAGGCACGTGGTTCCCAGCAGCACCTCCGCGGCCCCTGCGCAGACCTGCCAGAGAAAGGCAGCGTGGCGGCGGTGAGCCCGCTTTGCTGAGGCCCGCGGGCCCCGCTTCTCCCACCACTTTCTCCAGCCACGGGGAGGCCCCTCTCCTGCCCCAGGGCAGCCAGGACATGGTAGAGTGGGCTCCGGCTGACTACCGAGCCCATCCTCCCCAGGGCTGTAGGCCTCCTCCCGCGCTGGCCTGCCATCGGCTCTGCCCTTCACCTGCCTGGAAACCTTCACCCTGCCGGGGTCGTGACAACACAGCCGGTGGCATTGCAGAAGGGGGAGCCGCATGGCAGGGCTGGGAAACACCAGGCCAGCCCCGGAGGCCAGTGGTGGGAGGAAGGGGGCAGGCCTGAATGAAAGAACTGGGAAAGGCAGGTTAACACGGGAAGGAAATTTCAGGCAGCTCCTGGGCCAGCAGCGAGATCGCTCATTTTATTAAAACGGTCTTTACTTGCCACGTCCGTGCTCCATTTCGTCTTCGCGCCAACCCTCACCACTTATGTAGGGCAATTTTCTAGGGTGCTTCGGTCTAAGATGCGCTGGCACAAAGCCATCTAACATCCAGGGGGCAGACGCCAAGCCAAATCCAGCTCTCTGCAGGCCAGCGAAGGACTACGAGACATTAACCTTTTATTTATGTCACCAGATGTCTCACTTTAAAGAGACAAACCAGCTTGCAGCACAGATGCATTAAAAGTTTAGGGGTCAAAGTGTGAAGGTCAACCTGCCCCGGACAATTATAGTGCTGGTGGGGTCATGTCTGTTTTTCTCTGTAGTGGCTACACAAAATACTGCAAGGAGGCAGCTAATGCCGAGTGGGGAAAAGCGGGGCTCCGAAAACAGAGCCAGGCACCCAGACAACACTGCTGGCTCTTCCGGAGCGAGCAGCGCTGTTACGAGTGGCAGCAGCCTTCGTGGGTGGGTTGAGGGGGGCAAAACTGCCCAGCAGCACCAGGAGCAGCAAATGATGGTCAGGCAGGGGCTCACTGAACTCCCCGCAGCAGCTGTAAATGGCACTGAGAAGCACAGAAAACAGTGATGGCATGCTCGGCCTGCGGATCGGAAAAGCCGCTGCCTGCCAAAGAAAGGGGACACGGCTCTCGCCTCGCTAATTCTCTCCCCAGCGGGAGAAAAGCGGATTTCCCCCGCCGGGCGCGGCAGGGCCGCCCACGGGGCGCTGCCCTCCCTCTCCGCCCCGTGGCAGAACGCGGTCCCGGGAACTTTGACCGCATTCTCCACCCGTAGCGCGTGTCATCCCGCGCGCTCGCGAGATCGGGGGGGGGGGAAGCGCCTGCGCAATGCCCCATGGGGGCGGGGTGCCTATAAGTAGGACGCGCGCGGGCTGTTTAGGCCCTTCCGGCGCAGCGCGGAGGCAAGATGGTTGGTGCTGCGGGGGACGGGGGGAAAGGGCGGCCCGGTTGGCCTCACCATCCGTCGCGTATCGCCGCCATCCCGGTCCTCGGCGGCTGCCCGGCCCGGCTCCCGCCGCGCGGGGGCCCCGCGGGTAGCGGCGCAGGGCTCATTTCGGCGCTCGGCCGGGGGCGGGCGGGTCGCCGCCGCCTGAGGGTGGCTTTGTCCGTGGTGGTGCCCGGTGGCCTTTTAGTTCAAAAAATATATATATATTTTTTTTTGAAGAGCTGCTATAAGTGAGGTCTTGCTGGTGCCGGTGGTCTGGCCCTGGTGTGTTTCCAAGTCGGAGGCGCCGAGCCTCCGCGTGAAGAGTGGGACTTTGCTCCCTTGTTTGCTCCTGGTACTGCAGCGAGGCCATGGCAGGGCTGCAGACGCAATAGAGTCTCTCTAGTGATAGAATTCACCAGGTTTTACTGAAAAAGGTCAGATCTCCTGCTTGGTAACGTTATATGTAATGTAATATGCGAAGCAGTGCCTCTGCTGTATGTATACATTATATGTATACATAACATGCGAAGGTACTGTGCTAAGAGTCTTCAGTCTTAATATAGGTGTCAAAATTTGATTTGGCTGGGCCTGAGCACAAGTTTTGCAATTAGTCATAAAAACAGTTTGTTTTGAGCGTGGTAAATTATTTCCTGCTTGATGTAGCTTTTTCTTGAAAAACTACTACTCAGTTTTCCCTGGTATTGATTGCTTGCTCCTTTTTAACTGCATAATTTTTCTTGCTATTCAGAGATGAGGTTGGATGGGTAGTTCTTTGGGCTGAGAGTTCTCAGAATAGTATCCAACTTAGCTCTCATATTATGGAGTGAGACTGCAGGGTTGGTAGTTAAAGAAAACATGTTTGAAATATCTGCATTCTAACCTGAAGCAACTAGCTCAGGGTGGATGTTAAAATGCTGTTTTATTGCAGCTTTTCTAGAATTTTTCTGGACTTTTTTCGTAATGAGTTTTTTAATATTTATTTATTAAAACATAAGGCTATTTATGCTTCTCTATTTCTCAGCTTCTGGGGTGCATTGAAATCAGGATGGCATGCTGTGGCCATGTTAACAGCTTGCACGGTTCCATTACTAGTGGCACTTGGTTTCTTAAATTAGGGCTGAATGGGAGGGGATGTTAAAGAAGTGTAGTTGAAGCATTTGGATAGCAGTATTATGACAATATTGAAATGGATTTAACAAGCTAAACAGCTGATGTTAAAAAGAATTTCTAGAATGCAAAGTGTCTATATGTAGTGTTTGTTTAATGCAAGAAGAAAATTGGCAATTAGCCCTTGAATGTGGAGAAGTGGACCTCTGAAACATGCACTAAAAGCTCATTTTCTCTCCCTAGTCTCACCGCAAGTTCTCAGCTCCCAGGCATGGGTCACTGGGCTTCCTGCCCCGCAAGCGCAGTAGTAGGCACCGGGGCAAGGTGAAGAGCTTTCCTAAGGATGACCCCAGCAAGCCTGTCCATCTCACTGCCTTCTTGGGGTACAAGGCTGGCATGACTCACATTGTCCGTGAAGTTGACAGGCCTGGATCCAGTATGTATATATGTTCCTTTTAATAGGAGAATTAGGTTTTTTCTTACAAATGCTGAAAAATAACCTGCTTATAGGTATCTCTGGATTTTAGTCCTTGCTTGTCTTCACCTAGTTCCAAGCCCTTTTTGAGTGGGAGGAAGGGTGTAAAACACCCAGGCCCCTCCCACTTCAGTGTGAATGATGTCCTAGTGTGAAGACTTTGTCTAGCAGTGCTTGTTTTTTCTTATTAATGGTCCTGTTTGAGATGCATGGTGACTTGCAGAGGAGCCTGATGGTGTGCTTGAGCTGATGGCTTGGTTTAGCTGTACTGTAACAAGCTGCTAATGATGACCTCTTCTCGATGGGCGGACATAAGTAAATCGCCTTTGGCCTTTTTTGCTGATTGTCGAGTCCTGAATGTAGTTCTGTTACTAGCTACCATCCATTTTGCCTATCAGGCTCTGTCCATGTCTGCTGCTGAGCCAGCCTCAAATTTCTGTAAGGCATTTAATTATTACTTGTATTCATCGACTATTTTACCATGCATCTTCCTGGCCTTTGTGAAGAGAACATGGCTCATTCAACCTTTGATATCAAGCATTTGGGGGTGTGAAGGATGGGAGGATGTTTAATAGCGGATACTGATATTAATTGATATACTATATTTCTGTCTTCATCCAGAGGTGAACAAGAAAGAAGTGGTAGAGGCAGTCACTATAGTAGAGACTCCTCCCATGGTCATTGTAGGCATCGTGGGCTATGTGCAGACTCCCCGCGGTCTCCGCAGCTTCAAGACCATCTTTGCTGAGCACATCAGTGATGAGTGTAAGCGTCGCTTCTACAAGAACTGGTAAGAGAGGGGCTTTTGCTTGTTGCCTTAATCTCACTCTACAGTCTGCTGTTTTGCTGGGTTGCGGGTTATGCTAGTACAACTTTCTGAAGCATCTTTTCAGCAATTACTGTTTGGCCTTGATGAGCTAGCCTAATAATGTGATAGGTTAGAGCTGGCTACTTTAGGAGGGTGACAACATAATGTTGGTTAATGCCCTCTTTGACATGAGGGTGACAGTGTTGGCATTTGCCTAAGATCTCCCTAGCAGGCTACATGTGATGAGCTTTCGACGGGCGGACATAAGGAAATCGCCCCTGGCGCTTGTTGATGAGTGTCGAATCCTGACTGTAGTCCTGTTTTCTCAGGAAAGGGGAAGACAAGTGTTACTTCTGATTACTCTTCCAGACACTGTTGTTCTGATTCAAAGTATGCGCATCTGCCTAAGTGGCTCCAGTATGTCTAGAGCTTAGAGCCTGTTTATGAATTTTGCAGGCTGAAAAGAGGTCAGAGAAGTGCAGTAAAGGTCTCATGGGTGTCACAGTAATGATCTTACTGTCAGGCATAGCTCAGACTTACAAGGGGGGAAAATTGCAATATTGTGAAGTGGATAACAATAATGAAAATTGCTTTAAAGGGTTGTTTTTCTGTTCAGACTTTCTCTACAGTATATTGTCTTCTGTACTGTCAATACTAATGTGCTTTGGAATTCATGGCAGCTCCGCTCAGCTCTGGCAAACCTGCCTCTGTCTGATGAGCTCCAGGCTCCGCTTGCCAGTGGAAAAGATTCCTTAGAAGCTGGCAATGAGCCGAAACCTGCTAAGGTGGCAGCTCCTTCCGCTCATCCCCGCTTTCCCAGGGGATCGATGAAGGGCTTAGCCAAACCTTGTCTCTGCTCTGCTCCTGAAGGCACAAGTCCAAGAAGAAGGCCTTCACCAAATACTGCAAGAAATGGCAAGATGAGGAGGGCAAAAAGCAGTTGGAGAAAGATTTCAATAGCATGAAGAAATACTGCCAGGTTATTAGAGTCATGGCTCACACTCAGGTAAGTGTCTGCAGGACTCAGGTGTACTGTGGGAACACCTAAGAGTATGAGCATAAAGCTTGCTCTGTTTCAACAGTCAGGTTTCTGCCCTGTGTTTGTGAATCATGGTATAAATATTAATACTCTTTATTCTGTGCAAAGTATAGGCAGATGCTTATAGTAGCCTCAAAGGTAACCATTAGCAGTTCTGTGAAGCACTGTGCAGGGGAGGCTGAACCGTAATGAGAACTCCTATCAGCAGGCCTGAGTCTGAGGTAGACCTGAGCTCTCTGGATTGCAGCTACAAATGAAAATAGAGCAAGTACTTAATTCTAGGGTGTGTTCACCTTAATTTCAGGCTCAGGGAAGTGTTATGTAGGGGCTGCAAGCACTCAAAGCCCCTTTCAGTGGCTTCTGTCAATCAGCTTGAGGAGGTGTACTGCTGAGTGGTGTGGTAGTTTTTCCCTAGCCATTGCAGTTCACTGCCAAACTTTCCTGGGAAATGCAGTTAAACCTCTGGGTTGGCTGTTAGTGTAATCAGATATACTGCTATGACATTGTTCATTTTATTAGAATTAGCTTCCCATTCTAGGCAGCAGAGGTAGTACTGTGGCTGCTGTTGGTACTTGTCTCAGTCCCTCTGTGCTAAATATGGTAAAGGGACTGTAAATGTGACCTTGCCTAAAGTGCCCTTCAGCATAGGAGGCTTTACCTCCTCCCCTTCTTTGGAGCATGTCTGGTGGCTGTGGGGTTGTAGGCACTTGTTAACTCTGTGTCCCCATGGGTAGTTCGCAGCTTCCAATTATTTTGGCTTGTCATTTAAGCTTTGACAGAACCTTTGCCCTCAGGGTAGGGTCTTCAGTACTTTGAAGTTGTTATCCTGGAAAACAAATATGTTTAGAAGAAATTGATTAGGCCAGGACTTAGAAAGTTGCTGGGACAGCAAATACTACATCCATCTTGGAAGAACAGCAGCTAAATTCCATCCTTTCTATTTTCCAGATGCGTTTGCTCCCACTGAGACAGAAGAAGTCTCACCTGATGGAGATCCAGGTGAATGGTGGCACTGTTGCTGAGAAAGTGGATTGGGCCCGAGAGAAGCTGGAACAGCAGGTGCCTGTATCAACTGTCTTTGGACAGGATGAGATGATAGATGTCATTGGAGTCACCAAGGGCAAGGGATATAAAGGTAAACACACTGTTGATGTTCTCTTTGTGATCAGAACACAGATTTTAATGAAATCCCAGTCTGTTTTTATGAGTACTTGGGCCAAGAGTGGGTGAGGGAGTATTCAACACTGCTGTCGCTGTTCTGTGATGAAACCATGGAATAAGCGCTGGGCACAGCGTCTGACATCTATGAGGAGTCATTCCATGCTGCCTTCCTTCTGAGAACGCAACCCAGGGACAGCTGGGGGAGGGATGTGGGTCCCTCTGGGACAGGCACTTCAGCAAGAAATACAGTTAATTCCTGGTATGTTGAGTCTTGAGCTTATCTTTTGCCCAGGGACAGCCACTTGAAAAGGGTATCTGTACCTTAGTTGAACAATTAGCAACACTGCTGTGTTTTCTTGTTTCAGGTGTTACCAGCCGTTGGCATACCAAAAAGCTGCCCCGCAAGACTCACAGGGGCCTGCGCAAAGTGGCCTGTATTGGTGCATGGCATCCTGCTCGTGTGGCTTTCTCTGTGGCTCGAGCTGGTCAGAAGGGGTATCACCATCGAACTGAAATCAATAAGAAGGTGTGTGCACCTTGTGCCTCTGAACTGCTATGAAGAAACTAAGGCTGGCCAAGGTTACTGCATGACAAGGAACAGATTGGAGAGTTTTGCCATGGTAGCTTAGCTCTGGTTGAATGTAATCTTGAGTGCAGTAACCAGTATTGTCCTCTTGCAGTACGGCTATAACTGCTTGTATTGGCAGGGGCTGGCTGACATTTTGTAGATCAAGAAGCAGAAAGAGGAGTTGCATGTCTTTGCATAGTGTGCAAATAAATGGCCAAGAATGTCTACTTGGAAGAGCTCTGATTCATGTCCTAATAGGATGCTTCTCTGACATGCCAGCTTTGTTAGCTTTATGTTGGACGGCCATAAGATTTCTGTACGATCATGATTTCAAGTACAACAGACACTTTTGTCCAACTCGATGTAGAGTCATTTCCATGTTGGCTGATTTGGGGCCCTTTCGCCTACTGTTTGCTGAGCAGAAATTTTTGTCATTTTAGATCTACAAGATTGGCCAGGGTTACCAAATCAAGGATGGAAAGCTGATCAAAAACAATGCATCAACTGATTATGACTTGTCTGACAAGAGCATTAACCCTCTGGTGAGTTGTTGCAGTTGTAAAGACAGTCTGGTCTTAAATTGCAATGTTACAAGGCAAATGGGATGGGTACGAGATGCAAAATGATTGAATGAGGAACTCTTGAGGGAAAAACTCAGTTGCTGTAGGAGGTGATGTTGCTGAGTCATTCTCAATGTTGAGTTGTGTAACTTTTGCTTATGTTTAATACTTGGCAGCAATATAAAGGGATGCTATAAACCTAGAAATGATACTCATGTAGATAAGGATAATTCAGCAGAGAGAGCAGTTTTTGTTCTGTCAGCTGCTTAATATTGCTGTTCTCTGTAGAAGTCTTGCAGCAGCAGCAAATAAACTGCTGTAGCAAGAAACTTGATCAGTAAAAATGTAATACTGGAAACAATTTCAGTGAATGTAAGAATGGCTGAGACCTGGAAGTAGTATAAGATGTCAAGCTGTAGGCAAACATGATCACTTTATGCAGAGCAGAGAAACCAGAACTGACTGTTGTCTCCTTATTCAGGGAGGCTTTGTCCACTATGGCGAGGTGACCAATGACTTTATCATGTTGAAAGGCTGTGTTGTTGGGACCAAGAAGAGGGTCCTAACCTTGCGCAAGGTGAGTAGCACAGGCTGCTGTGAGGTGGGCTGGAACAGCTTCGGTTAGCTGCACTGCCTGTGATAACAGGTGCCTTAGCTTGCTGCTGTGGGGATTCGTATAGCCAGCTGGAGAGGAAGGCCTAAAGGAAGACTACGGGATACGTACACAAAACCACCTAATATTCATGACCTCAGGAGTAGCATTGAGTACCTTTCCTTGTTATTTTAGTCTAGGCCTGTTTGCAATGAAAGATGCACTTTAGGGTTAAGAATTCTTGTGGATCATCAGGATGCTGGCAGGCAGACTTGAGCTTGCCTCTGCTGATGCTCATGTGGGCTGACCAGTCTTCAGCCTTAAAGACCAAAGGTGCCAGCTGGCTTATCAGCAGATGTTCTTCACGTAGTAATGACTGGAGCTTAGGGTCAGAATAATCAAGGAAGAATTTTTTTCCATGGAGGTGATAATGGAATGTAGCCAGCATTGCTGTGGTGAGGTAAATTGAAAGGGTGCTGCTGCATACTCACCTGGCATCTCTCTTGTAGTCTCTGCTTGTGCAGACCAAGCGTCGGGCCCTGGAGAAGATTGACTTGAAGTTCATCGACACAACCTCCAAATTTGGTCATGGCCGCTTCCAGACAGCTGAAGAGAAGAAGGCTTTCATGGTAAGGATGTGATTTTTCTGGAGCTAAGAAGTTCTTCAGTGTTGCATATTTCTGTGTTGTCTTCTGGCTAATGGCAATTTCTAGCTTGATCTTTGGGCTGCTGCAAGGCTGCAATATCCATAAAACTGTGTAGCTTTGTTCAAGATGGTTTGTCTTGTCAACTTGACTATTTATGACCACAGACAGCAGCTGTGGTCTCATTTCCTCTGTGGCTGCCCTTAGTTCTTGAGAGATGTGGCCCTGTTTGGGCACAAACTGTTTAGTGACAGGCACAGAGCAAGCACCGAGCGCGGTGTCTGACACCTGTGAGGGGTGGCTCCATGTTGCCATCCTTCTGAGAACAGCTCCAGGCAGTGGTGCTAGCAAGCCTGTGAGCTGCAGGCTCTGGATGGCCCTCTTCAACTTTGTCACTTGCTGGGGAAGCAGATCTCTAGTCCCCTGTGCCCTTGCTCAGTATTATGCCCTTGCAGAAGCTGAGTGTGGTGTTCAGCTGCTTGGTTGATGCATGCAAGGTTTTCCCACTAGATGGCACCAACATTTCTTCTCTATTAAATTTTAAATCAGTAATTTGGTGCAATGTGGCTGCACCAAGTTCAGTTTTCTACTGAAAGCTTTAGCTGGGAGGATGGAATTTGGAATTTCCAGCAGGCTATATCATTGAGGACACTTCCTGGCTTAATTTTTTTGAAGCAAATTGGCAGCAGGGGAATTACAGGATTATAATGGGAGGTGATGGGGTCTTCTGTGTGGAATAGGTGAACTGCTGTTAATTTTTTTTTTTTTTCTCCAGGGACCACTCAAGAAAGATCGTATTGCAAAAGAGGAGACAGCTTAATGTGTGGAATTGTCTTGTGTTCTGTGGCCTGTGTGCCCTCAGAGCAAAAAATAAAGACTTTTAGAGAATTAAAATTTGTCTCTTGTTTTATAGACAGTTTTGTGAAGTCTGGTATTCTTGCTGCAGGTCCTGTGGGCAGGACCAGCCAGACCAAGGAAGCGAACAAAGCTCAAATTCATGAGCGCCCAACTAGTAATAGGGTTCCTCTAATGAGAAAGAAGTCATCATTACGGTTTTCAGAAAACAAAGATTTTTCAGGTGGAACAAGGCTCTCATTTGATGCACTGAAATAGTAAAGCAGCAGGGGTAGTAAATGTGGTGTTTGCAATTACTGAGGTATTCTGCATCTTAATCATCTGCCAGGTGTTTAGAGAGCTCTTTTGAATCAAACTGTGATCTTGAAATTAATGAATGGAGCCACTTCAGATTGTTTAAATATAACTAAATTTCATGTGCCTGCCTGGGGTAGGTGGCTGATTCTAGCTGTTGCCATGGAAATTCACTAGCCTCCAAATGGCAGGAGAAATATCCTACATGTTACATAGTTCTCAGATGCAGTTTGTCACTGGCTGTTCATGAAAGCAGTAGAAGCCAGCAGATAATATGACAAATTCCCACCTAGTGTATCAGCTTATTTTCTCTGAATCCTTTCCCTAGCCTTCTGAAAGGCCCTGCCTCCATCCAGGCCTTGTATAATTGTCTGGAAGGAGGGGAAGGGTGGCATTTTCTTGTTGATCCAACTCTCTTAAGTGCATTTCAGGGAGGAGGAGGAAGAAGAGTTATGAGTGTTGATGTTGCATTACTAGATAGCTGAAAATATTCCCTCTGGTCTTGGAGAGAGAGAGTTTGGCTTATGTTCCCAGCTGAATCTCCTAGTGAAGGACAGAGGAGACAGCACTTGCACTATGCATGGATAACTGATCTTGTGTACAAGCACTAACTGCAGTGTACTGCATCTGTGGGAACTGTGGTGCTATACCAAGAAAGGCAGTGGAAGTCCTGAGTGCTTGTGTGCCTCCAGCCACAGTAGTGAGATCACTCATGTTTCAGGGCATAGCCTCACTGGAGGCTGGTGTAATTTTAGATAACTTTGTTAGTGTATCCTTTACTGACCATAATTGGAGACAAGACACTGATTAGGGCAATAACCTTCCAGATTAACATGCTGAATGAGCTGATGCATAGAGCTGTTCTGAGATGAACCTAATCTGATACTATTTGCTCTAATTGAAATAGAGGAAGATGCAGAGTATTTTGTATGGTGATGCATAAAACCTTTTTAAGATTTAAAAGGTAGCCAGAAGGAGGAAAAACATTTACCTTGTTTCCCTAGAAACCAGACTAGATGACTGCACAATCTGGCTGGCTCCCTGTCAGCCTCATTTAACACATGAACCTGTTGGCTGATTTCAGCCAAGTGTAACAAGAGAGGTCTCAACCACTCTTTTTTAATTTCTTTCAAATTGGCAGTTAGGTAGCAGAGAGAGCTGTAAATCAGTAATCCCTCAGTGTAGGAAAGTATAACATAAACCTTTATCCATCTCAAGGCTGAAGCTTTATGAGCAGCTCTGAAGACTGAGGTTTTCCTGCCTAGTAGATAGCCTTTAGATGGTCTTTTTGCTTGGCTGCGAGTTGACTGTTTTAAAGCACAGATTCTAGCTAGCTTAAAAAGTGCATAGCTCTAAAGCAGCCCTGGTCTGTGGCTGCTGCTTTGATTGTACAGTAAGGGATGTCAGAGGGTCCTGGGATTATTAGGATAAATGGTGATGTGTCAGAGATGAAAATCTGTAGCAAGATAAGCATTGTTAATTCTGCCTTGACAAAAACCTTTCAAGTCTTCTCATTTACAAAGTCCCACTTAGTGGCAGGAGCTCCAGGGGTGCCTGGAGAGCTGGTGAACTTATTTCAAAGTGGTAATGACAGTGGAGGGAATTTTTAGTCAAATTAGCACCTAATTAAAAAGAAGCAATTCTGAAGAAATACTATCCTTGTTGAAGATGTTCAGTGCGTGGCTAATGGGAAGGGCTGTTTCAGCTTGAGCCCTAATGCCAGACTTTGATTTGTTTTTGAAGTGGCAGGTTGTTTGCTGATAAAACTGCATGGGGAGAAAAAAAAATGCAACAGGGGTTTTTAATCCCTTTTTGATTCTGAAATCCCAGGGACAAGAGGATACCCAAAGTCAGGAGGTGGCGCTGCTCCCTCTGTGGATGGCAGTGGCAGAGAGTGTGCAGGACACTTGTCCCCAAGGGCCTGGCCCATGGGGCTGGGCTGAAGGCCCTGGCTGCTGCCTGCTTTGCCAGCAGTGTCCCAAGCCTCCTGGGGGACAGCCTTTGGGAGCAGAGTCCTGTGACACTGGTTGAGGGTGTGCTTGCTGCCCGCGGAGCTGCCCTGCAGGGAATTGGGGCTGCCCCAAATCCTATCCCTGTCCCTCATTTGTTGCGGGCCAGAAAATGTTGTGGGGAGCCTCATGCCAGCTCTGCTGCCCTGCGCCTGCCCCTGCACCACTGCTCCTGCATCAGCTGAGGTGAGCTGGGATCTCACCACCCTTTTTGGAAAGCTCTGTGTGCGCTGTGTTTAGGTTACTGTGTACACAGGACTGCTTGAGCCCTCTCTGCCTCTTCGTGGGCTTCTCTGAAATGGTCAGATGCCTCCCTGGTACTCTGGGCATCGGGGTTGGACCAAGAGCTTCCTGTATGTGGACCTGCATCTGGGAGCACAAAGCAGTGGAGGCAGGATGAGAAAGCTGGAGGACTCTGGGCTGGAGTTGGGGACCATGTGCATGTCTACCCAGCCATCCTCTTCCCTAAGCCTTCCTCTGTCCTGAGCTTTGGGGGCAGTGACCAGCAGCAGTCAGTGCTGCCACATCGAGTCCACACTACACCTTCAGCCAGCAAGACAAAAAATGGTTTCTCCACCCTAGAGCCCAGGTTGCTGGCAAGCAGGGCAGAAACACGGCTGGGTTTTATGATTTTTCCGACCTCTGTCCTCTGGCTCTCCCCTTTGCCTGTGAGCTGTTCCTCCTCTCTGCTGAGAGCCGTGGGGACGGGCATGGCCCTGACCCCCCACTTATCCAAAATAGCATCGGGCCATGTGGGAACATGCCTTGTCCCAGCTGGCGCTAACGGGGCAGCTGAAATCCACCCAGCTCCCCCAGGAGCACTGCGTCTGGGAAGCCGGAGATGGGTTTCTTCCCTTGCATCCCCGGTGTCTGGAGTCCACGGCCTCAAAACCTGTGCTCCCCAGCTGCCTGCAGCACGGGGGTCAAGACCCCGGCCCGGGGGGCTGCTTTTATAGCCTTCCCGGGGCACATCTGGCTCCGATGCTGCCTCTTTCCCTCACCAGAGATGAAACAAGACGCAGCTGCAAAGTTCGAGCAAAGACGTTAGAAGCGCGTTGAGGATGCCTTAGGGGGAGAGAGCGGGTTCAAGTCGGAGGTCTTTGCTCTCGCAATTAGCTTCACAAGCGGCCCAGCTGACACCGCTGCCTCGCGCCCCGGCGCCCGCCTTTGATCTGAGTGACAGGCGGGGAGCTTCAAGTATGCTCGACATGGAAGAGGAGCGTATTAGCGTGCCCCAGGGGAGGCGCGACTCGGGTTCATGCAGCACGCGGCTGCTTTCAGTGGCGCACAGCGAATCCAGAAGGTCTCCCCGCACGTGTTGCAGTTTGTAGGGCGGCTCGGGCAGGTTGGAAGCAGCTGCTGCTCCGTCCCAGTGCTAGCGGACCAGCGAGGCCTCTTCCAGCACAGTGGTGGTTTGATTTGCAGGCCCCCTAAGTGTTTTCCTGCAAAAAGTGCAAGCCCCGCCAGTTTTGTACCTGACAACCGTCTGGCTTCCCACCAACCCTTAGAAGTACCTCAGCGACCCACAGGGTGGAAACGGCAGCAAGAGGCCAGGGGATAGGAGGCTGCCACCACTTGCTTGGGGACAGCAGCCTCGCTGGCTCTGCCAGCTCACTTGCACCCTCCTTATGCCCCTCTCATCCTCCAGGACACTCCCTGGCCTCAGAGCTGTCCCCACTGCCGGCGTGCAGCAGGCTGAGCATCTCCACTTTTGACCTCAAGTGTATTTTCAAGTGTATTTTGGGGGAAAATCCCTCTTGCACAGTCGTTTCTGATGCCCCCTCCTCCCCCCCCCCCGATGATTTCCACATTTTAGCATCATGAAGATAGGGCTTTGCAGGGCTCAAAAATAGGATGGGACGCCAACAGCCGCAGTCGCGCCAAGGTGGCACAGCAAGGCATTTTTGGCTCTGGCTGGGTCACCTCTTGGGATCTCACATGCTAATAGTTTGCTTGCTTCTTGGTGGCTTTGACGGCTGCCTCTCCATCGGCATGGCCACAGGGCTTGGCATTGGCTGGGGCCGCCTTTGGCATGGCCCTGCTCTCCGGCACCGTCCCGGCCCCATCGCACCTCCACCGCGTGCCCCTGCCGCCGGCAGCTCAACTCCCCGCGGAGCACCGCAGCCTGCCTTCGCCGCAGCGGCGTCCCGCCTTGCTCCCTGGCGAGGCGCCGGGTTTACGGGAGTCCACGTGACTTTTGGGGAAGTCCTTTTGCCTCCCCCCCTTCCGCCCACCCCAGCTCGGTGCCGGGGAATCATGTGTTTTTGCAGCAGCCGTTCGACAAAGCGGGGAGAACTAAATATATCCCCCTGCTGCCTCCCAACTTCCCCAAAACAACCAGCACGGGGACAGTCTGTGCATTCGGGCTGCCGTGGCGTGAGCTGGTTTCAGCGAGGCCTCAAGGCCCCATGAAGCTGCCCCCCCCCCCCCCCCCAGCACGGGGTAGCACTTTTCGTGACCAGCTTGGCACCAGATCCAAAACCAAGGCTCTTAGCATGCAGAAGAGAGAAAAAAAATATGTATTTTTATAATTCTCTGCTTGCATCAGGGCAGGGTAGTACTCGGGGGGGGGGGGGGTCTGGGTGTCTTGTGCCTCCAGGGCATGGTGGTCCAAGAAGGTGGCTGCCACCACACTGGCAGCACCAAGGTGCCTCTCGGGGGCTGCTTCAGGCTCTCTCAGGCATCGTTTCACACCCAGCTGTCACTTTAAAGGTTTTTTTTTTTTTTTTTTTTTTCCAAAATTTCCCTCTTGACACCAGCCCAGCAGTGACAGAGACTGAATTTAAAACCAAACAGAAAGGCCAGCTCCTGCTGCACACGTCTGGTAAGACAGACAGCCGAGGATCTCGGTGAGAGAAGTTGCTCCCCCCTGAAAGTGTATCCTCCTGCCAGATTTGGGAGGGAGAAATTCCCCTCAAATTTTCCAAATACACATCGCAGGGCATTTCTGCCTTATGCACCGCTCTTATCTGGACTATATTTGGATTAAAACCAAACTTTGGGAATTAGCCAGTATCTGGGGCCTTGCAGGGCTGCATCTGTTCGGCAGTGTTGATCATGGGAGGTATTTATAATCTTTGTTTAGTTACAGAAGACTGGACGCCCAGTCCCACTTCCCCACATACAATGAGATCAAACAGCTCCAGGACATTTCCTCACTCCTCGCAGACGAAATCCCTGCATCTGCCTCCCCGGCGGGCCCTGTGCTCCCACCCTGGCCGCAGCCACGGCCTCTTCCTTAACCTCGCACCCCTCCCATGCCGAGGCCCAGCCCCTGAGGACTTCGGCCCTGTTAGGGAGACCCGCGTGCCTCCCTTCAGCTTGGTGGGTGCTCCCGGCAGCCAGCTCCTCTCAGAGGATCTCCGTGGCCTCCGTTTGCTAGAGTCAGGCAGGTTTCCTCTTCGGTACAGCCAGCAGTTGGCCTAAGCCAGGTTTGTGACGGTCTTTGGTTGCAGAGATTGGCCCCAGCCTGCAGGACTAGGGCTGACAGGGGCTCTCCTAAAAGATGTCCCCTGCACCCAAACTTCAGCCTCCTGCGTGGGACGTCCCTCATCAAAGCCAGAGAAACATGTGTGGGCAATAAATTACGCTGCTCATTTCCAAGCTGAACTTAGTAAAAACTGAGAAGCTGCTGCTTTCACTAATGGCTTTTTCAGCCCCTTTCGCCCTTCCCCAAGCTGAGCCCTACCGCTGCGAGGAGCCAGGGCTGCGGCAGCTCTCCTGCAGGCCGGCCACCTCTGCTCTTCCCCTGTGAGCTCCCCCTGCTCTTCCCTGTCTCACCTTCCTTGCCCCTGCCATTTCTCCCGGTGAGCAAGTTTTTAGTGTTATTATTATTATTATTGGGGTCAGGATCCTCCTAACCCCGCGGGGCTGCCCGGCTCCATCATGGCAAGCCGGCCTGGCGAAGCAGTGGCGATGCCTCCTCAGATGCTCCCGCAGCTCGCTGGGCGCCTCCTGGCTCTGATCATGGCTGCCAACAGCAGGGCCTCCCCGCTGCTGAGGCTTTCTAAGGTTTGGGAAGCGGGGGTGGTGGTGATGGTGTTGCCTTGGCCCCGAAGTGGGGGATTTCCTCACTCTTCGTGTTTCTCTGCAGACCTCGTGGGCGAGGGGAAGTGGGTTTGCTCATGGCAAAGGGCAAGAAATCCAGTGACGGCAGCCTGCTCTTGAGGGAGGACAAGATAAAAAGATGAACTAGCAGCGCCTGGCTGTTCCTCTCGGGCGAAACACCTCGGCCCTGGCCAGTCGTGCTCTGAGCTTTCAGCTGAGCTGTCCAAAGGGCTACCCCAAATCTCTCTCCTCCTGCACTCACAGCAGTCCTGGCTGTGTTGCTTCTCTGGAGGGGTCTGCAGAGGTGCAGAGTGGAGAATGCCACGTTTCTCTGAAGTCCTCTGCACTTTCATCATTTGAAGCCCAATCCAGTTCCCAGACATCTTTTTTGCCCAGGGTGCAGAAGTCATGCAGACAAAAACACCACCCTCCGGCCAGCCTGGGTGATGCTCAGCTGCAGTCAGGCTCCCGCTGCAGGCACAACCTTCTGGGAAGCTTTGGGGAACGCCGGCCTTGGTGACTCACTTGCCCGAGGCCATGTAAAAAGCCTCGGAGACAGAAAAGAGCACAGCTCCAAGCACCTGCCTCCAGGGCCAGAGCAGAGCCCACATCCTCCTGTTCTCCTCCCGGGAGCCAGCGATGTTGCAGCCTCCAGCCTTTCTCCTTACAGCTGGTTGTGCAATGTCCACTTGGCACCTGGACCGCAGCTCCTTCCCCCTTTCGACTTTATCCCCTCTTCCACTCTGACACCGCGGGGACATGGGCAATGCCTGCACTGCATCTGACTGTTCCCATGTGGAGGGTGCAGGCCAGGCACACGGCTGTCACTGCTATGGGGGACAAGAAAGCACTAATAGCCCGGGCTCATGGTGAAGGGAAGACAGGAAGGTGCACCTCAACAGTTTCTTCCCCCCCCCCCCCCTTTGCACCAGGTTGAAAATCTTCTAAACCTGTCCCACACCTCCCTTCTCTTCATCAATGTCTTCATCAGTGCCATGATGAAGAGCAGGGATAAGAGAAGGGGGAGTGACATCCCTGCTGTGGCTTCCTGCTGCTTCAAACCCCACCCCAGCAACAGGCCCTTGCTGTGCTGCTGCTGCCCAAACAGGGCTCTTTGGAAATCTGTGCAGCCCTTTCCCAAAGGCCCTTTGGCCACCAGGATGCTTTGGGAGATGAGCGTTCATAGCTTGGCCCAGAGCAGCCCCGAGGTCCCTCTGCCCCGAGACCTGCCTCTGGCACAGGTCTAGCACCACAGGTTTGGAAAAAACAGGTGCGCCAGCCACCAAGAAGCACCGTGGCACATTTGCTTTCTAATCTCTTCCAGATGTCCAAGAAGACGCTGGCTGGCTGGCCGGAAAGATCCTCCCAGGCCCTTTAGAGCTCTCCCTCCTGGGAAGCCCCTCCAGCCCCCCAGCTTGGCCTCGCTGCCCCGGGTGAGGGCGAGGGATGCCGGGGGGGCCCCGTCCTTGGCCGCTCGCCCCGGTGCGGGCCCAGCTTGGCCATCTTCCCGCGGGTGCTGTGGGGCGCTGGAATCCGGCACGGCCCTGACGTGTGTGTGCGGCGGCTGCGGCTGCCTGTGCAGGCGTCTCCTCTGAAGCCCAGCCAGGAATTCCTCCCGCCTGTTCCCGCAGCCCCCAAGCGTGGCTCCATGGCGTGCAAGGAGAGTGTGGAGGAGATGGGGGGGGGGAGGGGGGAGACCGCCACCATGGCCATGGGTGCGGCAATGGTGCCCTGCAGCAGCCCCGGCTGAGCACCGTCAAAGGCCAGCAGTCCCAGCACTAAGCATGGGGTGGCCCCACCAGGAAGGAGAAACGTCCCCACGGCAGCCCCGGCTGCTGGCAAGTGATGAGCAGGACGCCTTGGCCATGATGCCCAGCTGGGCGCAGCATCCCCTCTTCTCCTTCCTCGTTTCTGAGAGGGCTTTCCCTGCGGGGACATGGAACTGAGCCCCGGGGGGACGCTGGCCATCTGGCAGGAAATGTTGGGGATAAGCAGAGCTGCATTTCCCACTGCCTCCCCAAGCAAGCACCGGCTGGACACATGCTCTTGCCTGGCTGTAGAGCCCAGGTTTCACTCTCCCACCCCAACCTCCTCCTCCGAGGGACACCCTTGCCACCTTCTCCCAGCAGCCAAGCCCTCTACCCAGTCCGAAACTCGTCCCCACCTGCTGCAGGAGAGTGTGCAGGTGAAGGGTGCAATGCAGGGCGCAATGCAGATGACTTCAAAGCTTTCCCAATGCCAGGCCTCATCGCTGCTGTTTGATGGAGAAACTGAGCTGTGGAGGAGGAAAGCTCATGAGGAGAGCCCAGAGCCTTATTTCCAGAGCCACCTTTCCTAGAGGCAGGAGAAAGCAAGAAATGCCTGGGCTAGAAAAACACCTGGGAGGGAAGGAGTATGACCCTCCAGGCAGACGTCCGGCCCTGTCCACACAGGGGGATAGAGGAGGACAGGAGACCCTGTGGCTGGTCGTCCTGAACAGCTCATCTCCTGAGCGGGTTTCCTCTCCCCTCTGCCTCGCACACCCTTCCCCAGGTGTCCCTGGTGCCGTGGGGGCTGCTGGTGCGACTGTAGGCAAGGGTCGCGGCTGCTTTTCATGTCCTCCCCCCTCTCCCCCGGCCTCTCTCACGCTTGCTCTTTCAGCAGGTTCCTGTGATCTCCAGGGGTAATTACAGGTGTCAGGTTCGGGGCAGCCAAGAGGGGATTTTGGAGGAGGGAGGTAGCAGGGAGCAGAAGCAGATGCCTCTGTGGAGCGAGGATCAGGTCTAAGATATTTTCCCTGCACAGGGGTTGATAATGGTGGGAAGGAAAAAAAAAATCTGGCTTTGCCTGAGGATGCTGTGGCTGGAAATGAGATGGGCTCTCCTCCCACAGCGCCCCAGAGCCAGCCAGAGCAGGCAGCACCAGGGTCCCCAGAGCGTGCTGGGGTGTCAGGCCATGCTCATCACATGGCGGGTAAAAATGCACGCGCACCCCCCCCCCCCCCGAGCCTTTAGCATCCCTTCTTCATCAACCTGAGCCATCCTCCTAAAGGGAAACCCTAGCTAAGGCCCCCATCCCTCCCTCCTCCTCCTGCTCCTGCTCCTGCTCCTGCTCCTGCTCCTGCTCCTCCTCCTCCTCGCGCCGGGGAGCCAAGCTCTCAGTTGGGGCTGAGGGCGAGACGCGTCCCCCTGGGGCAGGGGTGCCGGATCAGGGCACTAGGGGCGCAGCCGCCGGTGGAAACGGGGCAGACGGCGGGCGAAGAGGGGGCTGCAGGCGCCTGCCTCCGCTGCGCTCGCTCCGCCGCCCACGCGCAAACCCGCACAGGTAGCGGGCCGTGACTCAGCTGCCGGAGAGAAAGCGTGGCAGTGCCCCCAGGCACCCTCCAGGAACGCAGAGCGTCTGATTTTAACCCATTTCATTTCCACGTGGTAAAATGCCCCCTTCCCACTGAGTCCCGAGAGGTGTGTGTGCCCCAAAGCTTTTCCTCCAGCCCTGCCTCTCTAATGACAGCATCCAACAGGGTCCAATTGCGGAGAGCTCCTCTCCTTGCGGGCGGCTTTCCCTCTCCTTCACGTTTCTCTGCAAAGAGTTTAACGTCTCTTCACTTCAGTACTTTTCCCCTCCCTCCTGGCCCCAGGATTAATGTTTAACCAAGCCCTTTGCTAATTAAATATCGATGACCTCAGGCAGGTTTTGTTATCGTCTCCAAACACCTGATGCATGTGTCACCAGCAAGAGCTTTTCTTGTCTCAAGTACATTGGCAACCCCTGAACTTGAGCTGGCTTTTCCCTTCCCACCCGCCGGCCGCCCCTGCCTGCAGGTTGCCGAGGCAGGCAGCAGCAGTTTCGCTGGCTGCCGAGCGCTCGTGTGGGCTTGTCATCGCAGCTTCTAATCGTACAGGGTGACCACAGCAGGAAGAAAGGAGTGCGATTGCACCTACAGGCCAAATGGACCACACAGATATTCCTCCCACCCGCTCCCCTCCCGCTAAGCTCGGACATTTCTCCCCCCCTCCGTCACCAGGCACTGGCTGCTCACTTTTCTCTCCACCTTATATGTTCCTTCTCCTGCCCAGCTCTTCCCACCAGACCTGGACTTGCCACAGGCCTGGCTGGGGCTGCGTTGCACTGCTCTGGGGGTTTGCAGACAGGCACCCTCACAGCAGAGATGGAGGGCAGGAAAAGAGGAAAAAGACCCCGGGTGCAAGGGGCTCTTTTAGTCCCCCTTTTCCCTTCCTCTCCTTCCTCCTTGAATACTTTCTTTGTCTCCTCACACCCCTCATGACAGTAAATGCCTTGTCACATAGTGAAACATTGGCTTAATTCGTGTTAAACAAGAGCTTGTTTGTTAAGCTGGTAATCAGGATAAAAGAAACATGCAGATGAAGCAAGACATGATTAAGACAGGGAGCGACACCGGCCCACCTGGAGAGGCAAAGCTGGCAGGAGGATCCCACGGGCAGCCCACTGCATGCGTCCAGATGGCGAGGCAGCTCCACCCCAGAGTCTCCTCTGCGGGAAGAGCAGGCAGGACAGCTTGTGAAGCCCAACAGCCAATTGACTTTTCCAGTCAGAGCTGTAAGCCACCACCACCACATGACCAGCACAAGAGGACCCAAACCTTCCTGTCCCACCCTGGTGCGCGCTGATGCACAAGCTGAGAAACACATGGGCCCCTTTGCCACATCCTTGGGCCAGAGCCCTGGCTAAGCAAACTCAGCTTGAACTGATGGACCTTTTTCTTTTGGGCTTAACCTTTGATTTCCCATCCATGAGTGGTAGAAACAGCTTTTTTGTTCATGATGCACAGCATGGCTAGGACCTCAGCTCTCCAAAATGCCTCCTAAACTTTGCAAGGGCAGCAGCAAATCCCATGGCCTGCTTCCCCTGTCCCTGCTGGACAGGTTGGGGGAACAGCACCAGGGTGTTCGGGCATACAGGTCTGCATTTGAGGGCCTCCAAAACTGGAGCTGAATCCCTTGGCAGCGCTCAGGGACAGAGGGTGGAGAAGAGAAAAAGGAGTAGGGAAGACAAAAGGAGAGAAAGGACAGACTGGGAGAGTCAGAGATGTCCTGGGGGATTGTCAGAGATAATACAGACTTTTATGGGGCAGATCCATATCCTAGAAGAGTTTGGGAAAACTGGCCCACTGACCAGGAGGCAGCAGACTTCTAAAGGAGCATATGGAAATGGAGGGGACTCCTCAGGAATTGCACAGCAGCTTGGGTTTCCTGCTGACTTTTCCAGCCTTGTAAACAGTCTCCGAGAGCTAGTTGCTCAAGGATGTCTCTCAGCCCTGCAAAAATTCTTGGGGCTGGTTTTCTTTGTGGCGAACAGCGGAGACTTCATTGACATCATTTTTACACTCCAAGGTATAAATAGCCAATCTAAAAAACAAAGGAAATTCCCCATGAAGACCATGTAAGGCGGAGCTGCAGTTGCACCATTTATTTATTAGCTCACTGTAGCTATTTCCTGTCTCTGTTGGTTAGAGACCTCCTACGCTGGCCAAAGTTCAGAGTTCAGCTCTTCCATTCTCACCATGAAATCATGGATAAGCCACGCTGTTGATAAATTGGGGCTATAACCCTGTTGTCCTCACAGGACCACCTCATACCTATCGTTGGCTTCGCTCCTGTGGGTTGTTCCAGGTCCTGGGCATCTGCTGGACACCCCAGAGCCACTGCAAAGTGCAGTGGTCCTCTCTGCTCAGAGCAGCAAGGTCAGGTCTAAGGCTGGAGGGATCACTGCAGGTTGCTTTATCAAGTATAATGGGGATAGGGCCTTTCGCAGCCCACAGTGAAGGGAAAGAGTTGTTGTAGACATCAGGCTGGACTCAGCTTCCCACTCCCAGCTTTTGTCTGCAAGCCTGGCATCTGCTGGGGGTTGCAGCAGAACTTCTTTGAGGTTTTCCTTCTCCAAGCATTGCGCAGGGCGTCTCTCTTGTGTTGTTCTACTGTCAAGGCACGTGCTGCCCTAGGAAGCTCCAAGAGGAAGCAGACACCGTGATGCTCACCATTAAAGTGAGGCAAAGTGGTTTCCAGACCGTAAAGCCAAGTGGGAAGGAGTACAGGCGGTTTTTGTTTTCCAAAGTCAGTTTTTGCTGGCTAGGGTCCCTGTCTGATTTATTTTGAACTCAGCTAGGACTGTCTGAAGCTGGATCTCCTTTAGTTCCTGCATGAGGGATCATGGCTGTGTATAGATAAGCACTACAGTCTCAAAAACAGGCATTAACTTTCCAGCCCCCAAACTGCAGGTCTCTGCCCTGTGAGGAGAAGGGAGCACATGGTTAGAGGTGAGAAAGCACCTGCAAGGGGGATGGGCTGCAGACACACGCATGTGCATGAACCCAGCTTGTTAAACAAGCCAGAGCAAGGCTATAGACACATCTTCTTTGGGATCCAGCTGTGCTCCCTATCTACAGCTTTCCCAGTGCTTGTCACTGCCTCCAGATCTGCCAGCAGATCAGTTTGTGCATGTACTTCCTAATTTGCTTCAGGCAAAATCAGCCAGGCTTGCTAGGCCCCTTCTTTCTTCGCATCAGCTGCACCGGCTGGTTTTGCATGAAGAAAATCAAGCGATGCTTTTATCCATGGCTCCATCAGCATGCTGGAAGGGTGGGAGCTTCTAGGAAGGATGTGGTGCTGAGCAGCTGGGGACCAGGGGCTCTTCCAGGAGCAGAGCTTGGTCTAGGTGAGGATATCTGTCCATGGTCTGAGCATTCCCCAAATCTCAAATCTCCATCTGGGATGCTAAGCAATTCCAGCTCTCCCTTGGGCATGCCAGAGCCGAGGGACAGATGTGCATGTCCAGCCAGGAGTGTATGGGAGCATGTTTACAGGAATTTGTATCCCTCTAAGAGAAAATAGCAGCCAGTGAGGGACAGCTAAGGGACATTTTCTCCGGTCATGCCTACCTGCAGACCAGCTCTGCCCCAGTGGGGTGCAAGGTGGTCCTTAGACACATTAGCACAAGAGAGTGCTCCTGAGTCCTGCCTGCAAGCCAGAGCTGCCTTGAGCTCTGTCCATGGATGAAGCTGGATTGCAACTGCTTTCTTTCAGATGCCCCCTGAAAATGCTCTTTCCCCTAAGAAATGGAGTTGGATTTGAAAGGAAGAACGTGGCTTGGTCCCTGCTGCTCTCTTGACTTCAGGCGCAGATGGAGACTGGGGATAGAGTCTGGGCTGGTTTTGCTTGCCATTGTCGTCAAGGTGCAGGGATGGATGGATCTGCCCGTGGGCTCTAGGAGTTCCCCTCTTCTGGCTGCTTATTCTCCTGCCTGAAATTCCCATCTTGTGCAAATGGCCCCAGGGCTGTCTAGGCACAAGGGTGCCAGAGGTTGGCACAGCTGGGGGCCCCAGCTAGATCTGACTCAGGGGAAGATCCCAGCCAACATACTGTCTCTTCAGTCATTGTTATCAGGGTAATTCTCAAGCAGTTCAAATCCTGTTTTTGTGCTGATGTTGCCTAGCTCTACAGACATGAGGGGGAGAGAGAAACACAGGAAATTGCAGCAACGGAAGCAGAATCATCTCCTGGAGAGAATGAAGAGCTGCTGACGTGACCACAGGAAACAAAGAAGGAGATTCAGAAGGGCTCGTGCACAGGCTTACGCCGTAGAGAGCTCCAACAAGTCATCTCAGTCCTAGCCTACAGCACACCTCCCTTCAGTCCTGCACACTCTACCTCTTTCCAGACCTGTCTCCACCCCAAGCCCAACGGGCAGAGCTCATGGGAACTCCCAGCAGGGCAAAATGCTGCCTTCGTGGATGGCAAAACTTGGCTTTGACTAAAGAAATCAGGATTTCTTTAGAGGTCAAGGCAGCTGCAAAATCGCTGCTAGACTTACCATGCCCCCAGCAGTGAAAGGAGACCTCAGAGGAGCCCGGGGTAGGCAAATGAGGAAACGATGGGCTAACACAAATGCTTTTGGTCCAGTCTTGGTGACGGAGATGTCCTGGGTAGGAAGGCCCTGGGAGATTTCCTTTAACCTGGCCCCAACTGCAGCAAGAACTTCAGCTCTTGCGGCAGACTGAAGACAGCTGTGGGAATACAGCAGCATGCTGTGGTGGCGTGGGCGCGGGTCTCACTACTATCTCACAGCTCTCCCCCACTCCACCCCAAAATGCCAGGGCAGCTGTCGTTGTGTCTCACATGCACAACGGGCCTTCTGTCCCGCAGGCACAAAAGGAAACTTTGAGCAAAAAGGCCAGAGGGCCTGGCTGCTGTTCTCACCCAGAGCCGGGAGGAGCGCATGAGCCCGCACCCTGCACAGTCACAAGCAGTCCCTGTCCACAGCCACCAGTCCACAGAGCACTGTGTCTTGGGCTCACCAGCGCTGGACCTGGCACCTGGTAAAATGCACATTGTGGCTTTGCAATGAGCTTTCAGGTCTATTTTTCTGCACTTCTCCAGCCTAAAATAGCAGCCGTAACTTTATCATGCTGGGATGCAAGCAGGTGCTTTGCAATCTTCGACCAAACCAGTGCCGGACACTGCCTGGCTGCTCTGTGCCACCCCGGGGTAATGCTGCAGATTCCTCCGTGTGGGTCCCAGGCTGCACAGCCAGACCAGCCCTTTCTCTCCCTGCCACTCTGCCTCAGCTCCCTGCGCCGCCCTCCAGCATGGCGCTCAGCAGGGAGGTGTGAAAACAAGGAGCCTAGCAAGGGCCAGGTGAGTCACCACCATCAGATGTGGAGAGCAATGTGGGAGGAGCGGCGTGGCTGTCCTTTTCTCCTGAAAAGGAGAGCTCCTGATGAGGAGAGCTCCTGATGAGGAGGAAGCTGGCAGGAAGGAAGGCCTTGTTTGTCTGTTCCCAGAGCAGAGCAGGAACTGCTATATGAGGATTTACCTTACCTCAGTATCAACTCCGGATGCTCTTCACTGACTTCACCCACTCCCGTCGCTCCCTGTTTAATCCTTCTTTCAGCTCCTGCAACCCTGCACTTCACTTTGCTAGTGCTTCCTCTCCCCCAAGCTACTCCAGCATCAGCAGCTGGTTTCTGCTAGGCTGTGAATCCTCTTCTGGCTTCTTAAATTCCAAATTTATCTGCACCTGCTCTTCCTGGATGGACCATATTTGCTCACCATCCATCAATCCAGCAGCCAGGCTCTGCCCTGGAAGGCAGCATGTCCCATGTCAAGGCCACAAGGCTCTGCTGGCCCAGGAGAGCAGGGGAAAATGTTTGCAGATGGTCCACACAACCCAGGGCTTCCAGCTAAGGGAAGCATGCCACAGGTGGTGGCTGGCTTGTGGGAAACTGAGTGCTTGTCACTGACCCAGCTTGGAAACTGGGGGGTCAGGAAAAAGAAAATTGGGGTTCTGTGTCTACCACTGACACATCAGCTGTTAGCAACACATTCAGACCCTCTGTACCTTGGTTTGCTCTCCTGTATAGCACATAAAGCCCATATCTCATTCAGTGTTGCACAGTTGAAATTGTCAGCATCCATGAAGGACTCGTGCATAAGACCATGACACAAAAGGTTTCATTTGCTTTGTAGACTCTTGCCTCCTCTGTTGCCTGGCTCTTTAGAAGAGCTGGGCAAAGATGTTTAAGCAGAATACAAGAGGTTTAAGGATGTGTTTTGGATATTGAGAGATGAAGCCTAGCATGAGAAAAATGCTCTGGAAACTGGATCCAGTACTGTAGCTGTTCTTACTGAGTGGCATTTACTGGGAGATGTAGTGGAGCAGGGGTGATGCTGCCAAGGAAAGGAGGGTTGGGAATCACCAGGGATGGGAGCAAGGCCAAGATACAGCTGAGGAGCAGGAGTGGGGCAGCACCCAGGGGCTGGCGTTTCTCAGAGCCAGGGCTGGAGGCAAATTTTGCTGTGGACCAGTCATGGAGGCTGTCATGCCCAGGTGCAGGGCTGGAAACTGAAACTTGGAAGGTCACAAAGAGAAAGGGGAGATGGGCAATGGCCTGTCCTGAATGGAGCTTAGAGCAGGCGTATTCTTGGGGTCAAGTAAGGGTTTTTTTTTTTTTTAACAAAAAACATACTGGATAGAGAGAGTAGATGGTCAGACTACCTCCAAGGACAGGGTTGCCCCTGAAATTGAGCTAGGGGGACAGAGAGCAGTGGACAAGGAAAGCTGGGGTACATGAAGGAGTGCTGAAAGATAAGGGTGGCACAACCTCCCTGCTGTGTAAAGGATGGTATTCCTCCAGGGAGGACCTGTTCAGCTGGGGACTGCTTCAGTTCTTTGCAATGTGGTAGCATCCCACCAACCCCCTGTTGTATTAGGGGCTGAGATTCTTCCTGGCTTGGGGAGGGGGAGGAAGAGGGCATATGAGTCAAAGCAGAAAGCATGGTACCCCTGGGGAGGCTAACTTCAGAAATGGGAAGGATCTACTGAAATAACATGTTATTTCTAGACTTAGGAAATGAACCAAGTAGCCCACTGGCCTAGAAGGGACCATGGGGAGGTCTTGTATCTGTGCATCCAACAACTCATTGAGAGAGCTGAGATAACCACTCATTCCAGAGGACAGGAACTCAGGGAGAGGAAGAGGGGACCGGATGCTAGGCCAAAATACCTAAAGAAGTGATGTTAAGGATATCCCCTCTCCTCCAGAGCCAAGATGTGACGGTACCTCCCGGGCTCTCCATGGAGAGCAGTGGTGAGGGGTTGCTTACAGCAGGTGTTCCCAGAAGGGGTTGCTCCACGTTTCTTTCCACCTCCTCCATTTCTCCTAACCTCCCTTTGCCTGTAGTGTTTGCTTCCACTCAGCGCTTCTTTTTCATTTTGAAACGAGAACCGGTGATTAAAAGCTTCCAAGCCCACGCAAACAGGATACACGTGGGTAAGGACTGAACAGGGAGCATCATAGCAGCAGAGGGGCAAGATTGCTGACCCAGGAGAGGCTGCAGGGCCAATGTAATAGGCTTGGGGAGGTTTGAAGAGTGGAGTGCTATCAGAGCAAACAGGCCAGTGTTGCAGCAGCAGGAGAAGCAAGGAGCCAGCGTGGATATCATATTGGGCCTTTCTCATTTTCAAGGGACCTTACGAGCATTAGCCCATTCATTTCCACTGCCTTTCTGAGTGGGAGTTAACCATTGCTCAAGTCAGCTGCAAACCCTGGCAGTGCTTTTCCAGGGAGGTACAGGGAAGCCCTGTCTGCATGGGGATCAGAAGTCCCAAGGTGCCACGTTCACACTTCTTGGCCTGCCTCTGTCTTTCAGACAGGCCACTGCTTGAAGCCGAAGGACTTAGGCCACCTGATGCAGGGAAGGTAGTAGAGCCCCTCAAGATCCCTCTTCTTTCCCTACTGACAAATGTCTGAACTTTAAAATACTCAGCAAAGCCTTGCAAACTGCTGATGTGTATCCAAAAAAGGGGAGATGTGGTCATGAATGGGGAGGTGGCAGTCTGAGAACAAAAGGAGGGATGCACAGCTTTCCTGGACCCTAGGAAAGGAAGACACCATCTCTTAGAAGAAAGAGGAATACCAATGGAAGAGCAATTTAATCAGATAATCTACCTAGGATATGTGACAGGCTGCCAGTTTCCCTCCTGGAGAGACCTGTGGACTCCAAGAGGAGCCCTCAAGCAAGGATGCTCCTGACCTTCTCCTTTCAGCGCTTGCCAACCCCTGCTTAGGCTAGAGACCAAGTGCCACAGCAGGACATGATGCTGCAGGTCCTGATCCCCTCTCACCACCCTCCCATCTCCAGGAGGCCAGATCAGACACAGCTCCCCAGAGCTGCCAGCTGGCTGTGGCTTTGCGGGAGCTCAGCACTTCTTGGAAGTCATGGCATCGGAGCAGCTTTTTGTCATGGCTGTCTTCAGAGCCTGGCAGCAAACAGAGTCCTTATGGGGAGCGTGGGCTTGCACCCAGCCACTCATACCCCTGGCTCAGTACCATGGAGTAACAGTAACAGCATGTGGGGTAAGAGGTGAGTTAGATATAGCTCATCAGCTGCCCCATCTCTCCATCTCCAGCGGTCCCCTCATGGCTATATGATCTCATTGTCCTAAACAAGTTACTCCCATGGTCCTTGCTTTCTTTGAGTGCCTCTCCTCTGTAGCGCTTGGATTTCTAGCCATCTCCTCTGGACTTAGCCCGTTCTCTGACCAAGACATGGACTTCAGCCCACCTCTTGGGGGTCTGTCCCCTCCAGAGGTCATGAGAACCAGTAACCAGACCACATCCTTGAAGCAAAGCACCCCTTATTTAGGGCCAAAGGATCTTACAACACTAGACCAGGCCATGTGCAAACCAGCTTTCCTCTTCAAGTTAACATTCCCCACATCTGATGAAGGCCCAACTTACTCAGGCTGTGCTTAGTCCTGGTGGCTGCGTCATTCTTCCCCTCTCCCCACCCCCTTTTTCCCCTGAAAAAATTTCTAAGAGATTTTTTTTTAATTGGCATTGTTCCTTTGATCCCTAGCTCCTAGCCAGGCAAAACAAGGCATACATCTTACTGGAGACAGGATAGAGGACTAGTGGAGTTAATCGTTTTCTCCATTGTCTTTCAAATGTGCACTGCGATGTCCGTAACTGGGGGACCCATTGTGCTGCCTTCCTGCTTGTTTTCCAACAGTTTCCAGTGAATAAAAGCAATGCCAGGCTTGCAATACACTTTCCATGACCTCTAATCTTGCTGTATAACCTATCTCAATTGCACACATACAGTATTAATTAATCCATTACACAGCAGTTCCACCTCCATCTCACCTACTTCTCTGACACCCATTCCCAGCTTTCCCTGGCTTGCTCCAGCTTCCCCTTTCTTGATGACCATCTCCTCTCCCCTCATCCATACCTACTTCTCCCTTCATCCCCTCCTTCTGCGCCCCCCAAGCACTCTCTCTCTGCCTTTTCTCTGAGCACTTGTCTCTGGGGGTGTTGGCATGGAGGTGTGCTGTGGCAGTAGCAGGGATGTGATTCTGATGGTGGGTGCAACAGAGCACTGGGAATGCTTGCAGAGGCAGAGTGTGCTTGCTGAGGACCATCCTGCCTTCTCATCCCCCCACAACTGGGCCGGAGTGATGCAGTGGTAGCAGCTGCATCAGGCTAGCTCAGTTACCAGAGTCGGCAGCACGACAGGAATCCAAAGCAATGGCTGGAGGCAATTTTAGGGTAGACAAAGCCTGTGAGTATGTCTTCCCACTCTGCCTATGAGCTCACTCTACAGCATGGGCTTGATGAGATTCCCAGATGTAGAGGCACACAATGAGGCAGGGAAACCCTTGTTATTCTATGGTTATTCCGCACTGCTCCTCTGGGAAGGCTTACCCTTCCTACCACTTTCCTGCCACACCGGAAGCCTTCAGGTGTCCCTCAGCTAGGACAGCCACCTGGGCTTTGGGCCTGAGTCATCCTCTCTTCCTGCCACCTTCTCAATGCTCTCTTTGGCCAGGACAACAAGAAACATGAATGAATCAGAGCACAGGATGGCTAAGGTACAAGGCAGCACCAGCCCATCTAAGGGCATCCTGGCATGCGTATGCCAGTTTCAGCACCACATGGGGCTGGGGGACTGGGCTCTGCACATAGCTGAGTGACACAGATTGGGCACTCCAGGGGACAGAGAAATCTCTGAGTTGTCTCGCTTGAAGGTGAACAAGAATCTCTTCCTATAAGGACTGTATTCCAGCTTTGGTCTTTTATAGCTCCAAAGGATCATGCCCTGAGCCTGCTTTGGCCAGAATAAGAATCCCTCTTCCACTCCAAGGGTTTGTGCCCTGTTCCAGCTAAGGATAAAATACCAGCTCCATGTTTTGGCTGTGTTGTTCCATCATCTATCATTTCCTCCTTGGGTTTTTTTTTTTTTTTTTCATTTGCTTCTTACACCAAACAAGCATGGGTAAATCCTGGCCTGGATGTGTGCACTCACCTCAAACCTCCTTGTTGTTCCTCTTGAATTGCCAGAGCAAATGGCTGATCTCTCCTGTGTTGGCAAGTGGATGTAGGCAGCCCTAGCAAGGTATGAAGCTGGAGCACCACCACAACCCATGTCTCCGGCCAGACTAATCCTCTCTGTTCATCAGTCACATCTGCTGAGGAGCAACCAGCAAGCCCAGTCATGCTCTGGGATTCCCAAGCATTGTGTAGCTGAACCTTTTGTTTGCAACTTTTCTGTCTCCTTCCCATCTCCCAGAGAGCTGGCTCAGGTTGACCACAGACCCTTGCACCTCACTGTGTCACTGTGTCACTGTGTCACAATACTAGGATCTGTTGCTGGAGTCATCACAGCCAAGATATATAGGCTGAGGGAAGGAACTGGCAGGCAAGATTTTCTGGACTTTGTCATGCTGGGCAGGGGGGAAGGGAATCAGACTAAGCAGTCAGAATGGTCTTCCTTGGTTTTAAGAAAGGGAGTCTGGAAGTCAGCCTTTTCTTCTGGAGATGGTTCAGGTAGGAGATATGCTCAGGTCCTTTGGGAATTAAGAATGTAGCCTCATTAGGCAAAGCCTGAAGGAGTCTTTGCTAGGGCCCTCCAGTTAGCCATAGTCAGCAGTATCAGCCCTGTTGCTCACCTTTGGCTGTGTACACACTAGGGTTGTCATGGGTGGCCTGCATTGCTCACTGTATTCTTGAACTCAGCTCTGCAGCTGGCACTTCTGTCTGTGTTTGGTACCATGAGTGTAAGTATAGATCATCACTGTTACAGCAAGGTGTGACAGCCTCGCAGTGTCCCAGTTGGTGGGCTATGAGATCTGAAGGGGTCAGGAGAGAGAGGGGGACCAGTAGCTGGAAGACCATCACCATGCCGTTCGTCTGGAGGATCCAAGGATTTTGAGGGCCAGAAGAGACTGACTTTCCTGACCTACTGTGTAACCGAGGCCTGAGACAGCACAGGCAGGCATTCAGATGTTCCCCACTCCCTCCCAGGTAGGGCAGCAATGAAACGCGACCCAAATATTCTGCCATCTTTATCAATCTTGGCTTTAGTGCCCATAATCTTGTTTCTCTTTTCCGAATTGCTCCTCATGTTACAGCTCCTCACGTAAAGTGTCTGGACATCATGCAGGGAGCAAGGGGATATGAGGACATAGGTCAGCAGCAGGGAGAGGAGTCAGGGCCATCTCCAGGCTGTTCCCGTAGGAGCCCACCACAGCTATGCCTTGCTGAAGAGCACGGCATGTGTTGGTGCATGTGTGTGGGGGAGTTGGCAGGGCCGACGCAGGGATGAGGAGGCAATTGTAGCTGTTCTTTCTCATGCTGGCAGTTCGGCGTCCAGGTGAGCTGCCTGAGACTCACGTTATCTCTGATGAAAAGCAAACAGAAAGGGAAAAGTGAGACGGAATTCCTCATCCGAGAGGGCTCTTATCGCCTTTCCGTTTCCCTTGCCCCAGAGAGATACGGCAGATTCAATGCTCTGTTGTTCCTTAGAGGACCTTACCTCCTTGCCACTCTCCTCCCCTCTCTCCTGCCATGCAGGGGTGTGATAGGGGGTCCTGACCATGGCGCTCCCTGCCCCACTGCTCTTGAGTCACCATCCCCATAATGCCCACATGCAGACACTGAGTGCGCCTCAATCCTCACCAGAGCACCCACACCAGCGTCCTCCTCTTCTTTAGGTTTTGTGCCCCTCCCCAAATTCACAGGACACACTGAATCCCTCCCCCCCCCATATAATTCCTCTGGCTGGGAAGTGAAATCCATATGCTTTGCTCTGAGGTATCATGCTTTCATGCAAATCCCAGCACACGCTGAGTAACCAACACAGGCAGCGCATGGTGGCCCCAGCCACGTGACGATGATATAACTTGCCACAACCTTGATCAGTGTCATGTAACTGAGGCCGAGAAATAAAGCTCAGGCTCTTATCAGCACTGCTGTGAGTTGCAGCACGCTTACACAGTGACTGAAGTCAATTAAATCTCTGGCAGCACCAAAGCAAGTTGAGCCTGATGGCTGAGGAAGGGAGAAGGTGACCACAAGTGGTTAGGTGCCCCTAAAGCAGTGAGGTCTTAAAGGGCAGGCAGAAAAGCTGAAATAGCCTGTGCTGCTCCATGGGCAAGAGGCAGAGACACTGGATACCCTCACTCCATCCTGGCGGCAGCAGGAAGAAACTGCTGGTCACCATCATTGTGCAATTTCAAGGCTCCTTCCATCCATCCGTGTAAGAAGAGCACTTGGGAAAGATTTTATGCAGCATAGCAGCTGCCAGAAATGGTGAAGCTATTGATCATCAGGTTACAGAGCTACGGAATAAAATCATGTGAATCCGAAGAGTGAACAGATGGCCAGCCTGAGCAGGGATGAAATTATTTTGTTGCAGAACTGACAAGCAGCTCGATTCAGTGCTAGTGAAAAGACCAGATTTGATCTGGCAGAGAAGACAGGGTGCTTGCAAGGCTTGCTAGTGTTGTGTTTATTCAGTTCTTGGATTTTTATTCATCCTGAGGTAGTTTCATTTTAGCTGGGGATGCACTCATAACTCACTCAGTTGCAGTTTGATGCAGTTGCCCAAATATTGGTTTCCAGTTTCATTTTAGATGCAGTAGAGTATCCTGCCTGGCCTGCAGCTGCCACTCCAGAAGAGCGTGGGTCCTCAATAAGTCCTGTGTCAGATCTGCCAGCCCCAAAATTACATGTCTCAGATATCCCAAGGCATCTCAGATGGTTCTAAGCACCTCCATTTTGGCAACGGGATTCAGCTTGGCATTTGAAATTATTAAAGAAATTATTTAACTTTGCTGCTTAGTCCCTCTCTGATAGCACTTTGGGGATTTTAGGTAACACAGACAGCCATCTGATGGAATGCTCAGAAGACAACCAAAATAAAAGGGCCTGCTCAGCACGGAGATGGGAGACAAAAGCTTTGGTAGAACCAAAAGACAAAGAAAGTGCAAATATCTCCCCTCTCTTCCTTCATGTCGCAGGTTGTTAGCTCAGGAGCCTTCTCTCAGTAACTGAGGTCTTTCATAGCAACATGTCTCTAACCTTTGAAGCTCTTGAGAACCTAGAAATGCTTGCTGACAATGTGCTGATTCGGAAAAAAATTGACCATCAGTCATACCTGGACTCTGGAGAAGATATCTGCCAAAGAAAGGAACTTTCACCCAAATAGCAGCAGACACCAAAGCTTCTTGCTGAGTCAAGCCTGGAGAAGGCAGAAGGATATTTGTCGCTCAGAACAGTTCATTCTCAGAGCTGTCTCATTTTGGTACCACTAAAGTAGGTTGCCTGGGAAAGTCCCCTTATTTTTTCGTTGAAGAGGAGCTGGTGCCAATGTAAAGAAGCCTGGCAGAACCCAAGGGCAGATTCAAGCAGGCTCAACCAGGGGAAGTTGGGCTCTGGTGGTTTTACCGGCTCAGTGTGAACAGCGCAGCACAGTCTCCTCTCGCAGCGGTCTCCTGCTGTGGACCTTGCTTTGCAGGCAGAGTTTGGAAAGGGAGCTCTGCCTTCTCCGCTCTTGTCTCCAGTTGTAGAAGAAGGACAGGGAGAAAGGTGGGAGGCAACAGTTCAGGGAGAAGGCTCCCGAACTAGAGCAGCCTTCTGGAGGTTTGCAGACATGTCCAGGGGCACAGTGAGGTTCCACAGGGTCTAGGGCAAAACCATGGCCTGTGATCTTTCCTAAATGAGGATGTCTCATAATGTAATGAGCTAGGCATCTCACAACAGGTACCTGGGGGCAAACTGCTCCACTCAACTTTTCTTTCTCTCCAGCTGCCCTGTCCACCCTCAAGCTCATCCTGGGCATGTTAAATGAATTAAAATTAAACGCATCTCTAATTTATCTCCATTCTATTCTCCCTCAAGAATGATTGTCCCAGGGTGATCCCTCAGATAATGAGAAGAGAACTGCTTTTGAAAATTAAAAAATACTTGTTATAGAAACCCCAAAATCAAATGCCCTGAGATTAACAAAGAGGCTAAAACCTCAGTGGATGCAAATTTGCAGAGATTAGCAGCTGTTCAAATGCAAGACGATCACCCAATGGCATATGCTTCCAGAGCATTGACTAAAGCCCTACAGAACTATGAATAGATTAGGAAAAAATGCTGGCAATTACTTTCCTTTGTGAGTGGTTTCATGGATATACTCACAGGCAGAGAATGGTGGAAGAAGACGCCTACCCTGGGCTGGTAGAAACCGTATAACAGAAACCAGTGTGGAACACACAGCCCAGACACCTGATCGTGAAATTGGAGGAATATTTGTTACTGAAATTCCAGTGTGTTTTCCAGAGAGGGGGTCTGAGGGAAAAGGAAATGACTGCCAGAATGGCTGCAGTGCTACTTCTTTGTGAAGCTTGAGTAAGAAGCACAAACTGACCCAATCTTAACAGGCTGGAGAAAAAAGTTCTAGTTGAGTAGGCATAAAAGTCCCCAGGGTTGCAGACACAGCACCCCTCTGGGACTATAAAGGTGATGGGATCCTGCACAGAGGACATTACTTCACTGCGTCACACAGCACAAGATCAGACATACTAAATCACAGCACTTGTCTGGGGACTGAGAAGTGTAAGAAGAGACTAGGTGATGTCTGTTGTAGGTGTGGTGCTAAAGACTTTAAAGTCCTGCAAATGCTGCACTGAAGACAAGAAGAAAGGAAAAGTGCAGCCAGTTATGGGAAAAGCAGATTCCCTAGGAAAGCCTTGAGCTCTCTGGTGCTAGACTTTTCCCAGCAAGTGTCCGGGTGCTGCGCTCAGTCCTGCTCACATGAATACAAGCTCAGCCTGTGGAAATCATCCGATTTTTCACTGCAGTCCGTAGGGGCCCAAGCCTTCCCTAAGCAGGAGGCAACCCAGACCTTCTCTGATGGCCTTGCCCTTTCCATCATCTCGGCCACCTCTGCCCTCTGGCCCTGCTTCCCTTTCCCATGCTCAGTTGTTCCAGCAGCAGCCTCCATGCTCACTGCTGTCTGCATGCCTGGCTTTGGTGACCTTTCCCCAGGACAAAGGCTGCTATTGAATTCGGGTAAGAATGCCAGCGATGACATGGAGCTGCAGACGCAACGGTCCCATTGCTGCAAAAAGGGTCCTGCCCAGCATAAGCACAGCTGGGAGTGGGGGAGGCTGCCCTGGGAAAACGACTTCAACCATGAGCCTGTCTTTCATTGTACTCAGTGGCTTACGCTTCACCCAACGCTGCCAGCGTGGATGGCTCCATGCTTAGATAAGCTTCTCAGCTGATTTAGTCCCACTGAAAGGTGCCAGAGCCTCAGCACTGAAAATTGAAGTCCATAGCATGACTTTAGGAGCCTACAGTGATGGCAAATACCTTTCCATGTGCTCATGCACCTTAAAAGCCTTGCTAGGGAAAAATGATCTCAGTTTCAGAGAGGCACTTACTGTGATTCACCAAGTCCTTGGTGCCTTTCCTGGATTGCTTAATAAGCCGCAAATTACTGCAACCATGACAGAGTCATCTTCTTTTTGTAGACACCTGTCATGCAGAGTCTTCTGAATGTGGAACTAGAAGACTGGAACAAATTTATCAACTAAATCCTACCACCAGTTCTCTGGATGGCTTGCAATGCCTGGTTCCCCACGTCTGCAATGGGCTAACAATTCCTCCCTGTCTCACCAAGGAAAAATAAATGAGTCAGAGTGCATACAGAAATTGCTAGATGGAAACTGATATCTGAATGCTGTGATGATGATGAATATTACTATTGTTGTTGTTATTGCTAGTTCCAGACAGGACTAACGGATCCATTCTGAATAACTCATACTCAGTTTCCCTGCCCCCCAGCCCCTTCCAGCTTGCCTGCATTTTTACAGAAAGATCAGTCCAAGTCTAGCATTTGTACCCACCTCCATCTCTAGGCAAAATCATAGATCTTTATGATTCAGAACCCGTTGCTCCATCCCTGCCCAAAACTATAACAGAACTAGAGAATACCCCATTTTCACTGGTTCCTGATATATCCTGTGCCTCTGCAAAATGGCCAGCATCTTTTCAGATCTGGGATGTGATAAAGGTGCCCATTACAAACCCTGCTCCTTCAGCATGCTAGCTGGAACATAAAAGGCAGAGGAAAAGATTCTTCTACCCCCATCACCAGCTAAGCTGCAACCCTTTGATTCAAAAGCAGAGTCAGGAAACCAAATACACAATATTAATACACTGAAGTCTTTAGATCAATAATTTCCACGAGCTCTAAAAGCAGAACATGTAAAGTCAGGCAGGAACCTCAGGGCAAACCTCGAAAGCACCATGTTAGAAAATACACTGATTAGTCCAACATTGGCAGGTTTAAAAAGATGTTCACCACTCCTGGTTAAACCTGCAATCAGGATGGCTGCACATTAGCTCTGTTCCTGCATAGAAAAGCTCTCAAAGGAAGGGAGAAGCCTCTCTCCAAATGCAGTGGTTTCTTCAGAGTGACACAGAGAATGGTCATCCTCCAGAGCACCAGTGGACCAGGCAGTTTGGGCAGCTCAGACCATGAGGCCTGGGAATACCTTCCCAGGTAATGTCTGAAAGCTCTCACCCATTTACAAGTCACTGCCTTGGCTGTTATCTCCTTGTGCCTTGCGGGGTTGTTGCTGTATATTGGGTAAGAGAAATCCCATATCTCCCTCCCCCTGTTCCTAATGTCCCGGGTGAGTATGTACGAGTGTGTGTGTGTGTGTGTCTGTGCGCACACCTTTACAGCGATTCCCTATCAGCCAGCCCTCTCCCTGCAGGCCACTATAGCCCGTGTTCCCACATGTGCCCTTGGGAAGCTGCCTCCCTCACAGCAGATAGCAGATATCTAGCATTTGCTTAGCCTGCTGGGATGCTTTCCCTGCAGGAGGGGAGAAGAGGGGGGCCAGTTCAGGGTTTCATTAACCTAACAGATGATTGCAATAGAAATTTGTCCTATATAAGAATTGTGTCAAGAAATAGGGTGGGGGTGGAGGGTGGAGAAGACTGCAGTTTCTTCCAGCCTCTTTTCCTCCAGTCTAGGTACACAAGAACAGAGTGGCTTATGTGGGTCTGACTCCCAGCTCCAGGGTCGAAGAAAGAGCATTCATCAAACTCATCCCAGACAAGGAAAAGGCAAAGCTGTGGCACACGGGCACCTCTGTGGGTGTCCCCATACAAGAAACACAGATGATCCCACAGGCACCTGTGTGGGGACGTATGTGGGTACATACAGAACCGCTGACCCATTTGTGCAGCATCCATTCCTACACACAAGCAATTATGTGGCAAAAATCTTCCCCCACGTATTTGTGTGGCTTTCCAGAAAGGTGTGGAGCATGCCTTGCATAGATGCAGAGACATGGGTACATACATCTGTCATAGTTGTAAAAACATAGATGAAAAAACACACCCATCCTCTCCAGTATGAGGGGAGGGGGTGACTTGGAGCAGGTGGGCTCAGGACTGGTTCCCACTGGTCTAAGTTTCTGCTGCCACCAAAAAGGGATGGTCCCTCCATCCTGGCTCTGTGTTTCCATGGCTTCCTACAGCAGTGCAAGCAGGCAGGCGGCAGGCTGGAGATGATCTTGCCATCCCAGAAAAAAAAAAAAAAAAAAAAAAGAGAGAGAGAGAGAAAAGAAAAGAAAAAGAAAAGAAAAAGAAAAGAAAAAGAAAAGAAAAAGAAAAGAAAAAGAAAAGAAAAGAAAAGAAAAGAAAAGAAAAGAAAAGAAAAGAAAAGAAAAGAAAAGAAAAGAAAAGAAAAGAGGGCACACACAGTTGGAGTAAGAGGGGAGAAGGCAGGAGAGCCATTTTCTCCAGATGCTTTTTTCCAAGGGAGTTAAGCCAGTTTTGAAACCACACCCTCAGTCACAGACGGCGATGTAAATACATCTGTTCCCAAGCAGAACCGCATTGCTTGTCCACCCCTCCTCCTCAAAAGCCTCCAAGGGGCTACGCCGCAGGTCTGGGACCAGCCGGCCACACACTGCAGTGGGGAGGATGGGAGAGGACTTTTGCTGAGGGCCCTCTGTGAGCTCAGCTTGCTCTCAGCCCCAGGCGCTGCGCTGGGAGTGTGAGACCTGCAAAGATGGAAGGAGGAACAGGGAGAAGGAAAGAAGGAGCAATGGTCCCTGGGGAGGGCTTTGTGCATCACAGAGGCTCCCACAAGCAGCAAGTTGAGGGGGGGGAAGAGGAGGCCAGACAGGTTGACAACAGGGGTCGCGCCATTTCTGGAGCTGTGTTTTCTTGAGATAAGTCTGACCTATTCGCACTCACTGCAGAGCACCAGCAGGAGCTGGGCCTTTACGTCTGACTTGACCTTCTATTGTGGCTCCCAGACACTTCGTGAGATTAACACAGTAATCAAACAATTCCCAAGCTCGGAGGCATACATAGAGAGGGGCCGGAGCGATGCAGGGAAGCCCACACTCACCAACAATTGCTAGGCTAAAAACAGTCAGTCCGACATGTTCTGGCTTGGACCCGTGTTAAAGCAGATTGACCGAAAAGCTCGTGCTCTAGAGGCTGGGGTGTCCCAGAGGTTTCTGACTCACAGCATATGCATCCAGTGACCATCGATCCAAAAATCCTGCAGGACACTGCTCAAAGCAAGAGTCAACCACCTAGATCAATGGCTGAAAGTCAAGCCCAAGCTGTTCTGACAGATGAGCATGTCAGGAGCATCCAGGCCATAAATAAACTGGCAGGAAGGAGGATGAGAAGCAGGATGGCAGAAAGATTGTAATTCTTTGAGAGAGGACAAAGTGATGAAAATTCATGTTTCAAGTATCCCTAGTTAGCTGCTTCAGTGGAAAGGACAAGGTCTCGTTGGACCTTGGAGCATGAGTCCCTTTTCAAGCCCTGGAACGGCAGCTGTTCCTGCCCATGCATGTGAGGAACCATCTCCTGCTGCCCTCCCCAAAGTCTTGGCAGGTTAGGGGGGGGGAAAAAAGGATGTCTGCTCCTTCATAACCTCTGGGCCTTAGGGACTAGGGCTATCAGTCCAGCATCTGATAGAGCAGGGGAAGAAAAGTAGTTATTGAATTGACACAGAGAAAACAAGAAAACAAAATGGTTTTCACATTTTAGTCATATTTTAATCAAAGGTGTGAATAGGAAACTGTATCCCCTTGCCTTGTCTCAGGCCTATGAATGCATGCACTGTGTTAGAAAGTCCTAATGCAGAGATGATGGTCCTCTGAAAGCGTTTGCAGCACCCGCAGCAGGGTGAGCAGCCCCTGCAGTCCATGCAGCCCCCATCCAGGCAGCACGAGACTGCAGGAAGTTCAAGGACCACATTCACCCTGGGTGAGGTCAGGAGAGTTGCCCGGAGGGGGGCACTGAACCAGTGCAGGGGGAAGCTCTAGTCTTTGGGTGCAGAAGGTAAAGATCCACTAGTTGGCCTGGGCTTCAAGTCCAGAGAGAGCTTGAGAGGGCTAGTGTTTTGGAAAAAAAAATCTTATTTTTAAAAAGCAGATCATGAAACAGCTGATATAAATATATAACATATGATATATTATATATAAAATATAATATAATATATATTATATATTAATATATGATATATATTATTAATATATGTACGTGTGTGTGTATGTGTTTGTGAAGCATATGATTTGCTCACATAAAGTATATTTTGAGAGTGATTGTCCATTGTTTTCAGTGGAGCCAGCAGCTGTATTTTCATTTGGTAGTAGATGGCCCGGCACTTGGGGGCTCTGGACCCAAGAGATAAAGTCACCTCCGTGTGACTGGGGTCAGACTACCTGGGGGAGGGTTTTGTGCTGTGGATGCCAGGCCATGGCTACATTTCTCCCAGGTCGAGCCCAGCTCCAGCTGTCACAGCGGGGAACAGGGGTGACTAACGCAGTGGGACTCTTTCAGGGCTGGTTGAGCCAACCCTGCTCTGGGCTGCAGTGCAAAGAGTCCCCTGAGGTTGTATATGGAGTCATCTTGGACCCAGATGAGGTTAGGAGCCCCAGCCAGGCTGGATCCAAGGGCCTGGTGGAGACGTGAGGGTGCATCTATACCACGTTCTCCTCCTTTATCTGTGTTTTTCTATTCTCGGAGGTATCTCAGCCCTCCCTCTCCCCAAAATAATGGAGAGCCAGCTGAAATGGCATTTTAAACTCTTGGCTCATCTACCAACAATTGGACAAAGCAAAGAGGCAGGATGGGAGAAACTGGCTTTCTGGAAACTTCTGTCTGATGGAGAGGGATCACACCCCCTTCAATAGAGATCAGAGTCGGGGGGTCATTTTGCATCTGCCTTTAATGAAGAATGGTGGGAAGGGAAATTTAGCTCCGATGAGCTAATTAAATATATATATAATTTCCACTCTGTTACCAAGAAAAAAAAAAGCCTTGGAGCAGCTGCTAGGTCATTGTTTGTGAATTTAAAAATAAAAGTTTCTTGGCATAGTTTGCAGAGATGGAGGCAGTTTGTTGCACTGTCACTCTAGAGAGAAAGGGAGAGAGAGTGAAGGAAGGATGAGGCCTGGCAAGGCTAGTTCAGCTTGACTATGTGTTGCTCAGGTGTGTCTTGGCTTTCGAGCCACTTTTCCCTCTGGCTGGCTTGCGTAATCAGTATCCTGCCCAGATGGTGAGCCTCACCAGGGACAGATCTATGGGCCCCACGCCCTGAAGAACTGGGAATGTCCTGCCCCAGGGTAGCTAACGGTTGTCAGGGCCCTGAGTGCAGTGGTAAGCCATAGTGGCCCTGGCTAGCTGCCTCCGGGACCCTCTACCCATGGGCCCAGGGGCTCCATTTCAGCTCAGCCCAGGCACTTGCTTCCGGCCTGAGGTATATTGTGGTTTGCAGTATGATCCCAGCCCGACTCCCAGTCCCCTGTGCCCTGTCCCCGCACTGTAACTTGCCCTGGCTCTGGTGCTGCCATCCTGCCCCAGCTCCATGTCCCTGCGGCAGCTGTATGTCACCCAACCAGCAGCAGCCACGGCACTTCACGAGCAGCAGGTGTGGGAATACACCCTCACAGTTGTCAGGATGTTGAGTGCATTAATGGGCTTTAACCGTCCCAACCTGCCTCACCTGGGACTTGCACTCACGCATCCCCTGCTCATGGCCCAGGAACTCCACCTAACCTGAGCTATGTTGGTGGAGCACCCATGCCCACTCCTGTCTCCTGCTCTCCTGGCTTACTGACTGGTCTTTGTAGCTGGACTCCAGAGCCACACTGTAGGTACCTTCATCACTGGTCCTGTCTCTGTCCCTGCTCAGGGACTAGGAGATCAGTGGGATCACTGCCTGGGCTGGCGTCACCCTTGGCTCCTGGTGTGTCCTCTCCTGTAAAGCAGCCCTGCTCTTGCTGCTTCCTGGCAACAGCGGCCACCCAGTCCATGGTAAGAGGCCTCATCTCCAGTGGCCTCAATGCTGATTTTTCCCTCCCCACCCTGCTGCGTCCATTAGCCTGATGCTTTCTGGCAGCAGCTGCATGTGAAACAGACCTGAACTTTTCCATTCCCCCGTCTCTGGCGTTACCAGTCGTCCCTAGCTGGGAATGGGCATTAAACTTGCTATCTGCCAGCAAGCCGCTCCTTGTTCTTCCCTTCGCTTCTTGAGACCCACATGCCATTTGCGTTGGCCGAGAGGGAAGGGAAGGGGGCCACTCCCTCCTGCCCCAGCACCCCACCCCCACACAGCCTCTCTACCCGCTCACATGATACTGGCCGTGGCTGCTGCTGCTTTCTCCCTCCTCTGCTCCTCGTGAGCATCCCGAGTTGCTCCTTCCCCCCTCCTGTCCCATCAGTGGCTGTCACGCTTGGCGTGCTGTCCTTGGCACGTGAAAGCGTCATTCCAAAGAGCCTGCCCCCAGTTTCTTGGCAAAAGGGAAATAAAGAAAAGAGACTCGCAATTCGCCCCCTGCCAGATTTCGCAGCCAGGGAAAGGGAGTGAAGCGTGGGAGGGCCTGGCTGGCTTCAAAGCCGTGCTCCACCTGCTCGCCGATGCAGCCACAAACCCGGGGAGGGTCGGAGAAGGGTCTTGGGAAACACTGCTTAAAGCAGGAGGAGGGCTGGAGAAGGTTTTCTTGCTTTTGAAGAAGACCCCCGGCCCGTCTGTCCAGATCCCACTACCAGAACGGACCTCTGCACCTCCAGAGGCTCCATGGCCGTGCTGGCAAGCTCCACTTAGCTCTGAGTATCCATCACCTTGCAGAAAATACTGCTGGCCCACACTCCCCTTTCCACTGACACTAAGCAGTATTGCCAATACTCACAATCTAGATTTTTTTCCCCTCCAGGAACAAGATAGAAAGGCTTCCTGCATGTGCACTTAAGACAAGTCTGTTTGTCAAGAGGTGTTGGCTCCCTCCTCACTGTGGTTATGGGAAGGCCTTTTTGTTTAAAGAGGAAAACAAATGAATAGATTCCCCTGACACCCAGCCTTATCAGGTACGAACCCAAGGGAGTCCCTTGTTTAAACATCAGGAGTACATTGCTGGCTAACACCCCCCTTCTCCCTCCCTCTCTTGCTTTTTTTCGGTTGAGTTGGGGTTTTTTTTCTGCCTCTATTTGCTCTTTCTAAGCTGCTTTCTTCTTGGCTGACCTGCTCCAGGGGAGTGGGAAGGTGATGTCGTATGTGAGGGTCCTACAGACAGGGAGCGGTTGCAGGGGCTGGTTGCAAAGTGGGAAGGCATTTTTCATGGCAGAGCTGCATCTGGAGCTGAGGGTGGGCATAGCTGAGGGTGCTGCGAGCAGGCTGAAATGTGTGGACAGACTTTTCGGAGCATGGTAGGGCCAGGACACAAAGAGACAGAAGTCCCACTCTCTTGACCTCCAGTTTCACTCTCATCCATGCATACATAAGCCGGTGAGGCAAAAACTGTGTGCACTCTCCATCCCTCTATTATGAAAATAGACTGCTTGGAATTCCCCCTGTCTCACCACTGGGGAGACCTGAGGAGATAGGGTCGTGCTGGTGATCTCACCCCACCAGAAAGCTTTCTGTGCACAAGGCGAGTGAGCAACAAAGAGGGATGCAGGGAAGGAGGAGGGGTCATGAGCAGGAAACCAAGAACACATCAGACACTATATTTAGATGCTTTTTATTCAGCTTGGACAATATTCCTTGATTTCTCATTGTTCAGGAGAGGGCAGAGGGCAGGGGATCTATTGAAAGGCTTTGTCCTGAGAGATGCCACTTTGTCTGGGTTTACGGGGGTGGGTGGAGGAGCTGCACATTAGGCCAGTCAGGCGCATGTGAGGGGTGGGTGTCCTGCCTGGGCTGCACTGCTTGGTGGGCAACTCAGGATGGCCGAAGGGGCAGCCCTGGGACCCACAAAGCAAAGCTTGGGCCTCCCCTACCACCATCCATGGTAAAAGGGCTGCTAAGGACCAGCTCGAAGGCTGTGCCAGTGATCAGCAAGTGGGGCCTTTGCTTTGGGGCCAGTCCCCATGCGAGCGGGGCGTCAAACACAGGGCGTGTAGGATAAATACACACCCGCTCTATACGTCTCGCTGCCTTTCCGGCATTGCAGCTCAAAGTCTATTTTTAAACTCCCTCCTTTATTACACACACTGGCAGATAGTGACAGCCAGCCTCCCGCCATATCAGAGGTGCTGCCCATGCAAGCTGGGGCACAGGGTGTCCCCAGCACCGCACGGGGAGCACCGTACCCAGGGACCAGGAGGGCTGCAGACGTCCACCTGCTCCTCATCCCTGCGTTGGCCCAGGGCACGTAAGCTGCGAAGAAACTGGGATCTCGGTCCGTGTTTGCGCTGCCGCAAACCAAGCCAGGCCAGCTCGTGGCTACCCCAGCACAAGGGTGCCAAAAGGTGTTTCTTCCCGCTGCATTAATGAGATCACAGTTTTGTTCCGAGCCTGTGGCTTTTGGGAGCTGAGGCTCGGGTACAGCGTGACCAAATCCACCTGCCACTGGTGTCAGCACAATCAAACTGGTGCAGGAGGGAGGACCAGATCTCGGGGGTAACGGGCAGTGAGCGTGCCAGGCCGAACGGGGCTTTCCGCCTCCGGCTGGGCCTGCGCCCTGACCCCCGGCGAGCACCGCTGAGAGCTGGTTTTGCTCTGCAACATGAGCAACGCTAGCAGGTGGGGGGAGGAAGAGCCGCTCGCTTTTGGTTTTCGACCCTCATCTTCATTTCACATCATGAGTCATGTTACGTTCTGAGCTGAGTAACTGCTGGGGCTATTTTTACTCTAGCTCAGCAAGCTTCCTTCTTGCTGCTGCTGCTGTCGCCGCTCGCTGCAGACCCGGGGGCGAAGGATGGGGATACGGTGAGTGGCAGAGGCTGAGGGCACGGAAAGCGGTGTTTGGCGTGGTGTCGCTTGAGAGGGGGAATGCTCCCCACCCACTCAATTTGGAAACAAAAATAGTATAGGCCTATTCAAAAACAATAGATGACCTTTGACGTGTGGTGTATTCAGCCGCACATGCATACATATATATTTATTATACTGGGAGAGGGGAAGGGGGGAGGGAGACAAATTCCTTTCCAGTGCTATTCACCAGTCTGGAAAAATAAAGAAGGAAAGCAGAACATTTTTTCCTTTCATCAAAACAGGAAAGACGGGGGAATGGAGTGGGGAGCAGATCCATAGATATAATGGGTGGTTGCCAGAATACGGAAATTGTTCCCTTCTACTCTAAACTGGGGTGGGAGGGGGTTGGGGGAGAAATATATGGTAGCTTGAGCGGGGAAGGCTGCATTGCCACCTCCCCCACCCAACACAGGAACGTGCATGCATACAGGAAAGCCCTGGTATATCAGTCCCCCCTGCTTTGCCTTCTCTCTTCGAATGCTGCTCAATTTGCACATCCACAGAGATGACACAGTGACTTTGCCCTCCTGCGTAGGGCAACAAGCCATGCCCTGCACAAGCGCTTTCCTTCTCCTGTGTCATCAAGGTCTGTGCTCTGCCCTTTGGATGTGTCTGCGCACCCTTCCCCACCCTCCCGCCTTTGCCAAATTTCCGCCGGGCATGGGTGAAACGAGAGACGCAGTGAAGGGCAGGGGGAATCCCTCCGCCGGGGAGAGACAGGTGGCAGGAGGACTCCCTGGGGGTGGCCTGGCAGGTTGCATCCAACGCCTGCTCACCAGGTGACACCTTCTCCCCCCTCCGCAGTCAGTCCTCCATGAAGGATTTACTCATCCCTAGAAAGCATTTACCCTGCCAACTCCAGGGGCAGGACAGTGGATTTTGCAAGCCCCGGATACCTGAAGCTCTGCCTTTCTCCAGCACCACATATAAACACAACACTCCCTGCCTGTCTCTGTCTCCTTCCTTCGTTCTCTTCCCTCTTCCTCCCTTCTTTCTCCTTTAGACTGAACTGAGTCGTCAGGAAGTCAGTGCGACTCCGTGGAAGTCTTCGGGCTATATGGTGTAAATGTGGGTGTAAGCTGCATATGTTGACTCAGTTCTGATCACTTCGGTTGGGATAAACCCGGTGTAAACAGGCCTCATGGTGTAAAACAGATACACTCGCAGAAAGGGCCTCCCAGTGTAGACTAAGCATCAAACTTAGTCTGGGTCCCTAATGTCAGCGTGACGACTGCTCCCTTCCATTGACGGTTGTGGCAGCACCACAGAGTGGGCGTAGGGATTGCTCATCATTCTCCTGAACTTAGATACCAGAGCAGTCAGAACACCTAAGTTAGATATCTTGAGTGGGCGGGCTGACTACGAGTTGGCTGTCGACACGTCCTAATTTCTTTCCATTGATTGGTTTTCAAACTAGGATTCATGATGGAGAGGCTGAGACATCTCTGCTGTTCAGACAGAGTCTTGCTTTCCATTGTAAGCCCAGTTTTTCTTCCTGTTGTTTCACAATTCTCCAAAAAAAAAAAAAAAAAAAGGAAAAGGTATCACCGCTGGCAATCATGCCTCTGTGGATGGTGGCTAGTAGATCATTTTCTCTGCCAACATTTAAGATGAGGGGAGAGGTCTTGCAGCAAGGAATTGTGTATTGTGCTGGGACACGTGTTGTCCCGCTCCCTAGTAATAAGGACATAATTGAGGAGATGAGTTCAAATGTTCACAGGTTAGAAAGCTATAGTGGTGGTGAAAGTGTTTTAATAAGAAACGCTGTTACAGGCTCTTATGAAATTGCTGGGTTTTCCTGCGGTTTGTTGGAGGGGCTGTTGTCATCTGTCACACAATTGTGAGCGGACCTTGTCAAGTTGTGATGCTCTAGCAGGCCATTTTTATGATCAAGCCACCTCACATAGCCTTGAAATATCTCCCCCACCATAAAGCAACAGCACACATATCTCAAACTCTTGTCCTGTGACATCTATGACTCTGAGACCCCAGCAGGCCTCGGAAGTGGGGCTCCGCACTCACCCCACAGGCCACGTGAGGGGAAGATAGTGTTGTCCCCATTAGAGCTGGGAATTCATGGGATAAATGACAAGCTAATTTCACAAAAGCAAGAGAATAAAAGGAACACCCGACTGGCTCAGGGCTCAGTAATTTTAAGTGAGTGCAATTCTATTGAACTCAATGCCAGTGAACTCAGTGGAGTGAGACTGGCACAGCCTGGATATAAATACCTCACTAGAGAAAAATCTGTCCCTGTCTTGAAAACAGAAAGAATAAGGAAAAGCCACTGAAGCCTGAGTGGCTTAAATATTATTTTGCTCTATTTCCAGGTGGGGTCATAGGTAGATGATAAGTCAAATTCCAAACATCCTCTTCCTTGTCATCTAGAGGTTCAATGGGAATTAGCTTTTTGTTTCTGATGTTGAGCTTCTAAAAATTGCCCAGCATCATCTATACGAAAATAGATAACACTATTTCTATCCCAGCTCACATGTAATGCAGCCGGATATTAAGAAAATACATAGCCCCCAAAAAGCAGACCCTGCAGCAGCTTTTGTCACTACCAAGCAACAAATCTGCAGCACTCCCTGCTAGCTTAATGCTGAGTCCTTCTCCTCTCTGATGATGATATATCTCCCTGCTGAGGAGTTTAATCAACCCTCTCACACGCAGGCTGTTCTGTCCTGGCAAGGCAGCCACTACGGTGTGAGGGACCCCCTCCACAGCCTGAACAAGGTGGCATGGAGGCGGTGGAGCTATGCCAATTTATTCTAGGGCAGAAATCCTCGAAGGGCACCTGAGCCTTCATTTACCCTTTCTGAACTTTAAATGTTTAATGGGTCATGTGCACTAGGGACCTAGTTGCCCTCAGCTCCCTCTAAACTTAACAGAAAGAAGGAAGGACTTCCAGAAGCGAGTTTGGCCATCCTGAATCATCAGCTTTCTTCCCACTGGCTGCAGAGGAGCCCAGAGCAACTTTGTTCCTTTGGCAGGTGCCATCTAGAGCAAGATGAGATGAACCTAGGCCCTTTTAAATCCTTTTCTTAGAGCTTCCTAGGGATTTCAGAAGGAATTTCAGCACCCAGGTAGACGTTAGAGTTGTAGCTCCACCCTGCTGAAGGATTGGAGCTGCATTGTTGTCACGTGAAATGGCTGATATGCTGCTGGCAGGTCAGGATGGAGAATGAGGGGAATTCTAAGAGCGTCTGGAGGTATTTGGGGTGGGACAGGACTAGCAGAGCTAGAGCGTCTAAGGTGAAGTCCTGCCAAGGTCTCTGGTACTTTGGGGCAGGGGAAACTGAGCAAAGGTACACATCGCATCACCGCTTCCTGCCACTGGAGCTCCAAAACTGCGACAGATCCACTTCAGGCTTGGTTTGAGGGACTCCCAGGACACTCCTTACCACTCTACTTGTGCACCTCAGAGGGCCAGGGCTCTGGAGCTGGCATGGCTCTGACAAACTCTCCACCAGTGGGGAAATCTGCGCCTCTCTTCTTCTGGGCCAGGGTGAAGTGCTGGTGATACCCTGTACCCAAAAGCAGCTTGCCCCACTACCTTATGCAGGGCTGTCATTCTGTGCTTGAGTTACCCATCTCCTTGATGAGAGGAGCACAAGACGTTGCTGCTGAGCAAGAGGGCTATGGAGGGCTCCCATTTCTGCTTGTGTCCGTGTGTTTTGTGACCAGCATCTGCATACATGAGACAAAAGTCACATCCGGGAGGTGTAACTAGCTAAGCTGGGAAGTGCTGTCAGATCCCTACTACAAAAAAGGACATTTAGTGGGCTGCCTGCTGCTCTGTTCTGGCAGCTCCTCCTCATGCCTGGACACTTTGCATGGTGCATAGGCGAACACTGGTGCTAGACTGTGTGTTTAAGAGAGGGCCGGATACATGAGACTCACGAGCACCCAGATAGTCTAAGTGAGCATGTGTGACGCTGCGAGATGAGGCCGCTGGTGTGCAGGTGGGTGGGTGCATGTGAGAAAGGAAGAGAGAGGAGGAGAGTGAAGGAGAACACATGGACACACAGGGACGTGTGAGTGAGAGCGTTCGCACGTAGCTGTGCATGCAAGCGGCCGGGAGAGAGAAGTGTGTGCGCAGCGTAGAAAAAGCAGGGAGGATGGTTGGGATTCAGAGTGAAAACCTGCAGTGCATGACAGTGCAGGAATGCACTGGTGTGCAGGGAACTGCACAGACTGGGGCAGAAACCCCGTCTGAGGTGCCTTGTGAGTGTGCGAGTGAGTAGCTGCAGTGAGGCATCACTCGCATGCACATGAGAGGGCATGCGTACGCGTGTTTTTTCAATAGGATGTGACTCGTTCTTGAACTCACCTGTTAGCAGCCTTTCCCTCCCCATCCCCCCGCCTCCAGCAAATAACTGCTTGCTTAATTTCCCTTCAGATGTTTATTACATTACGGAGATAATTGTGCAGCAAAATACCTCGCAGTGCCGCGAGCAGCACCGGATTGTCTTGCAGCGACCTTTAAATTTCTCTGGCTTTTTTTCTGCTCAAAAAGAGATGTAAGATATTAAAGCCATATCTCTCCTCAGAGCAAGTGCTGCAGCAGGGCAGGGAAGGGCACATGTTGAGCTTAGAAAAATAGGCTGCAGACGGGGCCAAAAAATAACAAACTACCAGACTGGGAACTCCTCTCTTCTTATCTTTTGCTCAGGAGGAAGGAATTTATCTCCCCACACTTCATGTGATATTAAAGCGACATCATACGGGATATTATAGCATTAGTCATTTTTAATTAATCATTTTAATTAATAAACTTTTATTCTGTCAGCAGAGACTCAGTACTCCTTTACTAGATTTTTGTCTTGATACTCAGCCAGGGGGATGGCAAGTTATGCTCCACCCATCTCTTCTCCTTTAAAAAAGGAACAGCCCAAAGTGCCAGTTTAGTCTCTCTTTCAGCTTGCAGACTAAAATAAAGACCCATCAGCTCTCTCTCCTCCCATTAAATTTTACCTTTTCTTCTTTTTTTTTTTTTTTTCTTGTTGCAACAGAGCACGGGAGGCAGCAGCAGCAGCAGCAGCTCAGCTCTGAGACTTGTCAAGACTCAGAGCACACACACACATACACACACATACACAGAGTCCAGAGCAAAAACGTTTGCTCTCACCTGTCTCCAAAACCAAAGCAAACCTCACGTCCAACCAAACTGCCAACATTTTGCAAGAGAAGGCACCAAAGCCAGAATTTAATGTAAGGGGAAGATATTCAATTTACAGTACCAACTTTTCTCCATAAGCAAAACGACGTGAGGAAAAAAAACAGCATTTTAAAAAGGAAACATTAAGGAAGAAGATTTTATTTTTGGATTTCATACGAAACTTTGGAAGCTTTTTTTTTTTTAATTTCATGCATTTTTTTTCCTAAGAACATTGAGTCACTGTTACCTGTTTGCAAAAGATTTTTTTACATACATTTAAAGGAAGAAAATCAAGAGGAAAAATAGCATGTGGACCACCTAATAAAGGAAATACTAGAACATTTCTTGTGGCAAGAGGCATACAGACTCTGGATGCATATAATTTTGAGGGACTGCATTTCTCCTTTCTATCGTTCCTCCAGCATTCCCGCTGGCTTATGAGATAGCGGAGAGACGGACAAGCCATCAAGAATTACTTCTGTCCCCCCTCCTTCCCCAAGAGCAACTCTGCCATCCACAACCCAGGAGGAGAGCGCGCAACTTGGAGGGGGTAATGGGCGAGCGCGGAGCCCTGGGTGCCTGAGGCCGGGCTGCCGCGGGGCCGCCGAGAGGCCGGCGCTTCCCTCCCGGGGCTCTCCTTCGATGTGCCTGCAACCGGCGGGGCTCGAAGTCGGGATGAATTTCGGCGTGGTCTTCGCGTTCATCCTCTACCTGCCCCTGGCCCGCCTGGAGGTGAGTTGCAGCCCGCCGCGGGGCCGCCGAGCGGCGGGGCAGCGGCGGCGCCTCTCGCTCCGCAGGTGCGGCGCGGGGGCAGCGCGGCGCTGCCGCCCGGTCCGCGAGGGCCGGGGCCGTGCCCGGCGCTGGCGCGGGGGGCAGAGGCGGCCGGCGGCGCGGCGCAGCGCGGCGGCTCGCTGCCGCCGGCTCCCGAGGGAAGGGCTCGCCGGCAGCCCTTCATTTCTGCGTGCGCGGCGCTCTGCCGCCCATGGCTCGGCCCCCGCCCTCCGCCGTCACACGCGGCCCGGCCCGGCAGCGGCGCCGCCGGCGAGGGCCAGCGGGAGCCCCGCGCGCTGGGGCGGAATGAGCGGGGCCGGGCGGCGGCGGCGGACATGGCGCGCGGGGCCGGCGGCGCCCCCGCCGGCCGGGCGCTGAGGCGAAGGACGGGCGGAGGGCAGCCGTTGGGGCCGTTGGGCCGTTTTCCCGCCCTTCGCCCCGCGGAGGCTGCGGGCACCTGCCCTCCGGGACGGGCTCCCCGCAGAGGAGCGAGCCCCCGTCCCGCGGCTGGGGTGGGCTTGCCCCCAGGGGCGGCGAGGTGCTACCCCGAGCCCCTTGTGGGTGGGTGGGTGGCAGGGCTGGCTCCGGCCGCCTGCCAGCACCCCGGCGGTGGTGGGTGCGGTGGGCGGGCGGCCAGGGCGCCAGGCCCCTGCCCTGGTGCCGGATAATAGTTGTCGGCCCGCGGCTGCCGGCCTGACGTGCGCAGCCCAAGCAATTGGCCCGCAGCTATAGGTATTTGAAGCTGGGGAGCCGGAGCTGGGCACGTAGGCGGATGCTGTCTCCGGAGCCCTCGCAGACAGGGTTGAGAAAATGGGAAGACAGGGAGGCTTGTTCTTTATTGCTGCAAATAGATATTTAAAGAGAGCAGGAACTCCACCTTCCCCAAGAGATACAAAAGCTGTATCTTCAGGCTGCAGAAGAACAACTGTTGCAATTTTTTTTGCCTGGCTTCATCATGAAAATACATATATACATTCCAGGGCATGGCTGGAATCAGTGTCAGGCGTAAGGGGAGACCTGGCTGAAGCTGTCTTTGCTTAATGCATGAAAAAGGGTGCTGGCCCTTTTGTTGTGGTGTCCCTTGGGAACCCACCGACCTCCTAAACCATCCTCATAGCTCGCTTGTAGCTTCATGCAAAGATTGTCATCCCTGGAGGCACTGCGTAAATCACCTGCTCTGCAGAGCCTTTCGCTCCCTCCTCTCATGCAGGCATCTTGCAAATGCGCATGCAGCATGTCCCATATACACACTACCATTTTGTTTTGGCGTTGCCATGGCGTGCACAAGACAGGAACTGAGGCCTGGTTGCTACCTCAAGAAAAACAAAGTTTGAAGTTAAATGTCATGTAAACGGGGTGCTGCCGAAGAAGAAAGAGTGGAAAGGCTTTGAAAGGGTCAAGGAAGAGGATAGGAAAGATAGAGATACCAACGTTTGCGTGGCACAGTTACTCAGTAAGGTATATTTCTAGCTGGGGCCATAGAAAGAGGTTGGAGATGAGTATTTCTACTGCGCTTACACACAGTCACGCAAACATGTCACCCTGCTCCCCCTGCACCCCTCCCACACACACTGCTTAGGAGGAAGCAGGGCACAGGATGGGGGTCAGGTGCTAGATTTGACTAATGAATGTATAGCAGCCCTCTGTTTCCCCGCATGGAAATCAAAGCCTCTTTTCCATCCACAGGCTGGAGCTGGTTTTCCTGCTGTTTTCCCCCCAGAATTGTGGACTAGGAAAAGGAGCCCTGGGACCCCAAATCCTTTGGCCTCTGCTGCCATATTTCATCATTTGATCCCATGCAAATTTGAGGGGATCAGAAAGCCTCTAACATTCACCCACAAAGCTCCAGTTCCCACCCCAATTCTACCCAATGTGACAAAACCATGGGTTGGATCTATAGCTTGGGGGTTGTCAGAGGCAGGAGATAATCCTTCTACCAAAAACTCCTTCCCTTTGCATCATTTCTTTCTCTTCCTTCTTCATTTTTAGGCAATCCCTCTTGTGGGCAGCCAGGAAGGGGATGAGTACAAAGCATTACATCACCTTCTTATGGGTCCATTTTGCCCTTGTCCAAGCCACAAAGGGAAGCAGTCAGAGCTGTGGGCTGCCCAGTGATTATGTTTGTTTTAGGCAGAGGATGGTTACTTCTTCTGTGGGTGGCTCAGATCTCCCTCTCCCATGCAACATGAAACATCAGCTATGGTTGGCACTAGGAAAGGGTAAAGATGCAAGTGTCTAATGCCAGAGGCTGATATTCCTCACTGTAATCATGTGAAAACAGTGCACAGCTTTATGACTGTCTAGCAGGGTTAGAGTTTGGGAATTCTGGCTCTGGCCCCGGGTTCCTGGGGAGGAACAGCGATATTTATCATTTTATGACCAGAGCACCAAGAAAGTTTCTGCTTGAGTAGATGCTCCTGCCTGCAGCCAATCCCCAAATCTGCTTCGAGGGCAGTGCTTTACACCTATGCAGCAAAGGTGTACAATATTACACTTACCAGCTGCTTAATAGTAGGCATCCTCTGAATGGGGCTTGCATCTCCTCAGACCTGCTAGAGAAAGTGCCTCAGAAACACTAGCTGCCACCTAATCAGCAGAGATCTGAGCTGCGAGATGGAGTCTTCTTAGTCCCTCCGCCTCTTCGATCACACCCATCTGGAGCTGGAGGGCCCTGGAGCTCTTCCAGCAGGAGGGAGTGTGCATCTCAGGGGGAAGGTATTTGCCAGTTGGGAAGCAAAGATGCTAACCTATTTGCATTTTACCTGAGGGCTGTAATAGTTGCCTTGCAACATTTACAGAGATGGGCTAAGCCAGGCGTGGTTTTGCTTGGGTAAAATGCTATTGGCAGGGCTTTTTGGAATTCCCAAGGAATGGGGTGCGGCTGGGTGCTACCTTATAACCTTGGCCCAGCTCTGGTTTGCATCTTCCTGGTGTAAGGCCCCAGGACTCTTCCTAAGTCTTCCTAGCAGGAGATTGTGACAGGAACAAAAAATGGAAGACAGGATAGCTCTTACAGGATGGATGACATGTCTGGGGCGAGCATGGGAAGGAGCAGGGCAAGTTGTACGCGCCTGTCCCTATCAGCTGGTGTGAAGCAGCAGGAGAGAATGACAGTGGTTCCTGTGCTATTTCCAACAGGCCCAGGGGGAAATACCTCTAACCTTTGCAGGGGAGCTGTGTGGGGGCATGTTGTGGAGTAGGGTGGAGCAGTAAAGTCCCCTTTGAAATGGGAAAAGCTTGGGTAGAAACGTTGGCAAGATCAAACAGAAGTTTGATGCTTTTAAGGAAGCAAAATGTAAGCCATTGTCCTGTGTCCCATGTGGAAGAGACTCTCTTGAGGAGGGTTTTCCCCTGTGAGGGGAGAGGCAGATATGTGATTCTCTGGCAGGTAGATATCAGGATCTATGCTGGAAGGGTTAAAACCCTGTGCCAAGGGTGCAAGCACTTCTAGGGTGAGGTTGGCCAGCATCAGATTCTGTCTGTCTTGCTCTCTGCCAGGGAATGCTGTGGAGCCTCCCTTCAGGATCCTCACGTGAGCTTGAGTGGGAGAAAGCAAACCCTGTTTGTTTGATTTTTTTTTGCCTTCCTGGTCACTTGAGAGCCTATTGCTAAGATTCCCTGCCATGGTCAGTCTCAAGAAAGTCCCCCTTTCCTGGGCAGAAAAGCAGATAGATTGGTGCTTCCCTGCTATAGACCAGACGTGCTACCCTGTGTCCCTCTGTGTGCAATCACATATAGGTGTGTAGACATACCATCCAAAGAAAGAGGACTGGAGGAGTCCTCACCTTGGGAGTGTCCTTGGCTGGTTTCTGTGAGCCCTGAGGTCTTCCCATTTCTCCCAGTTTCAGTGTTTGCTCCATCCTCCTCTATATCTCTTCTGCTACCAAGTGAGATGTGCTCTCTGGTAAGACTCTGTAACCCCTTTGCCTGTTTATAGCTGGAAGGAGGACTGAAGAATGGCCTGGCATATTCCCTACACCACCTTGGCAAAGGCCGATCACCAGGGGATCCCATAGTGACCTGGAGAATCAGGCCTTGGGAAGGAAGCCAAGCCATCTGTACAGCCATACCTGTGATATACCTAACCCCAGGGCAGGCAACTGGCCTCTGCAGCATTCCTGCTTCCCTTCCTATCTTGTATAGACTGGATACATGCTTGATTGCCCACTTCAGCGCAGAAGTTACACCATCTCTTGCTGGTGTTCAAAATTGTACCTTGCTGGAAGGCTCCAGACACAAACGGGTAGCAGGGTTAGGGATCAGGCTGATGCTGGGAGAGTGCATGTGCTGAGAGGGAATGGTAGGACGTGACCTGGGACAACACTGGGCTGCATGCAGGTTATTGCTGCATGTGCGCTGATTTGCACCGGCCAAAGATGCTGACGTCTGGGAGGAAGGACGAAAAGCTGACATGCCAAGAGGCCCCAGCTTCACACCCACAGCCCAGAGCAGCTGCCGGGCAGGCAGGGCCCCTGCCCAGGTGCTCTGCTGGCTCCTGTAACACGTGCCTTGTCTCTCACTCCCCAAATGCCAGCAAGCAGGAGAAGGGGAGAGGATGTACCTGCCCAGGGACTGGCAGGGTGGGTGGGTGCCCACACAGTTAGGGGGAGAGCGAGGCACTGGGAGGTGGCAAGAGGGAAGGAAGAACAAACTCACTTTCTTCTAGGAATTCAGTGGCCTTGCAGCAATATCAGGCCAGGCCTCAGGGCATTTGACAGCCAGCCAGGAGTCCACTGAGACAAAAGTCTTCTTTGATCTGCTGCACAGTTAAAAAGGAGATTGTTAACCTGTGTTAGAGAAATAACTCCATAGGAGTTGCTAAGCAGGAAAAGCGCCAGCTGCTTGGGTTGGTCCGTCAGGAATCCCACCTCCTGCATTTCTGCTCTACCTTCTGACCCTGTGGGATCAGGGTGAGGCAGCTGGTGGATCTCGGCTTTCCTGTGCCCATTCCCCACCAAGTGCTCCAAGCTCGGGCGTGCAGTGCCCCAGTCTCAGCTTCCCTGGCACAGGACTGGGCTGGGGGGTGCAGGCATGGCTGTTCCCTCTCGCAGACCACAAGGGGAGCAAGGACCGGCCATGTAGCTCAGGTATACTGCTCTTGGGCCAGCCTTGGGCACAATTCTGCAGCACAAGAGGAAAGTAAGGAGTTTCACAGGCTTGCAGTTGTCACTGGCAGAGCTGCCTCACAAACCCTGGGTAGGAGGATAGGATTATGAGCTATGTGGGCTGGTGATATACCGTAGCCATACTGATAGTATCTGCAACAAGAAAAAAATGGCATCTAACACTCCTGCTGGGAGCAGGGAGCGGAGCTTATTCCTGTAGCCAGTCCCCAGCAATCCAGCTCTGTAGGGCCTGCATTTGCAATCCCTGATTCATATCTGTTCCCCCTTCTCAGTTAGCAAGGTGACACCTTCCAGCTTGCCTCCAAAGTCACCGAGTCTCGTAACACCTGCCCACTCTCTCCCCTCAGCAAGTGCCAGGGTTTAAAATAAAGTTCCATTTCCTACACATATTAAGTATCAGGAAGGACCAGGGGCATCTATGCAGAGCAGCATTTGTACTCAAATGCATTTAGCTGACAGGTGCAAACATAAAAAAGCCTTCATTTCATCGCCCAGTGCAGAGCTGTGGTTGCAAGTACTTGGAATTGTAAATGACCCCTTTTCCAGAAATTGCTGTGTGTGGTGCAAGGCAGGAAAGTACTGCAGAGTCTTTCAGCATTGGGCTGTTGGTCCTGCTCCAGCTCCCAGTAGAGAAGTCGTCAGAAGGCATCTTCATTTCACAGCTATTCGGTGGTCTCTTAATTATATGAGCTTATTTCTCACGGTTCCTCCATCACTGAAGCTGGTTCCCTGCTGGCAGCCTCAGAGACTCTGAGCAAGTAATGGCTGGGGATCTAAAATCTGCTTTTCATTGAAGGCTCTTGTCCATGTCTGTTGTGAGATGTTACAGTGACAGGGATGTAGGGCAAAGCGGGTTGGGTGTAGGATACCTTACACTGTCTTTACTTGTGTTATCTTATGTAAGCAGGGCTTGAGGGATCCGACTCAAGGTCTGGTGAATCTGGCTGTGGAGGTTTAGGATACTAGTGTTGTCTGTTCTGCATCTATCCTGGGAGGTTTCTGCCGCATAACATGGGCTGCAGGAACCTTCAGCCAACAATTCCCGGTTAAAGTTATTGTATTGGAGTGTGGACTGAGGAGAAGGCACACCACCGCTCCTGCTACCCCATTAGTAGAGGTGAAGGGTGGGTAGCCAAGGGACAGGTATATGCGGGAAGGTACCAGCGTCAAGCACCCATACAAAAGTTGCTGCAGATTTGGGGCTAAAGCACTCAATGTTTCAAGGCCACCTACCTGGTGTTTTTTCTCTGCTTTAAGCAGAAGGGAAGTGTTCTGCCCTGAACACAGGCAGGAAACGAAGAGCTGTAAACGAGAGGGACCACAGACATACCACCAACTGCCCACAAAAACCCACATGAGAATCCCTACATTTCATAAACACACAAGCAAAATTCTCTCAGTTACAGGGGCACAGTGTAGGGCTGCAGCTCAGATGGCATCGAGCACCCAGCTGAAAGAGCAGTTTCTCCACATGAGTAACCCTGAATGAAGACAGCTAGGAGCTAAGCAAACATTTTGGACAGTGCTTTCTTCCATCTCTTCTTCTAGTCTTTCGGAAGTGTGTTTTAACCAGTGCTTGCTTTCCCACACTACTCCTTTGTAGTCTTGTTAAGTGCTGTCACTGGGACCAATTCAATTCTGGTATCAGAGTAAGATTCCCAAGAGACTGATGGTGTTGCACCTGCCTGCACACACCCTGAATCTGGCCCATCATTTCGTGTGTTTAAACCTGGTTACTTAAGGTTTTTGGCACTGACATCCAGTGATATCCAAACTCCATGCTTTTTTTCATCCAGTTCAGCTCCTCTTTCACATGCTCTCTGCAGCATTTGTGGTTTCACCACAGGCTCATGCCAAAACAGCAAGCTCGACTGCGAAAGTCAATCTTCCTTTCCCCCCGCTTTTTTTTAACAGTATGCAAATGATGTATATTATTGGGCTGCTGTGGTTTGAAAACACACGCGCACGCACACGCACACATACACAATATCTGACAAAGCCCGTGAGGGAGTTTCATAACAGAGGGAAATATTAGGAAGGTTTTATCTGATAGCGTAAGGGAAGTCTGTTAAAATGCCTGTACTGCCGGCAGCAGGAATGAGAGGCCACCTGGAGAAGTCATATAGCACCAGAGAAGGAAACCTTGCTGTCTGTTTGCGTAGGATTCAGGGCTGCAGTTTGTAACCCTATAGTTGGTGGGTTTTCTTGCTTTTTCAGTCTGCCAATCACTTTGTAAGAGGGAGCGAGAGGGCTCGCTCACTTTTGTTCAGATTTCAAGCTCGTGCTTTCACAAGGGCACATCTTTCTCTGCGTTTCAGTTGTTCTGTGATGCTTCCTCCCATGCGGCTTCCATCCCCCTGCCCTGCCCCACTCCATGATGCAGTATTTGCAGATCACCTCTCTAACGCTTGTTTCCCCCCTCCTCTTTTTTTTTTGTCATCTGGCAGGGGGACCCCATACCTGAAGACATTTATGAGATTTTGGGAGGCAGCTCAGTGCGCTCCATCAGCGACCTCCAGCGTGCCCTGCGGATAGACTCCGTAGGTAAATCTCCTCTTCACCAAACACTCCTTTTTTTTTCTTAACTCTTTTGGGAGGTGGAAGGGTGTATTCCGTTCTCCAGTAGATAAACTACCAGCAGGCTTCACTGTAAATACAGGAACCACTCAGGAGCCAAGACCCGAGTATTTACACACTTAGCCCCCCCCAAAACATATGGGAGTGAGGCACCTAGATACCTTTTGGGATTTCTTTCTAACTGCCTGGTCTGTTGAGGGATGCTGGCTTACAAAAGCAATGGGAGCTGCACAAGGTGAGTCCATGGAACTGGGGTCAGTGCTTTTCACCCTTGGAGGCTCACAAGGAGCTGGGCATGAGTTGGCCAAGGATCAGTTTAGGAGGTGGAGAAATGGGGGCTGGAAATAGGGTAATAGAGGAGAAAAGGGCCACATGAGTTCTGAGCTTCAGCATGCAGGAAAGGCCACGGGTTCCCAGAGGCTCCAAGACTGGAGCAGCAGAGCATGTGTCCATGGGCTAAGTCAGGTTGGCTGTGGGTAGCATTGCTTCACCTCCTGCCATAGATAAGAGCTCTGGGGGCTCCAGTGCCTTGGGGTCACTTGGCCGGGGCTGAGTGCAGAGAGCAGCAGGAGCAGTGAAGCATGGAGGGGTCGGCACGTGTGGGAATTGGAGCACGCGCCACGGCGGCTGGGCTGGCCCAGGAATTTATTTATAAACGGTCTCTTCAGAGCAAATTCCATTCTATTCTAACTCTGCTCCCGCCCGTCGTCCCCCGGCCCCCCCAGCTCGCCTTCTCTCTTGTGTTTTGTCTGTTTGGAGCTTTGTAATCCTTGCCGAGACACTATCTACGGGGGAACAGAATTTCCTGCTTTTGTTTCCTATGCCAGTCCAACCACTGGCGCAGTCTCAAAAGCATTCCCGCTGCCTTTCAAAATGGTCCTGGAGGGGCAGGGGGGGGAAAGTGAGGGGGAGGGCACCAGCTGTGTTCAGCTATTGTTTGCCTTAGAAAGAGGCGACGAGGCTCCCCACCACCGCCACGGCCGCTCCCTGCCCTCCATAGTTCCCTCCTCCTTGTCCACGAGCCACACAATGGGGCAACTTCCAAAATTAGACACGCTTGCTTGTCCCAGGCTGGACCCCCGCCCAGACCCTCTTTGGCCGCAGCTGCAGCGCTGACCTGGGGTGTAGAAGGACAACCTGGGGAGGGAGGGACATGGTTTTCAATAGGAGATTTGTTTCTAGTCAACAGTTGTTGCTATTTTTTTCCTCTCTCTCTTCTCATTGACTTAACCTTTGCGCAAAAGGCAACCCCCACCCTTGCATAATAAAATTCCAGACAACGCAGGATGGAGGGGTGGGGAAGGAGCGGCTGGGATGTGTGCAGTCTGTCATGTCCCAATGTCTGAGGAACGGATGCATCTCTATCCCAGTTACTGACCACCCTCATGATTAAGAAATAAAGAGGGCTTCTCTTATTGGTCACTGGTTTCACTTCAAGTCTTAGTTAGGAAAGACAGGCTAGGGAAACAGAGGTGGGTGCTCTGAAGCCTTCTGTTTGTTGCCCCATATGGCGCTCTTCTGGCCTCAGGTAGTGGCTGAGGGGCATCACCATTTGCTTGACCTGTGTGGAATTAGTGTATTAGCAAATACATGTATTACCAAATTAGCCCAAAGCAGCCAGGTCTATTCCCTGCGCCGTCCATGACCTGGGTAGGTGTCATGATTGCTGTCCTTCATAGACTGCACAGGGAGCCAAATTTTGGCAGCCCCAGAAGGTAGATGAGCTGAGATAATGCTCTCCTGATCTTAAACACCATCCTAGACCCAGCAGCAGAGGTGTGGAGAGTAGGAGTCATCTCCCACAACTATGGATACCTGCAAAGTAGACATGCCCATCTGAGCCAGTCATCCAGACATGCTCTGTAGTCAATGGAGAACTATGGGCCCTTCTAGAGCATGATCCACCATTTTGAGTGTCTGCCTCAGGGCGAGATTAGTGGTGTCCTAGAATTAGCTACACCTCTCCAGCCACTTTAAAGTGTGCCTATCCATCTCGTGTGGATGTTGACTGCATAGACAGATGATTCCTGCCTCATGCATACAGCCTCTGTGCACACATCCCAAATCCTTCATCAGTTGCCTCTGAGCTGAGCAGAGAGCTAAGTCCCTGCTTCCCCTTATAAGATGGCTTCGCTAAGGCAGGACTGAGGAAGAGGGGTGGGACATGATAGGTATGGGAACTTGCTCCAACACATCTCAGATAAACAGAGATCTTCCACTGGCCCCAAATTCCCTTTAAGAAAATTGCTCTCTTGATGCTGACGTCCATTCTGCTTCCTTCAGCTGCTAAAGCAGGCCAGAGAAGGAAGGAGCTGTGGCTGGGTGGGAGCTATCCCTGAGTGTGGCCATTGTCCAGAGCTCAGGAGGGGCTGTGTGTTGGAGTGCTCCATGGGGATTATGGGCATTTCTGTATTCAGCACTTCCTATGGGAAAAAGCAGTGGAGTGGGAGGGAACTGCTCAGAGCTGGGCTAATGCTCTCTGTCTTCCTCTCCCATTGCTGACTGAACTACCTCCAGATCCTGCAGTTTACCTTACAGTAGTATAGAGGAAAAATCATTTTAACTTTTTTCTGCTGTTCTTCTATCATAAAACTGACTCTAACATAGAGCAAGTGTAGTGGTTTGGGAGACAGAAACCAAGCACTCCACCTCCCACCCATTGTCACCCTTCTTCCTACCCTCTCACAGCTGAACTCTCTCAGTCCCTAGCTCTCCCAACAAGACATCTCAGTATTCATATACTAAAATTCCTGCCTGTCCCACCTGGCCTTTGTATCACCCTTGTCATATCCTGGGCTGAGTCAACTGATCTGAACCTTCTCCTACTCCAGACAGTCCTACCTAAGGCCATGTCATTTGTGACCTAGTTTTCCTCTGCTAGACCTGGCTAAGACCCCTCTTTCACAATAGGCTTATTGGTTTGAATTGCTTTGAACTGGAAACATAGAGTCTCCATGCCTCAGCATGGCTGTGATCTGGCTGTGGATTGACACCTAGTGTGATGTACTGGGACTGTGGTTCACCCTGTATCTCTGCACTTTGCCTGGTTAGCGGAGCACAGGTGCCTGCTGCCTTCTCCCACCTCTACCCACCCAGTGTTATTAGATCATGTCCTTCCCTTTGCAGAGGAGGATAGCTTGGATGTGGACCTGAATGCAACTCAGCTTGGTCAAAATGCTGTGTCCCTGTCTCGAGGGAGACGAAGCCTAGGTGAGTCTGGCATGTTGCACCTTGTGGTTGTTGGGGTACTAACCTGAGCAGCTGTGGGTGAGGCAGATGCGGGTCTGAAATACATATGCTGGGGTAGAGGTTGAAATGTGCTGTGTGCATGGATGTGTAGACAGATGGGGAGGAGGATCTGGGCCTCGTGTGAGAGCTGGGTTTTATGTCCCAGCAGTGCAGGAGAGGGAGTCCAGAGCTCTGCAAGTTGATCTGCTTTAAATCCCTCGAGTGTTGATTTGCTCTACAGAAGTGTCATCTCCTGCTTCAGACTGTTGCTGCAGTGAGAAGCATCATTTTGCTGGAGGCTCTCCCATAGGGCAGTATTCTGGCCAGAGAGGGAGCTGGATGGCTGGGAGCAGGGGAAAGAGCATATGTGTTTGTGTGGGAGAGCAGTGTAGTCTCTTTCTCTTCCAGGGGAGGTGGCTGCAGCAGGTTGGTAACAGCTGCAAAGCCTGTTTCATCCTCCCTCCTTCTCTTGGCCCTCCATAGATGCTCTGGCAGCAGCAGAGCCAGCTGTCCTCGCAGAGTGCAAGACGCGGGCAGTGGTCTTTGAAATCTCCCGCAACATGGTGGACAGCACCAATGCCAACTTTGTGGTGTGGCCACCCTGCGTGGAGGTGCAGCGATGCTCCGGGTGTTGTAACAACCGCAACGTGCAGTGTCGCCCCACGCAGATCCGTGTCCGGCATGTCCAGGTAAGGGAGACCCTTTCCATAGCTCCCTTGTCTCACAGCCCCACCTCCATCTCCAACCCCCCAAAAGAAAAACACAGCAAGTCTCACGGGCAAGGCTCGCCCAGCTATCTTTTCCCTCACACGTCTCTGCAGTCACGTCTTGTGCATTAGCCACACTGTACTGCAGCCTCTCACCTGCCGTGAGGTCTGTGCCAGCTGCTCGGAGGGCTGGTGCTGTCCAGCAGCTGGGGACTGTCACTGCAGCAGAGCTACAGAGCACCATCCCCAGCTGCAGCCCAGTGCCATGGCCCTCACTAGTCCTGTAGCTCAAGGCAACCTTGTCTTCTGTGTCAGAGCAGAAAAAGCAGGATAATACTTTCACCACAGGAGCTGTCTTTGATGCAAAAAGAGGAGGGCCTGCAGTATCAGTACTCCATCCCCCAACTGCTGCTGCAGCTCCTTCCCAAGACAAGCTTTGAAGCAGCTTCTCCTCTTTCTCAGCCCTGCTCTTACCTCCTGACCTGGTCAGGCTGCAAGCAGGCACCTGACAGCTAACCTCTTGCTCTGATCCTGCCTGCCTCTCAGCTAATAGCGGTCTTCTCACAGTTTCCTCCTAGACAGCTCGTTTAAAAATAATACTCATCCCGTACTAATCCTCTGCCTGAGCTGTAAGAGACTCCCCCAGGCCGACGGCAAAGGTTGGCGGGGAGAGGTTGCATTCAAACAGCCTGCTTCATCAGGAAATTCCTTTCTCAGAAAAGCCAGGCTGAATGAGAGAAAAATGGTGGTGGGGGGGGGGGGGAGGAACAGGAGTTGTTTTTGTGGAAAAAGCAGGCGAGAGGTCAAAAGCCAGCCAGAAGAAGTGACCTGGAAATGGTTTCTTTGAGGACAGAGGTCTCTCTATTGTTTGGCTGGAAGTGTTTGTCTAGCGAGCAGCGTGTGGTCTGAAGCGTGTGGAGTGGGCTTTCAAGGAAAGATAAACAGCCTGGCTGCTTCAGCAGTGGCCAAGGGATGCTGCTGGGGGCAGTTGGTTTAGAGGAATTCAGTCCCAGACTCACAGCAAAACAAGTATTTATAGCTTGCAGAGCACTTCAGGGACTGTGGTCTTGTTAGATAAGCCCAACAGGGTCAGGCCCGGCCACTCCTGGAGTGGGAGAATCCCCCTAGAATGCTCATGCCCTGTGGTGGGATGTGGAGCAATGAGTTTTCCCTCTGAGTCAGCACTGATGGAGAGTCCAAGGGAATTTCCAGAGCACCGCCTTTCCCATGAAACACACAGCTGAGAGCTTCAGCCCTATGAGTTACTGAAGAGCTTGAGACAAATTCAGACAGGTCTCAGTGGAGCTGGTGAAGCTGCATTTGTTTACATCGGACCTGAGTTATTCTGGTTTTGCCCTTTCTGTAGGATCCTGTGGCAATTAATTCTGGTCGCCCCCAGGTCGCTGCCATCACAGCACATCCCATTCCACTCACCCCATGTTTCTGTATGTGGCCAACCACTTATCCTGCTCCACGCCAGAAGCAGCTGCAAGTTAGGAATGGGGGAAAGAACCAGTCACGTGCAAACTTGCCTGGTTTAGGTTTGTTCTGCTCATGTGTGCAGAAGTTGCTCCAATACACACCACCTCTGAATTTGAACCATGCTCTATAAACTGCCTTCTGATCCTTTAGGAAGAAAGCCAGTACAGAGGCATACTGAGATTGATTACTTTTACAGGGTGGGAGCTGTATTCATCTTTTGGATGCCTCTCTCTCCTAAATAGGTGAATAAGATCGAATTTGTCCAGAGGAAGCCAATATTTAAAAAAGTTGTTGTGCCTTTGGAGGACCACGTGCAGTGTCGGTGTGAAGCGGTGTCCTATCAGCCCCCCAAGAACAGCCGGCCACGGCAGCGTGAACAGAGACGTAAGAATCTTGGCATTAGTAGAGTGGAAAGAGGAGTGAGAAGAGAGGCTGGGGAGAGAAGAACCAACTTTCCACTGGTTTAAATCTGCTTAGCTCCAGTGAATCTCATGGGTCTTTGCTGATTTATACCAGCCTAGGAACCTTTCCGAGGATGTCTGCCATCCAGCAAGGGGCTGAAACCAAGGGAAATGAAGGAGGGGAAGGTGAGAGGCAAAGGGGGAGGACAGCTTGGGAAAAAGGAGAGGGCAGAGACTGTGGAGAGCAGAGGGTGGCAAATGAAGAATGGAAGACGAGGACCTTGTGGTGCTCCTCTTGCAGAGCTCTTTGTCAGTAGTGGGTGGGGAATGGTATTTCAACTTGACCTGGCTGCCCCTCACCATACAGACACGCTCCGCTCTGTTTTGGCAGGCTTGTCACCATCGTTCACCACAGCCGCTGTCTCTCAGAGGCAACGAGCACGCCGGCTGCCAGCACAGAAGAGGAAACATAAGAAGTACAAGCATGTCAACGATAAGAAAGTGCTGAAAGAAATCCTCGTAGCATAGAAGTGCTGGCAGGGGAGAGAGAGCACAAGGCAGGTAAGAGCAAGCTGCTTTTCCAGCCGAGAGAGATGTTCTCCCAGGTCACGGTTCTGCTTAGACACCTCAGACATTTCCCACAGCACTGGTTGCTCATTCAGCATGGGGTTACTGCAGGACCTAAGCATGATAAAAGCAGGGTCAAAGGAGGGGGAAAGATTAGGCTGGGACCTACATGTGCATCCTATTTATGGCTCTTTGTATAGGTGGAAGGATCATGCTGCAAGCCTACCTTGCTCTTCAGCCCCACCTTCCCTTTTCTCTGCATCTCTTGAAGCCAGACAGTGAGCCTGACCTCTGTCTACACCTAAATCCCCTCAGGGTCTGTGTTATTCATCTCTTGTGGAGCAGCTCCTGTTCTCCTTTCTCTATTGATTCTCCGTTGAAAGCAGAGAATTAATGTTGCTCTGGGGATCCCTTTTCCTTTTATTTCACTAGTTGAGTTGGCAGAAAGACTCAGAAGCAGCAGCACTTTTGGTTCATCTCTCTCCTAGCAGGAAGTCTGTGTGCATAAGAAAGGTCATACAAGGGGAAAGGAGAACTGGAATCTCTGGCAATAGATCTGGATTTTGTCAGTCCAGGGTCTGATTCTTCTCTCCCTGACTTGTGTAAACAGGAGCAATTCCCTGATCATCAGAAGAATTTTGCTGGTACGAGCAAAAGGAGAATCAAGCCCTGGTTCCTCATGGGAGAGGGAAAGGTGCATAAAAGATAGAGTAGCCTGGGCATGGAACTGGGGTTGAATTTAAAAAGAGGCAGTACAGGCTAATAGTGAAAGCCCTGGCCTGTGACTCAGCAGTTGCAGCTCTGCCACAGCCTCTTGAATGAGCCTGGGCCAGTCGCTTCACTTCCCCTTGCCTCACGAGAAGGAGACGACGAACTTCCACTATGTTGCGTTTCAGGAGCTATGGATGAGGGGCGCCAGATAATATCTTGGGAGTAGTATTCCCACGCTTAACCCTCCAAGGGCTCTGATTATCCCAGGATCCCTCTGGCCAGCCCAAGGTTCCCAGGGTATAAATGATGCAAAACTATGCAAATCTCAGCTCTGGCTCAAGCTGTCCAGGAGAAAAAATAGAGGTCAAAAGCCCTCCTGGGCTTTTAATTTGGCACTTCAACACAAACATTTCCAGAGGAGAAAAAGAGAGAGGAAGGCAATTGCAGAGGAAGAGGGATATATATTCTAATGCTGTATGTGTTTTTGTTTCTCTTTCAGGTTTATTTAATATTTTTGCTGTATTGCCCCCATGGGGTCCTTGGAGTGATAACTTTTCCTCTTTGTCTGTCTGCCTCGACGTCTGATTCAGACGGCAAATGGTGCTTCCCTTTCCATCAGTGGACCTTCTCCCACCAAAGTCTCTCCCTTTTTTCATTTATTAACATCATTTTAAAGTTTTACAAAAAAAAACCCTTATATATATAAGAAAAGAACAAAATGCAAATACAACCATGAACCCCATCAACCACAACATGCGGTGAGGACAGGACAATGCCTTCCCTACTCCAGAGGACAGGATGGAAAATGTGAAAAGGAAAGTGGGTCCAATTTCTTCTGAGAGGAGGAGAAAAACAGACAGAGGGAGGAAGGGGAATATTCTTCCTTTTCCTTGTGCTTCTGGTGAGGCTAGGGTCTCGGCTGAGATCAGCACTTGCACTGGACCTACTTTTTCAAAACAGGCATATCTCAGATTGTGAGCGGCAACCGATGATGGAAAATGCACTAAGGACTTTTATTGCCCTTCCTGGACAGATCTATATTTTTAATGTGCGTGTGTATATTTTATTTTAAAAAGAAAAACCAAAACCACTAGAATATACAACATCTCGGGGAACAGAAAAAAAAAAAAAAGAAGCCAAATGCATTCCCCCTGCCCCCTTTTCCCCTCCTGCTCCTGGTGCTGACTGGAAGGCATTTGGATTATGGGGAAGGAGCAGACGGCTGGCAGAATTGTCTCCACACTCCTGGCCCCTGACAAGGGGAGCCATCTTTGCACATGCTGGTGGAGAATTCGGCTTTCCAGGCTCGGACTCAGATTATTTTTTAAATTTGCTCTGTATGTATGCGCCTGTATATGTGTGTGTGTGTGTGTGTGTGTGTGTATATATATGTATATATATATATATATGTACACGTGTGTGTGTGTATTTATACATACATATATATATAGAGAGAGATATATATATAGAAATATATATATATGTTCTTAAATGGATTTCATTCCCCAGTGGCAGGAACCTCAGTGGCATGTGCATGCATCAGCTTGGGTGGGCTAGAAGAAAAGCGCACTTTTTCTGCAATATTACTCAGTGCCTGTGGGGTCTGAGACAGGACAGACAGAGGCACAGTCTGATCTCTCTCTGTCTTGTTGCCCTTTTCTCTCACTCTCCACCAACCCCCCATCACAACTTCCTTGCAGGAGGTGAAGTGGCAGCACAACAAGACCAACAAGAGCCAAACTTAGAAGCATGACTTAATCTAAATGAGCTGTCCTTGCCTGCTCTGTGGTCCTGAAAGCAGAATAATGTCATTCCCCCTCAGCTTTTTAACCCCTTCATGGACATCCTGGGCACTATGCCCTCATTGCTCTCTCCCTGTCAATGTTCCTGGATCTCCCATCTTTTTCCTCACATCATCTCTCTCAAATTCCTTCGTGCTCCTTGATTTTACCTATTAGATGATCCAAGCCTACTGAGCTTGGAATTTGGTCCAAGATATGGGTAGCTGTGTGTAGGTATAGAGAAAGTAGTGAGGATGATTCTTGCAGTTCGCAGCAGCAATCTGAGACAGAAATGAGCCCTCTGAGGAACAACTGGGTGGTCATTCACAGAGTCCCCCCCAGGCCACTGCAAAATCTCTCTGGAGAAGGACTCCCTTCTGGCTGGCAGGGGCCATTTCTGCACAACCAATAGTCATCATTAGTGGAAATGTTGTTCATGATGGGAATTTTCAGTGTCACCTCAGAGTCCCAGTCTCAGATCCTGCCATGCTGGGCCGGCCCTGCAGAGTTACACAAGGAGAAGCTCCCTGTCCTGAGATAGAGTTGCGGTTCCTGTCTGCCACTCCTGCCTCCAGCTGTTTCTCCCAGTTCTCCCAACATACACGCTCCTGATGCAGAGCAAAGTGCCAGAAAGAGCTGGGGGAAGGAGGTGAAGCCACAACCTGGGAGCCGTTCCAAGTTGCCATGGACTCAGCCCTCGCCTCCTGCAAGCCTAGAGCACTTTTGATAATCACTGCCAAGGCTGAACTTTGCTCCATGCCTCCTACTCTAAGCCCTCAAGTCTTAAGACACTTTGTTTTCCTGTTCCAAAATCTGTTTCTTTGGTTTGTAAAGATGGTGAGGTTTTATTTTATTTTAATTTGTTTGGCTTTTTTTAATGTAAGATTAATTTATACTCAGTACTGTATTTAAAGTTGTAAAAAAAGGAAAAAAAAATCTCTCAACCATACTTTGTCTTTCTTTTGTGAGCTGAATGAAATGCAGAAGCACAAACAACACGCCATGAGCTAGATAGGGATTCCCAGGGTCTCCACTTGAATTTTTAGGACACTTAAACTGAGATTACAGAGTGACAGCAACCTAAGTTGGGAAAGTCCTGCTAGCTCATCTGCTGTATGTGCACGCGCACATGCACGCACGTGCCTGCCTATGGCAAGCACTGCTGAACTCTCCTCCAACGTGTTACCCACCTCACAGTCTGGTTTTAAATGACTCAGGCTGTGGGGATTTCTTTATCAAAGAGGTCCCCTTCTGAGCTGCTCTGTTCAGAGGCCCAGCCAGACTTTCCCTGCGCTTTATTTGATCTCCAGATTCCCCTGCTTTGAAGGACTTAGAGCAAATCACAGTGTTTACACTCTTCAAAGCCATGTAAACAGTTAGTCTATTCCCTCAGTCATATCGTCTAGACAACATCAGTCCTTTCCTCTTTAGGACACCGGCAGCCCTTGTGTTTCCCTTTCCTCCAAGCAAGGGAAGTATTGTGGGTGCAAGGCAGCTGCCTCCTGCCAGAGGCAGCAAACCTGACCACAGGCAAAAGCTGCCCCTGGGTTCGCCACGGCATGTGAGCAGCTGCTGCAGCCTCCTGCTCCGCTCGGAGCAGCCTCTGCCTGTGTCTCAATTTCCAGAGCCCACCGGAGCACATACAGCACCCCAAGGCCATGGCTCAGCTCTAGGGAACATAGACCCAAGTGGGGACTCATGCTGCGATGGCAAATCCGGTGAGCTGGGTGTCCGGATATTCTCCAGGTTGTCCTTGACATACAAGCCTGGAACTCCAAGGAGCATATCTTATTCAAGCATCCATCTTTTTGGGGTGAGGGGAGTTTGCCCTGCTCTGGCAAAGGGAGGTGGAGTAGGGGTGACCCCTACCTACTGCCTCCACAGCACACGAGGGAAAGCACTGGCAAAATTACAGCAGGGATAATAGTCATATCCCTGCTGTAATTTCCTTGGTGTAGAAATTGTGATTGGGATAATCCAGTGTGAACAAAGATTTTTAGCATGAGACTTCTTTGGTTTTAAGGGCATGCCAGCAGGGAGCTTTTGGGGAGCAAGGGGTGCAAATGAGGTGCAAGGCACAGGAGGTGTCAACACATTCAGCCCATGTTGCTCCTTCTGGGGGGATGGAGGAAGGGCTGGCATCCCACTGGCCGCCTCGGTCCTCCCCTGCTCTCCGCAAGCACGCAGCCTCGCCACGGCAGTCCAGGGGCACACGTACAAACTCATCTGAACTCCGCAAACGTGCATTTCTGCCTTAACAGCTCTAAATGAATAGGTGTTGAAAGAAACTATGGGCCTGAACACCTTGAGTTAACACTGCTCTGGTGCCTTGCGTTCGCTCACAGCAGCTGCTCCAACTCTGACTTCAACAGTGTTTGGTTGCAACATCTTGGCACGGATTCAGCACAGGTCAGGATACTGCATAGGAAGACAGGACTCCATAATGCTTCTAAAGGCTTAAGCAGATGTTTTAAATCCACTCCACAAAGTCAAGTTTGGCAATTGGACATAAAACGCCGCACCTCAACCATGTGCATGGGGAGAAGCCCCCGGAGACCTTCAGCACACTGTGGGAGAGGGTTTACTCTGTACAGGGGTGCCGGCTTGGCTTGCGCCATGCTACAGGTGATCTCTGAAGATCAAGGGAGTCTTGGCAACTCTCCCTGTTTTAATTGCTGTTGTAACAGTGACTGCTGTTTTACCTAAAGGGCCAGCCTCAGGATATAAGTCATTCAACGGGAAGTTCATCTTTTGTTAAAGAAAATGCATCCAGCCTTTAAGGCAGTAGAAAGAAACTTCAGAATTTGGTTGTCCTGCAGGAACACAGCTCCCAAAAGTGGCAGGCAAGTCAAAAAGTGTGCTAAATGGATTATTTGTGCACAAAAAAGGTTTTAAAGCCAATCTCTAGGCTTTTTAGTGTTGAGTGTTGTTGTTTCCAACACTTGAAGCCATTGCATGGCCAAATGAAGCAACAAATCAGTTTGCAACGGTTTCCTGTCTGTGTCCAGGAAAGCCTTTGACTATTTGCTTATTTTATTGGTGTTCAAGAATGAGACTGGCTTAAAGTCATCCCCATGCCTGGCTGTGGCTTGAAGGAAGAGCTTTCTTCAGACCAGCCAAGTGTCAAGCCCAGTCCATGGCCCTAAGCCCACACAGGCATTGCCCTCCCCATGCTCAGCTTGAGTCTTGCTGGCGTAAGCCGTACCCCCCACGGCAGCCGCCCCGTCCCACTGCGGCACCTGCCCACGCTCCAGGCACAGCTGGGAGAAGGCTCTCTGGGAGCCGTGGCTGTCCCACGGGATCCTGAGCCCAGATAGGCTGCAGCACAGGTGCAGGCATCCGGATGTGTCACCCAGTGCCTGTCCAAGGGCATCCCTGTCTCACTGCCCCTGAGTGAGTGCCGGGTGGGTGCTGGGGGAGAACTGGGCAGTGCCCAGGGAAAAGTGGAAAACAAAGAAAGAGGAAAAAAGGAGGAATTTAAAACTAGCTTTAAAAAAAAAAAAAAAAAAGCTTCTCAAAGAAGCCCAGACCCCGACCGTGCAGCTGTTCACTGCTCGTCTTCACATGGCCCGTGACCAAATGATGCCATTCCCCTCTGGGCCATAATCTGCCCATGACCAAGTAGATATGTTGAAGACTTGGGAATTTCTCATCTTAAAAGATGTGAAGAAGCCAAGAAGCCTCGGCTGCTTTCAGCTTTCATCTCGGGGTTGAAGGAAGGACAGAAAGGGGATTTGCCCCAAAAAGCAAGCAGGGAAAGGGTGGGGAGCAGAGGGAACCCCAACACCCGCAGTGAGCCATGCTTGGGCCTCCAGGCAGGCAGCACAGACACCAGGTTAAATGAGACAGCCTCGAACATGGTGCTGGAGTCTGCAGGGCTCTCAGCAGAGGAGCTTGGAGAGGGAATAGACCAAAATACAAAATTATGGCAGGGCTTACGGACCATTTTTTCTCCCTCAGCCAGGCAGAGAGCAAATCGGACTGTCCAGACACTATGTACTGCCTTGGTTTTGCCCCAGAGAGAGTGACAGGGCCCCAGAGGAAAGCAGACTCAAAGGAAACAAAAAGGTTGTAATTACTAACTTAGTAAAAGAAGACATTTGCAAGCAATTCAGCACCCATCCAAACATCATGGGGAACCTGGCAGCTGGGAGGTTTGTGGCTTGACAGTCAATATGCATTTTGAAATGTTCACAGCAATTTTTTTGACTGCGCTGCAAGAGCAAAGGAGCAACAGTGGTAAGCAGAGCTTATTTTGTGCAGATGCTGGGCTCGAATGCAGGTCTTGCCCCTTCAGCTTTGGAAACCCCCCAGCTCCCAAATCCTCCAAATGCCCTGCAAGGGTATTTTCTGCACTAAGAGAAATGATTTTTCAGGGCAACTCTCTAGTGCAGAGCTGAGGAAAGAGCAGAAAACAAGGTGTCAAACACTGCCGGCTCCTGGCTTGCGCTAGCATATCTGCCTCAATGCGAAGAGGTGGGAGGAGAGGTTTCCCCGCGGAGGCCAGCACGTGGGCTCTGCCAGGACATCTCTCCTCCTTGCAGCCCACAGCGCAGAGCCTGCCACAGCACACTCATCCACGGCTGTGAGCAGCAATGTCAGAGACCAAAGCAAATGAGGTAGCACAGGAAAAGCTGTGATTAATGAACCAAAGTGAGCTCCAGGAGAAAAGCCCTTATTCAGACACGCGTGTCCGATTGCAGCAAAGGGCGCCCAGGAAATGGCAGGCTGAAGGGATTTCACGTCCATCATCTTTTCATGCAGCGATGCAAGAGCATCGCTCCATGAGGGTACGCCTGAACAGCACGCTGCCCATGGCCCTCACTCTGGCACGTGGATAGCCCAGCGTGGGGTCATGTGTGGATCATGCCGAGCACCCACTCAACTGCTTTGGCTGCCCGAACTGTGCGTGTGGCTGTGCAGAGGCACCCTGCAGCGCACATGGTAAGCTTTAGTTGCTGCCAGAAAAAAGATGGGTTATTATGTAGTGCTTGGCCTCAGCATGATTTTCAGGGAGGCCACTGCCCCTGTTTGGGTATTTGGGCCTCAGGGGACATGCAGGAGAAAGCTGGAGCCGTGGCCAGGTGACGGGGTGGGCACAGAGACACCAGCAGAAGGGAGGATGGTGTTGGGGTCCCAAGGCCAGCGACGGGCCCATTGCATGGGGGGGCTCCCCCAAAGCAGCCGCGAGGCCCGCACCCATGGCTCCTGCAGTGGAGCGAGCTGGAGCGGGAAGGAGGGCACTGCAGCTTGATGTTCGCAGGGATTTCCCAGAGGGAGACGCTACGCGAGGTGCCTGCATTTCTTCTGGCCCCAGGCTGGCTGTGTGCATCCAAGCAATTCCCTGCCCGCGCTAATCAGCCGGCAGCACCAAGGGATGCACCAACCTCCTCCCATCACCCCGTCAACTGAGGCGTTAACGTGCTGAAAAGCAGAGGCACCGGGTGGGAAGTGGCCGTGGGACCGAGCGATGCTGCCTGCTGCACCGTGGGGCAGCAAAAGGTGCCCGGCACACACCCGCCTGGGCTTGGGTGAGCAGCACCCGGCTGCCTGCACCTGCACCTGCTGCCAGCCCTGTCCCACGCCAGCGTGGGGCTGGGGGTGTCTCCTGTCGGGGTGCGGGGCTGTGGGAAGGGTCCTGTCTCTTCAACACCAGCAGAGCTGTTATTTACATGGAAAAAGTGTTTCCCTGCGACAATGGAAATTGTTTGCGTTTCGCTAATTGACTGAGGAGAGAGAAAGAGAGAGAGAAGAGACCTTCCTTCCCTCCAACAGATACAGGAATTTTTCCGCTAATCAAGAAGAAAAACAAAAAAGCCAGTGCCAGCAGGGGGAGGGGAGGAAAAGGGGGGACTCCCTGGGGTCCCATAAACCTGATGGCCACGGGCAAAACACTGCAAGCCGAGCATAGCCTGCACTGGAAAGTTTGAGGCAGCTCTGGCCGATGCTGCGCAGTGGCAGTGTAGCTCTCGCTAGCAGGGAACATCCTGACCGCTGCCAGCACACGGGCCCTGCTGGCCCCCAGGCTCGTGGCAGAGCCCTGAGCCCGGGAAAGGATGGGCAGGAGCCATCCTGAGTGGGAGCTCGCAGGCAGAGCGCTCTCTCTCTGAAGGCAGCCCAAATGCAGATGAGGCGCTTTGCCCTCCGGGGGTGAGATCGGAGCCCGTTGGGGCGAGACGAGGAGCCGGTGGCGCATCCCGCTCCCTGGGCAGGGCTGGGGGGCCGGGCCCATCAGAGCACCCTGCGAGCTTCGTTAGCCAAGCCCCGTTCACCTGGGGGCCGCTGTGGCTGAACCGGCACGTGGCCATTTTCAAAAGGGCTGAAATCGGGTCTGGTTCTTTCCGTTCGAGCCTGGCGCACAAGCCGCTCTCCTGGCTCGGCTTCAACTGGTGTGAACAGCCTGGTAATCGAATAAAGCATTTTCCCAGTCCCGCCACCTTCAAGTGCATTAAATGAAACAGAAAGGAGCAGCTGAACAGGATTTAGAGTTTTCCCCCGTGATACATTTTTTCGCTTTTCCATGGATAGTTCCACTGGGGAAGCTGCAACCTATTGTTGTGCTTATTTATTTACTTAGGTTTTGTAGATGGTTTCAAAGCTTGTGGCCAGGAAGGAGCAGCCAGATGCTGCTACAAGGTGGGAGAGAAACCTTGTCCCAGTTTCCCACTCTGAATATACAGGCAGAGCCAGGTGCCCCCCTGCAAACACGGGTCTGGGGCCCAGGGCTGAACCTGCCCATTCCCTTCTCCTCCTGCTCTACCCCAGGCCCTGCCACCAGAGAGAAAGGGGGCTGTGGGACTGCAAGCTCACCCTGCACAGTTTTCCCAAGCAAGAGGCTAGCTAACTGCTGTGGCTCAGGTTAAGCAGCTTCCTTTCATTCTGGAGACAGCACTGGGTTGAGCGGATGGATACAGGAGCAGCCCTTTGAGCTTAGAGACGTCCCAGCACCAGGGAGAGGAAGAACAGCGGCTGTGTACACCACCGGTCCCAGAGGAAGGCCAACCTTCAGCAGGGGATTTTTGCCAGCTGGAAAGCATCAATATTTGTGGCTGCGGATTAAAAACCTTTAAAGAATCTGTGTGCATGCGAGCACCTGTACAGGAAGCAGAGGCACTCAGACAGCAAGCAGTGGGAAATGGCAGCTACCGCCATGCCCACCTCCGTGCTTCACCTGCTCTGTAAATACAGCTGGGGGAAGAAAGGCATCTTTGCTGGAAGTGTTCCTGGCATTTGGGACACCCCGGCCACAAAGCCAAAGTGTCACAAACTTGACATGCAGCCACCTTACGCTGCCCAGCCCGGAGTCCTTTCTTGGGCCACAATGGTCATGTTAGTCAGATAAGGTGCAACCACAGGGGTTTGGAGGAGATCTCAGGTGTTTTTTTTTTTCATTTGGCTCCTACTCAGAGACAGAAACACGGATGCGTAGATAACTCTGCATGCACAACCAGAACTAGAAGTGCCCAGCTGGGACTACAGCACCTGGGAAAGGCAGCCCACCACAAGCTCCCCTCCAGTGTTCAATGGGCTGATGGATCCAGTGAAGTCCAGGACCCACCAGCATCCCTGGCAAGGCCTTGCACCAAGCCATGGGTAGGACAGGCAGGCCCCAGACCTCAAATGGGACAAGTGCTCATTGATTTGGAGGGGGGCAAGTAGGAGCCTGATGGCACCTGGATGTCTGTGCTTGTCTGAGGTTGGTGCCATGTGATGTGGGCTCAGGGAGATGTAAGTGGTCACCGCAGTGCCTTAATTTCAGTGAGCAACAAGCTCTGCTGCTGCTCAGGGCTGGTAGGGCCTGGCTCCCTAGGACAAGAGGGACCGGATAAGAGGGCTCACAGCACCAGAATTTGGCAGCATCAGGGCTGCTCTGGGCACAGACTTCTTCATCTCGGATCTCTATCACCAGCGTGAGGTGGCAATAGTTCCCACCCATGGGTTTAAAAAGAAACCTGATTAAATTTGTGAGAAGCTGCAAGAACCAGCTGTAGAGGCAAAGAGTGGACTTGTAAAGTAGTAGCGGTAGATGACGCTACGGCAAGGAAGGGCAGGAGTTACCTTTTGAGGTCTTTTTCTTTTCCTCATCCCCCTCCCTCACCCAAAGATCCCTCCTGCCTGCCAGGAAACCTGGTTGGGGCAAGCATTTTGCCATCTGGCTTAGGCACACACCAGCATTTGCATTCTGCAACTGAAAGAGGAAATCTCAGTCCCGGCTATTTCCAACCTCTATTGTTTGTTGCTCAACTCATGCATTATACAGACCGGTTGCAACACTATGCATCTGCTTTCAGACATTTAATTTTAGCATCCCAAGAAGGATTTGTGGTATCAAGAAAGCCCTGTTCTAAGGAAAGAGGAAACCTGTGATACTGGCACTTGATTTTGATCATAAAAGGAAGCAGATCATCCCAGTGACCTAACAGGTTTCATCATTTGGGCTGTTATCCCAGGAAAGTCCAGCGGATCCCTGGTGGGGTTTTCCCATTTCCAGGCACCTAAGTGGCCCAGGAGCTCTGGGAAGGGCTGAAGTCCTTGAACAACTGGAGTTTTGTGTCTCGGAGCAGGTTGCTTTGGACCTTTTCTCTGTGGAGCACGGGACCTACATGTGCCCCTTTCCCGGCAATCTCAGACTGGGACACGCTTTGCCAGTGAGCATCAGACCTTGATACAATTTATCCTATGGACCCAGGATCCTTACATTATATGTATTTATAAGGCAGTAGCCAATGTTGTCCAAAATCTTCTGCCCTTTCCCCAACACCAGGGCTCTCCTCAGCATATAAGACTATTTGAAAAGAAGGTGAGTTTAAGCCATTAGGAATAAAGTGACATAAACAGGAAAGACCCCCACACCTGGCTCTGGGGGAAGCTACTACACAATAGTGAGCGCTGAGTTCAGAGCGCACAAATCCTCCCTGTCTGGTGCCACACCATGTACCTTTCTGCAGTTTGGCTTAGTCCACTTCCACAGCAGAGTGAAAAGGCTGTCTTCACTGGGAATAAAATGCACAACGACCATTCTCCGCACAGGCAGGCCCTGAGATGGAGAGGACCTGCCTCTCTGCACCCTGAGCTGAGCAAAGGCAGCTCTGTGGGGTTTCCTGCAGATACCCTGACTCCATGTCACTGGGGGATTCCCACGCCGGAAATACAGCTTTTCAGCAGCTACCAGAATCATAGTGGCTTAGTGGTAAGTCTCCCTGCACGCACACAAAAAGGCAACAAACAAACCAAAAGCCTCACCAGCTTTTCACCCTGCTGCTGCCAGGCCAGAGGCCCTGGGAGCAGCGGATGAGGCTCAGATCCCTGTGGCACGTGCACAGCTGCAGGTCCCTACTTCATGAACTGAACCCACATCTGATCACAGCTTTCCACAAGGTGCTCCAGGGGCTCGAGCCCCCTCCTCAGCCCCCTGCTGCGATCTGGTGCGGCATCTGCGCTCCAGGCCACGAGACATGATCCCGGCTGAGTCGCAGCAGCATCCCCCCGGCAAGGGGGGGTGCGAGGCGGACTCTGGCCGGGACTCCCTCGAGAGCCTCCCGTGAGCCTTCTCAGTGCTTGGGGACATTGCTGCACTGGCCGCTTCCTAAAATGCAGAAATAAACACACTTTTTTGAAATCTTGCAGATATAATGCTGCTTTCAATTCCTCAAAAATTTGATCACTTGCATGTGACCAGAGGCATCGTCCTCTTTCCGCCCCATCTCTTCCCCTCCAAGGACACATATGTGCACAGTCAGTAATCGGATTTGGGGAGCCTCATTCTTGTTCTTTTATAAAAATCCGTAAGGCTATGATGTGTGCATTTTTCATTGAGAAAGTTACCAAACCACAGCAGGCTGTGAAAGCAGAAAGCCAGAAGCTGGAAAATGCAGAACAGGGGCACATTTTAAAGAAAGATAGAAAGAAATCTTTGTTTTCCCAAGCACCTTGTTGAGCAAGACTCCAATAATCTTGATGTGACCGTGAGACGAAGTGGTCATGACGTAACGCTGGCCCACGCTCAAAGTTGGCTCTGTTTTGTTGTGTCAATGAGCAAAAAATAAAAAAAAAGAGAAAGAAAGAAAGGGAAAAAAAGCGCCATCCTTGCTGTGATGTTCAAAACAGGCAGATTGCAGAGCCGAATCCTGTCTCAACTGCTCACCTCTACAAGCACGAAGGAGCTGTGAGCTGCTGAGCCAGCAGCGGGCCAGCTGCTCCCCCACGCTCTGCACTTTATTCCCACCTGGGGAAAGCACCTGGAGCAGGGGTTTAGGAAAGGCTGTGGCAGAGCTTTCCTGCATCCTCGGGAGCTGGGGCAGCGCTGTGGGTAGGACCGTCTCCAGCAGGTGCAGGGTCACGCTCCTCTGTCACCCTGCTTGATCCTGACGGCAGCTGGGTGCGCCTCTGCCCAGCTTTGGGAGAGGGGGATGTGCCAAGCATCCTTTGCTTCTTCTGGCACGGGTGAGAGACACAATTTGACTGTAAAATCAGGGATTACAGCTTCAAAGACAAAGTGAAGAGAAAGAGGAAGGAGTAGGAGAAATATGTTCGCTGTGAGCTGAATTCAGCGCCACAAACAAGGGTCACTTCTATTCCTTTTCTTCTGCTCCTGGTGGCTCCCCATCAGGAAAAGGAGCAAGGCTTTCTCATCCCATGAAACTGCCAGCTACAAGAACTGAGCGTTAACACACTTTTTTGGGTGGCCAGGGTGGCTGAGGGCAGGATGCAGAGACGCAGTGAGACCCAAGAGCCTTTTGTCTTGCAGCAGGCACCCCCGGCCCCACCACAAGTTTGTGTCGCCACGTGCCACCACGAGGCCTGTGCGTGGGTACCCTTCCTGGACACGCTGGAAAAGGCTCTCTCAGGGCCCAGCCCTGAAAGCCAAACTGAGGGACAGGTGCTGGAAACAGGGCCAACACCAGCAGCAAAAGAGGAGCTGCTCAAGGGGCCAGGCTGCCTCCATCTCGGGGACTGGAGGCCTCAGAGGGCACGAAAGAGGATTTAACGACGGAGTTGCATGGGCAAAGGGGTGACAGAGGGCTCAGGAGAGCAAACTTTCGTCACACCTCCGAGCAGGGAAGCCGGGCCCTTGGTACTGGCGTCCAGCCTCAGCTTTTGCATGGAGAAATCACCTGCAGTGACGAGGAGCAGCTCCTTTCCCGGGGCCCTTCCCGCAGGGGCGGTCGGGGGGCTGTGCGGGAGGCAATGCCTGGGCACAGCCAGCAGCATGGGGGTGCCCCAGCCACCCCCCCCCCCAAGCTGTTTTGCAGCACTCCCAGCCGCAGGCAGGAATGCCAGGAATGCGAAATCCCAGCACGCTGCCCCCCCGCCCCGATGTGGGCCCACCGCTTCTCCGTCCCGTCGGCAAGAACAGGATATTCGCCCGAGCGGCACACACTCACACACGTCTTGTTATCAGGAAAAAACACTCAGTCAGCGTCTGGAATCGGCGCTGATTAACCGCGTGGCCACCGGGGCTTCCTCCGGGGCCGGGAGGGAGAGCGCCCCTTCGCCCAGCAGGGAAGAGGCTGCGCAGGAGGAAGCGTGTTGCCTCGGCCGCCGGCGCATCAAGGGCTGCACGCGAGCGACAGCGAACCCTGGCCAAATGGTGGCCTGGCAGTCCGGGGGCCCCCCTGCCCTGCCTCCTGCGGGATCCCCTGCATGGGACATCCCCGCGCTGCGGCCGGGGAGAGCCGAAATTCCCGGGGTGGCGCTCGAACCTCCCGGCGGTCTCCCCGCCTTGGCACAAAACTGGCTGGTGGCTCGTTGGGGTGTCCGGATAGGGCTCCCCCGCCTCTGCGTGCACCCCTCTGGTGGGCAGGATCCGGCTTCGCCGCCTGCATCATGGAGCAGCTCCACCAGGTCGAAACCGGGAGCAAACGGCACCGGTGCCTCCGTGGGAGTCGACGGCAGTGGGATAGCCGGAGACGGCCCTCCGGGGCTGCAGAGAGCCAGCCACAGCTGCCCCCGGAGCGGCTCCCCCCCGTTCGCCACCCTGAATCATATCAACACGTCTCATTTCCAGAACAGGCTCTGCAAATACGTCCTGTCTCAGGTAAACAGGATCTTGCTGCGCTGCCTGACCTTGTTTACCTCCCCGAAAGAATGCGATTGGAATTTTTTTTCTTTCTGCCGCTCGATGGGGGCCAGTGAGTCACTGCGCAGAAATGTGCACACTGACTCATGCCGCTCGCTCGCGCCCGCCGCCGCCGCTCGAGGCCGGCCGAGAAGCCCCCGGTGATGTAACCCGCGCGCCTCCGGGCCGCGCCGTCGTTGCTGGCGGCCGTCTCTGCCGCAGGAAGCCGGGCCTGGTGCTCGGGCAGCCCCGTGCGCCAAAAACACAGGAAGCGGGCTGAGAAATTGCCGTGAGCATTGTCAATGCCGAAAACACCAAACAAAACAAAAAGGACTTTGCTAGAACAATTGCCCCAAAGAAAAGGGAAAAAGAAAAAAGAAAAAAAAAGGAGGCTAATGGACCTGGCCCAAGGCCAGGACCCTTGTTTTCGTTTCCCAACACAATGCACGTTAAATAATACTTCCTTCTCGCAACAAGGCCCTTGTGGGCCTTCTTGTTTTTCCTCCTGTGCCGAGCGGGGGTCTGTCTGGGCTGATGGCTCCCGGCACGGGAACGTCATTTCTTCGGCACTGCTCCTGCTCCCCTCCCTGTAAATCAGCTATTCCCAGCTCTGCAGAGGAGCAAGGACGGCTTGGCACATGCGAGCCCAGGCGGTCCCCTTGCCACCCAGCACCTGCGCGGCTGCGCTGCCCGATACCCCTCGTCCTCAGCTTTCCTGCTGCAATGAGGGTTTCCTCAGTGTTTCTAATAGGCAGGCTATTATCTTTACAAGACAGCTGGAGGTCGCCGTGCCATCCCGGATGCGTCACAGGGCTTTGAGGCCAGGAAGACGGATGGGAAGATCATCAGTGAGGCCAATCCTAGCACTGGTGAAGACTTCTCTGCTCACGAGCGTATGGCCACAAACATGCTCTGGGCTTCACACAAGCTCTGGGCTCACTCGAGCTTCATCTACCGTGGCGGTAGATGGATCAAAGCAGGTTTTTCTCTCCTAATAGGCACTCAGCCAGTCCCTGTTATGTCACACCAAAAATTATAGGTAGGCATACAGTAAAAATACTAAAAAAGACTCCAGAACACAGCAGTCATGTGATATATGTTGATTGATTGCCAGATTAAATAAATCAGGGTAACAAAACAATATACATCATGCATGGGATGAACAGCTTCTTGCTCATGACTTTTCTGGCCAGGCTTCCAATTTAGGACAAGGGGAAACCCTATTACCTGCACCTTCGCTCTCCAGTCTTCAGTTCCCATTGGCTTGTGTTCAGCTTTCTTTTTACTGGGGTTTTGCTTCCAAATGAGGAATCCAAGTAAAACTGTTTTTGTTTATTCTAACTTCTTTCCTGATAAATTCTGCATCTGAGACACCATGCCTCTTGTTTGTTGGCCGTTTCAGTCAACAGTAATCAAGGGTTTGATCAGATCTACATCTCTCTGTATGAATATTATTGGGATTTCTGATTAAATAGCAGGTGAAAGAAAGAAAGAGGAAAAAATGCAGTACTTGACCTGCTTTTTTAAGCAAAATGGGGTCTTTTTTACACCAAATGGCATTACTTCAGCTGTGTACCTGCTCCCCCAAATTTCTCTTTTCTTATGTGAGGACACAGGCTATTGGCCAGCATGGACCCTTGAGCTGTTGTGGTCCAGTTGCTCTCAGGTGCTGCCAGCCATGTCGCAGCTCTGTTCCCAACACTGTCATACCAGAGGAGCAGCCCCAAGCTTGCCCACAAGGTTCAATACTCAGTCAATAGCATACACAGATGATGAGCTTTGTGTCCAGCACCAGAAAAGAGGGCAATACTCTGCACTGGAGTAGCAAATGGCAAGTACGAGTGGGCGTTTGACATACATGTCCACTGACACCCACTGACACTGCAAAATTTATCAGGAGAGAAGTTAGAATAAACAAAAACCATCATACTTGGATTGCTCAACAACAGAGACATTTAAATGTAGTCAGTTGGATGCCACTGACATTGTAATTTGGAAGCAAAAGTTGAGCAGACTAATTTGTTTCAAGGATTTGTTTTGTGCACTGACATTCCTGAGGCAATGCAGAAAGGCCAGATCTGCGGTTACACCTTCTTACATTGTCTGGGCTCAGATGTCAGGTGCTGCCCCGGGGCGATATGTTTGTGTCTTGGGCTATAAAAAACGTGTTGTGAAAGAGGCATCTTGTTGTCACTGTTTTGGTTTGTCCTTCCCCCACCCAGAAGCTAAACATGTTTCCTACTACAGTACATATACATGGTCAGTCACGTCAGCATTCAAGTCAGTATCTCCGATAGTGAAAGCCATTTTCTGAGCAGATGTTATTCATGCCAAAGGAGTTTTGGAGGTGGATTAGTGGGAAGTCTTTAGGGAGGAAATTGGAAGAGGGTTGTGATGCAGCATGCAGCCCTGCAGAAGGTTGTGCATTTGTACATCCCACGCACTTGCTTTGCTCTCCATGTGTACCCAAAACCGTCCACCCTTGGATGTAACTCCAATCACTGACCTGGGGAGAAAGCTTAGCTCCTTGGCCGACGGTGGGATTCATCTCACAGCAGACACCTAAACATTGGCTCTGAAGTCTCTCCCAGCTGTCTCAGCTCCCTCATTAGTTAACAGAGAGAGATGGGCATGTCCAGAAAGTGATTCAGTTCCCTGACTTAATTTTTTTCAGGTCAGGATGAATCATGCTGTGGCAGTGCCAAACTCCCTCCTTTGTCTGGAGAATGAGACAAGGGCTGCTAGTGTTTGCTTACTTTTTAGTCAGCCCAATTTAAGATGCTTCATTTTCAGCTGTCAAACAGCAAGCACAGTGAATCCCACCTCTGGAGAACAATGTACCAGTGTATGACAAGCAGCAGCAAGTCCAGGAACACAGCTCTTGTCTTGATTTATTCAACTATGATTAGTGCTAAAATTTGATCAGAGGAACCACTACCTCAGCAAAATCCAGATTGCTCAGCATGCAGAGCATGCCTCGTCATCTGGCAAAGTGACAAAGAATATGTCCCTCAGAGACCTTGGAACATATAGAAAAGAGGAGCACAGGCTGACAACTTGCTTCTGAGTATTGAGTTTTCCCTGGCTCTGGCAGGGCAATTGCTTTTGTGAGATGCCAGACCTTTGGCAATTCACCTTCTCTTGATAACACACATAAAAACCCAGGAGAGCCAAACCCAAATATTCAGCCCAAGTTACTGTATATATGTCTTCATGCCTTGTGGAAGCAACCAGCTTGACCAAGTTTGACACTACATCCTGTTCAGCCACCATGAACAGCTCTCAGGGGCTCTGAGAAGGGCCCTGCCAATGGATGTCCCGCCCATCAACACGAGCTTGGTGGAAACTTTGATCTAGCAAAATGTTTGCTGCTTGGCCTCTGCCACTGAGGGAGCAGGTGCTGGAGGTTGTTTGGCTAGCTGATTAAACAAATCTCAGCATTTCCTGCCAGATCAGATGAAGTCAAATTTTTCAGCAGCCTCGTCCCTACAAGTTCATCAGGCAGCATTCAGCAATTCAGCTAGAGGGCAGCTACAATGGCACGACTGGATGATTTGGATGGCTTAAGAAGTGCGATATATTCATCTTTGAGGCATGGAGCATAATTCTGGCATGAGCCCTAAGGCCAGCCGCATATTCAGCTTTGAAGGCCCCTAGGAAAACACTGAACAGCTGGGATATAGCAAGGGAGATTGCACAGTAGGATAGCCCAAGTTGTCTCAATACTTCTACTAATGTGCTCTTCAAACCATTTTAATGGTGATCCCAAATCAAGTGTGGAGTCTGATGGGTGGTGGGCTTGACTACTCAAGTGTGAGCCTGCTGAAAGCTGTATCAGAATCACACCAACTCACCAGACTGTCTTATTTTCAAGGTAGCCATCAAAATGACCACTTACTGTAGCAACCTGTCATGGTCAGGCCTGCTTTTTGACTGGTGGAAATGTGCTATCTGGCCTGGGATAAGTTCCTCCTTACCTGGCAATACCTCTGTTTGCTCCCATACTTGAACCTCATTTGTGGTTGCTCTGTTCATCATAAGGGCTCTTGAAATCAACGGCGAAGTCCGGGAAGATCCCAGTTCGATTACAGAGGCATGCACACATCTGTAATTTGGAAGCTGCCAGGCTGATCTGCATTACAGAAAGTGGGAACCTATCGCTCGTTCGGTGATCTCTGAGTGAAGAAGTTAGGTGAGCATTTTTAAGAGGTGAGGTAAGACACTGCCCCATTTGTTTGGTATGTTCCACCTCTCTCCAGCAAAGTCTAAACCACCTGCAGATGATGCCAAAACTACACTGAAACTACTGCTCAAGTGAAGTTTAGATCATTAATATTAAAATTCAAGATTCAAAGTGCTGGAGTGATGGAATCACAGCATTCATAGAATAGCATTGTGCTAGGGTAGTCTGTGGCTGTACAGGTAGGATACCTTGAATCCAGTCTTCTGTTTGGGTCATAAGCTTTCCTGCAGAAGACAGAGCATCCAGGGGAACACAAGGTTAACTTCGATCTGCTGCTGCTGTCATCTTCTGTGAACAGAGATATCTGAGATATATTTTTATGTACGTCATTCAATACGTGGCCTTATAATGTCCTCATTACCACTTCTTTTATCTATTCCCCTTTATCAGACTATGCACTCACACCATCACTACCTATGGTCAGGTGGAGCTGCAGCAGGCTACTTTGGGATGAGGCCTTTTGTTAAGTGGGGCAGTGAAAGACTGGCAAAACTAAGTCTCTGACATGTGGTAGTGCCTATATCAACTGTGGGAATGGGAACACAACTGGGATTTGCTGGTGTGGGAAAAGAGATCACACCCTTGCTGGTGGATTAATGCTCCACTTCTACTGGAGTTTTATGTCAGGTGCACATATGTATTGACTGTTTTATGGTGACATCTATAATGCCAATTGTCTATTTTCCCTCCTGTTTAAATTATTTAAATGTTTATTCTACAGCATACTTTTATCGATTGGCAGCCTTCCTGGCATGGACTTGCAGGTGTTATGACAGTTGACTCTAAAGAATACTAAATCTTTTCAGAGTTTTAATTGCCCATTTGACCAAATCATATCAAGAACCATCTTTCTGCAAGATTTTGCAAGTTTACAGCAGTTTATCTGTCAACCAGACTAAATGAACAGATTCTGTCAAAAACAAACCTAACTACGCTGGAACTGCAGATACTTCCTAGGAAAACTTTATGAAACTCAGTCTAACCCTGTAAAATTTTGGGTGGGAAGCATAACTGCATACTGAGAAAAAAACAGGAACGTACACTCCATTTTAAGCCCATTACAGAAAGCAATTACTTACACAGTCACGAGGACCCAAAGCTAGTATCATTCTCTAGATAGTAACTGCTGTATCTAGTACTGCTCAGCACTGTGCATAAATAGAAGTAGGCAGAAATCTATCCAGACAAAAGCCAAGATTTCTTCTGATGTCATTCAGGCACCCAGACGCGGCTCTTGAGCTGCAAATGTCCCATCAGCCTGACCACATTCCAACACCGACACCTCTACCAGAGCTCCCTACCTCAGCCCTTTTCTCCCAGACACCTGCAGTTATCTTTGAAGCAGGGATGTGGCAAGCGTTTCCCAGAGACATGTTCGGACGCAGAGGGAAAAGCTGAGAGATGGATTCTATCTGTCAACTTGCAATGAAATACAATAATACCTTCCCCCCCCCAAAAAAAGAAAGTATAATTTTTTAGCTTAAAAAAGTGTTTGGCTGAATCCCTAGACCAGCTGCTTCCTACATAAATAAGAGGCATGCACAGTGTACAGAAAAGAATATTTGACATTCCTAATCAATTAGATAAGGGGAAAAACAGTCCATTTTCCCGTTCAAAATAAAATTATCGTGGTTACTTCAGATTTCAAGGACATTTATCTTCCAGTTTCAGACAGGGGAGCACTGAGTAGGCTGCAGGTTGCTGACCCGGGGCTGGGGATCGGCTAAGCTGCCAGCTGGGACGGAAGAGCCTGGCCCCAGCTCTAGCAGGGGTGCTGCAACTGGAATAGCCGTGGCAGTTGCCAGCGAAGGCAGGTGTGCCTCAGTAGAGTTGCGAATACGTATGTTTGTGAGGACTGAGTCAGGCCTGGAATAACTGGCAGCACTGGAGGAAGAGAGTTAAAGCACTTCAGCCAAAATATACAAGGGAAGCACTCCCAGATCTTGCCAGTGCTCTCCCTGGCGTTGAAAACTTGTATAAACATTTACCCAGAAAAATGCCAAGGAAATCAAGGTGAGGAAGTAGGTGTGTGTGTGTGGGGGGTGGTTAGCAGAACAAAGGCACCTTCCCTACCCCAGTTCAGCTCAGGAGGTTTTGGTGGAAAAGGAGCAATCCCAGATGTGTTGGGTATCTTCTACTCAAAAGCACAGCAGGCTCCAGCCTCGGGTCCAAAGGCCCCCACTATGGCCCCGTGGCAGAGGTGGGAGGCAGAGATGCAGCGGCATAGTGCAGAGACCGCCACCTCTAAGAGCACATTGCTCCCTCTGGGTCTCCAGGAGCCCATGAGGCCCCTCTGTAGGCTGTCTGAGAGAAGACATTTCCCAGCGCTGCAGGGGAACCTGGCTCTGGTGTCGCATGGTTCAGGGGAAAGGAGCAGTCCCACAGCACTGCCCTTCACGCTGCCTTTGTACAGCTAAGGACCGAGAGCAGGTGGAGCCTAAGTCATCTGCACTGGTTTTACCTCAAGCTGTGCGGTCCCTCCAAGGCAATTATTGGAGACTTCAGGCCCAGCAGGCCGCACAGGAAGTCTTGATTGCTGCTGCTTTGCTTTTGCAATAGCAGCTCCGTGTCATTCCAGGACTGTCAGGACAGCATGTTTCCCCAGAAAAACATATGCAAATAGGTCAAGGAAGCCTCTGAGCCTCCAAACCACAGCCCAGACCTTGAGGAGCCCTCTAGAGATTGCACTCGCCCATGAAATCATGGGCCTATAGTGCCACCTAATGAACAGCTGCTATTCTGGGTCCAACATGATGCAGAGAGAAGGGAACCTGCAGGCCTCGGTTGTACCTGTTATACCCCCTGCAGCAGGATGCCTCATGCAACGGGAATTGCAGGTTTGTCTGCAGGGCTCCTCTGTCCCCCCACCTCTGATCCTATATGGGTTGAGGTCTGTGGTGAAGAACTGCTTTGACCTAGAGATTTGTTCTTTAATGGTTTTGGCCTTATGGCATTTATCCTGACACGTAGGCCTCAGTGGGAGGCAACCAGGGAAGCTGGTTGTTACCACTCTGCCTCCAAGTGATGCATGCTTCAAGTGAGCTCTTTCCCGAGGAAGCACTGCATGCAAGACACATATCAGTGTGTGCAGGGAAAACAGGCAAAGGCGGTTGCTAAGGTTTCATTAGAGCATTTCACTCCTCTCTCATGCCTTTCATCCATCTCCCAATGTTTTAAAAAATCACTTATTCAATCCTTATGACACAGCCATTAGATAGCAGATAATACTATTCCTGTTGCAGGGACAAGGAAATGAAGCCACAAAGCAGCTTTTTGCCAAGCCCTAAGACACAAGGCAAGTCAACAGTCAACAGCAGTACTGAGAATAACCCCCTTCCTCTGCATCACCCCCTGGAAATGCTGCTTCCAAGGGATAGGGCAGAGAGTTGACACAACGCACAGTGCTGCAACCTGCATCCTCCTCCTGGTACGTGCTGGCTTGCTCCCTGTCCTCCACCAGGACTCTCCGGAGACACAAGCTGCAAACCGTCATTTTTCCAAAGGCAGAGGTTGAGCTTCGTTAGATTAGTGAGAACAGTGGTCAGGTCATGAGGATTAGGAAAGGCTCTAAAGAGCCAAAAGGACATGACCTCAGAAAGAAACCAGCCAGTCCTCAGGTTTTTCCATTGGAAATCATCTAAGAGAAAGAAAACAAATGCTCTACATGAAGTGTAATTGTGGCACTGGTAGCAACCACTGCCTTTCCAGACCCAGGGAGCAAGACGGATAGCGAGGTGCCTCTAAGGACTGCATTCAGGCTTCTGGCCTCTGCTGATATAAGGAGCAGAGTCAGGCATCCAAAGGGCAAATCATGAAACCACCACCCGGGACAGGAGGCTGCCCAGAGCCAGCAGGCAGAAAAAGTTTCAGAGCTCCCCTCCTTCCCTGCAGCTTAGGGGGTAGTACCTGAGCATTTCTCCCTTTCCTCCATCTACCTCCTCCTTCATCTTCCAGGGTCAGGCACCCAACAGAGCAGAGTCTTCTCTTCCAAAGGCTCTACGCAGTGCGTGGCATGTGTGTAGCATGGTAGCTGTGCAGTCAGAGCCTTCTCCCAGAAAGCAGGAGGTCTGAGCTAAGTATTCTCCTCAGCCTAGAAGTACTGAAACCTGTCCTTTTCACCACCGCAGTTTGCTCTACCCAGGAAATTATAGGCTAGCAGGAAGCTGGAAGCATCCAGGCAGGGATGGAAGATTTGTGGGGCCAAAGCAGATTCAGGAAGGAGGAACCCTGTCAGCCTGGTAGTCTGGGCACTCAGCAGAGATTGAGAGATTTGATTACCTGCTCTGCTCCCAGTTATTTTTATTTTTACCTAGCAATTGTCTAATGTAAAATTCAGAGCCAGCCCAGGGAGCAGGGAACTTCACCTAAGCTGTAATCCTCCATAGCAATCAAATAGCAACTGCACTCGTGATTGTAGCCTTACCACTGTGGTACCTGAGAGACACTGGTGTGCCATAGTGTGGTGTAGTGTGCTGTGACATGGCATGGCATGGCATGGCAGGACTATGGACTAAGAGCACTTCTTAGCTTCTGCATCCCACGGGCACACCTCAGATGCATCCTGCCTTCAAGGTTGGGTCTGTGCCTCTGGCACCAAAATAGGTGACCTGAATACAAATGCCAATCAAGTCAAGCCTTCCAAAAAACCAAAATTTTCTGGGTGCTTTGAGCATGAAGAAACTTAGCATTGCAACTCTGGCCCCTTCACAGTGGAAGAACTGGAGACATGCAAATAGTGCTATGTGAAAAGGAGTGGTTTTAGGGCTGGACGTGCTGTAGGCAGGAGGTGCCAGAAGGCAGGCAAATGGCAGGGACCCCTGCTGCCACAAGAGCCTCGTGCATGAAGGTGGACTCTTTGCAAGTTTTAAGCAGCTGAACAGCTGAAGATGTTTCTATAGAGTGTGTGGGCACTAAGGCTTTTTGAAGACTTATAATTTGTCCAGATAGAGGCAGACTTTCCTTAAAACAACAAAATTCATTAAAATTAATTGAAACAACAGAAATCAAATTCACTGAAACCACAAAAATATATATATTTTAAAAGCACTTATTTTCCCTCGCCAACCCACACTTCAGATCAAGGCTTCAGAGCACAGAAAATCCTGCTACAGCTTTCCAGAGAGAAAGTTATCAAAACGGTGTACTTTGTGTACCAAACCTGTGTACTTTGGTCTTGCTCTTACACAGAAGTACTGAGCATTCAAAGTGGTCCAGAGAAAACAGCATGGCTTTCTAGCCAAGTGTTTGTCTTGGAAAGTAGAGATCTGCATTTCAGCACCTTCGTGAGGAACCATTTATGTATTTCACATGACTTGGGGACTGCATAAAATGTACACACGCTCTAGGAACAGAGGCTGGGACACAGATCTCCTTTTGTTCAGGCAAATAACTGTGAAGCTGAGATGTGTCACATGGCTACTTATTCCCTGGCTCAGTCAACTTCTAATTTGTCTTGCACCAAGCAAGGCATCTTCAATGGGTGAATATGTGCCCCCCCTTACTCCTGAGACAGATAATAACCTGGTGCTGAGGGTAGTCTCTGAGAAGATGGGATTTCACAACCCCACAGACAGAAGAGGGATTGAACCTTGATCACTAGCATTGCTGGCTGTGTGCTGTAACTGTTGAGCTATCTTTAACAGGCAACAAAACACCACATCCTCTTTCAGTGGCATTTTCAAAGAAAAACAGTAACTGCTACATTCTGCACTGATCCAGTGCCAGGACCCAGCTGAGCTCTTCAAGGAAGACCGGGAAGAAACTCCTAACGAGTAGTTCCCAGTCACACCTAGCCATAAGCCAAGATACAGAGGAGAACTGAGTTGCCCGCCAAGCTGAAGTGACTCTAAGGGACAAGTGCCAGCTGCGTGGTGCTCTGAAGATCCCAGTTTTGGATTCAGTACTTATATTTAGGCGGTTCTCCAGGCATCTCAGGTCTGCATAAGGGAAGAGAAACTCTGGGTGCTCTCATCAGAACAGGATGAAAGGCTAACATAGAAAATTGTTACACATGCCTTGTAATGGGTAGAGAAACCCTATGCTGGCAAAAAGGGGTTAAGGGGCTATCCTGATGCCGGAAGTGAAATGAAATTGCACCAACAGAAGGTCTTTTTCTTCTTAGCAGATGCCAACCAGCACTCTCAGAGGTGAGCTAGGCTTAGGCCAAACAATCTTCTGCCTACCCTCTAGGACTAGCTTCCAAGCCTTCCTTGGCCAATGCAATGGGACTTTCATGTCTGTTTTGCTTTTGTGTCTTGTGTACAGGTGGCTCTCTTCACTGTAACCCCCGGAGGCAGAACATTGCTTTGCCCTGAGGCTGTGGCTAGCAGGTCATCCAATGTTGGGAAATGCCTGTGCTTGGTGAGGGTCAGAGCCAAGGTGAGGAATGCATGGCAAAAGTGCCGCTTTAAATACATCATTCCCTGGCTCCTGTCACGAGGGCTCTGGGTAAGCCAAGGAGCCACCAAACTAGCTGCAGAGGACAGCTGCATTCTTTCCATGGGCTTTCAAAAACTGTGGTGTTAAAAATACCAGTCAAGATGGTCCAGCTATTGAGGGCAGTTTTTCTTGTGTCCTTGGGCTTTATTGCACTGAAAGACAGCACATCCCACCTGGGCCTTGCCGTGCTTCCAGCCGACTCCACTTGCTGAGCTAGCTAATGGCTCTGGCTGGGCTGGTTCCCTAGGCCAGGGCAGCACTGACCTTGACAATTTGCTGACATGCTTTGATGTGTATCACTGTCTTTTATTTTGTAATGTGTTTTGAGGATGCGCACCAAAATCATGATCTGCATATAAAATAGACCTGTAGGTGCAGAGCAGCATGAAGAGTGCCATCTACTGACAATTAAACATATAGCACCACACAGACACGGGCAAGTTCAACAATAAAATCACGCATTGCAAACGGCATCAACAGTGCTGCTTTTCACGGCTGCCAGTTCCTGTGACATTATGGAATCATGGCAGCATCGTGATACCAGGCTGCCAAATCTTGTTTCTTCTGCAAGGTCATTTCTTGGAGCTCCATCAGACAGCATTTCTTCAGGGAGGTGCTTGGTTGTTTTGAAGCTGTGCTGATCTTTGCTGCAGTCTTCCGGGGGAAAAAAATGCTTGGCAAGATTAGGCTTTGTAGAATATAAATGACCATTAATAAATTTTTAGTATTAATGTAAGTGCCTGCATCAACGGCAAGCTGGATCATTTAATCAGACTAGTAGCAATTAAAATGGTAATTTTTCTGTACTAGATTCTGCTTGCAATTTTTGCTCAAGTAAAACTCTTTGAAGTTAATTGGAAATCTGATTAACGGCTCCTGGATCTGGGTCTCTGAATTTGTACTAAGGAAGGTTCAATATTTGCTTTGGCTTTTTGCACATTGAGTTCACTGCTATATATTAGTGCAACTGCACAATTAGACATAACAAGACTATCTCCCATAAAGATTTCTGTAATCTAGTTCTTGAAATACTTTTAAAAAGGTCTTTTATCACAGAATGGCTTTTAAAATACTGCTGAAACAGGCTTGAAGATCTGAAAAACTTAATTGCTTAAATTGTTTGTCTTAATTATTTCTAGTCCCTGTAAGTGGCTTTGTTACATTCACTCACTAGTAATTCAAAAGTTTAGATGGGGTGGAAGGAGAGAGATGTTCTTGCTCTTTGCTATTAAGAGTTCAGCTTCTGGATGTCAAGTCAGAAAAACTACTCACATTATAACCATTATTAGAATGAAGAGTAACTGTGGTGTAACAGCTTTAAAAATTAACATTTTTGTCTGAATAAGACCTCTGTGAAATACAGAAATGACCAGACTATTGTTAGATACGTAATAGCATTTTCCGAAAAATGAAATAAGCTACAAACATTACCTAAGGGCACTTAAAAAGCAGATGATCATTCTCTTTCAAATAGCCCTTAATTATAGAGCTATATTTCACTGAAGTCAGTATAACTAACTGCATGTGAGAATAACAGCTACTGGAATGAATGAGGACTGCAGGACCAGCTTCTATACTGCCGGAAATATTTCCCAGCAAACAAGGAATATAAATTTTTGTCATGTCTTGGAATTTGCCTGGAACTTTGCTGAATGCTGATGTCATCTTGTGGCCAGAATTTATCAGACGTCCTTCTAGGCAAAAGAGTGCTGTTTTTTAAAAGCTGTGACATAACTGATTCAAATAACTTCTTAAACTTAATTTTGGTCAATTGTGGAGGTGAGAAAAGGAAACGAAAAGCAGGAAGAAAGAAGGGAATAACTGTGCAGAAATAACACCGATGGTATCAAGCATGCGAATTCTTATTGTATACCTTTATGTATATGAAAAGAATTATAGCTTGTGATCAAAATGCCATGGTGGTTTTTTTTCATTTGAGAACCCTTTGTAGTAATCATTAGTAAAGTATTGCTTTAATTTTGCAAAAAAAAAGAAATTGGCTTTAAAAGGACACATATCAAATATCAGGTTGTAAATCTCCTATACTAAAAAGTGCAGCAAGTTATCGACACTTTTTAAAAAAAAAGTTTACTTGCTCTGAGAGTGGGATTTTTTCCCCTTTTATTTCAACTTGATCAATGGAGTACAGTTTTTTATGTTTTCCAGTCCAGCACTGGAAAGGGATTAAAAACAGGTTGCTGCAGTTCAGGGAAATGTTTTGACCTTCTTTTGCTTCTTTTGTTTTTCTTCTGAAGCTTTTAACTTGAGATACAGAGTAAACTCTATACTAACTATTTTTCTCTGTTTCTTCTAAAACATGGAACCATAATATAAGAAAAGAATGATTAAAAATAAGCTGGAAGGTTATTTATTTTTGCAATACAGTTCAGAAACCCTGAATATTCAATGACAATGCTGTTACAGAGTTGAAAATTTGTTATAATCTGTTAGGTCTATTTAATGGTTAGTCCAACGATTGTAATTCTCAACCGTGAACTTTGAGCAGGTTGTTCTTAAACAGCTGCAGTAAGAACAAGGACTCTGACAATTACTTAGTCCACAAGTAAACAGATCAAATATGTTGTGTGAAAATGAAAGCTTTAGAACTAAATGATTAATACATATTAACTTGCTCTCATCATACATTTTTCTCTAATAATTGCCATTTTTAGTCAGCTTAATTCCGTCTCAAACTTCGTATACAAAAAGCATCCATAGAAATGCAGTCACAGTAAGGAAGAAGCTCAGCACAGCTGTGGAGGAAAGATGGCTAAAGATGTAGAAATATGTCCCTGCTCTGATGGAAAATATCCTAGGAGACCTTAAAAAAAATAATCTACCATTTAATGTAGTGGTCTGACAGTAGAAATACTTTTCTGTGTACCAGAACAATGTACAAATGAGCTTGGACATCTCAGTGCTGATCTACTCATGATGTTCCTATTTTCCTGTGTCCTACCTAAATAAGTCCTTGAAAAGGTGGCCCTAGGACCTGCTTAGGACCTTAGGAGATGTCAAATAGCTAGATATGCATTCCACCCACAACCCCCTGGGCACTTTGTAGCAGATGTACTTGCTGAAGTGCATGCCCAGAGACCTGAACTGCTGAAGGTCACCCACTGGGTTTCCTCTACATCACTCTGTGCTCCCTGCTCCTAGCGCACGAACCCCCTCTCTTGTGGTGGTTTCTCATCCACCATCAAGGACAGGTGACTGCTGAGGATCATTTCTGTGGAAACACTTGTAAGTATTACCCCTTTGCAGGTGCTAGAGACTTGTAAGCCTAAGAAACGTTTTCCAGGCAGCAGAACACGGCAGCGAGTTTTGGTGGCTCCCCGTTTCTGGAGGAGTTCGTTCAGCGGCCCTAGACAGGCCCTGGCTAAGCTCCATCTCGTGTGAAGGTGGGACTTGTGCCGCAGCCAGCAGAGCAAAACGGTCGCTCGCGGCTCAGGCCTTGGCCGCGGGGGGCGGGACGGGGGGGGGGCGAGCCGGGGCGGGCCCCGCCCGCGCGCGCGCGCGCGCGCGCGCCGGGGAAAACGTTGCGCAGGTTCTAAAACGAGGCGGGGGGAGGGGGGCGCGGTCGCGCGCGAGGGGGCGTGTGAGGGGGAGCGCGAGCGGGCAACGGCCGCCAACCGCCGTCAGTAGGCAACCGCCGCGCCCGCAGCCCCTTGCCGCCCTCTCGTTGGGGCTTGCTCGCTCCCTGCCTCCCGCGCTCCGCGTTGCGAAAGCCGGGTCCCTTGTAGCGGGCGCGGGGGCCGCCGCCGGCGGTAGCTCTTCCTCGTCGCGGTGTCCCGTGGGCTGCGCGCTGCATGGAGCTGTCGGCCATCGGGGAGCAGGTGTTCGCCGTGGAGAGCATCCGGAAGAAGCGCGTGCGGAAGGTGGGCAACGGCGGGGCGCCCCGGCGGGGCCACCTGCCGCCCTCCGCCGGGCGGGCGCCGTCACGGAGGGGAGGGGGAGGCGAGGAGGGGAGACACGCGCCGCGACGCGCGCACGGCAGCCTGCCGGCCGGTGCGGACCGGTGCTGCGGGCAGGGGGGCGTGGTGGGCGCGCGCACGGCGATCCTGCGTTTTTCCTCCCTCCCCTGAAGTAACGGGGCTTTTTTTGGTGAGGCTGAGGGGGACCTGCGTGTCGCCTCCCCCCGCGCCGCCGTTGACCAGGCGCTGTCCCGAGCAGCCCCGGTGCTGCGGGCAGTGAGGGAGGAGGTGCAGAGCAGGCGCGACACCTGCTTGGGGCCCGGGGAGAAGTGCGGCCTGGGGCTTGGAGGGCAGGGAGAGAGCGGGGTTGGGGGCTGAGGTGCAGTGCCTGGGGCTAGCGGGTGCGAGACTCTCGTGCTGGCTGTAGTCGCTCGTGAGGTGGGTGGGTGCTTCAGGGGGGCTCTGTGGATGGGGTGCTTGGACAGCCTGGGGTTTTTCATTGTTGGGGCTTTCAGTTTCTCAAAAAAGCAGTGCTGGCAATGACAAACTGCGTACCCCACGTCAAGAGATGATTTTGAAAGATTTGGCTGTGAGCTTAGTGACTCAGTTTCCCTAGCTGTAAAAATGGTGTCCATCTCCACAGGGTGTTATGAGGATTGATCGATAAGCATACAGTGTATAGGGATCCTCTGGTGGAAAATTCCTTATAGGGTAGTGTTTTCAAACATTTGAAAGCTGAACCCCCATTCAGGACAGTGAAACTGTTTGCCTGGTTCATGTAGTTGAGTGCTTTGGTTTCAGTGCTGTCATTTAAAGATTGTCGCATCTGCAGTAGCAGGCCTTCTAGAGGTGGTCCTCCATGCATGCAGGCCTTTTCCGTGCTTTGAGAAGTGTTTAACAAGTCTCTCTGTATAATATTAAAAATTTTACTAGTTGTGCACATTCCTCTGGGGCCCTTGAACATGGTTTCCAATTACTACTATTTTTTTTTTTTAGTGTTGTACTTAGAGTGAACAAATAAATGGTTAACTGTGAAGTTCAGTTGTGAATTGCTGCTTATTTGGGTCGAAAGGGTGAGTGACTGTGATGGATGGAACCGTGTTTGAGTAGAGCATGTAGCAACTGGAAGGGAACATGCCACAGAGACACTTCATAGGTTCTGAAATCTTGTGTTTCCTCTCTCTACTTGAACAGATTCTTCTGACACTTGTTCCTGGCATATATCTCCCTCTCACATTTATGCATGCTGACTTCTTGTAGGATTGCCTGTAAATGCAGGAGTGGTTGCAGTGGCTCTCCAGTGGGCTTTTGGGGTTCTGCCTGCTAGCTCCTGCAAAGCTGTCATCCCAAGCTGATGATAGGGTTATTTAAGAGTGCCCATTTTCTGGGGAAGAACCTATAGCCAGTACAGTGGAATGAGGAAGTAGCTTTGTTTTGAAAATACAGTGATGGGAAATGAGCTTTTCAAGTTGCAGAGTTTAGTCCTGTTGTGATTGGCTGCATCTCTTGCTGTAGCCCATATTTGGTTGCAGAGTTCACCTGTTTTCTTCTTCCTTTTTCCACCCTTAGGGTAAAGTAGAATACCTGGTGAAGTGGAAAGGATGGCCCCCAAAGTAAGTTGTGATTTACTTATCTTTTCTTTAATAATTGGTAGTAGCTTTAACTGTATCTCTGCAGCTTAGCATCTCATTCTTAATGGGTAACATCTTGTGCCTCATTTCAACAACTGTAAACAAAAACACAGAGCCACAACTCAGAACTCCGTACCTACTTTCGAACTGGCAGCTGAGGGTTGCAGATTCTGTGCCAATCTGTTCTGACTGGTTTTTGCCACTGCTGAAATATTCCATTGAGACACTTTCTAGATATGAATCCATACAAGTTCAGTATGAGTTCTACAGAAAACCCTGATTCTTCTGAACATAGAATGGGGTTTGCTTTTCTGAATCAGCATTAAAAGAACCTCGCTTTATTTTTAGGGCTATATGCAGTCTTTTGTAATATGTAACAAGGCAGTGGACTTGTCATGTTGCCCTGCTGTATCCCTTCTGCAGTTTGCAAAAGGGAGAGGGGCAATGTTTCAGATCTACTAGTTTTAACCAAACCCTGGGGGGATCTTAGTCTCTTGAAAATTACCCCCGCACCTTCATTTCTTTCTCTGAAACCTTCTGTTGTTTTGAGTGCCTTTTCTGCTTTTGCTTTGGTTGCCATGTTGGGGAAAAAAAAGTTTTTGTAGCATTGCTGTGCCTTGTTTACTGTTACTTCTCTTCCTTATTAAAATGCAACTGCTTCTGAAGAAAAGTGGTTGCTCTGTGCCTAAGCTATTTGTAAAGTGCTTTGAGTTTAAAAGGATTAGGTAACTGTAGAATATTACTGTGTTAACTAGCAGTCTAATAGAACAGCCTCCCAGTCAATCCATGTGGGGACCTGTCTTTGCTTTTCTGTTTGTAACTGTGTGTTTGTGTCTGTACATGCACAGTGTGCTTGGGTATGGCTAAATTTCATGTGTAGTTGCATTGGATGATGCTAAGCAATGGGGTCTGGTTTTACTAGTTCATCCTTGCAGTTGCAAAGGAAGGCCTGCAAGGATGTGGTCCTGATAGATCGTACCTGGTGTTTGAGCAGTTGGAATGTGTTCCTGCACACCTAACCTTCATGCTTGTGGGGCATGCATGAATATGAGCAGCTTCCCTTCTCTGGTGGTGGTGGGAGAGGGTGGCTTTGTTGCTGACTATAAATTCTACTGTCACAGTTTAATCTTGTACACTTGTTGAGTATCAGTTACCATACACTGTTGGTCAGTTTTTGGTCCATGTCAGCCTCCTAAGTAGCTAAGCCTAATTTAATCACTGTCAGAGGCTGGGAAATGTAGTCTGTGAGGCACCATCCCCTGTTTGGCCAGATTATTGATGTTTATCCCATTCTCCTTTCCTCAAAGGCATTGAGATCTTTCTCTTGTACAGTCACTTGCCAAGAAGGTGGACTGAGGCATGGTGTAATGTTTCTTCTGACAGAGCAGTCCTTGTTCTTGTTGCTGCCTTTCCTTGCCCTGCACCTTGGAACTCTGGGGGAACCAGCAGCTCTGTTTAGGGAATGAAAACCCACAGCCTTCTGCCCAGGGGGCAAGAAGGATGTCAGGGTTCCTTTCTTTTGATGCTGTGACGTGTCCAAGCACCTCCCCTCTTCCCCCTGCCCTCCACCCTCCAAATACTAGCTATGAATAGCACTGATTTTTTTTTTTCTTTTTAACTGTTAATTCAATAGTTTGATTTGCTTAAAATCAAGATGCTTTGAGCGTGCAAGTTGCTTTCATCTTGCTAGTGGTCTCTGTTCCTTGTTTCTAAACATGCATGCGCCGTCAGTGGCATGTAGCACCACAAGCTGTTTGCATCCGTGTCTTCCAACATATTCCTTTCCCTCTTCCCACATATTTCTCTTTATTCCCCTCCCCGACCTTGTCGCATTGCCCTTTGTAATCTCTGTACCTGTTATCTCATGATTCCAATTTGGGGTTTCATGGAGGGGGCCAAGGATAGGACAGAAATTTGCTTCTTTCTTATGTATTTGATATTTTCCACATTCAAAAAATCCTTGTTAATGCCCCATCCCACAGATTTCTGGGTTGTACTGCTACACTCTGGGAATGGAGGAGTTACAATCTGATTCTAGCTACAAGCTTGTTTACAACTTGTGTTGGCGTTAAGAGGGGAGGGGGAAGAGGAGGAGTAGGAGGAGGGGGAAGAAAGATCATATGATCTATGTTTTCCACAGTGCCTGCTCTCTGCAGTTCTGCTGCAGCCTGGGCTGTGTGCACTGTGTATATATATCTCTGTGTGTGTGCGTGTGTGTGGCAAACTGAACCATGTTTTTTTTATATGCGGTGTTTTGCCACTGCAGCGAAGCCAGGGACTGAGCTGCAGAGAAAAAGGCAACACCCACCAGGTTGTTTTTTGTTGTTGTTTTTTGGTATTTTTAATAACAAGTCCCCTTTCTTCTCCTGCCCATGAAGAGCAATCTTACGTTTTCCCCCTCCCTTCCCCAAGTATTATTATTTTTCTTACATTTGTAGAATGAGTGCCAAAATCCCTGCAGCTGGGAGGAAACCTTCCTCTGTTCAAATAGCATCTTGCCTTTGACAGCTCACAGTCAGATTGCTGCAGTAGGCTCAGGCAATGAGGGCGGGATCAGCTGGTTATGAAGACATGTCTGTTCTTAACCATCTGATGTACAGTGCACCTTGGGATAGTTGAATTGGGGGTGGGGGGGTTCTCCTTTCTCCCTTTTGTGAAAGAATTGTACCATAGTTTTAAGAACCATTCTCTAGGATCTGTCTTGTATTTCAGTACCTACCTCCTGTCTAATGGGCAGATGGAAGGAGGAAAGTATTCCCAAACCACCTCCCCTACAAACATATATGCATCCATCCATATGCCCTCATGTGCAGTTTGCACCTCATCACCCAAAAATGTAAACCTCCTAAACTGCCTTTCCCCTGTTCAGAGGCATTGATGCAAACGCACCACTGCCCACCTGCACTTGACCCCTCTCTGGCCCTCCTCCACAGGGGTGAGAGGAGCTCTGCCTTCTGGGTACTGGACCTCAAATGCCAGGAAATTGAATGTTTTGGGGCTTTTGGGGTTTTCAGACTCGCTCTCTTGCCTTTGAATCTCCCTGATAGAGATGCACCACCCATCTTTTCTGGTCGAACATGACCCCTTAGAAATAAACTGTCCACAATGGGAGTTTTGGGCTGCTCCTCCCTCATGTTAAGTGCAGCAGCATCCCTTGGGAACAGTTCTTAACATCACCTACCAGATGGGTTCAGCTCTTTCCTGAGCATCTGGCTCCTGTCTTAGCTGTCAGGCAGTCAAGGAGGAACATGGGACAGTGATATTGTTCACAGGTTTCTTTTGGAGTATCAAGCTTACTTTGAGTAGTTTCTTCAGCCCTAACCACAATGCAAATGGGTCCCTCCAGCTCCTGTACAGAAATACTGATGACCTCTACTAGACAGAAATAATGTGCAGGGGCAGTTGAGCAAGAGGAGGAGTAGCTGGAAAGTTGCCATTAACTTGCCTCAGGGCCCAGGTCTAAACATGTTTAGTTGAAAGGCATCAGTGGAGGAAAAATTAAACTCTTCTTAAATGAATACTTTCACCTCCAGTGATTAGAGGTAATTAATAATGCAGGTGAGGAAACATACTTACTCTTTGAGCACTCTAAATTAAGAGAGACCTATTTTCCAGAAAGTTGTATCAGATCAAGTCCTGTTGTTCCACACATTTTCCTGGATTTGCAAGAGTGCTGCAAATGGGGCAAATGAGACCTATTTAGGCATCCGCTTAAAAGCAGTTTGTGAATCTCTGCACAGGCTTTGTGAACAGTGTGAAGGGGGCCCTGCGGAGGAAAGCCTGCCCTGTTCTCTTACAAAGAGCTGCTTGATGCTTGGCCCTGCCTGTTTTGGGAAGGGGAGGTGGTTTCTGGCAGGAAGTTTTTGGGGAGGGAATGGCTGAGATTCCTCAGAGCTCTAGCAATGTTGTGGCAGGCCCCACTGACCCTTGTAAAGACAGTTTCCAGGGCCTCAGCAGCCCTGGTAGCAGGCCTGCAGAGAGAATGTTTCATTAAAGCCTTGTTTACTTTATATTCCTCATGTTTTTCTTCAGATACAGCACATGGGAGCCAGAGGATCATATCTTGGACCCTCGCCTGGTAGTGGCTTATGAAGAAAAGTAAGGGGGCATGTTCTCTCTCTCCTGGACACAGCGAAGGAAATAGTGTTTTTATTCTGTAGTGTGCATAAAGTGCCCTGTTGTCGCTACTCCCATCAAGGATGGGATGTATAGGAATGAGCCCAGCTTGATCTCTGTACCTTGCCCTTGGCTGAGGCAGACAAGACAGAGTTAAAGCAGCCCCCACTGGCACTGTTCGGGAAATGAAACTAAGCACAAGCAGCATTTAGCCAAAGAGCAATTGGTCACAGGTTTTAATCAGGGCCAGGGCTGGACTGGATTGAGGTAGAAGTGATAAGTTTCTCTAACCCATCCTTGAGTCAGAGAAATTCCCTTATTGCAAGGCTTTCACTCCCACAAGAAACAGTTCTGGGATGTTTTCCAAGCCTACACCGCTCATCATTAGGTTTTAATGGAGGCAGTGAGAGAACTGTGCTGCAGAAGGCTTTGTGCTGTGGTATGTAGTACTTGGTTTGATTTCTGTTCCTTCTTCACAGAGAAGAGAGAGACCGTGCTTCAGGGTACAGGAAAAGAGGTCCCAAACCAAAGCGCCTCCTACTGCAGGTAGCCTCTTGCTCTTCTCCTGTGTATTTCTAACTCATTATCTGTTGTGCTGCTGTTCTGCGCACAGGAAGGTAGGAACTGTTTGCTCTTGCATGAATAAGCTTGGAGGTGACAAGCTAACATAACATGAAGTCAGTGGGTAGGCAGAGTGGCTTTAACCTGTTGGTTGAACAGCCAGCTAACCTGTGTTTAAAAGGGGGGAAAAAAAAGGGTAGGGGGAGGAGGGGGAAAAGCTCTTGCTCTGCAGACTAGGATCTTACAAAGTTGGGCTTTAGTGGTTGCAGGTTACCTGGGTTGCATGCTCTTTAAAATTGAACTGAGCTTGGACTGTTCAGCATGTTAAAGGTAGTAGTTGGATGGAAGTGAAGTTCCAGCATGCTTTGACTGTTGCCATGCAAAGCAGCTGATCCCAGGAAGCACACATTAGGAAGAGCTTAGATGCAGTTGAAGAGGTGAGAGAAGCAGTGTTGTAGAAGCAGCACATCTTATCCTAGGTCACCTAGATGCTCAGGGACTGAACTAAGAATAGAGGCTGTTTCCTGGCTCCCAGATGGGAGCCCTGACTGTATTATCAGATTCCTGTTTTGACCCTTGCTGCACCCATGTCTTGGCAGCGGCTGTATGGCATGGACTTGAGGAGTGCACACAAGGGAAAGGAGAAGCTCTGTTTCTCTCTTGCACGGAGGTTTGGAGGAGGAGACAGCAGCCTGCCAGGGGCCAAGCCAGGGCAGGCAGAGTTCTCGGAGAAGACTGGGGGAACGGTCCTGCCATTCTCTCTCAGAAAGCAACGCAAAAACCAGAAGTACCTGCGATTGTCAAGGAAGAAGTTCCCACGCATGACAAGCCTGGAGAGTCGAAACTGCAGACGTGAGTTCTTCCTGAATGATGCGGTGGGTCTGGAAGCCAGGCAAGGCCCTGAGGACTGGGAGGCCATGCAGCACACCAGCAAAGAAGGTAAGGCTGGACGCTGCTTGATTGTGGAGTGCTGGAGCATGAGGAAGATGCTCTGTGGGCTTCCTCCTTGCTTGCTGCATCCTGGGATTGTGGTTTAGGTCAGGTCTTCAGAGCAGCTCTAGCTGGCTCACATTGTGGCCCTCCTATCTGCAAGTCCTTTTTTTGTCTGGGTATATAACATAACTTAATTTTTCTCTGGTGCTGTTGCCTCTGTATAGTCTTATATCAGTGACATGCCTCAAGTGTTAGAAAACATGTAGAAGTTACTGGAAGTTACTCCCCTTTTCCAGTTGACTTCCAGCAGAGGTGATATGCAGGTGTGACAGTGATGAACTCCATCTCTGTCCATATCCCAGCAAATGTTCTGCTACTCTGCCAAAAGGAGCTTGACAGTGAATAAACTCAGACACCAGCACTCCTTTTACCGTGTGTCTCTGAGGAGTGTACAGGAATGCCATTAGAAACTCCTATTGCTTTCCTTCTGCCTCGTCTTCCCTTTCTTTCCCACATCCTCTTTAAAGTCTCTTGTCTTAGAACTATGTGAAAGGGGGATGAGAGAGATGAAGTGGGGATAGTAACACCTGCTTGATCCCACTGAGTAGACAGCATGAGTGTTGTCAAATGTGCTTGGACACCTCCCATGCCATTTTGGGGGAGGGATACCAGCGTCTTGTGCAGGGTGGCTGTGGGTTGTGCATGTTGCACTGAGTTACCAGGGAAACTCTGCCCTGCATTATTTGAGCTTCTGAAGGTGTAGCCTTCTTGAAGAGCGGAAAACCAGTGTTTGTGCTGCTTGTAGTAGCTAAGGGAATCATGCTGCTTCTTGCTAGGAGTAGTTGTTACCTGGGCTGTGCTAGGCAGGACACAGGGGCGTGTTTGGGAAATCAAAGCTATCCCCTCTCCCTTCTGAGGGTTCTTGAACAGTGGCCCAAATCCAGTGAGACAGCAATAGGTCCAGCGCAGAGCAGCCCACTGTTGCATAATGGCACAGGACAAATATGTGTGTGCGCCTTCTTCCCTAGAAGTGCTGGTCTCTCTCTAAAGTACTTGAGGATCTGAAGGATGAATGGTGCTAGAGAAATGTAAAATTATTTTTGTTCTCCACTTGATGTGTGGCCTATGCAGAATTCCAGTTACTGTTAGGGTGGATAGACTCCTTCCAAGGTGAGAGCAGACACCCCAATATCTGAGACAGAAGCCAGGAAATATCTTGGTGGGCACACATTCCTTGTCCAGGTTGGGACAGCAGGGCACAGTACAGGTAAAGTGGTAGGGGGAGGAAACATCTTCCTTCCTCTCTCCATACATTTTTGTAACTCTCTCTGGGGGTTGGGGGGAAGTGGAGTTTTGGGTGGAAGAGGGACTGTTCAGTTGCAGATTGTTTTTATAGTGAGAAAGTGGAGGGGTGTTTGGGTTTCCTCACTATCAAGTAGAGGAAGAAGGGTATGAGAGAGGGAGAGCAGCTTCTCCCTGAAGCAGTATTGATGAGTTTTGGAGAGAATCATACCCAGGCTGTGTTGCAGGTGCAGTACAGGGAAGACCTCAGTTTTGGGCTGCCTTTGACTCCCATAGTAGGGGTGTTTGAGGAGAGTCTGTAAGAAACAGGGCTTTTGGCTTTTGAGCAGGGTGCGTCATTTACAAGCAGGTGAGCTCACAGCTGGGTGAACGTTTTGCTAACACAGAGGCAACCAGGGGCTGAGACAGGGGAGATATGTCAGAGAATCTGGGTGGCGCTCCTGGGTCTTGCTGGCCTCTGTGTAGGCTGTTACAATGCTGGTGTGTGTCTGGACATCCTTTCTACTCTGCCCTCTTTCCTTTTCCCATTATATCCTGCAGTGATTCTCTGCCTTCCCTTAGCCTCTGAGGGGATGGCTTGCCCATGCTCTTTCTTGCCTTGTTGAATGTGCAGACTCGATGCAGGCTGGTGTCACCTGCCATTTGTCAGGAAGGAGGCTCCTTTTCCATTCATCCCTTCCCCCTTTCTTCCCCTACCTCCCACACCCTCTCTTCTCCTCGCTAACATGTTCTTATCTGCCTCTCTGTGTGCAGCAGATGTGGATGGCAGTCTCCCCTGGATCCCCACTGTGCCCCCCAGCGAAGTGACAGTGACGGACATCACGGCAAACTCCATTACCGTCACCTTCAGAGAAGCACAAGTGGCTGAGGGCTTCTTCCGAGACCGGAGTGCACAGTTTTGAATCTCCATTTTCAGTGCTCCTAAAATCCAGTGCTTTTAGGGTGGGGCTAGGGAAGGGTTATTATATCCTTTAAGAAAAAAATCCAAAATGTCTCCCCTTAAAATGTTTACAGAGACCTTCAATTTTTTTTCTTTTCTCTTTTTTTTTTCCCATTTCAGATACGCAAAAACAAAGGGCAGTGTAGCAGGTGTGTGTTTGTCATTGCTTTGTCCATCTGAAAAACTGACAGCCCTTTAACTGGCAAGGACTTCTCTCCTAGATGTGAAAGCAGCAAGCTGAACAATTCGCCTTTCATCCTGTTAAGTGGCAGCAGCTGCATTTGTGGGGAGAGGGCATGTGGAGGTGGAAAAGAGTTGGATCTGTAGCTTGCCGCCCTGTTCTGCAATTGATATCCCTTGGATAAAGATACTTCTCTGCATTGCTCTTCCCACCTTCCTCCTCCCTCTCTTCCTGCAGCAGTGAGAGGCGATGGATCCTACCTGTGTAGATAACTCCAGTCTGTTAAGGCTTTGTCCCCAGTGCTGTTTCACCTGTAGCCTGCTGTCAGGACTTCAGAGCCATATTTGCCTGACTGTGGTAAGTAAGTCTTTACAGCACAGGTCCATGTAAAGTGCAGAGGTTTCTCCATTTGATTGTTGATCATGCAGGGGGAGACCGAAATGTGTCTCTGAAGTCTAGATTGGCTATGCAGATTGAATTTACCCTCATTAAAAGCTCAGAAATGCAGCACAGTTGAGACTATACCGTCTGTGTATGCAAAACAGGATTTCAAGCTTTGTCTGTGCTGTGTGAGAAAATGCAGTATGGAAAGTGGGGTGTTCTTACCCTTTGCTAAATTCAGTATTAATAACGAATGATGTCCTGAATCTGTGGTAATAAGTTAGTTGAAAACTGACTCCTCTTCCCTGGGAGGAGGGGCTCATAGGAGGACTAAAGCATTGCCTGGCACTGCAAAGATATCCAAGATATTGGCATAGGCCCAGGACAGAGGAATTTGATAGAACTGAACTGGAAATGGACCTTGATTAGCAGCAATTCTGTTCTTGGATCACATTGAGAGGCCCAAGGTAAAAAGCATGTGGGGAAGGCATGTATTAGACTTTAGGAAGGGAAAAAAATTCTTAATTCTTAACAGTGAGAATTCTTGGATTGTACCATCTAAGTAATATTCTTCCATGACTCCAGTCTCCTCACAGTATCTGTGATTCTGTACTACTTAACCGATGGGAACTTCCCCTTGGAAAGTTTAAAAATCTTTGCCAAGGAAAGTGGTCTGCATTTCAATAGAACTTGCCTGATCTTGCACTTAAAAATGCCTTGTGCTGGACTGCCTGTGACACTTAGAGGTTTCTGAAGAATTTCTGTATTTTGAGTTGGTAATTTAGCATCTGTTCTTGCACATGTGTATCCTCTTCCCTTTTCTTTTTAATCAGATCTTATTTAAATAACTTAAATTTTTAAATATAGATCTCTTCCTATGGAAAGCAAGAAAGGTAAGCTAGATCTTAAGGTGGGACCTGCAGGACAGAGTGCTACAGGGCAACATTGGCTACCGTCATAATTATCTTCATATCCGTTGTTTCCTTTCACTGCTCCACTTCCAGCATCTTTTATCTGCTGCATTTATGCTATATGAAGTTATGAGCCTGCTGAGCCCTAAGGTAAAGACACCTGTGGAAATCCTTAATGTGAGCTCTGCAGCAGCTCCTCTGAAGGGCTTCGCTCCCGGCCTGCAGAATTTGGGAGCTCTGGGGCTTCTGGTACAACAAACATCTGCTTTTTGCAAAGTGCTTGGCAGCCCCTGAGCCTTTTTAGTAAAAGTAGGTTTTACCTTAAATAGCGTGTGCAGCTCAGTGTAGGCTTAAGATTTACCCTTCTGTCTCAAAGCTGTTTATAAAGGACTGTCTGTCACTGTGTGACAACAGCTTCAGGACCACTGGGTAGATCCTGAATTTCAGGACAAACCTTTTGTTTGCTGAAGTACATACAGAGGAAGTGATATGGGAGTCTTATTACGGAGAAATCTGAGAGAGTGAAAAGTGGAGCACATTGTGTGGGGGGGTTTCTTTTTTGGAGGAGGGGTGTTATTTTTTTTTTTTAATGTGGTGGGAGGAAGAGTGAGTGGGAAAGAAGTTCAGAATAGCTATCAAGGGCAAATTGATGAAGTAAGTGTATAGGCCCAGGATGTTTGTTGAATGTGGGTGTCTGGAACTAGGCTTCTGTATCTGGAGTTGCATCATATAAGTGGGATCACCCTCTTCTGCAGGGATTGGAGTCACACAGTGTCCTGCCAGCTGCTCACACACACCTGCAAAATGTGCTGAATATCTGCATCTCTCTTTTGTTTGGTGTGACCAGTAGAAACTAAGCATGCCTGCTCATCAGGATGACAGCAGTTTGTGTGGTTATGGTTGCAGAAGCCTAATACTTTAGCTTAATTTTGAAAAGTCTTGAACTCAGCTCCTTCTGCTAAATCCTTATGGCATTTACAGGGTCTGCTTTCTTTATTCTAATACAGTTACCATCATGTTTGTTCTGTCCTCAGCTCAGTGCACAAATACAGCAAAAAAAAAAAAAAAACCACCTTATTTACTAATGTTCATCGCTTTGGCTGAAGTCAGAAGCAATACCAATCCTGTGGCAGGAATGAAGAGCTTGTCCTAGTAACTGGATTTCCATCCTGTGCTTTTTCTCTCCACTCACCAGCTGAGACTTCTCAATGTTTTGTTTTGGCACTTCTCTTTAAATATCTTTTCTTCCTCTTAGAGTGGAGTTTTCAAAAACCTGTGGTGCTCTTAAAAGAGGATCCGCCCACAGCTTCATATCTTAATCACTTTTTGGATCAGGCTAGCTTGTGTTCTTTTGGTGACTAATAAATCATCTCCTGACATGAAGTGTTAAACAGAGTCCCGTGGTACCATGCTGCTTTGTGTACAGGTCAGTGAGGAGTTAACCCTTATCGGTTGAGATGCAACAAGTTGCATGTGCGTAGGTTGGGTTTTTGTGAAGAGGATTTTGTGGTAGGAAACTAAGCAGTTACTTGGTGTATGTGTTTTTTCTTTTTTTCTTTTTACATTCATGAACAGCAACTCTTGCCTATCTTAAAGATCTTTTGAAAAGATTTTTCTCATGGTCTTTTTAAAATGTGGCTTACTTCTGTACTGGCTGGTGACATATCATTGTAGACTCCCTTGGTGGAGCTGGTCTTCAGGGACTTTAAAATCAGCTTTATTCCACTTCTATAAGTGTAGAGATGCATGGGGTTTTTTTGCTTTTGGGGGCAGGAGAGGTTGTCTGAGTTTACTTGTCCCTTCTCCCCAATCCTGTCCTTTCCATCTGCATGTTCAACCCAAAAACTGAAAATTGAACTGGACCTCTTTGGCTAACATATCGTGAAAATCTGATGCTGTGCTTGGAGCTTCGTTAAGTGTTCCGTTTGATTAGAAGAGCCAAAATAGCATCCAGCTGAAGCAGAGTTTAATAATTCTATTTGAAGCACAAGCCAAGAATAGAATCAAGCTAACTCTCCCATACCTCATTTGGCTCCATGGGCTGTAAACAAGGAAAACAAACTTCAGCCAGTGGATATTACTGAACTGTACGCAAGAAACAAACTTCTTGAAGAACTGTTCTGACAGTCATTCTTCAGAACTGCTTCCACGTGAGAATGAATTTACCAGCCTTGTTTTGGGGGACAGAAGCTTGTACTTCATACACCTTGCAGTAAATTCACTGTATGTGGTACGACAGAACTGAGGGGCCTTATCAGATCAGGAAACCTTTGTTGTTAATGCTGTGTTAAAAATCGGAAAGCACAGGCTTTGTTCCTGGCTGGTTATAAACTAGGTGTTATTGCTCTGATATTTGTAAGTGATGCCTTGGAACAGCAAGTTTTAACACGCAAATAGTGGCATTAAGCAGCTTCATAGCTCCTGCATGCTCCTTATTGTCTTGCATTTGCTTGGGGGCCCTTCTGCTCATGAAGTCAGCCCAAGGTGTTTTTTCTCAAGCACAGCCAGAATATTATTGTGAGAACACCCAAATGCAGTTCCATTTGCCAAAATAAACCCAAATTTGTTAGTGAATTGACCCTTGCTTACGTCAGAGCCTCAGACAGAAAGAAGCCTGTTGAGAAATGAATGGCTTTTTTTTTTTTTTTTTTTTTTTTTTTGGTAGTTAGTGTTGTGAAACTGTCTAGAATTGTTCTTCTGGTGTTTTGTGACTGAATGTGTAAAATTGTTTGTTCACCTCACGGGGGGTCCTTGGCCCCAGTACTTTTTCCTGCTCTATGCCAGCTAGTGTTGTTTGGTTTTGCTGGAATAGAGAGGGGAGGCCTTGCATAGCTCAAAAAATAGGCAGGGTGGCTCATGCAAGACCCTCAGTAGTAGCCACAACAGAGGGCCAGGGTGGGGAAGACAGCACTGAGGGTTGTTAGCCACATCTAGGTATTTGAGCTAAAGTTAAATCTACTACCACCTCTCCACCCCTTCCTCTCCTCTCAAGCTTTCAGTCTGTGCTTTCTGAAGCTGGGAAGGTGGGGGGGGGGGGGGAAAAAAAACCACTCTTTTTCTAAAACTAAGTGATAGCTGCCTCTCTTCTGTTCCTCCCCTGCTTACATGTCCTGCAGCCTGAGTAAAAGAGGGCAGTGAAACTTTGTAGGAAAACAGTAGGGGCAGCTCTGCTTGTCTGGGGGAAGGCAGGGAAAGAGTTGGTACTCCAGGCCCAAGAGCCACTCTTGCTAGGCTGTTGAGGACAGGCCTTTGGGTGAGCTGTTCGGAAGAAGGCATGTTATTAGTGCAAGTAACTTGTAGTGAAACTCCAGGCCCGTCTGGGACCTCAAGGGGAAAAAAATACCGTGATTAAAAAGAAATGCTGAGGTGATAAACTGAAACTTTTTTTTAAATGTTTTTGATGCTGGTGTTAACTGCCATCCATCAAGGCCCAGTTCAGTTGCTAGCGATCACATTAAGGCAGCCTGTTCTTTTCAGGCTGTGAGTGCTTTTCTCTTGGCTGTGGATTTGCCTTAGTCTCCAAGAAGATGAGGAAAATTAAACAATGGGGGTTGGGAAGAGTCAATATAAGGAGAGGAGACCAGTGGGGAATAGAATTGGGCCATGTTTAGCCACTATTCAAATGCAGGCTCTTCTGCTCACAAACCTGTGACCCCTGGCATCAGTGATGGTGTATTGGTGCCTCCGAGTGATCAATGGATGGATGCCCCTCTGAGTTTTGAGTGGGCCATGTGGGGAGGAGGCACTCATATAACTGCCTTTCACAGTGGGAAAGCAAGGGAGGTAGATATGTGTAAACACCTTATATAGGTTAACTTTTGCACAGGAATATATAACATTGGCGAATACAGGTAAAGGAATGTCTCTCTTTCTTCTTGTCCTCAAAACAGTTGTCCCCAAGGGCATGGCAAATTTGTTTTGAGATAATAGTTTATGATCAAGAGACCATGTTGTCCTTTGCCAACTGAGCTTGACTGCCAGGGAGCTGAACTTACAGTCCTTGCAGAGAAAGTGTGAATGTTCTGGGTGTTGATCCACGTGGATTCCACCCAAGAAGTTGGTTAAGATGGAAATACCTTTGAAACCATCCTACAGGTGAGCCCTTGCAAAAAAGCAGCACCAGTACAATCGAAGGGTAGCAGTTGTGGGACCAAGAGTCAGAAAGAGACAGAGAAGCAATCACTTAAAATTGAATTTTAATTCTTCCCTATAACAAGTACTTCCTTGAGGGATGACCCCTTTCTCTCTTCCAGACCTTGTTCCCTTGCACCCTTAATTTCTTAAAGTACAGTGGCTTAGCAGAGAGGGGACAGGTTGGGTAACGAAGTTGTAAAGAGGAGCAGAGCTCAGTGGAAGTTGTTAATAGCTGGTAAAGGGGAGATAGATTGCTACCAAGTTGAGGTGAGTAGAAACTTAGTGCTGGTCATCCACAGTGTGTTGCAGACATCTGGGAATGCCAACTTGATGCTGAAGGGGAGAGCTCATAAGACTGTTCAGAACTCTGTCCCAGCTTATCTCACTATTGGTGTAGCAGAATTTTGATTGGGAGGGGGATTTGGGAGGAAGAGGAGGAAAGTCCTTTATTATTATTTTTTAACCAGAAAATGTAGTGTCAGCACAAAGAAGCTCTTTGCAAATCTGTCAAAATGTTAAGCTGCTTTTTTGGCTTTTGAATCTGAAGTATGTTTTGAAGCACTTTGAAAATGCAAAGCACTAGGAGTGCTAAATACTCCTTATCGTCTTTCTAAAAGTGGCATTTGAAAAGCAAAAGATGCATCTGTTTCAGGCTTCTGGCTGTTCCTTATCACGTTTCCAAAGCTGCGACCAGGCCCTTTGCTTCCCTCCCATGGCTGAAGGGGTAGTTTGCTCCAGCCATGCCAAGTGAAGGAGGGCTCTCCGAGGGAGGAGAGGAGACTTGCAGAATCCCTAATTCACCTTCAGGGTTCATGCTGGCATTCTCCTTCTTCCCCTCCCCACTCCCTTTGAGAAGAGGGGAAAATGAAGTTCAGTTTTTGTTTTAGTGGTCCTAGTCTGGAACTATGACCACATCTTCCAGCTCTGGAGACATCTTTTTCATTTCATCTCTAATGAATTGCACCTTATTAGCTTGCTTGAGGAACGGAGAGAGAACCTGTCCATTCACAGGGAATGGAGTAAGGAAAGGAGGGTGAACCAGAAGCTGTCTTCAGTAGCTGTTGGATTCTTCCAAAGTCTGTTTTCTCACCTTATCTCCAACAAAATGGCAATGAAAGAATGGGGAAAAAAATAGTCGAGGTTTTTATCTTGCATGTCTAAAGAACCTTCTGAACAAGCTAAGATGAAAGTATTTTTTTTCCTCGCCTAGCAAGCTCCATAGCTGGAGGAACCCAGTTCTCTTGCTGGGTCTTCAGCACTAGCCTTTTTCCCCCGTTTTATACACATCAGTTTGGACTCTTTTATGCACTCTGACTCATCTAATTTGGTATGCTTCCTTTCTGTTGGGGGGAGAAGGTGGGGGATAGGGTCAGTTGGGAGTAAGGGTCCCCAATTTTTGTTCTTGTCTCTTCAGTTGTTGCTGTTGTTTTGTCAGCACGCTAGAGTATCTGAGTCTTTGCACAAAGAAAGCTTCCTTTTGCACAGAATGAGCTTCTAGCTTTTGTACAGACTAATTGAATGTATTTGGGGAAGGGGGGGGGGGGAAATAGGGAGCAAACCAATTCCAAACAAACCAATCAGAGTATAATGCCTTTTCTGAGCAAGTGTGTATTGTAAATGGAGGTTGTAATAGCAAAGGGAGGGCAGGCTCAAGTATAATTTGACACAAAGTGTGGTTTTATTTTTGTACTGATATGGATAAGAGACTGTACAGCATCTATTTATTTAGATGATTTATGTGGTAAATGTTGCAAACAAGATTATTAAAATATTAAATGAGAACTGACATTTACCTAATGGTCTGTTTGTGTGGTCATTTACCTCCTCTTGCTTTAATTCTACAGCTGAATTATTTTCCTCCAGTCACTTCTGTTGGTATAGACATACAGTGTGGTTGGGAAAAAAGTGGAAAGTGTACGTGCATGTGTGTGTACATGTGTGTGTGCACATGCTTGTGTGAGATCAGTTAAAAAGGATCAGTGAAGAGTGGAGCCTGCAAAAGACTTTTTGACGTTTCTCATTCCTTTGACTCAAGGAGGTTAGGTTTTTATTAATTTTTAATCAGCTGGGTAAGTTGAAGCTGTACAGATATGACCTGGTACATTTAAAGTCTTTGATGGATTAGAATTTGAAAAGAAGCCCAGTTGCAGGTGTTTCTCTGGTTTCACAGAGTTCCTGAAGTCCTGCATAAATCCCCCATGCCAAGAAGCTCTGCTGGCCCTAGGCTGAGGAGAGTGCTGGTGTGCCCCGTCTCGCTGGTCTCTCGCATGAATGGAGAAAATCCCAAGTGAGGCCTGGCCAGCCAAACGCTGTCTGCACTGGTTGCCAGACTGACAAGGTCAGGGAGTGTGCTCTTCTCCAAGCTAAAGCCCCAGGTGGGCTGGGCTGGAGGGCTTTCAAGGAGCTCCCCAGAGCCCAGACACTCCTGGGTGGAATTTGGCCGTGATTCATTGCAGCTAACTTGGACCTTTACCTAAGAGCCCAAATCCTGGGATTACTCAATGGAGAGAATCACAAAGTATAATGTATTCATGTACTCCACTTTGAATTTTGACCTTTTCCCATTAATTGAGGTACCTTAGCAAGTGAATCGGGCTTTCTGAGACTCTGAATGTAATGTGGGAATGAGCCCTACATCTGAACACAGCCTTGACTTCAAATGAAAAAGCACATGTAGCAAAAGCAGGGGGGTGAGCTGTGTTTCCTGATGCAATCATGGCTCAAGCCTGTGTGGTTATGTCTTGCCTGTGTTACCAAAGGGTAGTCTGTGTGCTTTCCCTGAGCCAGGAAGGCTGGATTTGACTGATGGCATCATAGCAGGACTTCAGCCAGACACTTATTTTCTGGCAGCAGCTAGTGAGTCAGGTGAAGTTGTAAGAAGCTGCAGTGCAGAGTTACGGGAAAGCCTACTCAAGAGATTTTCTCCATACCCTTGCCAAAGCTGCAGAGGCTGGCTGGCACTAGAAACTCTTCAGGCTTGTCCTTTCACACACGTGCTGGTTGGATTAAAGGTTAATCTGGATAGTAAATTTTGTTTAATCATCCGTTGCCATGCTGCCTCTCTGATCCATGCACTGCTGCCAGGTTCACTTGCACAGCTCTTCTAATAGGATGACTGAGAACTTGGGCACTCAGCTGTGCCTCAAAACTTGTCCCTGGGGACCTGCTACAGTTGGTGTCACCTGAAAGGGGAGGCTGCACTCAGCCCTCTGAGGAGCACGGAGTTAAATGTGGCCAATGCAACTCTGAGTACAGAGTGCTGCCAGGAGACTGGTATTCACCACCTCTCTGTCCAGTGTAGCTTCACATAGTGTTGCTTACCTTCCCTGCTCTTGGTCATTCTGTTCCTGGGGTTTTGAAGCAAGTCTGCTAGAAACCTGGGGCATTTGTGTATCTACCCATGATCCAGTGTCAGCCTGGGCAGCTGGACCTGCTTTGGGAACTCAAAGGTAGGCTCTAGGAATATCACAAGTACCCTGGTGGTATAGGCACTGGATGAAGCCCAAAGGCCTTCTCCAGCCTCAACTGAGGCTACATCAAAAAGGTAGTGAGTTAGAGAGATTGTTCTACTGGCCACTGCTTGGGCCATGCTGAGCCATCCATAACTGCTGCACAAGCAGATACGTTGTCATCTTTAAGTGATCTGTTTCTGCCTTTGTGTGTTAAGTATTTCCTGCAGCCTGGAAATACCACTATTTGGACATGAATGACTACAGCATCAAGCGTTTGCTCAAAAACCCATACAGAATTTGCTTGAGAGCTGGTGTAGCAGAACACACCCCTGCCGCTCAGTATGCAAGAGCGTATTACCATTTCTTTCTACTAGTCTGCTTCTCTTGACAGCTACTTCCCTCAAGCAACCTGGAGTAGAGCTGGTTGATCAACTCTTGAAGTTGTTCTAATGGAGATAAACATTGCTACCCCTAGCAGGCCACAAGTCTGCAAAAAATGAACCTGGTGGTGGCTACTGGCTTTGTGCGGGTCAGTTTCTCACAGTCGAGTGCCCTATTTTTAAAAAAACATGTTTTTTGCACCTACTGCTCTCCCCCTATGCTCATGCACCACTTGCCAATGTTCCTTGTGAGAAAGGTCATTCTTGCTGCTCCCACAAAGCTTATTGCTTCCCTTTGCAGGCTTATCAGTATGAGCAAGAAGTGATCTGGTGTAGCCTATGCCACTAGGGTCTTCAGGACAGTGAGATGCCAAGAAAATATTTTGTTCCTGTGGCCACTGTGAACAATAGCTGTTTTTTAACTGGAAAGTGAATGAAACAAAGTACTCAGCAATGCTCTAACAACTGGATATTGCTTTGAGCAACTGCTGTTCTTTTGCTTTGGGAAACTAAAAGTTAGACAAAAGAATCAGGGGCTGAGGAATACCCCTAAAATAGCTACTTGCAAGGATTTTATCAACTATTGTAGCTGGAGAGAGCATCTTGCTGACAGGTGGAAGGAGAAAACTTGAAAGAGCATGTGGAGTGCTCTGAAATGTTGCTGCTCCTTCTGGACCATGGATCAGGGATGCCTTGTGCTTCTACTTCAAGGTGAGATGTGCTGCTTGTGACCTGTATGGCTTTTTGAGGATAAGGCCATCAATCACAGTTGCTGCATGTGTTAGTGTAGGTGTGTAAGGACTTTTCCCCTTTTTTATTTGGAAATGGGTTTATGATATTGATGGTTGGAAGTTAAACAAATTACTTGACAGTCAGCCACAAGTGTAAAAGCAGTTGTTTAAACAAAGTGAACAGTGACAAATACGCCAATTGAAATGTGGCTGGTGTTACTGAACACTGAAAGTGCAAAGCTGAAATCAGTTAAAAAGGTGAAAAGCAAAATATAGTGGGTGTGATCAGCTTGTTCTTTTTAAGTCACTTTGTAATATATAAAGGATTGGGAGGGGAAAACATGGTGTCTGGGGAAGTGTGGCAGTCCAGAAGGATTTGTCCCATTCTGCATAAGAGAGTTAAGGGATCTGTCTGGGTTTTTTGTTCTCTGTTGGCCCGTGATGGTAAATACCTGAGAACAGGCTGAAAAAGGCCCTTTCTCGAGGTGAGTGATGTGACCTAAATGCAGAATTATCAGTGGCAGAGTATATCATCGCTCAGGCCCTGACCACAGAAACACCTTGTTCTCTGCATTGTCTGTATCTTGGCCATCCAGGAACTTCTCCGTCCCCTCCGCTGAGGATGTGGACAATGCGGCTGGGACACGTCACTTCTTGAAGTCCTTTTCCTCTGATCAAAGCTGGTGGTGGTGGTTGCAACGCTTTGGCTGCCAAGGTGAAAAAGATCAAATCAGTATGACAAACTCTTGCCTGGATGGCAGGCATTATGCCAGCAGTGATGAAATGGTTGGTTCTACCACCTGCCTCTCTTGACTTGGGGGAAATCCATCCCTCTGGGCCCTGCTGGTGTTGAGAAATTTAGTGATTTTTCAAAATATCCCCTTTCTAGATGGAGCTTCTGAGCCAGCGGTGAGGGGAAAGGCAAGTGAAGAAAGGGTTAGCGAAGGTCCAGGCCCTGGGAGTGCTCCCTGAGGTAAAGAGGAGCAGCAGAAGGGTGCTAAGTGCTCTGCAGGCAGCTGGTGAGCTCATGCTGGTTTGGGACAGAGCAGGAGGAAGCAAGTTGGCCATTGTCTGAACTCCCCATCACAGCTGCCTCTTCCCCCAGAGAGTATTATTCAGAAATGCATCCCTTTCGCTCACCCTAAAAACAGAACTGAAGTGAAGCCAGGGGAATATTCTGCACTGCCGTGTGCCTGGCGATATGTCCCCAGAGCAGCCCTGGGGAAGGGCCGCGAGCTCCGGGGGCCGCACCAAGACTGCCGCTGGGCCACGAGCTTCCATTTTGAATTACTGGGAATTATTTTTGACGGAAGTTTTCTCTCGCTTTCTAGCACCTGCGAGACAGTGTAAAGCACACTGTAAATTAAGTAGGGTTTTGCAGCAACACTCAGCACGGGGAATTCCTTTAAGTGACCTTTTTTTTAAAAAAAAGGTTTTTAATGCTTGGCCCATTTACCTTGCAGTACCCTGCACTGGCTCAAAAATGAGGGCGCATAAAAGCACCAGCCAAAAGGAAAGAGAAGGAAGGACTCAAGTGCCCTTGTTGCTGAGCTTTGCCTACGTTGCTGAGCTAAGGCTGCCCGTTTCCCTGCTTGACCCTTCTGGTGCCGCCATCTTGGCCAGAGGCAGGTGAGGCATAGTGGCGACGCCTCACCCTGAACACGCGCCCGGGCTGCGTGCTCACACGTTCAGATGAGGCTGTGCGGTCTCCAGGGCGAATATGGTTTTAAATAATGAAGGGAGGGGGCTCGTGGGGCAGAGCCTGCGTGCTGCCCGCCTGGCCGCCCCTCCCTCGCACCCGCCCCCCTCCCCCTTACGCCGCGCGGCCCCTTTAAGAGCCGGCGCCTGCGCCCGCCTCCCCTTCCCCTAGCAACCGCCCCCCGAGGGATGGCCGGGGGGGGGGGCAGGGTCACGTGCCGCCGCGCGGCCGCGGCGGGAGGGGGCGCGCGGGCGTGCGCGAGCCGGCGGCGGCACGAGGAGGGCGGGCGGGCGGGAGGGAGGGGAGGGGGGGCGGGCGGGGCGGAGCGGAGCGGGCGGGCGGGATTATTATGGGCTGTGGGCGCCGCCGCTGCTGCTGCCGCCGCCGCCGAGCAAGATGGAGCTGTCTGCAGTGGGGGAGCGCGTCTTCGCCGCTGAGTCCATCATCAAGCGGCGCATCCGAAAGGTGAGGGGCGGCTCGGGGAGGGGGGGGCCCGGCTGCGCCGCCGGCTCCCGCCCGCCCGCCGCTCGGTCGATCCTCGGCGCCCCTCCGCCACCCCCCCTAACCCCCCCCCTCCGCTGTGTGTTTTGCAGGGGCGCATCGAGTACCTGGTGAAATGGAAGGGCTGGGCCATCAAGTGAGTGGGGCCGGGGGGGAGGCGAGGCGAGGCGAGGGGAAGGGGCCCCGCGGCTGCGGTGGGCGCCGCAGGGCCCCCCCCCCCCCCCCGCGGCAGGCCGCCCCCGGGGCCGCGGGGCGGGCCTGGGCGCTCACCTCGGTGCCTCTGGCCCGGCAGGTACAGCACCTGGGAGCCCGAAGAGAACATCCTCGACTCGCGGCTCATCGCGGCCTTCGAGCAGAAGTGAGTGGCTGTTACCCGCCTCCCTGTCCCGGGGTCGGGGGGGGGGAGGGGGGATCGGACGGGCAGCAGGTTTGGCTTCGGGGTGGGTGAGCGGGAAAGGACATCTTTTTTTTTCTTTTTTTTTTTTAACTTGTGTACTTGGCTTTCTTCCTTTGGGAAAAGTTTTAACTTCTGAACAAATCTGACTCCCTAAAGGGAACGAGAACGTGAGCTGTATGGGCCCAAGAAGAGAGGACCTAAGCCCAAAACTTTTCTCCTGAAGGTAACTCTTATTTAAATAACTTAGGCCTGGCTCACTGTCTTGAGAGCCTCGCTGGCTTGTGCCCTTGGAAGAACCAGACTTTCAAGCAACTTGTGCATGCCTTGCTCTGGAAATGTGGGGGCGACCGGACAGGAAAGCGGGTGGGGGGTGGGGATGCAGAAGTAAGTGCATGAGGTGTGTGTGTGACGGGTGCCCCAGCAGGACAGTCAGTACATGCAGATATGTGTGGTGAGGCTGTATTCTTTTATCCAATATTCTCTCCCTCCTTACGAGCTTCTGCTGTCGCAGTAGCGAGTGAGCCTGCCCCACTCCCTCTTCCTATGGCAGCGTATTATATTCAGTCTGTGTCCTGTAACTTAGCAGCACACTGAGTAATTGGGCAGCTGTGGCTGGAGTCCTGCTGCCACTTGTGCTGTTCTTATCATCTTTCGGTGTGTAGATGCTGTATAGGAGTTTTATGGAGGGTTTGTGTTTTGATCTGAAAACTGCAAGCTTTTTTCACTTTTTGAGGGGAAAGGAGGAGCATTTCACCTCTGTGTAGGAAAGCAGCTGAAGTTTCCAGTTCTTCTCTGCCAGACCCTGCACCTTTACAAAATAGCATCTCTGCACTCCTGTAGTGAAGAATAATGAGGGTAGTCCCTAGTGCACCTTCCCCCCACCATGACTTTTTTTCTTTAAACTAGGAAATGTGGTAGTTGCATGACAGCTCATATGAGATACGTGGATTACTAGTCCACAGACAAACTTCCTTGCTTTGCTCCCTTCTTCCCCCTTCCCTCCCCCAACTATCCCAATATCAGACCTTAAATGAATGGAGAAACACAACGCACCCTTGCAGGTTTAAGACAGTTGAGGGAGTGATCAGCTTCCCTGGTTTGATCCAGTAAAAAACTCTGGAACAACCAGGGTGGCCCCTCTAGTAAGGGGTCTCCCAGTCATTCTGTGGCTTTGGGCCAATACACTGTATGTATTGTATCTGTTTCCCCATCTGTGAAACGGGTTAGTACTCTCCTCTACCTGACAGATGTTGGAGCTTTACTCAAATTAGTGCAGCATTTTAACTGTACGAGCATTGGAACAAGCAGTGAGGGGTAGGGTGTCATCTGTCCTCTGCTTTGAGAAGACTTAACAAAGCACATAGGAGAAATTCAGGAGTAAGTGTATTCTGATGCCCTGAGTAAAACCCAGGGAACTATGGTGATCTTGTGAAAGTCCTGTTGATGGAACTATCCCCCTTTCCCCACACAGCCTGTTTTGTTGCTAACAGTTTTCTGTCTCTACAGACTGAAAGCTGTAAACATAAGTGATGTGTGCCACCTCTTACTTTTTATTCAGTGAAACTAGACTAGTTAGTTTTTCTCTTTCTGGCGGTCATGCATTAAATGAAAGCCTTTTGTTTAGGTTTCGAACAGTGCAGAGGAAAACTTAAAGGGAAATCACCAGCTTAAAATAGTTTTCTGCTTGAATTAAAAAATACTGTCGCTTGTAACACCTGACACTCTTCAGAGCAGTAGAGAAGTGTTTTTCTTCTCTGTTCATGCTGTAGTTTCAGCATTACTGTGTGTAATCAGTTTTGTCTTTTTTGACTCTGTGTTACAGGAATATATAAAAACTATTGCTAACTTTTCTCTCTCTCTCTCTCTCTCTCTCTCAAAAAAAAAATTCTTCCTCTTCCCCCCTTGCCCTTTAAAATCCCTGAAACTTAGAACCTAGATTATTCAACAACATCCTTTGAATCACATCCCTGAAATGTTTCTGTAGCATGTCTTCTTTCTCCCAGCTTCTCAAATGTTACTGAAAACCTGCAGGTTTGTATAACTGACTCGATACTTTGGAGAGGATGGATTCAGATAGGGAGCAAGACATGATCTCATAAAGATCGATGCCTCTTTGTGGGAAACACTGAGCAGGGCAGAACACTGGCACTGCCACTTGATTTGCGGCTCTGGGAAACAGAGCTGGTGAAACTGTTTAGAGCTTTGACTTGCCATTTTCTGTGACTTTTGATCCTACCCTAAAAATAACACCCCAGGCCAGGCAGCAAGAAGTAACTCTATCTCAGCTAGCCCTATCTGCACATGTTCAAGCTCTGTTCAGACAAACTGCTAGCAGTGTGACTGCTGCTAGAAAAGCAGCTAAGACCAGCACGCTAGTTAGTTCTTTTTGATCAGTACGTGTGTTTTACTTGTTTCTTCTGACCTGGCTTTGACCTTGTTACTCCTGCAGAGTGGGTGTCACCATAGAAGTAGTGGGATCCTGTTCTGCCTCACACATCGTTAATAGTGTTTTCAGTTCTCTCAGGTGCAGAATCTTTTGCCAATGAGAAATTCAGAAGCAGAGCAAGAAATTTGACTCTAGCATCCCAGAGGGAATCTTCAGAGTTGGCAGTTTGAACAATATTCTTTTTGATCTGCTAACTGAACAGATTAGGCCTGGATGGAATGATGTTTAAGTAGGGGTCTGGCCTAGGACTGCTTTGGTGGACTAGCCTGCCCTTGAATCAGTGGCTTACTAGGATTTTGCATATGTTTAAATTGAGTCTCTAGTAAGGCCTCAAAATAAGCGCTCTGATATGCCACTTGGGCCCCTGGCTTGCGTGGGTGTTTCAGTTTTCAGTTGGGGCTAGATTTATCAAGGGATTAATTCTCAAAAGCTGCAGATAGGCACCCGGGGGATTTACAGAACGCATTCCAGCAGGTTAGTTGCCCACGCCTTTGGAAAAGCTTTGAAAAGCTGCATCTTCAGCCACCTGCTGCCTTTGTAAGCCAGGCTCCTATTGCTGTGAGCTCTGTAACACTTGCCCTTTCGATCAGACTGCAAGGGGGAATCACAGTCCGGGCTTTGTAATATCACTACTAAGATGGATGGCTGGCCTTGAAAATGACCCCTGCAAACTTCAATCCCAAAGTTCTGGTTCAGAAATGAGTCTTTATTCTGTGTGTCTAGGGGCAAACTTTCCCATGGCTGAGATCAAGCTTGGAGGATGGTATGCTGTAAGCTATTTGCTGAGTGTATGAGAAGCAAAGTCCTTGGTTTGAAACAGGTAGCACTACGTGTAAGGCTCTTGCCTTACTACTTAGGTGTCTGTGACAGAATCCTTCCTTGAGGATAGGCCCTTCAGCTTGAGGACAGAATGGAAACTCAGAAAGAGATGTTAATCCTCATGGATGCTGCAGTAACCACTGTCTTTGCCTAGTTTGCTGTTTTGTTTTGTTTTTTATTTTGCTTTTCCTCTCAGCGCTAGGCTGTGTGGAATGCAAAATTCGCCAGTCTGAAGTCTGGCAAGTGCTATTAAGAGACTGAGCCTGGTCTCCAAGCTTAGTGGGTGGCTAGCAAAGATCCCTATTCTCATGGCTGCAAATACGAAGGTGAAAAGACTGGAGAAGGCTAACAGGGAGGAAGAAGTAACTGAGAACAGAGTAAGGAGGAGTGCCTCATCTGGCTGCAGCGTAAGTTTTCCCATTCAATTCCCCCACTGTTTAATTTGGCAGGGAGGAAGAAGGGACAGAACAGCATGGTCACTTCTCCCTTTCTTGAACTCTGAAGTGGGGTTTCTTCTGATCTTCTCCCTGTTTGTAAATTATCCCAGAGTAGTCTGAAACCAGACTGTTCCCCTTTGTAGCATTTCATTCACCATCCAGTTGGGAGACTTTAGTTTATGGCAGTGTTGCTTGGGAGAACTGGGCCACGAACTAGCTTGCAGTTTTCTTGTCACTTGGAAGGCTGCAGAAGAAAGAGGGCAATAAAAAGACAGAATGGCAGCCAAAAAGAGGAATGAAGAGCTCTTACGAATGCTGTTTGGAGCAAGAACTGTGGGAATGCAGGTGAAATACAAAAGACAAAGCAGAACCAGTAATGCATGAGAGAATAGTGCTACTACATTGCAGCAGCACTACTGAAAATTACTTGACTTTGAAATAATTAACTAGGAATCTGTTGCCTTACAAGATATTTTTTTTTTTTTACTTCCAAGTTGTAGATACTTTGATACATATCAAGTGAGTGAGGCTTTACAGAGCATGTGTAAGTATGACTTCAGTGTATGTGCTTGCGCGCCTCAGTGCATTAAGGGAATGAATGAACAAATAGGCTTGCTGGGCCTCAAGGGGCATTTATTTAGAAATAGTAGGGAACAAGGGAGATATATTAGTTCCCAGGGGCAATGAGAGAGAGCTGTATGAGCTAAATAAAGGTGATACAGGCCCCAGAAGGGAGGGGAGGAAGGGAAGCAATCCTAGCAATTGCCTTGCTCTCATGACAGAGTACTGCAGCAAGTCTCCGGAAACTGCATCCTGATATAGGCTGAGCTGTAAGCAGGAAGTGAGTTATTTCGTATATGTGCTGAGTACCTTTTCAGTACTGAGCAAATCATGCAGGTAAAGACAGGAAAAATCCAAAGAAGTAGTTTCCTTTTGGAAGAGTTCTTGCTAAGTAGCATAAACTGTGTTGGCATAGCTGAAAGGACAAAACAGCTTTGTTTTTAAAGACTTTATGCTCATAAAGTATGTGAGTGTGGTAGAGGAATGAATCTGTAGTAGGGAGAAGTACATTTCCAGCAGATGAAAACCAAATACTGAGTCTTCTGCAAACAGGAGGTAGCAAGTTACTTAACATATGTTTGGAAGCAAGAAATGAGAATGAGTGAACCCAGAAAATGTGCTGTCCTCTGCAGGGCAGAGACCTGAGTTCGTGTAGTTGATGCCCGACTAAACCTGATCCTATGTCTGGTAGAACTACAGAGCTTCGCAAGTGAGAGGAATGTGGGGGCTGGTCTTAGATAAAGCATCTGATACTATTTTTCTTGAAACCTTACCTGGAAAAACAAGCTCAAGGTAAGCTGAATGTTTGCATACTGTTCTTTGGAGCTTGTATTGAACCTGGTCACTGGGAACAGCACTGTAGCACCTGGGGAGGACTGTCTCAACTTAGCATATCTCTTAATAGTTTGGCAGAGGAGGTCAATGGTGCATATATTCTACTTGGAAACTACTGAAGCTGGAATTTTAGTAAAGGCAGAAAGCTGAAACATGAGTTAGAAATAGATTCAGGCTGGAAAAAGTGCCCCAGAAGTAACTGAAAATGCAGACACATAGCAGGTAAAGGATACCTAGGTTTTTTTGCACACTGGAAAGGTGCTAGTTGTGGGCCAGGGCTCTGTGCTAGCTACTATGTAAGTGTAAAACAAAGACAGGTCTTTCGGTCAAAACAGGACATGAGCTGAGAGATTAATGTGCAAAGACAGAAAAAGTATGATCAGCAGGGGTATGAAAGCGGCCATGCAGTGACCATGCCAGCATTACTGTCTTGTGCTTAATGTAGCTGATGGGAAACTTCGCTGAGGAGTTTGTAGTGTATAAGGCAGCTGTGGATGTTTGTGATTGCTTCCACCAAGCTTGAGGGGTGTTGTGAGGGGGAAGGCCTGCTTCTTTCACCAGTGGGTGATGGAAGGTAGCATTGCAGGCCAGCAGCAATTAGACCTCTTGACTGAGTGGTGAGGCACAGAGGAGGCCTTGAAAGTGACATGTAGCAGAATTCATCAGTCTGAGGTGTGATATAGGACAGTAAATTAATCTAGAAGACATGTGGTCTTGGCAACAGGAGAGGCCTGAAGGATGGCTCCGTGTGTCTACCCAAGGTGTGGATCAAGGATTTTTACTGATCCATCTGTCTCTATACTCTTTGCCTGGATTCGCCCTCCTGTGTTTTGGAAATGGGACATTGTGTTGTACTTTGTTCTCCACTGAGCAATGGTAAATTGGAGAAAGCCCAAAGCATGAGAGCAGCTATGCTCAAAGGGCTGGCTGTGATGGGCAAGGGGAAAAAGGAGGAATAAAGTCCTTAACCCAGGCTGTCTTCGTATGGTAATGTCAGAAAGCAAACATGACCCTCTCTGTAGGTTTTTTTATCCTTGTCTGCCTTCTGCTTTGGAGGGACCCGTGAAAAGGAAAAGCAAGCACAGCCCTAGATGTGCATCTGCCTGTGCCTGTGATGTTCTGAAGGGGTCTGCTGTTCTCTCAGGCTGCAGCTTGCAGGGGGTTCTGTAAATCACAGTGCTTTGGGGTGTGTGGGGGGAGAGTTTATGTGATGCAGGGAGTTCTCCTGGTGCTGCCACTACAGTCCGGTCTGTAGGGTCCCTGGGACAGGAACACTGTCTAACTAGTACTTTTCTGAGCTGTTTGGGGCATGGAATAATGTGTGAAGCTGAGCAAAAAGAAACTAGCTGGATACTGGGATGCTTCCTATACATTTTGGGGTCCGTCTGTGCTGGGAACTCTTCCTTCCAGCCATGCTAAGAGGCCATACACAGTCCAGAGCTAAGGTTCAGGCAGTGTCCATGCCTGTCTGCACTCATGTCACTTGTCCTGATGTATTTGTCAGTCATCTAATATAAAGCTGAATATACCTGGTGCAGATGAGCCTTCAGTCTGCGTTTTCATTTAAAGCAGGGGAAGGAGGCCTCATCTTTGCAGCCCTTTTAAAGCCAGGATATAAAAAATACTGCAGGGAATGATCCACCATTAGCCAGGAAGGAACAAAATGTCTTCCATGTCTCCATTCTTTACTTATTCTGGGTCTTCTGCAGTTCTCACTGGGATCTCAGTGGGATAATAAGTGCACTGGATGGCAACAGAGCCCACGGGGGATGTGGGCCTAGGGCTCTGAACTTGTTGTGCAGAGCTGTCCTGGGCCCCTCGCTTGAATCTGTAAGATCACTGGCTTTACAAGAACATTCTTCCCCAGCCGTTTCCTTGGTAGGAGGCACAGCCTGCAGGGGGACAAATGAGATGGTGTTGGAGTGCTAAAGCTCTTAGTTGGCGAGAAGCCATCCTGATCTTGGCGTGTGCTAGGGGGCAATGGGTTAGAAAGTTGGGGAGGAAAAGCAGCTGTCTTTTGGTGCTGCAGTTCTTCTCGTGCCCACAAGATGGGGGAAGCAGCTCACTAGATGGGTAACTGGAGAGAGGCTGGTCCCGTGGAGTCAAGGTGTGGGTTACTTTTGTCAGTGACCACCTTTGCGGGTGAGGGAATAAGAAAGGATGTTTATTTGGGGCAAGAAACAGGGTGCAGGTGGGAGACTGAGCTTTAAGAGGAGCTCTGCCCTGACAAAAGAAGGTGTAAGAGTATATTCTGGGTTTCCATGCCCACAGGGTCGTCAGGCCGTACTTGCTCAGCTTACCGATGAGACTGCTGTTCCTGCTGCTAGCAAATGTTTCTGTCTCCCTGGTGCATGAACCAGGGCAGGCTCTGGCATGATATCGAAGTGGCAGAGCTTAAACTTAATTCTTTTCCCTGTCCCTTAGGGAGGGCAGATACTGTGCAGTTAAGCCATGTGTATTCCTACTTTGTTGCATTAGTACCTCTTAAACAAGTGTGGTGTTCAAAAGGACAAGGCAGTATCTTCTCTGGAGATGCAGTTAATTTTGAGTTAAGTCCCAGCTGGTGTAGTCTCTGGCTTTGAGTACTGGACCTGTCTCTGAAGGCAGAGTCGGGATAAAGCAACTCAGTCGTGGTTTCTAGGCTCTGCGTTTCTTGTGTTTAACTAAGATGACTCTGATGGAACTGATCTGCTTAAGTAACCTCTCTCTCTTCTCCTGACCTTTGGCTTTGATACTTTAGTTCATCAGACCACCCTCACCCACTTCCATCTCTGTTTCTCCAGACTCCCTTCTGTCATGCTTCCTAGAGCAGATGAGTCTGGTTATGGGAGGGGAAGAGTATGCATTACTTTTCCCCTATCCTTTGTCTTTTGCTTATCTCCTAGGTGATCAGATACAGTCCCCTCACTTGGGCCTAGTACTCTAGGTTTGGGTATTAACTCAACACAAGCCATGTCATTGGTACTGATCCCCACCAACAGCCCAAATGCCTACTAGGGTGTTTAGTTGTGTGGCTGACAATGGGAAGCTGTACACACTGGCTGATGGTGACCAAGAAGGGTGTTAGAAACTATAAACTGTACTTACATTGCTAGAGACTGTGGCTGTTTCCTCCTGGGAGAAGCATGTGTTATCAGGGATGTTTGCCTTGGGACTAATTAGCTGCCCAAAAAGGATGTAGACAGTGCCCCTTGCTTGTGTAGGGGCTGTGCCACAGCTATTGATAGTCCATAGGTCACAGCCAACACCTGCTTTTTGCCCCCATCTCGAAGTTCCTCAGCCTGTTTCTCACCAAGTAGTGGTGTCACTTGTGGTAGCCACCTCCTTGGTTGGTAGGCTGTGGACTGAAGTGGGAGTCCTTGGTGCTGAAAACATGGCTTCTTGCAGTCTGATCTGAAGCTTTGTAGCTGAGGGGTTATGAATTTGGCTCATCCCTTCTGTGGAGTTGGCACAGAGGGGAGGGTGTCTGTCCCCTCTCACCGGTAGGTTAAGCACAAGGTTGCAGGTGTGTGTGTGGTTGTTGTTAGTGTGGGTATAAATGGGATACTGTGGCATGGCACTGCCATTAAGGGCCTGTTCTGAGGTGAGGAAGGCCTGTTTTTGAGACATGGCTACATCTAGGCTGTCTCTCTGACCCTGTTTTTTTTTTTTCTCTCCCCACCACCGCAGGCTCGGGCCCAAGCGGAGGCCCTCCACATTGGGGATGTACACTTTTCTGTCAAGCCTGGCTCCAGCACTTCATCTCCCAAGCTCCACTCCAGCGCCGCGGTGCACCGGCTCAAGAAAGATATCCGGCGATGTCACCGCATGTCTCGGCGCCCTCTGCCCCGTCCAGACCCCCAGAATGGTGGGAGTGTGGGTGGGGGGGCCGGCATCCGTCCTCCTGTCTCACCCTTCTCTGAGACCGTCCGTATCATCAACCGCAAGGTGAAGCCCCGTGAGCCCAAGCGCAGCCGCATCATCCTCAACCTCAAAGTCATTGACAAAGGTGGAAAGCCTGCCAATGGGGCTGGAGGCCTGGCTCGGCCCAAGATTCCTTCCCGAAACCGTGTCATTGGCAAGAGCAAAAAGTTCAGTGAGAGTGTCCTCCGCAACCAGATCCGCCACATGAAGTTTGGCGCCTTTTCACTCTACAATAAGCCGTCTGCTGCACCTGCCCCCTCTCTGGAGGGCAAAGGGGAAGCCGAAGGTTCCCAAGCGGCCTCCTGTGGGCTCATTATGGGCTCCACCGCTTACGATGCCCCCAGCTCCAGCTCCTCTGGCTGCCCCTCACCTGCCCCCCACTCCTCATCCGACCCAGATGATTCCCCTCCGAAGCTGCTTCCTGAGACCCTCAGTCCAGCCATCCCTGACTGGCGTGAGTCGGAGGTCCTCGACCTCTCAATCCCGCCTGAGTCAGCTGCCACCAGCAAGCGTTCCCCTCAAGGAGGGTGTGGTGGGGGGCAGACACCCTCCTTGTCCCTTTCCTCTTCCGACCCAGAGCAGGAGACCGGCGACTGGCGTCCCGAGATGTCCCCTTGCTCTAATGTGGTGGTCACAGATGTCACCAGCAACCTCCTCACGGTCACCATCAAGGAGTTCTGCAATGCGGAGGATTTTGAGAAAGTGGCAGCAGGTGGCGGAGGAAGCAGCAAGTGAGCAGCCAGGTCCCTCTGCTCTGGGGGTGTGGGGGGAGCTGTACCTGTGAGAAGTCGTGGTGTGAATGGCTGTCCTTAGTTCTCTCCTCCTCCCCTTTGCTGTCCCTCTGCCCTCACCGCCACCCTTCCTCCTCCTTTCTTCCTGCCCACGGCTGTGGTATTGCAGTGGGGGGAGCAGGGGCATCCAGTATTCCTGGGTGTCACTGCTGCTGGGGGAGGGCAGGGAGGTCGTCGTGGGGCTGGGGAGTGGTTGTTTGTCCTTGAATGTGATGTTGTCCAACTGGCCGTGGAGCCTTTGGGGATGAGGGGTCAGTGAATGTGTGTGTGTGGTGGGGGAGGGTGGGGAAGGTGCTTTTCCCCTCCTTCCCCTTCCATCTTTGACTAAAAATGAAGAGGAGCTCCAGACCCTTGAGAGGGGGATGTAAGAGCCCTCGCCCACTCCCCCCAAGTCTTTTCCAACAACGTGCATGCAGTCTCTTCCGTTCCTCTTGTTTTTCCTGCTGCCATGTCTCCAATCCTCCCATCTTCCCCTTCTTGGCTTGCGGCCTGGATCTGCCAACTCATATGCTGCAGTCATGGCAATGGCTGATCCAGAGGCCCCCAGAGCCATGGGGAGAGGGGCAGGTGACGTGTCATGCCTGGAAAGTGCTTATGACAAAGCTGGGGTGGTTGGGGGGTGCCCCATGCAGCATATGCCCCACACCGGCTTCCCTTTTAGCTATTGGTGCTACCTTGGCAGTTGTATGGGCGCTTTCATGTGGCCTGGTCCCTCCTCTTTGCATCTTCCAGCTTGATCAGCTTTGCAGGGGGAAGGGAGGAAAAGGGGAGCCTGCTTCTGGCCCAGATGTTCCTTCTCATGTTCGTTACTTGCACTTGCCTGGAGGAGAGGGCATAAAATGCCCTTCCCCAGCTTTTCCATGGTGGAAGTGGGAGTTGGCTGCGCATCCATCCTTCAATTTGGAAGAAGAAAAGCTGATGGCGTGATGCTGCCCCAGCCAGGTGAGGCTGATCTGCATTGTGTGTAAGCTTCCCTTGAACCTTTTTGCTTCCCCCCTGCTTCGCTTCTTCGGAGGGAGGGATGGATGCTAACGCAGGTCCTCCATTCTTGCTTCTTTTCATCTCTCTCCTGTTCTTTCACTTTTGTGGATGGCCTGGAAGAGGGTTCCCCTTTGCCTTTTCAGGATCTGAAATGGCCCTTACAACTGTCAATCAAAGGTGCTAATAAGAAATAATTGTCTCTCACGCATCATATGCATGTATGTTGATTTTCCCCCCCTCCCCCAAATTCCTGTGAGTTGGTCCAGAAATCTTCACCCCATGCAAGTGGGAGAAAGCAAGACCATAGCTTGCCATTCTTTACCCACATCTCCTTCTTGCCCTGGCCACCCTTGCTTGGACATGCTGTTCATGTCCCAGATAAGTTCTCTCCTTCACCTGCCCTTTTTGACTTGCTTGATTTCCATCAGTCCTAAGCTTCATGGTGTAATGCCATTCCTTTACTCTCCCCTCTTGCCCTACTTGCCCGTGCCTGAACCTGTAGGTGCAAAGAAAAGAGGTGCTGAAGTATCAGTCTGTGGAAGAGTCTCACCCTCTCAGCCCTGTCCCTATTACCCTGGGATGGGTCAGAGGGGTGCTACTTCCACATACATGCTGCAGAGGTGAAAAGGGTGGAAAAAATTCCCTGCATCAGGGCTCATCTATGTGCAAATTTGCCCTGGACAGGCAAACACAAGTGGAATTCACCCCTTTGGTGCTTGTGCATGAGGACACTCGGGAGCTGGAAGCTATCGGCTGTGAGGAGCGTTCTCATGTGAAGTAGTGATTTTGTGGTTGTAATGGTCTGAGGGTAGAAGTGAGGCAGTTTGTGGGAGAGAGGTAATATTTGTGCAAGTGGCATAGTTGGTGTGGCAGAGGGAGAGACCGTCTTCTGACCTTAATTAGGGCTTCTGTGCCCAGAGCTTGTCTTTTCCCCTCCTCCAACTCATCAGTTGGCGTAATAAAATCTCTGCTGCTCTCCCCACGAACATTGCCTCACAGAGAGTAGAGTTCAAAACTGCAAAGCATGGTGAATTCAAACCAGTTGTGGTTCAGTGCTTGTGTAGACAGTCTGAGGGGGGATTCCAGGTGCTGTTAGTCCCACCCTTTGCATACCTTCCCGCTCCCCACCCCTTGTTTAAAAAGTTTAGTGGACTTTATGGGGAAGCTGTTACATTTATAACTGAGGCTGGGGGTGGGGAGAAAGAGACTTCCCCAGTTCGTTCACCAAGCTAAGGCTTCCTGTAAGTTGTTGGACTTGTGTGCGTGTCTGTATTAATACTTGCCTGTATTTTTTGTGTCTTCATTTCTGCATCTTTCCTGTGCCTGGCCCACCCAGGGATCCCTTATTTTAACATAGCTTATCCTTATGACTGCAGCTTCAAAGATGAGCAGGTTGTAGATACAGGGAAAAGCTCTCTCTTAGGGAAATAGCAAGAAGATTCTTTTTGTTTGTTTTTTTTTCTTTTTCCCTTCTAAACAAATAACTGTATTCTGAGGCTGCAAGATAAGAGGAACTTTTTTGTGGGGTGGATGCATACTGGCCAGTCACTTTTCTTGGTTGTTAAGTTACTGTTTGGTGTGTATGTGGTGATGTGTTTTGTTTTGTGGTGATGAGATTCTGAAAAAAATTGAAGAGTTTAAGTAGGAGATAAAAGGGAACTTTAATAGGAAACTCTTGATGTATTTTGGCCAAGATGTGTTCACTTGGCAGAATTCTTTTCCCCAGTGTCTCTTGTATGGTGTTCTTTGGGGGTGGGGGGCTGGAATTGTTTAATGAAGGGTTTTTGCCTTTCTCCAGAGTGACAAATAAGGGGATTGTCTGTGAAGAGCAAAACGGTGGGTCGTTGTAGGGATACTCCGTGAGGACCTTCTTCCTGAGGTGAGGAAATAAGGGTATTTGTTGTGGCAAAGGAACTCGTGCAGCAGATCCTCTTTGTGGAGGAAGAAAGGAGTATGATCCGGATTGCAGACACAGCTGAGCTGCTTGTGTGACAAATCTCTTTTTGGATGAGTCACCAGGTGGGAATCAACCCTGAACCTCTGGATCTGAAATCAAGATCCTGTGCTGTTATGAGTTAGGGATCTGTTAACTTGAATGCAGCAACAGTCTCAAGTGGACAGGCCACTTGGGGCTGACTAACCTACCTTCGTATTCACGTGGGTTACACTCCTCCTAAATTTTTATCCCTGCTCTTTAATGGAGATGGGAAGAAAGATCTATCCATGCCCTTAAAAAAGGTGTGGGGTTGGCAGAGGAGTTTATTTGAAAGTATCCCCTTCCTTTCCCCATAACTCCTAGAAAAACAAAAACAGGGAAATATTCTCTGTGTCTGTGCCATGTTTGTTCTCTTGTTGTTGTGTTTTTAGAGGAGATTTTATGATGGAGTGGAAAAAGTGAAATGATTAGTTTTGCATAAAAAAGAAAAGTTTAAAAAAAATTTCTACAGGGAGAAAGCGAGAGAGAGAGTTTAAAAATGAATAATAAATGCAGTGATTGCACAAACTGTAGTGGTATTAGATGGTCCTTAGAAAAAAGAGTATTTTGTAGTATTGAAGCATGTATGTCTGGGATGGTGTTTGGCTAGCTTGAACTGGAGAGAAAGGCATTTTGGGACTAAGCAGCGATCTCTGAGCTGAAAAGGCAAGTTGCATGTTGGAGGAACCCTGTCTACAAACCGTTCCCGTCCTTGTCTCCCAAGTATTGGAGTGAGTTTCCTTCCCTCCCATACCTCTCCTGTGAGCTAAGGTGGAGTCTTCAAATTGTTTTCCAGCCAAGTGGCCCTCAGAAATGGTTGATCTTGTTCTGCCAGAATCAGGCCAGCAACATGGAAACAGTTGACTTTGCATGCACAGCAAACTGCTAAGATTTGGGGTTGGCATGTACCTTTCTTGCCAAATTGCTGTCTTTTCTATTTTTCCTCCCCCATATCCAAGCAGGATTAAGCCTGGTGGGCTTACCTCCTTGGAAACAGATATGCCTCCCCTCCTTAGGGTCTCTTAGCTTCTCACAGTGTCAGTTCTGGGTGGAGAATGGCATTTTTCATATAGGATTCACCACATCAGGACAAAGGACTGAGTCCCGTCTGCACAGAGTCAAGTGTCCCACCTCTGACAGTAGCCAAATCTTCAGGGGAAGATAAGAGAGCTGAGAAGCTTCTGTTGAGTGAGGCATACCCTCTCCTTGAGACTGCCAGAGAACCAGCAAATGCTGGAGGAGTTGAGGTGGAGAGACAAGGGCCCTGATGGGATTTCACTTGAGCAGGATTGCATTCTTCTGCCCTAGCTTTATGGGGGGTGGGGAGGAAGAGTTGTCCTAACATTTCTTCAAAGTGAGGAGGCAGCTTTTGCGTGCTGACTTCCCCATCCAAGATGTCTCTGTCATGTGTTCATCTGGTGTGTGGGAGTGACTGCAGGGAAGAGGGAAGCAACCAGATGTTGGCGTCTGAACAGAACAGAAGGTGGCAGGCAGGGGATGCTAAGATAGTTTTACTTGTCTGGACTTCTCTTGTGCCCTCAGGTTTGAAATGGCAGGTGATGGATGTATCCATGCCTTCCATAGCCTGGGCTCTTCCTGGAACCTTTTTCTTCTCTCTACCTATTGAGCTCTGCCAGTGCTTCCCACGGCCTTCAGCTTGGAACGGCAGCCTCCTGTCTCATGCTCTCTTTTCTCCTCGCTGAGCAGAGCAGGACTAGGGACGCGTGAAGCTAATGAGATGCAAGCTCCTTTTGGGGTGAGAAAACATAGAAATAGACTGTGGCGAGCAGGCCCAGCTGTGGTGAGCCATTAGCTTAATTTCTGTTTTCAGAAAGGGAAAGGGAACATTTCTCCATGTCTCCCCTTACCAAAGTTCCCAGGGAGATTTATGATACAAAAAACCCAATCCAGCCCTTTACCAGGTAGGAGCTGTCTCTGAGCTGAGTCTTCCTAGGGATTTCACTCCCTTTCCCAGCCCCTCTTTGTAGAGGAGGTGTCAGCAGCTCACAGTGTTTGGAGATGATCACCCTCTTAGGGATCTCCCAGCAGAGAGGAAAAGCTTTCTCTGGGTTGCCATGCTGAAGGATAGTGTCCCAAGTCCCCCACACTTGTACCCACTTCAGTGGCTGTAATGTTAGTGAGAACTGCTTGGGGGCAGATCCTTCTTCCCAGAGAGGTGTAACAAACCTGGAGTATGTGTCTGGCTAAATGCTTATTTGTCCCCTGCCTCCTTTCCTACTTTCTGACAAGACATTTTCCTCCTTGCCTGGCGCATCCTTTTACTCCAATGTCGCTTGCTTTTGCTGCATTTTTCAATCGCCCAATAATCGTGCAAGAGCTGGGATCTTATTTACTTTTTATACATAAATATATAAATATAAAAGAAAACCCCCCTCCCTTCTTTCCCCCCTTCTTACCCACCACCCCATGTGTAGCCTGTTCTGATCTCTGTTCGGAAAGCGATGTGTTGTAGAGGGTTGATTTGGGGCTGGGGATTAGGTGCCTCCTGGCTTCTGTTCTTTCTTGGTTTGCTGTGGCCTTTTTGCCAGCTGTTTCACTGCCCTGTGCCTCTGTCTTCCTAGCGCAAGAGTGGCAGTGGGTGGAGGGGGTGATCCCATGGTGCTGAGGGTGCCAGGAGGTTGACTCCAATGATGTCTGCAGAGGGCTAGAGGGATGCTGAGCATTGTTTCAGAAGTCCCCCTCTCCCTGTCTGTGGTTCCTTCTATAGATAACTTGGCAAGTTTATTTCATTGTCGCTTTGGGTTTGCGCAAAGAAGTGACTTACTTTTTTAGGTTCCCCCCCCCCCCCCCCCGAGTGCAATGAGTATGGCTTCTTTTTGGGGATGTGGATGGGAGGAGGTGTTGGCATCTGTCTCCACCCTCAACCTTTTTTTTCCCCCATCCTGCATCCTCTACTTAGCCTCTCTCCCTTTTTAATGTTGGCCTGTGTCAGACTAACATGCCTAGGGGGGTTTGTGCCCTTATCTGTGCAGGGGCAATAGCCCTGGCACCAACAACTTCCCAGGTGTTCTGCGTAGTGAATCTAACATGCCCTGTGTCCTCGCTTATAAAGTTGTTGATGAGCCTTGAGTTCTTTTTCCAAATTTCTCCTTCAATGAGTGACAGAAGATGTAGTTAGTTTGATCCTCCTGTGGTGGTGGGCTGTCCCTGGTGGTTCTTCTGACCCTTCCAGCTTCTGTGTGGTATGAAATTAAATACTTCCAGGACTATCCAAAAGGACTGTCCTTGGGGTGGGAGTCCTACCTCCTCGGAGGAGTATTGTGCTTTCAGCTCTTCCCTTCCAAGGACCCACCTGGGAGCCCCAGAGGAGACCGTGCTGGAGGTGGAGTTGTTGGGGAATGCCCTCAGCCCTTCTGGGCTAAGTGGAGCAGGAGCTGGGAAGGGGGTGAAAAACACAGCAGGAGCTGCGGTGTGGTGAGAGGAAGAGGGAAAGAAGTAAGGTGACAGAAGAGTAGCTAGATGCAGTAAGTGATACCAGCTTCAGGAGTGGCTCAAAAATTGTCTGGTGGGAGGGAAGGGGCCCCGGGACAAGCAGTTGAAATGGCAGTTCCTTTTGCAGGGCCCTGTTCCAGCAAATTGCTAGAGCACGTTCTTGACTTCATTCCTTGTTCAGCCGAGCACTTAAAGCTTGCACTAAATTTCAGGAGCGTGATTCGTTGCGTCAGAAGCACTTCATGGGGCTTTGGGGCCTCATGCAAATAGCAGGGCTTTTACTTACTCCAGAGCAGACCCCCAACTGTGCCCAATTCTGCAGAGGTGCTGTGGGTTTCCTTGTGGATGAAGGCAGCAGGTGGGTTCTCTGTTGTTCTCTGCCTGTCCTGGAGTAAGTCTGCTGCTGCATCCAGGCATACTTCCCGCAAAGGAGGAGGTAGTCTTGGATCAAGTTCTTAAGCAGAACAAAAATTTGCCATGATAACTTTTTTTTAGGAAAAAAAAAGCTGTTTTTTGGGGGTGGTGGTGTTGTTGTTTTTCCCCCTGGAGCTAAACAACTTGGCATGTTCTCTTCCCCTCCTGCTCACTTACCCCTGCTGTTAAACCTTGTCTGCTCCTTAAGAATAGAGAATACTCTTTTTGGGGGAGTGTGGGGTTTTTTTTTTTTCCCTTCATTTGTTTTGGGGTAGAAAGTTGTCCAGTGGTGGTGGAGGACAGGGGCCTGCCTCATCTGTTTCTTCCTTTTACCTTCCCTAGTGCCAAGCTTAGGCTTCAAGTCCTGCAAATTTCTGCAAATATTTAACTTCAAGCAGGCAAGTTACCATACTGAACTCTGTGGTACTTGGGTGCTCCGGGTTCAGCCTGTGCTTGAGTTTTGGCAGCGTCAGGGCCTTGTTCTTTATCTAAGAGAAAGTCAGACCTAACTCCTAGAGTGGTAGTGGTCTTGATGCAACCCATCTGTCTCTTTATTTCCCCTCACTTGGCATACAGAGTGAAGGTGGTGATTTTTTTTTTAATTTAAAATAAACCTAAATATGTATCTTGTAATTTTTTTTTATTTTGAAAAAAATGCATTTAATTAAAAATTGTGCACGGATGAATTGTATATCTATATTTTTTGTCTTGCAATTTTCATTTTAAATATAGTGTTTGCATTTTTTTTTTTTTAATCCAGTTCCCAGCTGGCTAAACTCTGTCTAGAGTGGATGGGTGGGAGGCATAGCCACTGGAGGGGTGATTGAATCACCCCTTCCTTTGGTGCTTCCCACAGGAAAATGGTTTGCTCCGGGTTTGGGGGTGGGGGTTGTGCTAATTACTCTTGTATTCTTGTACATTTTGTTCTTTCTGCTGCTCTTGAATATTGTATCAATGCCAGAAATGGGGAGTTAAAAAAAAAAAAAATAACCCCAATAAATTGTTACATTCCAAAACATGTTGTTTTCTTTGGGTGATTTGTGCCCTGCTGTCGGTGCAAATGACCTGCAGGATTGGTAGTGGGGATTGAAACAGCTTGTGTCCACCAGCACCTTCCCCCAGCAGAGGGGCTGTGCGGTCCCCTGTTGGGATGGACACTGCTAGCCACAGGACTGGGCCAGCCTCCCTTGAGCTGGGTGGCCGAAAACGCCATGGAGTGCAAAGCGCTGCTGACTGTAGGTTTGGGCCCCGCTTGGGTTGCTCCCCGCCTGTGCCTGGAGGGCTGAAGAGTAGGTTGTGCAGAGTCACCTGTGGGATGCAGGATCATTACTTATGTTTTGGTCCTTTTAAAGCTGCTGGAACCTGAATGAGACATACCACTTCGCAGCAGGCGCCTCACTTGGGTGGGTGCTGATGCAGGAGTTTCACTGGGCATGTTTCAAGTACAGTCTGCATTTTGACCTGGATGAAGCCATGAGGCTATACATCTTCTGTCTAGTTCAGGTTGCAAAGCAATGTGTGTTTGCCTTCCATAAGCCATCATGAGACCAGTTTTGCAGCCCAGTATCTATATTTTTACTGTGTTCTCAGATACCTTATTTTTTGCCTGTGTTGATCAGGTGCAGTTTAGATCTTCAGGCTCTTGTGGGCACAATGGTTGCCCAGAAGCTCCAAATAAAGGACAACTGAGACTTCTCCTGTAATACTGGGAGAAGGAGGGGCATTTGAGAAACCCCAAACTGTCAAACGCAAAAGCTTACACTGCTTGGGGAAAATAGAGCTCCCTCCTTCAACATACTTTGAAGAACCTCTGATGTTTTCCCTCATCTTTTTTTCATGAAAGTGCAAGTCTAAGTGCAACAGAGCATTTGGTGGCTGAAAGATGTTTTAGGCCCACATTTCAGAGTTGGGAAAAGCCTAAGTGTGCATTATGACAAATGCTAATCTAAGAAATACGGTAGAACATATTCTTAATGTGTGTAATCAAAGCTCCAAATTTACAGATGGCTCAGACCAAAGCCCCCCTAATGACACCTTTCTATGCAGTGACTCTTGGGTTTCACTTTGAGGGGAAGAGACTGAAAGGAGTGCATTGGGCCTTCCTGAAGGAGAGTCACTGCCTTGTCAGTGACTGTTGAGAACATATCTTGAGATACCTTGCAAGGTCTGAGGTTCAAAAAGTCATAGAACAGCCCTTTCCAGAAATGACATGTTCTGGCCCACTGGGAGAATGGAACATTGTCCACCAAAGCAGAAGACAGCCAAGATTTTATGCCATTTGTATAATGCCAGTAGGCCCCCCTCCTCTACTTCTACTGTGTGCCAAAATATCAGCAGGGCCAGCTCGAAGCAGCTCTTTCCTCTCCTCTTTCTGCCAGTGCTGCTGGGTTTGCTAAGTAAAAGGGCTTTCGGTTGGGCCTGCATGCAGCATCTCCATCTAACGCCCTCTCCATCCAACCTGTGCTTTTGGGAGTGAGATGAAGTCCGGAGAGGCAGAGGCACCTCCAGCGAGCTCTATAACTGTGTGAGGTGACCCAGGCTGCAATTACAGGGACCTGAGACCTGGAAATAAAAGAAACCAGACTGTTGTTGGTGGATTTACACGTTACATGGATTCTGCAGATCCCAAAGGAAGAAGGATTGAAGGCTCCTGGTCTAAGCAGGAGCTGGAGCTGGGGCACCTGTGTAGGGTAGGTGGGTTGGCAGCTGCAGAGAGGTGCCAGTGAACCCTTTTGCCCCATCAGGGTGGCTCTGGGTGCACCCCCATGCTGGACAATTGCCCCTGGTGCTGAATCCCCAGCCCCAGAGGTCCCATGTTACCCTTCCCCTAGAGGCAAGCCTGTAAGCGGGACCTGTGCCATGGGAAGGCCATGCACAAGCTTGCCAGTTCTGGGGAGCAGGAATGGCTTTGAAACAGAAATTTTGGCAGCGTTGCTCTAACCCGTTTACGCAAGGGATGGGGGAGAGCAAATTTCTGGCTCCTAGCAAGGCAGTGGAGAGAGCACTGCGGGCTGCTGCGTGGGTTCGTGGGCATGCTACCCAGATAAAACTTTCCTTGTAAATGCCCATTGGGTTTGCCTGGATAGATATTTGCTTGTGTTGAAATGCATCAAACATGAGGGAAAGCGCTCTTGCATTTCACACATCTGGGTAAGGGGGGCTGTCCCCTTTCTTCATCCCACCACCCTGGAGGCCCCCAGGTGTGTGAGCATTGTGACTGCCCCTTTGGAGCAGCTACCAGCTGGAATTAATTGCAGAAGAAAGAAAATCCCTTAATTTCTCGCTCCCCATCCCTCTGGGCTGGTTCCATGTGCTGCTGTTAAAACCAGCTACTGTCATGAATCCTGCTCAGAATGGGTGTCCCCAAATCCCTCCATTGCCTTCTTCCCCCGGCTATCCCAGCCTTGCCCACAGCCTCACCAAGCAGGTTGCCACTGAGTATCTTGGGAGTGTTATTCATGGGACAAGGAGGCTACTCTGGCTACTCTCCAGTCTGAGTCATCACCCCCTGCTAAAATCTATTTTTGCCATGTGTTTTTCTCCGGGAAGAAGTTGCTATCTGTGCTTTAGGAACGGCAGAGGGGAGGCCCCTGCCGCATGGATGTGGCCCAGGCCCCAGGTGGAGAAGGCTCCTGCCTCACAGGACGCTGCATTCCCTCTGTTTGGCCCAACATTTCAGGAGCAGATGCTGGATGTTGCTTCCTGGGACGTCTCCGAGCCCATCAGCTCGTGGTTGACTGCCACCAGCGGGGGTGGCCCTGCTGAGCACCTTCTCCCCCATTGGCTTGTCCTAGCCAAGGAGAGCGTGGACGGTGCTCAGGCAGCTGGATCAGACCCCAAGTCCCAGCCAGCGCCGCAGCATGTCTCTCCGGCTCCTTTCGGTTGCTGCCGAAAAACATGGGCGGGAGGAGAAGGCTGAAAGTGGGTGGCCAAGCTGGGAGAAAGGCCGCTGCATGTGCAGCCATCGTGGCCTCAGGCACATCATTTAGTGCCATCTCACGGTGCTTGTAAGGCTAAAACCAGTGACACAGGGCAGGAGAAACCATCTCCCTTCCACTGTTAGGAACAGTCTATTTTAAAAGGTCAGAGCTCTTTCCTTTATGCCACAGGGTACAGGTTTCTATTTCACTCACACCCCGTACCTGCAACCAGCGCCAGCCTCATCTGCCTGCCCTTCAATGGATGCTCCCTCTTTCCTAAGCCTCCTCATAAAACATCCTCCTCTCCATCTCTCCTCTATCACCCTGAACTTTTCTTCCTCCTGTTTTGCCCCCGTCCCAGCCTGCTGGCGGGGTTACGAGGGCTCATCTGCTGTGCACATGCCGCAGCTTTCCCTCATCTGAACATGGCAGGCCCTGACGTGAGGATCTCCCCGGAGCCAGGCAGGGCGCAGTGCCAGCAGCCACCCCATGGCAAGGGTGGTGGTGCTCCGAGGCTGGCGGGGGGGGGGCAACCAGCTCCACCAGCAGCAGCAGCCCTCCCATGTCGGGTGGCAGCACCCACTGCCCAGCTCCCTCCTCCGCTCATGGGAAGCCAGATCTGCACAGTTTTTGGAGGCTGAGGAGACTTTTGTAGCTCTCACTCTGTTGCTACCCACTAAAACACCCCCCGGGGCAGGAGATGCAAGCTTTAATGGTATTTCATAGCCAGCGCCGGCACTGCTTTAAATGCATGTGCCTCCTCTTCCCTGCCAGCTAGAAAAGATTTCCTGCCATTACTGAGCAGAGCTTGAAATCGATTTTATTTGGTTGCTCTCCACTTCTCTGCTCCGCTGCTGTGTGCAGCTGGGAGAGCAGCAGGCCTGGGAAGGGGAGAGGGGACGGTGTTGCTCGTGTCGGACATGCTGGCTCACTGCAGCAGCGCGTGGAGCAAGGAGAAAGTGCGCCTTCGAAGCATCTTCTGTACGAGCGGGTCTATGATCAAGTGATGGGAAGAGTAATTGTACATGTTTATTCCTCGAACGGATGGCGTGGTTGTGCAGGGCCGGGGTGAGAGGAATCTTGTGGCTGCTCTCTCTATCGTGTCTCGGGTGCAAGAGCAGGACAACCACTTTGCAGCCCTTCAAAAAAGGCATTTTCTGGAGAGCTGGAAGGTTGGTAGTTCCACTTGCACAGGAGAGGTGACGCAGGAAAGGAAAGGAGCACGGCAAGCTTTGTGCAAGTCCAACAGAGCCGTGCTGACCAGTGGCTTGACAGCAGCTGAGAGCTGCTCATGGAGCGCACATGAGCACAGGGCTTTTACCCTCAAGGCTGTGAGGGCAACCTTACTTCCAGAGTAAAGAACTCTCAGTGTGAAATCCTCCTTTAAGCTGCCCACCTAGCTTGTGTCTGAGAAGGAGCCCGTTGCTCGCGGCCCATAGGTGCTTTTGCTTTTGCTTTCAGCGAGGTCAAGAGGAAGCCTGCGCCCAGGCTGCCGCCTCAGCGTGGGTCCCCATCCCTGGCCGCGCCAAACCCCATGCCAAGCCACCCTGCACCCGTGCATCATTTGGGAGCCCTGTGCCCCTCTGCCTGCCCCACGACTGCCCCCGCAGGGTGCCCAGGCCCCAGACCCCTGGTCCGGGGAGTGATGCCCGGCGTGCGGGGTCCCAACGGTGACACGGCTGGGGCCGGGCTGCCCCAGCGAGCCGGGCCTTGGGGCGGCGGGCCGGGGCCGGGCGCGGCGGGGGCGGGGGCGGCCCGGCGGCGGCGGGGGCGGTCCGTGCCGCGCCGCCCGGCCCATATAAGCGCGGCGCGGCGCGCCGGGGCCCTGGCGCCGGTGCTGCTGCCGGTACCGCAGCCTGCCCAGCTCGGCCCGGCCCGGCCGCCCCCCTCCGCCGGCTGCCACCCGCGCCGCCGCCGCTTCGTTTTCTCGCCGTCTGCGGGCTCGGGCCCCCCACGCCGCTGCCACCCTGAAGTTTCTGGCGGTGCTGCTGGCGGCGGGCATGCTGGCTTTCCTGGGGGCCATCATCTGCATCATCGCCAGCGTGCACCCGGCGGGCACGGCCGCCCCCGCCGTTCCCGCCGCCGCCGACAATGACTCCGCCGCCGCCGCCCTGCTGCCCGCCGCCGACAAGGGGCTGGGGGCGCTGCACGGCCCCGCCGAGGCGCTGGCCAGCGCCGGGCCGCGGGTGCCGGGGCCGCCGCCGCTCTTCAGCCGCTTCGTGTGCACGCCGCTGAGCGCCGAGTGCCCCGGCCCCGCCGCCGCCGGCCCCGAGGAGCTGCTGGCGCTGCGCAGCGCCGCGGCGCAGCTGCGCCGCACGGCGCTGGAGCAGAAGGAGCGCATCCGCATGGACCAGGAGACCATCCGCGAGCTCACCGGCAAGCTGAGCCGCTGCGAGGGCGGCCTGCAGCCCGCCGCCGGCCTCCGCGCCGCCCCGCGCCCCGCCACCATGGGCCACCCCGCCGACGAGCCGCCCGCCGTGCGGGAGCTGGAGGAGGCCGTCCGCGCCCTCCAGGACCGCATCGACCGCATCGAGGTGCGGGGGGCTCCCGGGGGGGGGGGGGGGTCGCTCCTGTGCTACCAGACCTGCTGCCCCCAACCTGCCCGTCCCCCTTTTGCAAAGCTCCCGCTGCCTCTGCCAGCCTCCGGGAGGGTTTTTCCCCCTCTGCCACTTGCCGCGGGCTCTGTGGAGGGACAGTGGCATCCCTCAAGGTTGGCCCCGACCCACTCCCCGCTTTCCCCCAGCCTGTGCCTGCACGGGGCACCTCACTCTCCCCATAGCCCCTGCGAGGCCTCCGTGGGAGGGAGGGTAGCAGGGAGTCCCCTGCCACTGCCCTTTACAGAAAGGTAAATCGCTGCCAGATCCTCCTGAGGCCATCCGTGGGACTCCTCGCAACGTAGAGCGCCACACCACCTGGCATCTCGTGCTCTGCCACACTGTGTCCCTGCTCGTCCCTGGCGTGGCCGTTTGGCGTGGGCCCAGCAGGCTGAGCTGTGGCCCGGCTGCGAGCGAGTGACAGCAAATGCTCTACAATGTCGCCTGCCACCGGTCCCATCCCAGAGCGTGTGTGTGTGTGAATTGCTTTGGGCTGCTGCGGCCGCAGCAGTCAGAGACCTTGGCAGTGTGCTCAGTGCCTTGATTATTTGGTAAAATGAGGGTTTGCAGGGAAAAGCGGCATCTTTTATTGGGAGAACTGGTATGCTTGGTGGAGAGGGGTTGGTGGTGGGAATGAGCACGCTTCTGAGCACAGCAGCCCAGTCCTGGGTCTCTAAGTCTGTGAGAGCTGGGTTTGCAAAATATGTCTGGGATAATAGTTTGGATATGTGAGTCCCAGCAGGGGAAATCTGCCTGGTTTTTCTGGTGGTGTTTGCTCCGGATGTCCTGTCTCCCTCGAGGATGGTGTGTTGTCCCTCTGTGCCCATAGGTCTGCCAGGGGTCAGAGCCACCTGCAAGGAGCCTTATGCATCCCAAGTCTTGAAGCTATCAATCTTCCCGCTTGGCTCTGTTGCCCTGTCCGCTTCTCTCCATGACTCCCAGCCCTGCTGAGTTGGGAGGGATGTTGGGCAACATCTGCTGTGGCCCCTCTCTGCTGGGGCAGAGCGGCATGGTCATGGCCCATGTCTTCAGTGCTGGTTTTGCCCTTCTGCCCCCCTCACCCAGGCGCATGGGGGCAGTAGCTGCTGGTCATGGGCTCCCACAACCAGAGCCCAGGAGAGGGATACACCTCTGGGGCTTCGTGCTTGGCTCTTGCCACTCTTTCCTGCCTCCTCTGAGGCCACAGTAGGAAAGGCTCCAGTAGGACCCTCCCAAGCCTTGGTCTGGCTGTGGGCCCCCCAGGGACCCCTCTGACTCAGGCTATATGTTGTATATCCTACATCCTGTCCTTAGGAGCCCGCAGTGGAGCAACGGCCCCATGCCCCTTAGAGGCAGCTCTGGTGTCGCCCCAGCCAAAATGATGAGGTTGTTGAAGAAGGGAGCTTGGGAGGGTGGATGAGGCCTGAAATACCAGGCTGATGTAAAGAGTGTGCCTGGCCCTTGCCTTGTAACCCTTCCCTACCTGAGGGAGAGTCAGGGGATGGTCCCTTCCCTCCTGCCTGGGAAGGTGACCCCCATGCTGGCATCCCCTGGATAGGGGGCAGGATGGAGGCGATGGGGTATGTTATGGGGTATGTTGCAAGAAAGAGGCAACAAAAAAAGAAACCTGCAGACTTGGGCATGTGTATGTGCACAGATCTGGACATAAAATTCAGAGCCACTAAGATCATTTGTGTGTCACATGGCCTGAGAAACAAGAGGGAAGAGAGTCTTAGGGAGAGACGGATATTCAAATGAACAGATGTATGAACACACTTAAAGACAGGCAAGTAAACATATGCATGCACACAAAGAGATCAAGAGGGGAAGAAGTGCCTGTGAGCTGCTGGAGTAATGCATGCACAGAAATGAATACACACAGACGCATCAGGCATACGCAGGGAGAGAGGGATGTGCAACCCAGATGACAGAAATGCACAGAGACTCATGTAGCTAGACGGAGAGACAGACAGCCACCCCAAAAAAGCCCCTTCAAAGAACCTCCCCCCCCCCCCCCCCCGAATGAACAGATTCGCACAAGCAGGCTAACACAGCCAGACTGAGAAATGCACCCGCAGATGCATGCACAGACAGCAGACCTGCACATCCAGAAATGCAGACGGGCAGAGAAGAAAAAAAGCCCTCACATACACATATGTGTGAACGTGCATGAGGATCAAGCAACACACAGAGGGACCATGCCCAGCAGGGGTATGCAGGGCACATCATTTTGAACACCAGGAAATGCCAGGCTGGATGCAGGATAAAGCAGTTAGCGGCTCCCTGGATGTGCTCTGCCACCCTCCCCAAGCCCCGCTTCCAGTGCTGGAGGGGGCTGCATTGCCAATGAGCTACCCTGATGTGTTTTCTGCGATTTCTTGCAATTGCAGGGGGCCCTGGGCCTTGGGGTGGAGGAGGGTGAAGTCACAGAGGCAGTAAGGAGATGCACAGCAAGGCTCGGCTCAGGGTCTTGCATGCACTCAGAGAGACTGTATGGCTTGAAGGAGGTTGCAAAGGGAAGCAGTGCTGGGAAGAGGCTTGTACGCACATACGTATGAGGAAGACAGCCGGCACGCTGCCAAAAATGTTGTCTTTCGTGTTGCCTGGGAGCTGAGGGTCCCAAGTGTCCTTTGCAGCAGAGATGTAGCATCTCGCAGCTCTGAGCCCTGCAGGCTTGGGAATCAGAGCAGCATGTCGCAGGTGGGCTGGACTAAGGCTTCCTTGGCTCTAGCCTGTCCTAACCTGCTGCCTGGGATGGCCTGGGGACGAATCAAGCCCTAGGAGGCCTGGCCGGGCAGTTGCACCTCGCCCCTGTGATGAGGGCTGCCCTCAGTGCATGCCGCTCAGCCCCACGCCGGTCGCGGGGAGGGAGCCGACAGGAGGCTATTGATATGATCTGGATGCTGTTAGCATGGCCGTACGCCATAACAAGATTCGTTGATGCTCTGAAAAACCTATTAAGTCGTTTTAGCCTAAATTTTCGAGAAGTGATTTAGCTCTGTCAACGCAGGGCGGCTGCCCGGCCGTCGGGGATGCAGGGGAGGGCCGGCGCAGCCCCAGCGGTTTAGCTAAGGCTGCAGATGAGGAGCGAGGGGAAGGTCGAGCATCAGCCACGCCGGTGATTCGTGTGCGCCGGAGGAGCCCACCCTGCGATGCGCAGCCTGCGCTTCCGTCCTCGTCACATGCAGATCGCCGAGCCCGCCTGGGAGGGGAAGAAGTTGACCATCACTGTTAACCTGAGGCTAAATTCAAGCAGGAACATTTTCTGCAGCCTATTTCTAATTCCCCGAGCCGTGCAATCTCCTGAATGAATTTCTCTTTGTTCCTTCTTCATGCACAGCGTGGCTGGGATTTTGCCTTCTGTTTTTTTTCTTTTTTTTCCTCTTTTTTCCTCCCCCCTTCTCTCTGCACACGCTTGCATCCATACACATGGGCATATCTTCTCGGCATGCAGAGCCAGGGAGTCCAGATGCTCCTTTTACGTGCTTTTAATTACAGCCGCAAATTGAAATGGAGTGATTTCGAAGTGGGGAGGCAGTCGCCTCGGCCCCGTTTACTCCACTCGGGTGGAGACGCCACCTCCCTCCTCGACGTCCGTTGCGGGGAGCGGGCCCCGAAAGGCACTGCAGGGCTCTGTAGGGGAGCCAGCTCTGACTGGGCAGTGGTGAGTTTGCTCTAGAAAGAACAAGGCAGGACTGGCTGCTCCAGCCGTGCTCTTACCCTCCCAGAGCTTCAAACACCCTTGAGAGCCCGTGTGTGCCTGGGAGGCTCTGCCAGGGCCTGAAAGCCCCCCGGCACGGCAGGTTTGGGGTCGGGGAGCCCTGGGGCTGTGGCAGGCACCTGGGAGCAGGCAGCAGCGCTTGGTCCTGCCCGTCCCGTCACAGAGGTGAGCGCTTGCCCGCCGGTGGCGGAAGAAAAGCGATGGGGACCAGATTTGCTAATGCATTAGTAAATGAGGCTTTGATCTCCTTATATAAATGAAAAGTGCATTTGCCTAACGACGGCTACAAAGTAAGCAAGGGCGCGCAGATTTGCCGCTTGCCGGAGCCCAGCTTTCCCCTGCCCCCACCACCCACCCCCACACCAGCCGCTGACATTTGGGCTGATTAATATTACCTGGCATGTTTCAATCTTTCTGCTGGCCAAAAAGCACTAAACGAGCCTCCCCCACACCCCCTGCCCACCGCGCCGGTGCTGGCGCCGCGGCAGATGGGGAGCGTGCCGAGCAGCCGGGGAGAAGGCGCTCTCCCCCGCCGGTAGGTTGGTGGTAAATAACAGCTGCACGATGGCGACGATCCGGTTTGTAAGAAACGGTGCGTCGGAAGGAAGAGCGGAGAAACCACAAAGGAATAGAAGGGAAAGAAGAAAAGTTACATGGAGAGAAGAAAGAAGAAAATAGAGGCAGACAGAAGAGCTGGAAGAGGGGGGAAAAAAGGAAAAGAAAAAGCCATCAGCCACTATTGAATAATGTAGGCCAGGCTGTCAGGGGCTAACAGGAGTGACAAAAGCCCTGAGTCTTTTTTTTCTCCTTATTAGTGGATGGAGCTGTGCATGAAAGCAGGGACGTAGGCTACAGACCCGCAGCCTGAGCAAAGAGCGCCACAGACGAGATCCCCGCGGCCTTTGCAATAGCTAGGCAGTCTAGGGGGATTAGAAAAGCTCTCGAAACCTGCAGCAGCAGGGTGAGTACGTGAATGGAGAGGTGAAAATAACTTAGATCTCACCTGTGCTGCCCCCCCCCCCCCCCCCCCCCCGCAAAAAAAAAGCAAGCACCTCTTTGATACAGCGCAGGCTGCCGTGCTGGGGAATTGTTCCTCCCCTGAAGACGTGAATCAACCTTTCCGCTTGCTTTTTTTCCCTTCTGCCCATCTCTCCACCCTGCTGTCTCTGTCCTGCTTTCTGAGGTCTGCGTGAGACCCTGCAAAAAGACAAGCAGGGAAAAAGCAAGCGGCAGGGACGCTTTGGACAGAGCCGGCAGCCCCCATGCGCCGGGGCTGGATCCATCTCCTGCTGTCTGGTATAATTGAAGACGAAACAGAGCCTTCCTGGGGGAGAAGAACAAGGAGGCAGCAGCTGCTGGCAGAGGGCAGCAATAGATGGCCCTAATAGGCCTCTCCCCTCGTGAAAGCTTGCAATCCCCTGCCTGCTATTGACATTAAAATGTCTTTTGCCCTGAGGGGACGAGAGGGAGGAACGTAGCGCAGGGAGGTGACTAAAGAGTGTATTCTTCTCCCCATCTCCATGCACCGCTGCTTTGCTGAGGGAGCGTATTCTTGTTAATTCACCTGTATGATGAAAAATCTCCCCCCACATGTTCGCTATGAGGCGATACGGGGTCCCGCTTTCCCCACCAGCAGCCCGAGCGCTTCCTTTGGCAGCACCATCAAAGGAAGGACACATCTGCCAAGCGTTTTTCCTCCTGAAGGACATGTTGTTCTTCGATACGGTGTCCCTGGCGTGGCTCAGAGAAACCCAGCGGGAGCAGCCGGCTTTTGCTTGCCGGTTTGGGCTGCGAGATGCCCCTCCTCGAGCACGAAGCTCGGCCCCGGGACTCCTGCTGCGGGAGGAGGACCGCTCACAAAACCCAAGCCAGAGAGGACTGACGTTCCCGCACGCCGCCTGCCCTATGGCACAGCCCTGCCGGAGGTTGGGCAGCGGTGCTCGCCATCCCTCAGGGAAGGGGGCACGGGTCTGCTCCCGCGTGTCCCCAAGTGCGACTCCGTTCTGGTTTCGGGTCTGCAAGGAGGCGGCTCTTTAACCGAGCAGAAGATGGCAGAACAGCAAGAGCCACAGGTAGGGAAATGAAGACGGAGAATTTTAGGACAGAGACATCCGTCTCTTTCTTTTTAACTGGGAGGATGAGTATTGACATAACTTACAAAGGCAGGTGGAGGAGGAGTCCCCTGAGTGCCTGGATCCTCATGCTGGCTGCTTCAGGCCATACAACCTCTTTCATAAACTTGTCACACTCAGCTTTACAAGTAGCTAAGGCTTTGCCCTCGCAGTTCCCGCTGGAAGGCTTTTCCGGATCCTCATGCTTCTCTGATGCTTGGCAGCTGCCATCCAATTCCCACCCTTGCTGTATCCCTGGCTGGTTCAGATCCATCCGTTCTTATGCCAGCAGGATCCTTCAGCCCTTCCTCCCCCCGGCACCCTCCCCCTGCCATCCTCCTTTGCAGTGGCTGTATGCTGCCGCAGCCATTCCCATCCCCTGGCTTTCCTCCAGGAGGACAGGTGCTCTGCCACGGGTCCCGTGTGAGCAGGATGTGTCCACGGATGCCAGGTGACATCTGGCTCCGTCACCTCCCTAGTAAGGTGGGTGCTGTTGGGCTCTCCATGCATGGCCACAAGCAAAAATCTCTAGAGATGGAGCTAAGGGGGGACTCTGTGAGGGGAGCGAGCAGGTGGCCGCAGAGGCTGTCAGGCCTGAAAAAGGTGCCGGTTTAGTAAGGGGAGCCACAAAATGAGCACACACAGCCCTGCATTATTTTTCTGTGTCTATTGCCAAGGTTGGCTTGGGACAAGCCAAGAGAGGCTTTCTCCCCATTCACCGCAGGTGACATGTTTCATGTGGGTAATCAGGTTTCAGCAGACCCCAGCAGAGCTCAGAGGGTGTTGGGAGCCTTCTTCATGCCCTTCCTGGCAGCAATTTGGAAATATTTGAAGTCCTCCTTGACTCTGGCTTGCCTTCCTTCCCCTCTATCATTTATGATAAATAGAAAAGCTTTGGAGGTGCGTCAGGGGTTTTCCCTTCTTGTATTTTGTATACGTTAACATCAGGTCTTGTCCATCCTGGAAAAAGATATGGAGAAGAAAAATAAAAAGCTGGAAACTCTTTGGACCAGACACATGGTAGAAGGCAGGATTTGTCACGTTGAGTTGGGGTTTTTTTGGCACTGTGTAACTTCTCTGCATAATTTTGGTGGAGAAACGTGACAGCACACACAGTCTCAGCTCCCCAGGAGATCCCCCACCCCAGTGGGGAGGAGAGCAAGGATGCTCAGTGACTGCCCCCCTCACTGCTGGGAGCTCACCTGCATTTAACGTGGAGGGGGCAATCACTGCGCAAAGCAGGCTTGCATGAGTGCAGTTCAGACTAGGGAGCTGAGGAACAAGTTGGCCAGCCAAGCATGGGCAGAGAGCTGATTGAAGAAGGTCTCCCACAGCCTGTGTCGTCAGCAGATACCCAGAGCGGGCTCGTTTGTCCCAGCTGGGCATGCTAGTGAGTCCCTGCAAAACTTGCATGAGTTCGATCATGGTTCATGGAGGCACATAGAAGTCCCAGGTGTTCTGCTCACTCGTGCCTGCTCCCCCACCGGGTGTCCACCTGGGCACCGGGGCTCTTCTGGTTGAGCAGATGATCCTCATACGGCAAGGGGGACACTGGCAGCATCACAGCCACTTAGGACAGTACCGGCCCTTCTCCAAGCTGGGTCTTCTCCCCGATATCGTCTTGACAAGTAAATACCTCAGCAGCAAGCAGCCAGGAACCACAAGTACAGGTGATGCTCTCTCAGGCCAGCTCTGAGGCCACAGCCACTGTGGCATGGCTGTCCTATCCCTTCTCACCCACCCTCCACACCACTTGAGAGACTCTGCTGAGCTTCCCACGAGCCACCTGAAGAGAGACACCTTCTTCAGAGGCAATTCTGTGAGAGGAAGAAAACGGGGCCCAGCATGGTTGCGGGCCCTGAGGCTCTGTCTGGGGCAAAGAGCAGAGTATATCTGTTTTGTGTGGTCAGTGATCCAAGATTTGGCCTGGAGAAGGCACTTCTTTCCTCTCCCTTGCTTGGGACCTGAGAGCTTCAGGGAATTTTTGCCTCCTTTCACAGCCGGAGGGGATGCACACCTATCCAGAAAGCAGGGACGGCATCACTTCATGTCCTATCAACAGTGGCAAGGCCACATGGGGGAACAAGGGGAAGGTTGTGCCGGAACGGACACACAAACTCCCCTTAATGCCCAGAGCAGCGGTGGTTTCCCATCCCTTTTGGAGACTCTGGCTCATAAAGGAGGCAGCCTGGGGGGGAGACCCCCTGGTTATGCCAATACCCCCAGGCAGGGCCCCCACTTCTCTCTGAGCCCAGCACCAAGGAGGCTGGGAGCATCATGGCCCAGGCACAGAGGAGGAGGGAGGGCTGCTATTTCTGGAGGAATGCCTGGGAGCTGGGAGTGTGGGCGGCCACCCGCAGCACCAGCTGCCAGCATGCCAACTGGCACGCCAGCCAGCCTGGCACGCTGGCAGGGAGGTGGCTGGCCACCCCAGCCCTCCCTGCGCTCCCCCAGGCTGCCGTGCTGCCCAGCAGGGCTCTGCCAGCCGCCCGGGGCTGCAGGCACCGCTGCAGGACACATCTAGGACACACAGGGGTCCAGGCAGCAGAGGAGCCAGCACAGGGATGTGGCAGCACCTGCCATGGGAACAGGGTCAGCTGGGCCAGCATCAGCCAGGGGTTTCCTCATCCCCCTGCAAGCTCCTCCGCTGCAGCAGGTCAACACATACGCACGTGCTTTGCTGCAGGGCTTGCAAAGGGCCACCTGCTCCCCTGCTTTCTGCCAGCCGGGATAAGGTCTCCCAGCAAGCTAGTGGCTAAGGAGTGGGTTCTTTGTACAATGCAGTAATGGCTGGACATGTCCTCGCCAGGCTCCTAAAACAGGTTTTGGACTGACCAAGGGAGAGGCATGGGCTGGGTTTCACCTGAGGGAAGACCTGCGCTCCCATGCGTCCCATCCTTGCTCTGTCTCTGAAGCAGGGGAAGTCATTAAAAGTAGCCGAGTAGCCAGCTTCATTTTGTAGGGAAAGGCTGCAATGAAATAAATGGGGGAGTTTAAAGATGAGAGGCTCTCAGAGAAGGCTCTGCTGATGATGTGAGTGGTTCCAGAGTTTTGGTTCCAGCTCTCTCTACAGCGGTCCTGCCTGGAAATTTCTCTTTTTTTACACCTTTCTGCTAATACCATGCTGAATTTTCTTCCTCCTCTCCTCCTCTTGCCATCCACCCACTGCTGCCCCGAGTGCAGCAGGAGCTGCCAGCCCGGACGAATGCCTCGGCGCCCACCTCCCCGGCGCTGACCCGAGACGCACTCCATACCAAGATGGAGCAGCTGGAGGAGCAGCTCCTCTCCAAGATCCTGACGCTGCAGAAGGAGCGCCAGGCGGCCAGCAGTGACCGCAGTCAGCAGCAGCACAACATTGAGAAGGAGCTGAACTCCCTCCAGAACCGGGTCACCGAGCTAGAGCACGGTGAGTCCTGCAGTGGGGCGCATTTCCCGGGACCTATGTGCCCACTCTGCCCTCCCATGTGTCACACAGGGCTCAATATCAGCCCTTGGGCCCCTCCTGAAGGTGTACGTCTGCAGGAGCAGCCCCTTTGGCTACCCTGACCCCAGGCAGCGGGCGCTCACTGTCCTCTCTTCTCCCCCTGCTTGGCTCGCAGGGCCACCAACCTACAGCCCTCCCGATGCCTTCAAGGTCACCATCCCTGTGCAGAACAACTACATGTACGCCCGCATGAAGAAGACCCTGCCAGAGCTCTATGCCTTCACCATCTGCATGTGGCTGAAGTCCAAGGCCTCGGGTGGGCTTGGCACCCCGTTCTCCTACTCTGTCCCGGGGCAGGCCAATGAGATCGTGCTGCTGGAGTGGGGCACCAACCCCCTGGAGCTGCTCATCAATGACAAGGTCAGCAGAGCCGGGGCATCGCGGGTGAAGGATGAGGCGTGAAGCTCCTTCCTTTGTCTCCTTAGTCTTGACAGCTTTCCCAGGCCTGGTCTTCATCACAAGCAACCCGGAGGGGAATGGGTGCTTCTGGGGGTCCCTCAGGTGTAGCCAGGCTAACTTGTCTCCCCTCGAGTTACCACACCTCAGCTGCCCTCTAGTCTGGTTTCTGTTGTCCTGCGTAGCAAGAAACTTCCCCCAGCTCAGGGAGGGTGAGGCCACCTTGAATTCGCTCTACGTGTGGTGGGATGAGAGCCAGCACATGGTTCTGTGAAGTGGTTGACATGCAGTATTTTAGCCCACAAGGCAGCAGCGGGGTCTGGCTCTGTTGTTTGCACTGCTGTGGGCCACAGAATTAGCTGCGACAGAGCTGGGACCTGCATGAAGGAGCGCGAGGAAGAGCTGGGAGGAAGGGGCAGAGAGTTGGAGATGAGGAGGGAGTAGGAGGATGGGGAATATGGCCCAGGGTAGGGGGGGTTGAGAGGGAGAAGCAGCAAATCTGGGGGTCGTTAGACTTTGGGGTGCTGTGGTGGTGGCCATGCCCGACGGCCTCCCCTGAGAGGGGTGCCTGAGTGCCAGGCTCTGGCCTTTTTGCTTGCAGGTTGCCCAGCTGCCACTGAGCCTGAAGGACAAGGCCTGGCACCACATCTGCGTGGCGTGGACCACCCGGGATGGCAAGTGGGCAGCCTACCAGGACGGCGAGCAACAGGGCGCCAGTGAGAACCTGGCCTCCTGGCACGCCATCAAGCCCCAGGGGGTGATAATCCTTGGCCAGGAGCAGGTACATGCTGTGCTGGCCCTTCACTGCAGTCTCTAAGGCAGGCCCGGGGGGGCAGGAGCCCTGGGACGCTCTGGGGTTGTGAGCCTCACGTGGGGGAGCCCCCAAGTAGAGCTGCGGTTTGGGGGCAGGAGCTCCCAGCATGGGGTGCTGCACGGGCAGCTACCTCCACGCTTGGGCGAGGGGCTCTCTTGGCCAGTAGCCCGTCCTCCAGATGGGCCGTGTACGCTCGTCGTGCTCCTTCTTCCCCTTTGTCCCTCTCCTCCTCGCTCTGCCACATCTGTCTGTCCACTCCCCTCCTTGCTTCTCACTGCTTCTGCCCAAATTGCTTCTTTCCCCATCTCCTCCTCTCTCCTGCTCTGTCCTCTGCCCTCCAGGACACGCTGGGCGGCCGGTTTGATGCCACGCAGGCCTTCGTGGGGGAGATCGCGCAGTTCGGCATCTGGGACCACATGCTGGCGCCAGCAGAGATCCTGGCCATGGCCAACTGCACCTCCCACCTGCAAGGCAACGTGATCCAGTGGGAAGACCAGGCAGTGGAGGTCTTCGGGGGCGCCGGCAAGGCGAGCTTCGCGGCGTGCGAGGAGAGGATGAAGGCGTGAGCAGCCCCTCGCCCCCACCACCCATGGGAAGGAGCACAGCAGCAACCCCCTCCCCATCCTCCCGGCTGCCGAGGAAGGGGGCGGAAGGAGGCCCCTTCCCTCTCCCGCACCCACAGCCGTCCCAGCGCCGCTGCAGCCTCCTGGCGAGCGTGGGGACCCCCGGCCGGGCTTAGGGAGGAGCCAGGCGCGGCCCCCGCACCCGCATCCCCGCAGGGGCTGGCGGGTGACGCTGGCGCACCGGGATGGGGAGGCCCTGGGCAGCCTCTCCCTTGTCCCCACGCCAAGCGCTCGCCTCGCTCCCCACCGGCTGGCCTCTCCAAGAGGACCTTGCTGTACCCACTCCCCACAGCATGCCCGGGTGCGGCCGGGCTCCCCGGCTCAGCGGCCCCAGCACGCCCCAAGCATACCTTGCCCCCCAAAACCATGCGCCACTGAGGGCCAGCATAGCCCTGAGGATGGACAGCACCCGGGAGTGTGTTGGGGTAACCATACTGGTGTTGGGGGCACCCAAACAGCTCTCCCTCCCTTTGCATTGGGTTATTTCATGATAGCAAAGCTGCAAGGTCTAGCTGCCCCTTTGGTGCCCGGGGCTGGCAGCCTGCTCCTGTGGGGAGGTGGTGGGGCTTGCAGCAGGTGCTGACGCAGGTGGTTTTAAGGATGGGAGTCCAAGGTGAGGTTTGTTCTGACAGCAGGTTTATTTTAAGGAGTAAAACAGCATGCTCTGGTCCACGAGACAGAGGCCTTGGCTGGCCAGGGGAGACTGGAGAGCTTTCCATCATAAATCAGGACTGGGATGTGGAAGAGCAGAAGACGTAAGGAGCTGGGCATATAACTGCTGCTGGGCTGCTAGGGAAACCCCAGCCTCCTTTATTTATTTATTTATTTATTTATAGTTGTTGGTATAACTCATTTCCTTCCTCTATTTGACTCCAGCAGGACCCAGAGACTTTTATCTGCCCCAAGCACTAGTTCTAGTGGGGTGCCATCAGTGGCCTCAGGTGACCAGATCCCCCAAACACCTGCCATTTATTTATTTATTTATTTTTAATGCCCTGATATTCAGTTTTGTGAGCCTGTACTTCAAATAAGCCTAAAGGCTTAGCCGTGAACTGTTCAACAGAAGCCATCAGCATATTCCCTACCTTCCCCTTCAGCTCTCCTTCTACTGCCCCATTTTTCAAATGCGTATAGCTTCCTTCCCTGGGGAAAGCAAGTGGGACTGCTCCTGCCATGGGTGGCAAAGCTGATGGCAATCCTGTTAAGAAGCTCGTGTTCACTAGGGCTGTATATATCTAATTGAAAACGTCCATGGCCAGGGAGTCAGTGAACGCTGCTGGTTCGTCCGAGTGTCATAAACACAAACCTGCGTGTGGATGTTTGTCAGCTGTCGTGGCACTGGCATGAAAAAATGAGAGTATCAGGCACTGCGGCCCTCCTCACCTGCAGCCTGCTGGCTGAGGTGGCCAGGAGCACTGCGCACGTCCCAGCCCGCCGAGGCCATTTCAGTAGCTGCCTTTACAGCCAAAACAGAGAGGAAAAACAGATCAAACCCTGCCAAGAGCCATTGCCACCTTCTCCCACGTGGAGGGAGAGGAGCAGACGGAGCAGTGGAGTCAGCGTCTGGTGATGCAGAGAGCTAAACCCAGCGCTTTTACAGCTGAAGAGGAGCCTTGTGAGTTTTTCATGGTTTTTTTTTTTTTTTTGGTTTGTTTGGGTTTTCTTGGTATAACAGCCCCAGAGCAGGGCTGCGAAGGACCTTGAGATTAGGTGATCGTCCTTTTGTCTCAAGGCAGGGTGTCTCAGAGAAAGCTTGAAAGCTTTTAGCATGACTCATCTTGTCTGCTAGAAAGGTGTTAAGGAGATTTTGAAAAAAGAAAAAAAAAAAAAATCATCTCGTTGCCTTTCCACTTAATGCAGAGGGTGAAAGGGAGCCTTTGCCGCCCGGCCAGAGGAGGAATGGGCACCGTGGGGCCAGGGCGCCCTCCTCCTGCCAGGGAGGCGAAGGGAGGATTCACGAGGGCAGATCCTCCCCCGAGCTTATTCCTGTGCCTCCGTAGCCTGTACGCGGCACTTCTGCCCTGAGGGGAGTCAGGCTTTGGAGGCAGAGGGAGGCGATGCTGTGAAAAATAGCTAGTAGTCCTGTTGCCAGGATGCTGCTGTTTCTCGCAGACCTTCGTGGTACCCGTGGCCCCTCTTGGCTCAGCTCTAGCATGGCTGGTTGTTTGGGGGTTGGGGGGGGGGGGGTTATTTGTTTTCTCCTTCCCACCCTCGAAGGAGTGAGGCTGCTCCCCGTGGCCAGGCAGGAGCAGCCCGGTGCTAAGAGGAGCAAGAAGCAGTACTGCAGCAGTGTGGCCATGCCTGTGAGATCACCACCGTGCCACCTCCCACGGAGGGGCTCTGAGGCACTTCTGCGGTGGCTGGGGAAGCTCAACGGCTGGAGGAGACCACCGGGGAAAGCGTGTCCCCCCCCCCCCCCCCCGGGTGCACACAGCTCTGGTCATGGCACAGCTCTTACACGGAGTAAAGCCGGGCAAGAAGGGATGAGGAATACGATCCCAGCTGGAGGAGCCCCTCTGGCCCCCATCGTTTTGAGGGGTGACTTGCCTGTGGGGGGGGGGGGGGGGCTCCTTTCCTCCTGCCCTTGCTTCTGTCCCCTGCTGTGAGCTGCTCCTGGGCCCCACAGATGCAGGGATGGGGGATGCTGGTGGCTCACGGTAGCACTGAGATGGGGGCATTGGGGGGGGGGGGGGGCGGTCACTGGCCTTGAGCTAAAGGGACAAGGAGGGCAGGCTGAGATTTTCTTTTTTTTTTTCCCATGGAGTGCCTGATAATATGTTTCCGCGCTGTGTGATGTCTACATACGTGTGTGTGTGTGTGTGTGTGTGTGTGTGTGTGTGTGTGTGTGTATACCTTGGGGGTGGGAGGGTTATTTTGGGGGTCTCATGGTTGCTCATTTGGTGTCTGGCTTCCATTGCTCCCCGCTTCCAAAAAAGAGGTCCCACTTTGCACCGTTGGTGACTCAAGGCGATGGCTGCCCTCCCCGCTCGCGGGGAGGTGAAGTGGGGAGGTGGCAGGCAGCCAGAGGGGCCAGACCTGCCGCAGCATTTCCAGCATCATCCTCGAGTCCTTTCCCTCCTCTCCCCAGCAGCCAGTCGGGCCACCCTCAGCCCTGGGTACCCCATGCGAGGGCCGTGGGGCAGCTCAGCCCGGCCGGGGAGAGGACGCGGCAGGAGACAGGAGCGAAACATGACCATTGTGCAAAGTGGGAAACACCATGATTTTCATACACTGTGACTGAGATGAACCCCCCCCCCCCCACCCCGCTCCAAGCCGCTCGCTCGCTCGCGCTGTCTTTTGTACATTCGTGAAACGGGCCCCTGATGCACGCCTGTGCGTGTGCGTGCATGTAAACGTGGCGTATCGGGACAATTTCTTTTGTAAAGCTGATTGTTGACAATAAACATGGCATTTCTGTTTGAGCTGGCTGTGGGGCACAAGGTCTAGCCAGGAGCACGTGCCTGGCCGGCGAGGGCAGAGGAGATGGTCCAGCCCAGCTGGCGGTGGCTCGCCAGCCCCTCACCCTGCAGGTGTGCCTACCCTTCACTATCCTGCTGGAGGGAAAGACAGGGGAACCCATGGGATACCCTGACCAGACACATACTCAGCACTTCCTACCTGGGATGGATGGGTAGAGATGGGGCTGAAGAAATGTAGGAAGAGCCTAATCTAAATCAACTGTTGGATTTGCCCTGTAATGCTCCCAGGGCTATTGCCATTACTGCAGAGGGGATCATGGCATTTCAGTGCATAGAGAAGGGAACAGGCTCATCACTAATATTTTACTGTTGCAGCACACATGAGCTTCAGCTATGGCCAAAGGCACTGCTCTGCTGGGAGCTGGATAAACACTGGCCAGAAGGAAAGTCCCAGCCCCAAGGGGCCTGCAGGCTTTGCACAAAATACCTGATACTCAAGGAAATACAAGGACAGGCTGAGATTTTTATTTTTTTTTTTTTAATTGAGAGCAGGGAGGTCTGTGTGCAAGGATCAGCACATCCCCTCCGAAGCAGAAGCAGGCTCTGTCAGAGAAGCCAGACAAACTTTATCCAGGTGAACAAGGAGCAGACGGGGAGCAAAGTGCTTGTGGCCTGCCAGTGCTACAAAGGTGACCATCTGATGGAGCAATGCTTCCCCAGAAAGGGAGGAGAAGCCGGCTCCAGCTGAAAGCAGCACTTCCTTTCAAAACCAACCAACTCCCTCAGGGTGCCAGGCTCCAAAAAAGAGCTGCTGAACCATCAGTAAGAGCTACAGATAACGATGTGCTTAGGTGGGAAGCTTAGAAGCAATGCAGGGGTGAGCTTAAAGTCCTAGAGAAGGGAATCAGGTTGTTCCAGGTTGTCTGTCTGCCCAGGTTTGAGGAAGCAACCAGGAGAGCGGTGCCTCTGGTAAATGCTTCCCCTTTCCCAGGGGTGAGCTGGAGCCTGGATGCATTGTTCAAACACAGCAAGGAGTCCTTCTCCCAGGGATGCTCAGCACTCCCCTGCCGGGGTGCTGCGTGCTGTGCCTGGAGGGAGTCTGCAGGCCCCCAGCTGCATAGCCAGCATTACAGAAACATTGTTGTGGTGGCCTGCATATTACTGCCTGGAGGACCACCACTTGGACACCTCTCATCTACCTCCCCGCAGACTAGCGGGGCACACAGTCAGCTGCAGGGGCTTGGGGGAGAACCAGTCTGCAGGAGGAGGAACTCCAATCGCGATGCTGGAGAGCAGAAATCAGAAGAAACTGTAGGTCAGAGCGTGATGTCAAGGAGCTCATGTGGGCTATAACTCTCATTAAGCATTACTAATGAGCTACTGACCTACCTATATACAACCTGGTTTGCCCTAGGATGAGGGCTGCAGGCACAATTCTTGGAGCAGGCTATTCTAGAGCAACCAGTGTCCAGGCCTGCACAAAGCTTTTTCCCCTCAGTGGGTTGCGTTTCTCCTAGGAAAGGCACAATCTCACCAATAATTGAAGAAAGTAGAGCGTAAAACTGGAACAGCTAGTTTTCCCCAGGGCCTTCCCCTTGCAGAGATGGTAGTGGGGACTCCTCTCTGTGCCAGAACTGTCCCCTGGCTCCCACTGCTCCTTCTGGGGAAAATTTTAGCCATTAAACAAAACCTGTGGCTGTCACCTTAAGCCCTTTGGCACATCTCCTCGAGGTTCTCTTTTTTAAGAAAAAATCTGAATACATGCTTCAGCAGAAGCATATGCTCATGGACTTTGCTGAGCTGGAGTCTGACTCCCACTTCACTAGGAGGAGTGGGTTCAACATGTAACCCCTGCTTGTACACCTAAATAATAGTGGAATAATCAGGACATCCACCTTTTGGAAGAGGAATTGTCCAGAATTACTGCTGGGATCCCAAACTTAAGCAGAGGTGAAATAAAGGGGCACCAGTTTAGAAAACTCTCCTGTTGAGGTGGCAGAAACTCTCCATGGGGCACTTAGAGGCTGATGGCCAGGGCAGAAGACCTACAGGAAGATAAACAGCAAGGGAAGGATGGAAACAGCCTGGCCACTTCTGTAGGGTACCAGCAGCAAGCATGTCTCCTCCTGACCCCAGAAATCCAGCCCACAGTGAAATCTGTACAAAAATACCCTTGAAAAAGTTTTCTCTGTTTTTGTTTTCTTTTGTTTTGTTTTTTTAAGTGGAGACTAGAGATGCTCAGGCAGGGACTTAAACCCTGTAGTAGAATGGGGGATAGAGGAGGACTGACTGATATAATTTATCCAGACATTTTAAAAGCTTATGGCAAACTCCTCCATATAAGGCTCTTAAGGAAACTAAGTCATTACGTGGAGATTAGATATCAGTCAAGAGACGGAAAATCAAGGGTAGGCATAAATATTTCATTTTCAACCTGGAACAGGTTGACCCCAGTGCTGACACCCTGTGGGTAGCAGTGGCTGCTTGTTACTGATCTGGAGTAGAACAGAAGAGAGAGAAGGTATAATTTTTTGGTTAACTGCGTCCTGCAAGAACTGAAAACCTGCAGCAGGGTTTAAAAAGCCAGTTGTTCAGAGGAGATGATAGGAGACAACAAATCAAAGGTGTTGCTGCCTGGAAGGAATAACTAAGGATTTGCACATATTGCTGGCTATTAAATTAAACATAGCCACTTAGTAAAAGACCTGAGTGTCTCTAACGGCATTTCATTGAAGAACAATGCTCCATGTGCAGCAGAGATAAAGAAAAACAAAGTCATTCTTAAGATTGTTAAAGAAGGAAATCTCAAAAAAAAATTACACTGAGAATGTTCTGACACTGTGATGTGTGCTCACCTTGGATGCTGTGTTGTGTCCTGGATATCCCTTCTCAAAACAAAAAAAGAAGGGGCAGGAGGAATGAAGGAATCCCTAGACCTGAAAAGAGCAGAAGCAATAGCACTCTCCCGAGAAGCAGACAGGACTGGCAGTTCAAAGGAGGGCTGATGTATGAGGCAGTGGTAGAGGGAGACAGACCAATGAATGCACCAGAGAAAACTTCCTGAATATTTTTATATCCCCCCATTAAGAGGATGTTCAAAGACAACACATTTTGATGGAATGAAAGGGACAGTTGTTTTCCTACTAGTGCTTTGCTAATCTCTGAAACTCATGGCCACAGGGTTTACCGCAGGCCAAGACTTTAGCATGACTCAAAAAACAAAAAATCCAAAAAAAGGGATTTGGCGTACAGAGAACACACCAGCTCAGACACAACAACTGAAAATATTCATGCCTGAGGGCTTAATTAATTAGCAAGTTGAGAAGATGCTGCAATTCCCAAAGCCCTCCAGCCCTGCCTGGCTTTCTGGAGGGCATGGTCAGCACTGCGGGCTCTGCCTCCTCCGGGACACCGGCCTGCCGAGGGGGGCAGCTCCGGGATCCCCACATCAGGGTGAGCTTTGGGGAGCTCCTGCAGCTCCAGGGCTGGGATGCTCCCCCATACCAGCTGCCTCAAGCTTCAGACTTGCTGGTCACAGCTCTCCATGCTGTATCAAACCAGCCTCCCCCTAAACCAGGTCAAACCAGTCTGCGCTTCCTCCTCAGGAGGTGACCCACCAAAAGCCCCATTACCTGCACTGCCCTAGCAATGGGGGGCCGCCTTAATCGCCTCCTTGCACTTCTTCATCCTGCCAGGAGCCTCCTCCGCTTGCTCCCAGAGCCAGGAAAGCTCATTAAGACTCGTGCAGCACTCAAACAGGGAACGCGCCATGCTTCCAAAGCATCTGCCAGCAGAAACACCCCCTACTCGCTGATGCTATTACTGCAGTAGTGGTAGTAACTGTTACTAGAAGTAGTAATTGATAATATGGGGTGCACTCAGGCTCTGCAGAGCTTTGCCCATTGCAGAATGATCCCTCCCCAGCAGAGTATGTGATCTGGCCATCACAAAACGGCTTGCTGTTTTCACTGAAGCAGCTGAGAACCAAATAAAGGGCCAGACCACTTTCCATCTGTTCCCGTACATCAAGGGCACTGATTCACATCAGCACCCTGCCTACCTTCCTTGAGCTCAAAACAATGTGGCCAGGCTCCGGTCCCAGGGAAACACGGCTTCGACATCCCTGTGGGCCTCCTGAGTGCTCATCCTGCCTCCAACGAGGCAAGACCATCTCACCCCCCAGGGCATGCTGCGGGACGGTCCTCAGTGTGCACCAAGCTCCTCACCTGGGTCCTTTGATAGCGCCCAAGGTCATGCACTATGAAGGCCTTCATGCAGAGCAGCATCCAGCCCCTGCACTTCAGCTGACAAGCAGGACAGTTTTATCTATTTTTTTTCCCCATCCTGCTGCTTCACCTCAGAGGGTAGATGAGGTATGTGGCTGAATGCCCTGTAATGGGCACCACCAGGGCCTGTGACCACAGGGAGGGTGACAGGGTCCCAAAACTGGCAGAGAAACCTGGGTCAACCTAATTTGAGAAGCAGCGGGAGAGGCCACATTCAGGAAAAGAGGGAATTTGAGGATCCCCTCCACTTGAAGAAGAGTCAACCAGTGATCTACTTTTCTCCTACGGCCAGGGATGGAGACCATCTAAAAGCACATGAAGGTACAAGCCCCGTGCCCACTCTCTCCTTCAGCTGATTCTGGGGTCTTTCTGTTGGCACTGGCAAAAAGCAGAGACTAACAGTCAACCGGCATTATAAAAAAAAAACCCACCATATGTGTATGTATATGTACATATATACACACACACACACACACACACACACATAAAATCTCACAATGAGCACTTACATTTCCATTTCTCAGCTGAGAAGTACAATAGACACCACAATACAATCTAACGGTGATGTGTGGTAAACAATTCTTATTTAATGTATTTCATTGTAACTGTCAAAGGCAAAGGGCTAAGAGAGTTCTAATTTGTCATTAATGACAAATAAGAAAGGAATAGTCAGAGCAGAGCAACTCTTATGTTTTGTTACAGATCCACAGATGTGAATTCAACCCTTGGTCTTAACTTGTGCTAAAGGATCACCTTTATTTACAGATGAGTGCCTGGCCATTCAGTATGGGAAGTAAAGAACGACCAACTTCAAGCTATCCATATATCTGTCTCTTGTACTAGTAGCTAGAGAACTGGTATGTGTTAGATTCATTAGCCCAATAAAGCTTGACTGGCCTCTGATTTTGGAAAGAGGAAGCCGACAGAAGCCCTACACTCATTGGTTCAGAAAAGAAGTGTCTCACATTTTGCCACACCACAGCAAATGAGAACAAGCCAACTCGATGCTCTCCTTCCTCAGGAGACATCTCTACTTTGCAGTCCCATTATATCACCCATCACAAACACCAAAAACATGGAGTTCCTAACTTTGGACCCTCTGGTATTTTGGTTCGGCTGTACTTTTTTTTTTTTTTTTTACCTTTAACCAAGAAGCTGACGATGAGTAATTCTTACAGTCTCAGCATATCCCTAGGGATACACTCCCTGTGGACACATTGATCAAAACCAAAGCACATTTAACTGAACTCAAAATCAAATGCACATGCATGCTCATGCGCACACACACACACGAAAACACCATCTCTCTCCAACTTAATGCTTAGTAGCAAAAGTGGGTGAACTACATAGAGATTAAAGCATTAAAACAAAAAAAAGAGAGACAGAGAATACGATGCTTGAAAGCATTGTATCCCTGGAGAGATTAGAGTAGCTGCCTAGAGATAAAGCAATGATGGAAAGATCTTCCTCTCAGAGATTCTTTTCCTAATTAGCTCTTCTGGAGGGGAAGAAAAAAATATCTCCCAGCCTTCATCCGTCTCCTAACAATTTTAGTGCTGTGCCTGCCTCATTCCAACAGGCCAATGATTGTGGAAAAGGGGAAGAAGGAATCAGCACAGACAACACAAGGGAATGCAGTTGTAAAAGAACAAGAGGGACAGAAGGCAGCATTTGATTTCTGTCACTGACAGCTGAGAAGGCAATTGAAAAGAAAAATAATCACTGCAGCATTGCCTTCCAGAGCCTACAGACAGCTCCAGTGCTGCCACTGCTGCTTTGTCAGAAAAAATGACCTCCACAGGCTCTAGTCAGATTCACTGTCATCTCTTATTACAGAGGAAACAATACCTCTTCCCTACAGATGTATAGCAAAAGCAGCAGTGGTGAGCTTGGATATTATGGTGAGGAAATCCTCATATACTAGCAAAGTAAGGAGAATGTCCAGCTCCTTCATCCCTCACTTTTTTCCTCCCCAGAGAGAAAGTGCTTCTTCTTTTAGTAGACAGACAGCAAAGAGGACATTTCAAATATATGTCAGCCAGAAGACCATATGAAAGATCAGGCCCATGAGCCATCCTGCAGGGCAAGAATATGCCCTGACGGAAACCTAGGCATCAGGCCCAACATTTGGAGGTTTGTGTAAGAGAAGTTTTTCACAAAGACCATGCTGAGAGAAGCGATGCCCTCAGTGGGCATGGAGTTAGTGTTATAGCAGCTGCTTCCAAAAGCATGATCTGTTCTTACCCTCTGAGATCTCAGGGTTATTTTCTCCTTCTTTCCAGTTGCATCAACATGAAAACATGAACTGTTGCCTCTCCCATACAATTTACAATAAATACACATAAAAACCTCAACTTCCCCAAACTACACCAATATTATTCTTGCTATTTAGAGCTACATGTAGAATCACTCTCAAAAATCATTTTAAATCAGAAGAAAAAATATTATGCTCCCAGGTATAAAATGGCTCAGATACTGGTGGGGCTCAGAGCTTGTCCTGTGCAGCCTGCCTAGCCAGAAAATGCATCTGAACTCTTTAGATTAAAAATGCTGGTCATGAAAGTCTCCTTGAAACCCATGCTCAAGCCTAAGACAAGGGACAAATGATCCTTCCTTGCTGTAAGAGACAACATTCTCTCCTAGGGGCTCCTAATCCTGCTCAGGAAGTGTCATACAGTGAGGGATTTGTCTACACAGAGAATTTATGAATGAACTGAGGTCAGAAAGCAAAGCATCAGATCAAATCTCTACATCAGCACTGACATTAACAGCTATTCTGGACTAGCCCCTGCAGAATAATTTATGTTGCAATCACTATTCTGGTCAACTTCCTCACACAGACAAGTCTTAAGTGGATGTAAATGGGCTTAAATTAAATAGGAACAAGTTTCTTATTTCAGCATAATAATGTTCACACATGAGTAATTTAAGAATAGCTATTGCATTTATAGTCACACTGTACCTCAGTCATATTAATTCTCCATTACAGTCAACTCTCTAAAGACCAGTGGAGCTATATTTTGTGCCATGGTGACACAGCTCAAGATCTACACTGTGAGCAGGTAGGGGAGTCTAAATAGGTCCTTCAAGTTCTTTGCCCATACCCACCTCTGTGCCTTTTCTCACTTGGCCTACTGTAGCTGAAAGCCAACCCTTGATCTCTCTCGCTTGTATCTCTCTTATTCTTCATGTAAGTCCTTTCTCCAATGCCACTTTTTTTGGTGGTTCATAAGCAATGGCCTGATACATGTCAAATTAAAAAAACGGGGGGGGGGGGGGAGGGTTGACCTTTCAGCCATGCTCTGCTCAGCAGAGCAATCAAATTATTTGTGGTTGTCAACCTACAAACAATGGTATCGGGTCACTGCTGCTGAAGGTGTCTTCCTGAATATTAGGCTTTCTCCTTTTAAGCAAGCGAGAAAGACAAAAAGCAGACAAACATCATTTAGAAATACCTCATCCTGCCTATAAACGCCATGAGAGGGCCTCAGAACTGCCCTTGCTTTACTTGAAAAGCGTTTCTGTGAGCTGTGGGCCCTACCAGACCCTGGAAGGCAGGAAGGCCCTTCAGCGCAACGGTCCCCGGAGCGGCGACAACCCCGTCACCAGCACACAGCAGGCCGCGGCCGCCCAAACGCTCCCGCCGCGCGGCCCGCGCCCGGCCCACCGCAACAAAATGGCAGCGCGGCCCGTCCTACCCCTACCCCGCGGGTAGTGAGGCTCCAACCGCCCCTGCGACCGCGGGGGCTGGGCCAGGGCTCCGCACCGGGTGGGTTGGTTTTTTTTGGGGGGGGGGCGGGGGGAACGGTCTCGGCCCGGTTTGGGGCCGGAGGCCCCGGCACCAGTGCTCGGACAGCACCGCCATGGCGGCGGGCGGCCGCCATCTTTCAGGAGCGGCGGTGGGGCGGGCGGCGCTGGTCCCGAGCTCCGGGGGGCCCCGGCCCCCCCACCCCTGCAGGCAGGCACGCCGAGGGCACCTCCATTGCCCTGAAGCCCCACCTTGCGTCACCCGGCAACGCGGGTCACCAATAACGTGCGCCGGGCGCCCCGCTCTCAGCCAATGGGAGGCGGGGCGGCGGGACTTCCGGCGCTGGTTGCTACGACAACCACGGTTCTTTCCTTAGCAACCGGGTCTGAGACGGCGGCGCAGGTGTAGGTGAGGTTGGCTGGCTGGCTCCTTCCCCACGCCCCTGCTTGCCCTGTCGGCGCCGCGCTCCCCCTTCCCCCGCCCTGCTTGCCGGGGCTCCCTCCCTGCTGCGGCCCTCAGGCCCCCGCGAGCGGCGGGCCGCGCCGCGCCGGGGAGGGGGAGGATGTCACCTGCGCATGCGTGCGGCACGTCCTGTGGCGCCCCCCCCGGGCCTGTGACCCCTTCGGTGCGTCTTGCTGCACACCCCCCCCCCCCCCCCCGTGTCTTTCCACCGGTGAAACGGCTCCTCGGCGGTTCCCCCGGGCCCGCGGGGCAGCCCCTCTGAAGGCCCGCGAAGGTCTGGGGCCCCGGGGGTGAAGCCACACGTGAAAGCGACTGTCAGGGCTCACCCTGCTGCAGGCAGCTCGTGCCAGGCGGGTGGCTCGTGCCAGGCGGGTGGCTCGTCTGCCCTGTGCGGTTTGCGGTTGGTGTTTAGCGCTCCTCTGGTCCCTGAGTGAGAACTGGTAGCGTGCTGGACTTGTTGCTTGGACCAGCAACTCTGCACGCTTGGTGTAAGGACTTGCACTGTGTTTTTTCTGTTCTTCCTCTAACATATGATCACTCTTGCCCTGTCTGAGTAGGAAAGGAAAGTATTTTATCCTGGAGGAGAGAACCAGCCAGAAGGCCATGGTGAAATGTTATGAATTAGTCAGGCAATGCTGGGCCTCTGCATTGCCCAGGTAAAGGCTAGCTGGCAAACAGGCCTGGAACAGTGGTCCAGCATTATCTGATATGGCCCTTCCCAGCTGATAAATGCTGGAGAAGAGAGGAGGAAGTGCCTTAAAACAAACTAAGACATTCCTGTTCAACATTGACATGCTACATGTACACTAGTTATATTCCTAAAATACACTTACCCCTTGTTTGTCAAACACCCTTTGAAACTCTCGCAGATAGTATTGCATCCTGGGAAAATCCTTTTCAAATTAGATGCTGGAGATAATGGCTGATATATTGTTCTCTCATTGCTTGTGAGAAGCAGCATCCTGACTTGGCTCTTCCCTCGTGCTGGATTGGTACTTCTGGGAAGTGCTGTGTTCTTGAAGTCTCATTTATGGAAAATGATACATTTTTAAAACTTCATTGCATTAATGTTCTGTAAGATAGCTCACTAAGTGCATGGTGTATGAAAAAGATACAGAGAAACAGTAATCAACTGAGATGGTAGGGACAGTATTCTCATAATAATGTTATTGGCCTTTCATTGTAATTCAAAGGTTACTTCGTCCTTCCTGACATTTTTTCTTTTTTTTTCCTTAAGCAATGTGCTCTGGGCCAAGAAGTTTCTGCTCCTCCTGAAGGTGTTCTGCCTGTGTCCTTGGAGTTCTGTGTCTCTTCACTGCCTGCTCTGCAGCACTTTGCTGGGCCCCAGGCAGGCCCTCCACCCTTTCCTGGGGTCGTTGTGGAAGGACCATGGCAGACACCGGGGAGGGGAAAAAGGAGGAAGCTGATTATAAAAGACTTCACAGCTTTCCACTGATTAGGGTAAGAAGAGGGATGGGCTGCATGTTTATCGGTGTTAAAATACAGATATGAAATTCTATGGAGCCCTCCCCTGTGTTCAGGGTATTATGTGCAGCTTGTTTTTCTAGAGGAGCTGGGATAAAAGGTTTTGCTGGCACACCAGATAGCAGAAGAGGAGGAAAAGGCTATGTAGTTTAGACTTCTTTGTTATGCTTATAGTAATAATTAAGGACTATGGTTGGAGTAGTATTAACATTCATTCCCTTCATCTTATAACAGAAAAACTAACAAATGTGTTTATCTCTTCCTTTAAGCTGCACTTACTTAATGCTAGTCTTGGTGTTAGGTAGAGAACAGTTCAGCTGGGACAAAGGAAAGAATGGATAAACTGTGAGGTAATAAGCCTTTTTCATATTTACCACTCTCTCTGAAACAGTGGAGATCCTTGGTGTACTGACAAGCCCGTGTCACTAGTGATGCTCTCCCTTCTGAAGCTGACATAAGAAGTCACGAGGGCTAGTTTCCTTTTGCTCATCCCCCGTAGTGCCCAGCTATAGTGTGGATGATGTAAGGGCTACCTACTGTTCTGTCTTGTGTCTAGCTTTTACTTTTGCTTAGCTCCTTTTGCTTGTTTGCTCTTTCCAGCACACTGACATGCCAGAGGAGATGCGTGTGGAAGCCATGGAGCTGTGTGTCACAGCGTGCGAGAAATATGCCACCAACAACGAGGTACTAGCCAAATCCCACTTTGGCTGGCCTTCAGACACTGCAGCACCAGCTTGGGGAATCTTCAGGAGCAGAGCTAGGGTGTAGGGCAGGAAGGAGTTGGACACTGTCATCCTATTACTCTGTTTCTGCACTGAGCAGGGCAGAAGAAGGCAAAGACAGCTTGGCTAGTGTCTCACATTTGGTTCCCTTTGTCAGCAAGATCTGTAATAGCATGTTGCACAGGGAGTGGAGATTAGTCACTTAGCAATGCTCTCTCACAAACCTCACTTCCCTCCTGATCCTGCCTGACCTATGATGTGCTTCTACAGTTTCTAAAATGGCCTCTGTCCTGAGGGCTTGGTGCAGAACTGTGTGAAAAGGGGCCCTTCCCAAAGCGCGGGTCTGTTCTTTAGTATTCCGCAAGGCCATCTTCACCAGAGTGGGGAGGAAGCTCTTATTTTGGGGGTGAGCAAATTAAAGTCTTTGAACCTTTAGGTATGGTCTGTTAGGTCTTCCCTCTCAGCTTTCAGCCTATTGAATGACGTTTTTGAGAATATATAAACAGGGGGGTGGTACAGAAGTTACAACATTTTAAAAGATTACCTGTAACTTTGAGAACCGAAGATAAATGAACACACACCTTGCTCCTTGGGCAAGGCACAGCCTGCTTATTGCCAGCAGAGTTTTGTGATGGAACGAGGCCAAGCTATAAAGCTTTGCTTTATTCCTCTGTCCCATCCTGGCTGAGACACCATATGTCACTGCAAAATCTTCCTCTTTCGTTTTCTAGCTCATGGAGGGCATGATTTCGGAGAAGCAGGCCTTTTAAAAGCCAGCCTAGTTTCAGTGTTTTGGTAACTAGCTGAAAAAAAAAACCAAAAAAGAGCTCCTGTAAAAATAGCTCCAGCTTAGTGACCTGAATCTCCTCTCACACTTGCTGCACCCAGTATAAGTCCATGACCATCAGTGAGAGAACTCTTGCTTCAGATTGGTGTGAATGAGGAGTGATTACTACATCTAGATCTTTAATCTCTCTTGCTTGCTGTGTTGGAGGCTGCTCAAAACGCAGCAGGCTGTTTTACCCTTCAGTGTAGCTCTAGGGAGCTTCCAGTTTCTGCAGTGCAGCTGCCATACCTATTGCCTTTGGCTTGAGTAGCCCATTAAAGGGAGAAGAGTTGGAGGATTTTTGCATAAAAGCACATTGCTTGCTCTGCCTCATCCTATGCTCTCCTTATTATTCTTCAGAGTGCTGCCAAGATGATCAAAGAGATGATGGACAAGAAATTTGGGTCCTCCTGGCACGTGGTGATTGGGGAAGGCTTTGGCTTTGAGATCACTCACGAGGTGAAGAATCTGCTATACATGTTCTTTGGCGGCAGCCTGGCTGTGTGTGTCTGGAAGTGCTCATGACATCTGGCTGGGTCCCAGACTCACTGCACACAAGAGATTCTTCCTTCTCTTCACAGGTTTTGTACAATCTGGAGGTGGGGCTTTATTTTTAATAGTAAAACTTTGAGGTTTTTTTTTTTCATACTGATGTACCAGTCCCATGGGATATATATTGTTGGTGCGTGTGTGTGTGTGTGTGTGTGCGTGTGTTAAGCTATCCTGTCCTTGTCCAGGGAATATTTCATCTGGTTGTGGCTCCTTCCTTGGTGGTTGAGTCTAAGCAGGAAGGAGGTGGTAAATGGGTAATTCATGAGACACTACAAAGCCATACAGCAGCACTAGGAGGGGGAGGTAAAAGAGAAAAGGTGCTATCTAGCCCTGAGTTTTTCCTCCCACTTGTTCCACGCTGTGTTCTCTCTTCTCTGCCTTCCCCACTACTGCGTGGTATGGCTCTGACCGATGTCTGTCTCTCTTCTGAATGCCAATGTTAACAGCATTTTCTTCCTCCCTGAGATGACCATAGAGAACTGGTTGTGTCAAGGATCTCCCTTTGGGTTATCCATGGAGGTGTTAGCTACAGGGGAGCAGACTTAGCATACCCCTCCCTGCTTGCTTTGGGAAGGTGTGACAGCTGAGCTGCCTGGGTGTAGGAGGTTGCTATGCAAACTACCCCCTCTTTTCTCACCCACTGCACACTGAGATAGCATTAAAACACAGGCAGTCGATGATGTCTGGGGAGTGGGTGAGAATTCTTCATAAGGCTTGATTGCCTCTCTGTCAGTTCTTGGGGGTGTCATGTGAGAAATCACTTGGTCATCAGAGACTTAATGTCTTTTTGGACTTGCATTCCTTTAGCCTGTGTCATTTTTTTAAAGCTGTCAGTGTTGGAGGATGGAGTGAACGTAATTGTATTTTACGTATATGGAATATTTATATAATTCTGGGGAACTGTGTTTTTACAATAAAAAAATAGTAAAATGTCCTTTTTTGTGTTTGTCATATTCTAAAATGAAATGAAGTGGTGGTGGGGACACAGAGAAAAAGAAAAGATAATTCGTTCAGGAAACACTGGAATAAGTAAGCAATGGCTGTAGCTCAGGTGAAGGCCAGTGAGAAGCTTTCACCCCGCATGCTGCTTCCTGGGCAACTCTGGGATACAAGAGAAGTACTTTCACCCTCCCGATGCAGTTCCTTTCACCAGCGCAAGTCACGATGCCTAGGACAGTTGCCAGGTCAACAGTGCTGCTGACCAAAGTCCTCTGTCCACACATCCGTCTGTGTAGCGGCAAGGGAAGGTACTTGTGCACTCTTCCCAGTCAGTGTGCCTCATCTGCCATTTAGGGTCTGGCATTTGTGCCTTCTTTGATTTTCAGACTTTCGTCTGAGAATGCCACCAAGCAGTACTGTTGGCAGTTCATGTCTTATGGGAGGTCCCACACTTGTCCGTAGTTCAGTTCCTGAGGACCACTTCTGTATTATTGCCTGCAGTGGATCAGACTGGTAGAGGGGTTTACAATTCTTTTTGTTCCTTCTCCTAACCTCAGTGTGATGCTAGAGGTGTCCTTTGTTCATTCTTTTGAAAACAGTCAGCATGTCAGGGGCTCTTCCATAAGCCAGGAATTGAATAATATGAATATGACTAGAAATTATTTCAAATTTTGACCATCTGTGCTGGCTGGGCCCTGCATCCTCTTGCATAATTCCCTGCTGATCAGATGGGAAGGGACTTGCAAGGCAGAGAGAATGTGCAAACTGGTATAATGTATCTGGAACCACAATATTTGCCCTGTGCAATGGACCGTGGTGCCAGCATCATTGTGTGTTGTAAAAGAATCCGAATTCTGTGAGCTCTCTTTTTTCTGTAACTCTTGATTACTTTGTTGTCTCACTCCAGCTGGCTGCCTTTAAAATGAAGGTAGCACTGTTGACTAGCACTTTCTCCAGCTGGCAGGGGGAGAAGCTGTTTTTCTGTTCTAAGACTTGCCTCTGTGTTTTATACTCCTAGGTCCAGAGCGCAAGGTAGAACCAGTGTCTTTGAAATGCCCTGCACTGGAGCATGATGATGATCTTCAACAATTCTGTAGCCTATTTAATCACACTTCTTTCACACTAATGAATAATTAACTGCTGTGTGCATGTGCACAGACATGCTGGTCACAGGTATCCCTGCAGGTCATGCTGACCTGCAGATGATCATAGGGAGAGGGAGCTGCTTACCTCAACGTGCAATCTTTTGGCCCCACTGCCAGCCTGTTATCTGTTTGGCTGCCGGCTGAGCAAAACTAATGTCTTTGTGACCTGCATCTGCAATGGGCAAATGTTGGCTGGTTCTCAGCTTTCTCAAAGTACACACATGCAAACAAATTGAGGTGAGTTAGGTGTGAATTTGCAGCGAGTCAGCTGTTCCATTATAACTCCTCAAAGGCAAGTGTAAGGTGGTTCATAGAAGCACGGTAGGCTATTTCTATGTCCAAGGGCAATAGCTTTCTCACAAAAAGTTGCCACAGAAGAGCCAGCCCATCTTAGCTGGTTTGTATGCCTGTCCTGTCCTGTCCTGTCATTTGTGCTATATGGTAGAAGTGTAAACCTCAGCTTCCCAAAATTGAACTATGTAAGTCAGGGCCCCCTGCTGTCAGGCAAGTATTCACTAAGATCAGTGTTACTGCCCTTTGCAAGTTGAATCATGCTGTGCTGGCCTCCATGTATTACAGAAAGTGACTTTCACCCTTCTTTCATTGTGGAACTTGTAAACTTCAAGACATATCTGCAATTCACAGTGAAATACGGTACACAGATCAGAGATGGTCCCTTGTCTTGCCATGTTTTCCTACAAGTATCCCCTCTGCAGCTAGTGCTTTGGGGCCTGTGGCGCCTATCTGCTTTTGACTGTGAAACAGTCAAAAGTGCAGTCTTCCCACAGCTTACTAGAGATTTTCAGCAAAAAGTGAGGGGAGTTGGCAACAGGTGTCCTGCTTTTTATTTCTTTCTTATTATTATATTATATTATTTTTTGCCACCTGTGTATTGCTGCCATTACTCATCAAAGCACCAGACTGGTCAGATGTGGAAAAGGAGATGAAAATCTTAGGGTGATGCATTGGTGCCAGCCAGAATGACCCTTCCTGTCTGTCTGACCCAGAAAACTGGAGTGCTGCGATACCGGCTCAGAGGGCTGCACTTTGTGATGACTTACTCCCCTGCTGAGGGGCGATGGGCAGCATCATTGTCGGACTGCGTGGCAGGGAGTCGTGATTCTGTGCCAGAAGTGGAAATGTCCTCAGACGTATGGCTCCTCCTTCATCCCAAAGGTGACTCAAACCTGCCATGAAAGAGGGGGAAGGAGCTAGAAAGATGGAGGAAGTGGGGGGAGATAGGAAGAAAGAGGTGAAAATTCAACTGCTTCTCTGCGATGATGTCATGGCAACGAGGTACGCTGCCATGCTGTCAGACAGTCAGGGCTGGCTTTGAAGCTCTCCATCTCCTTCCTGTCACTGCAGGCCCACATCTGACTCGCTGAAAAAATCTTATGGTTAATATTTAATGCTGGCATTGAAGTGATAAGGGTGGCAAGTGCCCACCTATTCCCTCTTCCTCTGCTTTCCAGTGTGATGCTTCCTCTGCTTTCCAGTGCTGGAGCAAGGATTATGAAACCCCTTAGCATGGGAATGGGACTCCTGGTCCACAGGGTGGCTTCAACCCATGCAGTGGAGATTAGACCGGGGGTTCTCTGGGGTGGAGTCTCTGTGCACACATCAGCCCTGGGGCAAGGAGGGAGGCCATCTCCCTCAGAGACCTGTCTCAGTCAGGCTCTAGGACACGAGAGAGAGCTTTCTATCCCCCATTTCTCCCCCAAGCCCACTTTGGAGGCAGTTCTGGGGCTCTGGAAGGAGGGAGGTCTCCTGCTCTCCCTATCTGTCCCTGAGCTGGCTCCAGAATAAAGAAATCTGTGGCCCTGCTCCCAGAGCCAAGCCCAGCTCCTTTGATGCAAGCGATTAGCACATGTTTTCGCTAAGCAATGACCTAACAATTCTGTGTTCCAGGCACAACCCCTCCGAGGCACTGTCTTTCCAAAAAGTACATCCGGATTGAATCCAGCAAGCCTCCCTGTGGAAGACACTGTGTTCCCTTCCCTGTGGAAGCCATCTGCTCCCTTCCACCCGGCTCCGTCTGCAGGGCTGTGAGATCGCCTGCCGAGCTGGAAAGCTCTCCTCCTCCAAACACCACCTGCAGTCACGGAGGGATGCATTTACCCTCAGATGAGAGGGGGGGACGGGACGGGTTTGGTTACTATCAGCTATGTTGTTAGCTCAACATGAGGGGAAGGAAATAACAGCGTTGGCTGAATCTGGGGCGGCCGATAGTGTCAGCCGGAGGCGGTTACCAAGCAACTGTCGCACCGTGGGACATGGCAAGCTGGGAACGCTGCGTTCTCACCATGCCTGCCCAGTGTGCGCGCGTGGGAGGGGGCCCAGCATGTCGCGGAGCGTGCGGGGAGAGGGTGGCGTGAACAGGAGTGTGCCGCAGGACCTGTGACAGAGGAGGGGGTCTCCAACATACCCCCTCCTGCAGGCCAGTCCTCCTACCCCTTCCTCGCTTGCCTCCCGATACACAGCATGGGTTGCCCAACAGGCAGGATTTCACGTTCCTCCTGCATCCTCTGCTACCGGAGAAATTGAGAAGAGAAAAACGTTACCTCCAACTTTGTATCCAAGGTCCCCAGGCTTGTCCAAGTCCAGTGCTTGTTGCATTGACCCTGTGGTCCTACACTTCTTTATCCCTTAACAAATCTGAAGCACCCTCCTTTCCTAGTCACCTACTGTTTTTGCCTGGGCAGCTCAGCTCTGCATCCCTGTATCTCACTGGAAAGGTGATTTTCTTGTAAAAATGAGCTAAAGTTCCCTTCCAAAAGCTGCCAGTCCTCCCCAGCAATCCTATTTGAGGCATATGTTTGGCCCTGCTTGCTTTCCTGCTCCTGATTCGTGCTTGCCCCCCAGTTGCTTTCCACTTCTTGCAGTGGAAAACTCAGTAGCAATGAAGTGGCTTGAATGGCAGGTATGGGATAAATGCTTCATGACAGCTTTTCTAGCACCTGTGTCCAGCCCTGCAGCACTGCCTTGATGTCTCCAGCATCAGATCCCATTCCCAGCTTGGCTGCTGCACCTCCATGCTGACTTCCAGCATCCCCAAGGCAGCCCAGCAGACTCCCTGCTCCTGCCTGCTGGGCTCCTCTCATCCACTTCAGAGGTCCTTAGAGCAGCCCAGCTCATGCACCTCACCCCAACGGGCAGCTGCTAACCCAGCTTTTCCCTCCTAGCAATGTCAGACCTTCATTTCTGCAGTCTGAGTGGCATTTGAAAGGGGGTTGTGTACAAGCAACCTTGTATAGCTGGAGGGGATGGTAACATCAGCTTGGCTGAGCAGTGGGATCAGAAGTCTTTCCTGGGTTACAACTGTGCAGACAGAAATGTGGTGAAGCCTAGCTGCTGTGTTGGGCATGGGAAGTGGTGCAGAGGTGTTTGAGGAGGGGACAGAAAGAGAGTTTGCATGGGGCCATGTAGTGTTGGGCAGGGTGCATGTTGCAGAGGCAGGCAGAACAGCTTTTGGGCCTTTATGTCCAGAAATGTTTCGTGGACCTATCTTGATGAGTGCACAGAGGGATGGGGCAGTGCAGGGTTTTTCCGGTGCACAGGTTATCTGTGGCCATTCTTGTCACAGAGCCACTTGTTGCTATCAATTTGGAACTTGCCCCGTTCACTCTAACCTTGGCACTACCAGCTTGTTCCTTATCAGCACCGATAAACCCCACTGCAACCTCCTGTCCTCTCTCTGTCCTGCTGCTGGCCCAGTGGGGTCACTCCAAAAGGCACCGTGGAAACAGATTTTTTTTCTTCCTGCAATTCTGCCTGCCGGCCCCTTCACATCGGTTGGGTTTCACGGCTGCGGTCTAAATCCAGGCCACTGCTTTCCTCTTTTTGCTTAGCGGGAGAGACGAGGCTGCAGGCGCATTGACTCTCTTTCAGCCACACATTGGTGCCTGGCCCTTGCTGGGTATCTCAGGAGAGGAAGGATGCGGTGCCGTTTGCAGACACTTTTCCAAAGGAAGTTTAAAATTGGCCTCTTCTTTCTCCTGCTCTTGGCCTTCCTGATGCACCTGGTGATGGATCTGGCTCTCCCTTACACTCGCAGGCCCTGCAGCTGTGATCAAAAAGCAGCAAAAGTCTTGGGTGTCCCAGCAGGCAGCCCATTGGTGGCTGCCCCCAAAAAGCTGAGCCTGCGAATCCTTCAGGATTTCAGTGGCAGCAACGGCTCCTTGGAGAAAAGCTCTCATCCACAGGGAGTGGGGCCACAAGTAAAAGATGGAGACCGGGGGATCCACCACCAGCGCAGAGATGTGAATCCAGGGGGGACCAAGAGATCAAAACTGGCTGCACTCTTTGAGCATCCTCTTTATAAGGTCCCAATTCCAGAGGTCACACACAGAGACAAGCTGTTTGTCGTCAACCCTATGGAGAAGTTCAGCCTGAGAAGCAGTGGAAGTGATGAATGGTGAGGAGCTAGCCAACCCCTTGTATTCTTCTGGGGGTATGTGACAGGATTTGGGGGGACAAATGGCAGGGATCAAGTAAGTCATTTGCTTGCATAGCTCAGCATCCCTCCCTGGACTGACCCTAAATGCTGACTGATCTGTTCTTGTGCCTCAAATCCTATTTTAGCCTGAGTTTCCAGGCTGCTACCTTGGAAAGCTGCAGAGGAGCCTGCTTGTCCATGTAGCACAAGACAAAGTCAAAGGAGAGTCTTGAATTATTCATTATATTATGTATGGTATCTTTTAGGCCATCTCCTCCTCTCCTTTCCTTCCCAAATGCAAAGGCTATATTTAGTCCCTCTCTGTATGGGAAACTCTCCTCTCCAGATTTCTAACCAGTTTTATCCCTCTCTCCTAACTATCTCATGTTGGAAATGCAAACCCCAAAATGTAGGTTACCTCTAATCATGAGATCGTTTCTGTCCTGCATTTCACAGGACACTTCCTGACCTCTTTAGGTTTTGCTGTGTGGTGATCTCACTGTTGCTGGGTGCCTATTTTTATCACTGTACTACTAACCTCTAATAAGGAGGAAAGACATTGAAAGAGTTATTGTTGATAATGAGTAGCAGCTTCCTTATGGTAAGTGCACCTTCAAAACATGGTAGCTGCTAAAAATGAGAGAGACTAAAAAACATCAGAGTCGCTTTCCACAAACAGACATTTGCTCTGTCTCAGAGGACCACCTTGCCTGTAAATTATTGTGGGAGATGAGTCTGTTTTGTTGAAATTGGGGCATAATTTGCATTATCCCAGAGAGAGATAAGGTTTGAGTTACATATGCCCTGGGCTGGCCTGTGCATTTGCAATGCCAGTGGGGCATGGGCACAGAGGGAGCTGGCTACCCTGTTGCAGCCTCTGGGAACTCCCTCTGAATGCAAGGAAAAATGCAAATGTGCAGGAGGCACAGGGAAGGAGATAGCAATAACTTGAACTCATGCCCTCAGAGTAACCCAGGGGTGTTTGGTATTTGATAAATCCATCGAAGGTGAATTGGATGTTGAGGGTCTGAGCTCAAGCTGGTGCTGAGAAATGGCCAGACCCCCCCCCCCCCCCCCCCCCCCGCTTTTCTAATGCTGTTTGGTGAATGAGTGTTTGTTCCCATCAAGCGTGTACTCCTGGACGCTAACCCCTTGGGGAAATGCAACTAGACTAGCTGCCCTGCTAGGGAAAGCAGGGAGAGCGAGCAGCCTGCAGCCTTCCTGCAGGGCATATGTCCATCCCGCAGTGCCTCTCTGGACAGCCGGCAGGGCTTGAGGCCATCTGTGTGGTCTGCCCCAAAACACCATTTGCCACCAGGAGCATCTTGGAGAAGCCAGGGCTCAGGGCAGGGGGGCTTTCACCATGGTTGAAGGCTGATGCTGGGTTTACCCAGCCCTTTCCTTGCCCTCTGGTGTGTGGGACGGGCTTGAGGTGGCCCCTGGGGGCTGGATCCCTGGGAAGGGCCTGAGGATCCCAGACACATCCTGTCACAACTAAACCCTGTCGTTGTTGTTGGGGGTGGTGGTGGCTGTTGGGCTGCAGGGTCAGCAACAGTAAAGCCGAGATGGTCCTTCCGACAGGGAAGACGGCCTACGACACCTATCCCGCCTGGCTCAAATTCCATGTCGGCATCAACCGCTATGAGCTGTATCCTCGCCAGGACCCCCTGATGCCCGCCCTCATCGAGGACCTGGCCACACTGAAGATCATCAGCTCAGGTACCACTTCCCTTCTCATGCCACCCTCCTCTTTGCTTTCCCTCCACACTGCCCACCCATCCACCTCCCTCTCCCCGCTGATCCCTGTCTCCCCTGTTTCAGTCCAGAAGTCTGGTGGGACACAGCTCAAACTCATCATGACGTTCCCGAACTACGGGCAGGCCCTCTTCAAGCCCATGAAGTGAGTAGAGTCAAACCAGGAATGGTGGGACCAGGCCAGGGATAACCCCCAGACCCAACCCCTGTACCCTCTCTCCTGGATGACCCCCTGCAATGTCTCATTATTTGGTGAGGGGCAGCAAAAAGAGCCCACAGAGGGAGAGGGGGGAGCAGGGGGGCTACCACTGCTTTGTGGTCTGCCTTGCTGAAGTCCCCCAAATTTGGGCAAGTGAGATCTCGCCTTCCCTAGTAGTGCTTGAGGCAGGCTGGTTGCCGCTTGTGATGGGGTAGTGACCTCCAGTGGTGGAAAGAAGAAGATGGTCCATGAGGACCACTTCCTTACCCTGGGCCAGGCTGTGCACTGAGAGGTGGCAGGGCTCCTGAAATGCATGTGTGGGGCTGCAGGCTGGGGGGTCTCTGTGCTTCGCAGTTCCTCCCTTCACATCTGGGGTGCCTTGTGCATTCACTACCCTGCAACGGTTGGTTACATGACTGCAGCCTGCCGTGGGCTCTGCCTTCAGGACACCAAGGGACGTGGCCCCATGCCACATGGGGCCACTGAGCAGGAGGAAGACTGGGCTTGGATAGTTGGGGCCATGCCAGGTGACATTTGCAGGGCACATTTAGAAGAAACTGAGCCTGGCTGCATTGCTTGTGACGCAGCACAAGGGTGGTTTGGGGGCCAAGAGCAAGCTCAGAGCAGGCTGAGAGGTCTGGGCTGAGCAGGGGATGACTCAGTCCTTGGCCATCACTCCCTATCCTTCCCTCTCCTTCCAGGCAGACCCGGGACCAGGAGACTCCCGTTGACTTCTTCTACTTCTCGGACTTTGAGCGGCACAATGCAGAGATAGCAGCCTTTCACTTGGACAGGTACATCCTGAACAGAAGTCGCCAGCTGCAATGTGAGGCCCCATTCATGTGGGGATGAGCCTGGGGTCAACTCTACCCCACTCCTGGCCTGAAACACAGTGTGCCCCATTATTCCTCATGGGGCAAAGTCTAGCTGTTCCTGCCGTGCTGACCTTCGCAGGAGTTTAGGAGTGACTGTACTAGATCTGGTCAGAAACCTGGCCCCTAACCAAAGACAGCTAGTTCAAAGGCCACTGGGCCTAGCACCCTCTCTCCAATGAATGCAGTCTCACCAATGTCTGCAGCCTCTTGGGAAGGATGCAAACTTTGCATCTAATTATGCCATTCCATGACAGCAAAGTACCAGAGAAATTCCCTCTGGACCCCACTTCTTCCTCACCATATTGTCTGTTGTGAGGGGTATCTGTATTTCCCAGGGTTCTTAGTAAATTGGTGTGAAAAATAGACTCAGTCTTCAAGAAATTGTTCTATGTTCTGCATTTTGGGGTGTCCTTTGTGTGGTTTTCCTTCCTCAAAGGATCCTGGATTTCCGGAGAATCCCACCAGTTTCTGGCCGTTTGGTGAACATAACACAGGAGATTCGTGACATCACGACTGACAAGAAACTGGCCAAGACTTTCTTCATCTCCCCAGGTGAACTGGAAATGCCTCCAGGGCACACTTCTCGCCTGCTCCCATCCTACCTAGTGCTGCCTGTGATTACCTACCAATGAGGAGCACATCTGGAGCCAGATGCTTCCGATTTGCTCTCTGTGGTCATCATGCATCTGGGCAAACTGTCCCCTTGGCAACTGCGTCTTGGCAGCAGCCACCTGCCCAGGTGCCCCAGCTCCCAGAAGGTCCCCTGCCTCAATGCTCTTCTTCTCAAGGCTGTTTTCTCAGTTACTTTACCTGGTGAATGTGCCCTGGTGGCTCCAGGTTGTCTCCCTAGTCAGAGGTTTTTGGGTGCCACAACATAGATAGTATCCTCACTTTGCCATCACCATTCCTCCACCAAAACACCTACTTGACCTACCTGCATGAGGAGAGCAGACTTGCACCTCTCCTAGACCTCTCCTCCAATCTCCTCATGCATGTTCTGAGGTTGCCAAGAGGGGTGGCACAAAAGAGCTGCTCCTTGGCAACCTTTGCTCTTCCCCATCCCCCATCCCCTCCTCACAGCTGGCAATGTCTGCTTCTATGGTGAGTGCTCCTACTACTGCTCCACGGAGCATGCTTTGTGCGGCAAGCCGGACCAGCTGGAGGGCTCCATGGCAGCCTTGCTGCCCGACAAGTCCCTGGCCAAACGCCGCTCCTGGCGCAGCCCCTGGCGACGCTCCTACCATAAGAGCAAGAAGGCCGAGTGAGTGGTTCCACAATGGGAGCAGCCCTGGGGTGGGCAAGGGGGCAGCCACCAGGCAGGGGTGGCCAGAGAGGAGCACTGCAAGGTGGGCAGAGTGACTGCTGGTGCGAGAGGAGAGGAAGCTGGTTAGCTTGGGTGTGCTGGTTGTGGCGCCCTGGGCAATACCTCTGGCTGCTCCTCCTGCACCTGAGGGGAGGTGGGTGCTGGAAAAGGGCGCTGGGGAGCACTGTCCGTATCTGGGGGAAGAAGGGGTTACCCAGGTCTTCCCATGGCTGGTCTCACGTCCTCATCGCCCTGTCTCGGCCTCTGCTCACAGGTGGGAGTTGAACCCCAACTACTGCGCTCAGGTGAGAGAGACACCGCCATACAACAGAGGCCATCGCCTCCTTGACCTTATTGACATGACCGTGCTTGACTTCCTTATGGGTGAGTCCTGGTGCCCTTCCCCCAGCTTGGCCCTCAGTGCAGTCTTTGCCATGCCAGTGCTTGGGGGTTTGCTAAGGACCCCTGGGACCAAAAGGCTCACATCATCTAGTCTAGAGATCTTCTAGTCCAACCCACCTGCTCATGCAGGGTCACCTAGAGCACGTTGCCCAGGACCCCATCCAGATGGCTTCTGAATATCTCCAAGGATGAAGACTCCACATCCACAAACTCTGTGGGCAACCTCTTCCAGTGCTCAGTCACCCTCACTGTAAAAAGTTTTTCTTATGTTCAGGTGGAATTTCCTGTGTTTCAGTTTGTGCCCTTTGCCTCGCATCCTATCACTGGGCACCACTGAGAAGAGTCTGGCCCCATCCTATTTACACCCTCCTTTCAGATACTTATACATATTGATAAGATTCCCCCCTGCCAGTCTTCTCTTCTCCAGGCTGAACAGTCCCAGCTCTTTCCTCATATGCGAGATGCTCCAGTCCCTTAATCATCTTCATAGCCCTTCGATGGACTTGCTCCAATAGCTCCGTATCTTAGGTTCACTGCTGTTGGCCAAACCATTGCTCATCTGTATGTTGCACAGAGCTATGCTCTTCTTAGCAAAAACAAGAGCAAAGGACTGTCCCACTTAGGTCTCCAGGGCAGAAACCGATGGACAAACCCCATGTTGTGGTGTGCCTGATAATCTGCGCCAGAGAGATCTCTATTAAACATTGCAGGCGTGGGAAGTGCCTCCAGCCATGCTCCCAGATACAGACCCTTGGGAGACCAGGCTTTGCTAATCCTGATGCTTCCTGAGCATCTTGTGGAGCTCTCTGACATCCCCAGAGCTCAAGGCTGGGGCTGATCCTTCCTACAGGCACTGTGCAGCTTCACAGTGTTGGGCCCAAGGAAGTGTCATGTGACAGAGGTTTTTTGGGCCTAGTGAATGCTGTTTTCTCCCTCCTGCTCTCATCTCTCGTCTCTTCTGTTTCATAACCTGCTAGCTGGCTGTAGAGCTGCTCCAGCATGCTGCCTGTGTGTCATTCACGGTGCCCTGTGCCCACAGGAATCTGCACGGCCTGGCACCATCGCTGCTCATTCGCTCTCTGCTGACTCTGAGTTTTTCCGCCCAGTTATGTAACTTGGAGAGTTTCCCTTCTTATCTTTCGTCACTGATGCAAGCAATGTGGCCAATTTGCTGCTGGTGCTTTTGGCATTACTTCTGCTCCATTTATGGCTGCTGTCCTTTAATGGCTTTCGGGTTGCCACGGTTGTTACAGTGAGAATGGCTGGAGGCCTTCAAGTGTCCACCCCAAGTCCCCCGTGCAGCCTAGACCAACAAATGAGCACCTTAGACAGGTCTTCAGTGCTTTTTCCTAGCCTTTGATTTTCATTCTGTCACCCATCAGCCTCTATTTTTGCCCAGATTGCTGTCTAGGCAATTGCAGATTGCGATCTGGGTTGCTTACAGCCCATCTAGCACTAATGCCCGGGTATGCTTTGAGGAGACGGCAGCATGTAAATGTGTTTTTCTGGGCACTGCACAGTCTCACTCTCCCTGGGAACCCCCAGCACATGTTTTCCTCCCTTGACTGCCCTGCTACAAGCTACCCCTGCTTCCCTGTGCAGCTCTTTGGTCCTGGAGTTGATGTTTGCTCCCTGAAGCAGATGGCTGAGTGTTGATTCTCCAGCTCATGAGGGCTTTGCAGCAGATGATGGATGTCTGTCTAACATGCTTTCCCTGGGAGAACGCAAAAACCAGGGGCAAGGTTTCTGAAAGAGATCAGTGTTTGGCGTGCCCATTTGGAGACACCCTAACGGGACCCAGCACTTGTCCCCTGAAGAGCCAAAGTGCAATCTTTTGTCACCACCATGGCACTTACAACTCTTCAGCCTGTGTCTTGCACCAGCAACTGCTTTTCTTTTGCATCTACCCTTTTCCCCATCCTTGTCTGGGGCAGCGGAATGAGGGAGATGGCACCCCCGTTCTCACCCCCGTTCATGGCTTGGTGTGGCCCATGCACAAGCCCCTGCAGCAAGGGCAGCCATGCTGCTGTCTGCCCCAACACCCAGATCTGTGGCTAAGAGCATGGAGGGCTGGGCAAGGTGAGATGTGTATTTTAGGCCTTCACTCTGCAGCCTGGGAAGGCCATGTCCTGTCTGGCCTTTGCCCAATTAAAGATCTCTAAGGACTCTAGAGATCTTTTGGTGTGTCCAGCAAGCCAATGGTCCTCACTTAACCACACTGTGGCCAGTACTGCACTGGCCACCGGATCCTCAACAAGGCTGGTCATTGCTTTGGTACTCGCAACCAGGTTTCTTGTGTCTGTCCCCCTGGCTAGCAGTTCCCCCCCACGCAGAACTGTTTTTCTTAACTGCTGACAATATCTGGCAGTTTTCAGCCTTACTTTGCAAAAGGTCCTGACAGGTAATGGTAGTGTCCCAGAGATGAGCAGAGTTGGCTTCTGTTGCCTCTGGTCCATGCCTCAGACCAAAATTCATCAGATGTTGCTTCTCTTGATGTCACTCAGGTAATTCAGTCCTGAAGCTGCCGCCCTGTAAATCTGTCAGCCAGCTGCTAGAAAACAGATACAACTCTCTTTGTATTTTCTCCCTACATTGGGTTCTCCAGGGGCCAGCAGAATTGAAGGCAAACTTTCCTAGTAGGTAATGCAAATCGTCTCCCACAGAGCCCTTAGGAGCTGCAGCCATCCTGCCAAATATCCTTTCTCCAGAAAAACATTTTTAAATGCCATCGTTTGCTTTAACTAAATTATCATTGGAAAATGTCTTGAGGCCACTTCTTATGGGTGCCTCAGGATCAGAGGCTCTTACTAAGTCCTCATTACACCCTTCCTCTAGCCTTCACCATATCCCTTGAGACAATTAAGCAAATGGCAAAGCATTCAGCCGTCTCCAGATCTGAGTTACGTTTCTGTGGGTGGACAGGCACTGAGGCCTGCCCCTGTCTGATCACTGGATTTGTTTCGGCCTCATTCACTGGGTAGTTACAGGGCCTTCATCTCATTTACTGGTAAATTGCAGCTTTTCCAGATTCAAACAAAAAGCATTTTCCTACTCTGAACTGTTGAGCAGGTGCAAGCTCTAGGGTGGTCATTGTTGTATCAGGAAAAATGGACCTTAATGATAGCTTAATTGTCTTCTGTTTGGGCAGGTTTATACGGCAGATGTTTGCTGGAGTAGATGATGTCCGTCAGTCATGTAAAGAGTGCGGTCGCTGACTGACATGGCTCAGTTACAAAGCCTCCTCACATAGACGTTTTTCTCCCATAGAGAAAAGACTGCTCTGAAAGTCCTGCTTACTTTGGTGCCACTGAGGAGCAGCGGGGGCACATACCTGGCATCCACTGCCGTGGCACAAGCGTTGTATGCATCCAGAGGCTAAAACACATTGCCTAGTTCTTACTCCTGATGCTGGTCCCACTGGTTTCCTCACCAGAGGTGCATTTGGGCTCCCTCTTTCCACGTCCCAGTTGGCCATCTGATGACGGATTTGGGGCTAGAGTAGGAGGAGGAGAGCTGAAGACATTTTTAGAGGCTTTTGTGTATGTGGGTGAAGTTGCTCTGCTCTAAGAGATACGCCAGTGACCTGCAGATGATGCTGAAAAGAGCTGTGTAGCACATGCAGGGGATAAGAGCAATGAAACCAACATTTTCTCTGCCTCCTACAAAAATAGACAACCCACTGATGCTGAACGGGTTAACGGTTCTGTCGCTCTGGGTAGCTGTTTGTTGGCAGATGATTTTAGAGCTGAGGATGTTCCCAGCCAGATTGGTCTTGCTTCAACAGCATTTTAGTGTTTCAAAGGCCTCTGGCTGAGCAGTGGGATGTCAATGTGATAAACCGAGCTGCGGGTGTTCGATGCAGTAGAGATGACAACTCCATCAGATGGCACAAAACTGTGGCTGCTAAGAGCGTCTGAGGAGGAAGCAGCGATCTTTCTGCATCCCAAGAAATGGTGCTGTTGGCGTCTGCCAGGACGAACGGTTCGCCCACAAGGAAGGAGGTGGATGATCTTGCAGCAGAACAAGGACTTGTAGGATTGGAGGCGGACAGGAGGCCATGCTCAGCATATGGGAGGAGACACACATCTATAAAAGGGCTGCAGAGCTGAGCCTGGAGGGAGGGAGGGAGCATGAGGAATTTTTGGCTGTGAACAAGGGGCAGTCCTGAGAGATGTGAGAGACTGTGTCTTCCTGTGCTGAATTTTGGCAAAGGAAGGAGACCTGCAAGGGTCAGGCTGAGATGGCAGGCTGCTCTCTGCACCAGTGTGCCTGTACCAGAGTTCAGGTGTTGCACAGGAACATGTCTGCACTCCTGCCAGTGTAGCTGGGTCAGTCAGGGGAAAAAAGACACAACTGCTCTGTCTTTTGCTCTTTGATCCTGGAGAGTAGCTGTTTTGAAAAACACATCTGGCCTGCTCAGTAGCATTCCCTGCTGCTGCCTTGGTCAGGCACAGCCGGAGCAACCACTCTGAGACCCCCCACTGCATGTGGGAGCTCAGAGAAATTCAGCAGAGCTCTGCAGAGGAGAGCGGGCATACGGCACTGAGTGGGCTGTTCCCAGCAGGGAGCTCCCAGGGCGCTCTCAGTGCCTGCCCCCTTCTTGGAGCTCAGGGTGGTGGTCCCGTGTGCCTTCCCTGGTGCATCCACCCCTCTGCCTTTCCTGTCTCCTTATCCCCACCTCCTCTCCCCGCTGCAGGCAACATGGACCGGCACCACTATGAGACCTTTGAGAAATTTGGGAATGACACTTTCCTACTTCACCTGGACAACGGCCGAGGGTAAAGCAGGAGGGTCCCATGCAATCCCAACGGGGGGAGAAAGCTGGGGCAGGGGGCCTGCCATGGGTCTTGCCTTGAAACGAGAGCTCCCTGCATATGCTGAGGCACGTTGCTGCGGGGCTGCACGGGGCGATGCTGTCCGGCCCATGCAGGACCCTGATGCCTGCTGGTGGGTTTCTCTCCCCCAGCTTTGGCACTCATTCGCACGACGAAATGTCCATCCTGGCCCCGCTCCAGCAGTGCTGCAGGTAAGAGGCTCCCGCGTGGCGCGCTTCACCTGGGCCAGATTTCCAGCGGGAGAGGCCGCTTGTGGCGCCGCTCGTGGGGTGCTGCGGCGGCTGCCCCTCCGTCTGGCTGAGGCACCTTTTCTCGGCTTTGCCAGGATAAAGAAGTCAACCTACCTGCGCCTGCGGCTGCTGGCCACAGAGCCATACCGGCTCAGCGACGTGGTACGGGAGGCGCTGGCCTCCGACCGCCTGGCACCTGTCCTCACTGAGCCTCACCTGCGGGCCCTGGACCGGCGCCTGGGGAAGGTGCTGGCGGCGGTGGGAGAGTGCCTGGCCAAGGCCAGCTGGGAGCAGGACGTGGTGGTGGACGATGTGGCCCAGCTGCAGGAGCAGGAGAAGAGGACGCCTGCGTGATGGGGTGGCTGGCTGCCCCGAGCCCCCTCGGCCGCTGGAGCCGGCGCCGTGGGGGAACTGGTGCCAGTGCCTTGTCCCGCGGGCCGGGGCTGAGGGCTGCAGTGTGGGGCCTCCGTGTTTATCATCCCAGAAAGGGGCAGGTGATTTTTGGGGAAGGAAAGAGGAGAGCGGGTGGGCCTGGGCTGGGGGCAGGGGGCCAGGACCCTGGGGCTGAAGCCCATCTCCAGCCCCACGTACCGTTGGCTTTCTGCAGTCCTGGAGCCGGCAGCACAGCTTGGTGACGCACAGGGGGCTTGGGGGAAGCGTGCTGGGAAAGCAGGTAGCTGAGAGGAGTGGATTATTTAAATAAAAAGGCTGGCCTAATGGAAAAAAACATCAGTTGGGGTCCTGCCCGCTGGGGCTGTTTTCCCAGTTGCGGATTATCTTTGTGTTCTTGGACCTGTCATTTCATCTCTCCAAACCACTTTAGGAACGGGTACAAATTTTTCCTGCCTTTCTCCAGTGTCTGTCCACAGCACAAACCACCTCCATTTGATGTTTAACTCAGGCAGTTTATAAGCTCTTTTAGGGCAGGGACTGCCTTTTATCACCTCTTTGCATAGTGCCCAGTGGAGACCTGCCCCATTGCAGCTGGGGTCCCCTGGGCACTCCTTCATACAAATAAAGCAGATGTGAATATTTGGCAGGCGGGAGGTCCCAAATCGGGTCTGTCCTGAGAACAGGCAGACACCAGAGGAAAGCAGGGGCTGCCTCTCTGAATCAGAGATACTTCTCTCATTTCCATGGCTTTCCTGCGTTTTCCTCCCTGCTAGAAACACCAGGGCTGCCAGACTGCGTTGCCCAAGGGAGGGGGCGCAAGGGGAGGGAGGTGTTGGCAGCAGGGTGCTGAGCACAAGCACTGCTGCACGGCTGGGCTCACCCCTCTGCCACAGCCCCTCTGCCTGACCTTGGCCGTGGCACTTCACCCAACCTGGGAAATGCGGGGGGTGAGGTTTGCAGGCTGTAGTGAAGTGCCTGGGGAATTTGCTAGCCGAGGGTGAGCAGCCGAAACACCACCGTGACACAGGAGGAAGAGGAGGGCTTGTCTCCCCCGCACCTCCCTTGAGGTCAGCCTCCCTCGCCCCGTCACCGCCGGGTTCCCATTGCTCCACGTGGTTCAGCTGAGCTTAGCAGTGACAGTGGCCCCTGGTCGGTCCCCTGCGCCCCATGTCACCGGGGCAGTTTGGGCAGGCAGCCTGGCTGCAAAACAGCGGGAGCAGGTACTTGCTAGGAGGGCTGGCCCAGAGGGAGGTGAGGGACCGGCTACGCTGGCTTTGCACCTGGTGCTCCCAACCCCACAGCAAAGAGAAACTGGCCCTGCTCCCCTCCGGCACCCACCTTCCCTCTCTGCTCCCGGAAATGGCACCTGCTCCCTCCCTGCCTGCAGAAGGGGCTCTTGCGGGGGGCAGGTTTACTCGAGGCCTTGCACCATATTTAGTGCCCAGTGGCTCAGAACCTAGATTATCCCGTAATCCTTCCGGGGCGAGTTAATCTGCGGCAGGTTTACGTCAGCAGGGCCAGGTGCCCTCAGCCCGGCCACTGCTACGATTAGACAGCAGTAGCACCCAGGCAGCACTGGAGACTGTCACCCTGTGAGATTATGGGAATTCAAACCCTTCTGGTTTGGTCAACCCGTATGGGGAAGGGGCCACTCGGCCAGTGACTCTTAGGGATGCGAGAGCCTTCATGGCCTTTGCCATTGCAGATGCTGCCAGCCCCGTATGCGCACCGGCCAGCCGGAGGAGGAGGAGGAAACGTTGGCTGGAGCTACTATAGCATCTCCTTCGTGTGCAGCAGCTCCCGAGCAGGAGCTGCAGCTCTAGGGCCGGAAAGCCAGGCTGCAAGCACGCAGCTTGTTTGCCCAGCTCCTTACAGCAGAGACGACCCCCAGGAGATGGGCAGTTTGCATTTCCCACCCATGCTAATCTTAACAAGTGCCGAGGGCTCCATTTTGGTTCATCGTGGTGGGGTTTGGGTTGGGTGTACCAGCCGGGCAGAGGGGCTGGCACGGTGTCTGCTCTCCAAAACAAACCTGAGGAACCAATCTCCTGGCACCGGCCCGCTTCACGGAGGGAGGAAGCACAGGAGGGAAAAGCTGCCAGAGTGGCTGGACTGTACGTAGCGGTTCACAGCGCTCGAACACTTTATTTTTTAAGGTTTCCCATCACTGTTATCAAGCCCCTGGTAACTCGAGGACACATTTGCACAGAGGGAGGAGACGGGTCAGAGATCAGCTAGGGCTTCCTCACCCACTGCCCCAGGAGGCAGCGCCGTAAGCAGATAACGCTAAGTCTCTGTGTCATCCAACAGGGGCTCAATGCAAACGTCCCGGAGAGCCGGGCACCCACCCCAGCGGCGCTGAGTTTCGGCAGGATCCTGAGTGGCAGCGGGGTGGATCACCGCCAGCGCCCATGACTCAGCCATGCGATGCGGGGAGCGCGCCCTGATCCAGCAAAGCACTTTGCACAAAAATGCAAAAAAAAAAAAATCACACCTGAGTCCAGGGAATTAAATGCTCGGTGGGATCAGTGTTGGCATCGCGAGAGAAAAGAGCGAACGAGGGAACAAAAAGAGAGGGAGAGGATTGCCAACCAGATTAGTCAGTAAACAAATCAAGGGAAGCTTTAGAAAAGGGTGAGAAAACTACAGATAAAACAGCAGCAGCCAAATCCACAGAGCGGTAGTAAAAGCACACAGAGACTCAAGACTGAGGCAGAAACAAGGCTGGGATGGAGAAAAGGGACAAAGGGGAGCTGTGTTCATCACACAACAGGCCTGCAGGACATTTTGCATCTGAGGTTTCGTGGTGAATTGGCTATTCGCAGCAGTGGTGGCAGAGGGGAGAGGATGGCGATTGCTTGCCGGGGCCCTCCTGCATGCTAACGGGCCACTTTCATTTTCGTGCTGGAAAGCTGGCTGCAGTGCCCGAGCAAACACTGAGTTTTATGGCAAAACCCAACTCACTTGAGCCAAAGAGGCAACGAACAGGAAAAGGTTTAGGCTCTATTTTGCAACAGGTTACTCCCCTTTCGCCTGCTTGCTTTTTAACCCTTTCTTCAAATGCCTTTTCTTGCCCGACCGCCTAGGAAAACGGGGCTGATGCCGTCCGTCCCGGGGGAGGCGCACACTGCTGCAGCAGCCCTGTCTCAGACAGGCACTGCCGCATCTAGAGCACCTCGAGGGGGAGGGACGCCGCCTTCGCAAGGCCCGAAGCCCTGGGCTGGGGGGGGGTTCAGCACCGGATCCCCCGCAGCGGCGGCCTTCGAGGCCCCGTGGCAGGTTTGGTGCCAAGCGCGAGCTGCGGGCGACCCCCGTGCAGCCGGCGCGGCCAAGCAGCTCCCTTTCCAAAGGGGCCACAAAACGGGGTGGCCGAGGCAGCGGGCCAGGCGCAGCTAAGGCCAGCGGCGCGCCGCCAGGTAGGGAGCCAGAGCCGGGGCGGCGAGGCGGGTGGATCTGGACAGTGCTCATTCTCCTGCCTAGGTCGCCGGGGTGCCGCCAGCCCCGGTGCCCGAGGAAACGGGGCCTCCGCCGAGCTGCAGCATTTGGCGCTGCTGAGAGCGTGGAGGGTTTGGCGCTGGGGACCCCCCAGCCCCGACCCCCGGCCCCGCGTCTTTGCATCACCGCGAGAAAAAAAAAAATAATAATAAAATGCCCCAAACCCAAAACCGCAGGTTTCCGGCAGTCCCGGCGCGCCCGGCGGGGGCCGCGGCGCCCCCCGCCCGTCCCCCTCCCCCTCCCGCCGGGCCCGGGTGGCGCGCGCGGCCCCGCCCCGGCGGCGGCGGCGGCCCCGGTAGGCGCGCGCGCGCGGTGCACCGGGGCGGGGCGCGGGGGGGGAGGGGGGGCAGCACTACCCTTGCAAAACAAAAGGGAGCTGGAGCGGCGCTCGCAGCTGGGGGAGGGAAGGTGGGGACTCTCCTCCCCTGCCCCGCCGGTGGGTTTGCACGGGATGGGGGGGGGGGGTCGGTGCAAAGCAGTCCCCGGTGCAAGCCGGGGCCGCCTGCTTGTGCGGGGACGGGGAAAGTTGTGCGGGGGGCGGGACCCGCTTGGACTAGGCCCCGTGGGGGGTAGGCTGGGGGGGGGATGGGGGGCAGGCCGGGCATGGGGGTGGGGGCAGGGGCGGGGGCATGGAGTGTGCATGGAGGGCAGGCATGGGGGGGCAGGCTGGAGCGGGCATGAAGTGTGCATGGGGGTGCATGTGTGGGGCAGGCACCGGGGGGGCTGGCCAGGCTGCGGTTTGGGGGGGGGGGGGGGCATGGGGCTAGGCCGTGCTGGGAGGTGTGGGGGGGGTGGGGGGTAGTCCCCCCCCCGGGGCTGAGTGTGCATGGGGGTGGCCTGCGGGAGGGGAAGGGGGATTTATAACCCCCCAAGGGGTGGCTGTGTGTGTAGGGGTGCTCAGTGGGTGCAACTTTTTGGGTGCCGGTGTTTTGTCTGGGCCCCCTGCTCCCCCCTCCCCTCCCCCCCGGTTGCTGACTCTCTTTGCTCTCTCTCCTGCCAGGCGCGGTGGTAAGACGGTCTCACTGCCCCCTCGGCCGCCATGTCCCGCCGCAGCCAGCGCCTGGTCACCGCGCGCTATTACCAGGGCGATGACGACGCAGCGACCAGCAGCAGCGGCAGCTCCGTGCTAGGGGGCCAGCAGGCCCCCTTCAAGGAGAGTGCCGGCAGGTCTGGGCACGGGGAGGCGTGCGTGATGCCGGGGTGCTGCAGGGGGGATGGGATACGGGATGTTTTCCATGGGGGGAATGCCCCTTGCCAGGGTACGGGGGGGTCAGCTCGGGGCACCGAGCCTGCTGCTTGCAAAATTCTGCCGCTTGTGTAGAGGAGAGCTGCTCCCTCACCCGGCTGATCCTGGGCCGTGTGCACGCTGGCTTGCACCCCGGCAAAAGCCTAGCTCTTTCCACCCTTCGCACATCCTCTCACGTTTCCTTCCTGCGCCGCTGCGGGAAGCTGCTGCAGGCTTGGCGGGGAGGGGAAGAGCGGTGCACCTTGTTCGCGTCGCTGCTGCGAAAGAGCTGGGCCCCCGCGGTCCCCTGCGGGAGGGAGGTGCGCTGCAGGCACCCGGCACCTCTCCGGAAAACCGCAGCAGTGACAGAGGAGGCGGAGGTGAGCGTAGCGGCTGCCGGGCGCCCTCCGCGCCAAGGCAGGCTGGGGATTGGGCATGGGGCACGTGGGAGGAGTGTGTTTTGCAAAGACGTATAGCAGAGGTTGCCCGCTGCCACCCTGCGCTGTGCAGGGCAGAACTGCACCTGCCCAGAAACTGTGGCAAACCCTCTGCTCCTCCCCGGCTGGTGCAACATGGCTCACGGCCGCGTTGCACGAGGCCTGCAAGTCTCTTCTTGCCTCCTTGCCCCCAGCAGGACGGTCAGGAGGAAATCGAGCAGCATGAAGCGCCTCTCCCCCGGCCCCAGCACCCAGACCACCTACTACAGCGAGTCAATGATGAGCGAGTCTTACCTGGGGGGCAACAGGGGCCTTTCTGCCCTGGGCAGCTCAGGCTTCGACGACGGCCTGGACAGCAGCAGTTACTGGGGTGAGTGGCGCCGGCCGGCCCGGGGCTGTCGGCTCTGGGGCGCCCAGCGGTGCTGGTTTCTCAGAGGACTCCATGTTTTGGGGGCAGGCGGGGAGCTCTCGATGAGGAGGAGAAGAGGCACGGGGGACACAGAGTCCAGTAAAATTAACGGGCTGCTGGAAAGCAAGACGTACGACACCTACGCCTCTTCGTCCGGCTACTCCTCGGAAGATGACTATGCTGGTAGGGATGCGCCAGCCCCTCTGCGGTGACAGGGAGAAAGCTGGTGGGAGCGATCCTCCAGCTGAGAACAGCTTTTGCCAGCATACCTGGGTGAAATCCAAGGATGCGGACCCCGCTGGGGGATTTACTCCCTCTCGTCCTCCTTTCCCTGCAGGTCACTTTTGCTCAGGCCAGAGCTGCTCTGGGTTGGGGCTCAGGAGCGCAGCCTCCAGGGTCGGCTCCTTCCTCTGGCACGTGGTCACCGCTCCGGGTGAGTGTGGGGCCCGGGGCTGGTTTGCCAGGGCGGCTCACTTCATTGCAGGCATCTGCCCTCCCCACATGCAGTATTCCCTGCTCAGCTGGAGGGGTTTTTCCCCTCCTGAAACATCACTAAGAAAAGAAACAGAAGTTCAAAAAAAGGGTACATGCATCAGTGGAAGGGTTTTGGAAGCTGTTGAAGGGATCTGTGTCCACATGAGGGGCGCAACAGTAAAAGCGCGAGTGCAGCTGCTGGATGGGTAGGGTTGCTAGCAGAGCTGAGTGACAGGGTGTGGATGAGGGGACTGAACCATGATGTTCCCTCAATGTGAGTTACTGGCGGGAGAGGGCAGAGCGCCATGCAGTCACTGCCGTGTTTGAGCTGACCGTACGTACTTAAAGCGTTTGGCATCCTCTGCTCTTCGCAAGACCAAGATGGAGAGCGAGAAGGGTTGCCCTGCCACCAGAGCAGGAACAAGCCAGCAATTGATGCTGCCAAAGTGGGTTGTCCTCCTGCCCTCTTCTCCCCTTGGGAGCGCTGGGGAGAGCAGGAGCAGCCTGGGGACATCCTGCCTGGGATCCTGTCTGTGGGCTGATCCCTCTCTTTGTCTTTACAGTCCGGTTCCTGGGGTGGTTGTTCTCATGGGTTGGAGCCGCGTGGCACCGCCTTGCCGGCACAACTCCCCTGCTGGGTGGCGTCACCTCGAGGAGGTGAGTGTGGCAGTGGCACCCACCTGGGGGGAGCGAGTTAGCAGCTGGTGGGACCCTGGGGAGGCAGGGGTGAGCGAGGCACAGGGGGGACCTGCAGGAGACCCATGGGTCCCCAGCACGCTCTGAGGCCTGGGATTGGTGTTTGCCACCAAAGCCAGGCCAGGCTTTATTTTTTTGTGGCGCTCTCCCTACCAATCCCCCATTTCTGGCTCCAGTCCAAAGGAAGGCTGCGGATGGGAGAAGGCAGCTGCAGTAATACAGGCTCCTCTTTCTTCTCGGCTCTCCAGACGCTATTTGGATCTGAAGAAGTTTCTCCTGCTGCTGCTGCCGCTCCTCCTGCTCCTTGCTGCAATCGCCTACGGTAACTCAAAGTCAAAGCCAGGGTTTGAGGCTGTCTGTTTCCTCTGCCCTGCAAAAGCCCTTCTATCCTGCCCTGAGTGGCAGGACAGTGCAGTCGTGCTGGGGGGCTCAGGAGAGTGATTGTCCTGCTGCCATGTGAATGGCAAGGCCCAAAACCTGGCATGTGGGGAGGGATGGTGCATGGGGACTGAGGGCCGCCAGCTCGGTGCTGCTGGCACCTTGTCACCCCTGCCCCAGTGGCTACCTGACAACCCTCGGTGGTGGTGGACTGCTAGTCTGAACCCTGCTCCAGGCCCACCACTTTAACCAGCTCATCTCTCTGCATTGCCAGGGGCTTGGTATTTCTACCGATACGGACTGTCAACACTCAGCTTCCCTGCATTTCTCTGGGGATCTGCAAAGGTTTCATCATCTGCGTCTGGGGCAGCTGATGTGCCCGGAGCTTGGGATCTGACCGCCTTCGATCAGGTAAGGGCTGGGGAGCAGCTGCTGGGGCAGCCCTGGCACGGGGCTCCCCCACCTCCCACGAGCCCTGATGGGGTGGATGCCGCGTGGAGATACCTGGGGCTGCACGGTCTGGCCCCTGCCATGGCCATGTTGGCCCCCTCTGCTCTCTGGGCATCCCTGGATGGGGTGTGGGGGAAAGCGTCTGCCCTCTCCTGGGAAGCGGCAGATGAATGAAAACTGTCATTTGGGATTGGCAGGTCTCATGCCCCTTTCCCAGGGGATGTGGTGGTCCCTCTGGAGCAGGCAGGGCCCCAGGGGTTGGTGCCGTGTTGTGGGGGTTTTTTACTGGACCACGCTTCCCTTTGCCGTTGCAGGGGCTGAGCAGGGAGCACCAGCTCCTGGCGCGGTTTCAAGCCCTGGAGAAACGCTTCAAGGTGCTGGAGGCCGAGGCATCGCGGTGGGAGCTGCAGAGGGGGGCCGTGGCGGTGGAGGGTGAGCTGAAGCATGGGGACGTCCTCACGCTGCTGGAGGGGCTGGTGAGCCGCCGGGAAGAAGAGCTGAAGGAGCATGTCCGCAATGACGTGGCTGTGCATGTCCAGGTGAGGGGCACTGGGGCCGTCCTGGCGGGTGGCTGCGGGGTCCAGGCAAGGGGGTTGCACGTGGCCAGGCTCTCACATCTCCTCCGTGCCCTGCAGGGCGAGCTGGATGCCCTCCGAGCCCAGGTGCAGATGGATTTGAACGGGCGCCTGGGGAAGATCACCCAAGCCTCGCAGGTAAATGGCTGAAACCTTGCTCCTGCCAGAAACCTGGGGAGGGACGGGGGGACTGGCCATATCTTGGAAGTGGGACGCGTCCGCTCCGGGTGCTGGTAGCTGCGCTTGCGGTGTCAGCAGGAGCCTGCTGCCAGGGTTGTCTCTGCTGAGGAGCAGGGTGGTGGGGATGGGAAACACCATGGGGAGCTGTGTTAACACCCTAGCTGAGGAAGGTCTGAACCAGGCTTTTAATGTCAAGTATCCAAGGGAGCCAAGTGGCGTTCCCTGCAGCACAGCTGCTGGGAAATGGGGCAGCACGTGCTGCCTCTGAGCCTGGGAGGGGAAGAGGGATGCCAGGGCACCAGGAGGAGGAAGGTCATCGGGGGAGCCCAGCGGCCATGGGGTCATTTCAGTTCCCTCGTCCCATTGGGTCTGCCAGCGGAGCAGCTCTGCGTACCTGCGAAGAGCAGCCCTGGCCACGGTGAAGGATGAGGAATGGGCTGGTTTTGGTGTAGCATCGTAATTCCTGCGTCCAGATGTGATTTTGTTTAACTTCACGTGCTCATTGTAGATCTCACCCTTGCGTTTTTGTTTCCCTTGTGGCTGTTTTGGCAGGAGATGGAGGCCCGCTTGTTCGAGCTGAATTCAGAGTGGCAAAGGTACTGTTGGCTGTCTGGGCAGAGCCGCTTCTTGCTGTGAGCTGCCCTACCTAGATTTGCATCCTGTATTAGGGGCAAACAGATAGTGGGGCAAAACTGCCATCGCAGAGCTTAGGAAGGGTTTCCAGCTCTGGTTTGGTAAGGGAGGTAAGAGGTTGAAAGGCGCAAGGTTAAGGGAAAAGGAGGAATGAACATGTGGTTAAGTCAGCAAGAGAGAAAGCGCCCTGGGTAGAGTGATGGTGACAAAGACTTGTGTCACCTGGAGTCACGGCACAGAGGCTGAGGTGCGGGGGAGTGCAGGTAGGAGTGGTCCCGAGGCTGGGAGCTGTAGCTGGTGGGGGAAGAGGCCCCTCCTGGTTTGCGGAGGGGAGTTGGGATCATCCGTTGCTGATGGCCAGGCTGCAAATCCCTGTCAGGAGTGCCAGTGGCTCTCCAGAGGGACTGTGCCAGGATCTTGCCTGCCACGCTGCCCAGCTGGCCCTAATGCTTTGGTTGTGTTTCCTCTCTTCTTGGGCGGGGGTGCAGCTCCACACAGGAGGGCCTGAGGGGGAGCTTCCAGCAGGAGATGGACAAACTGGAGCGGGAGCTGGCGGGCCTGAAGAGGGAGCTGGCACTCCTGAAATCGGACCAGGAGGTGGTGGGGAAGCACATGGAGGTGATGCTGGAGCAGATCAAGGCAGTGCGGACTGACGTGAGTCCCTGATCCTTTACAGCGGGTCTAGTCTGTCCCCTCTCAGGGGTGCCTGAGTTCTTAGGAGCAGCGTCCTCATGGGAACCAGCCCCCTCGCAGATTGATCCGAGGGCCCCGGCAAAGCCCACGCCGCGAGGTAAGGTGTCTCTGCCCAGGGGCTGAGCTCCTGTCTTGCTGGTTTCAGGTGGAAGCGCAGTTCCCTGCCTGGGTCAGCCAGTTCTTGTCGCAGCCCCGGCGGGATGGAGCAGCCAGCCTCTTCCTCCAGTGGGAAGATTTGCAAGCTGAGCTCCAGGCGCTGGAGCACAAGATCCTTGCGAAAGTCTTGGAGGATCGGCAGCTGTCAGCATGGGATGCCCAGGCTGGCATTGGAGTGTCCCTGCGGCAAGGCGGAATGGCGGGGGTGACAGAGGAGGTGAGTATTTGCCTGGGCCTCAGGGACATGGCAGCACCTATGGGCACTGGGGGGGGGATGTGCCCTCTTGTGTGCGTTTGAAGGGGGCTGGCACATGTGCCTGGGCAGATAGTGGAGCCGTGGGGACAGCCCTTACGGCTGGGATGCCACTCCTGGGTGTGCGGATGGATGTTGGAGCAGGCTGGGATGTGCTATGGTGAAGATAGGATTGGGGCTGGCAAATTCAATGTTTTCCTCTTGCCCCTCTGCTGTTTTCCTTGCTGTCAAAACCTCGGCTGGAGCTTGGTGTCCTGCTGCCAAAGATGTGCGTTTACTTGTGTGTCTTAGTGCGAGCAAGTTCTCCGGTATCAAAAGCTTCCAGGGGAGCGGCTGGGATTAAGACGTTGCTGGGGCTGGGGCAGACGCCCAGCTCTGCTAAAACTGTGGCCTCTCAGGAAGAGTTTGTGCCCCTGCTCTGTCCTTCCATTGCTCATTGGACATGATATTTCCTCCCCTGACCCCTATGAACATCTCTTTTCTTGCCTCTTTAGACTGATTTCTTGTGGCAGGGAGCTTGTCTCGGCATGTGTCTGACGGAGCCTGGCAGGACATGCTCTAGGTTTTAGTAAAAGTGCTTAATAATGCCCTAACGCCCTCCTCCCTAAAGACATACTTTTTTAAGGGAGAAGACTGGTCTGGGAAGCCCTCTAGACAGAATTGTGTGTCTTCCCCTAAAGTGAGGGTAGCTCTGAAGTGGTGGCTGCTGGGTTGTTCTGTGAGTTTGAGTCTGTGTCTCGAAGATAGTGAGGGTGAGGAGGGGAGAGGAAGAGGAGGCAGCCAGGGTCTGCCTCTGCCTCAGCTTGTGCTGGCAGATCCCATGAGGAAAGAGTGCTCCTGTGGGACATGACTTTCTTCCCTTCTCTGCTCTGCCACCAGCTTGCTCTTGGCTGCATCTGTGCAGCCACCCAGCCTGCTCTCCTACCTTGAAAAAGGTTGGAGGTGGTAGTATCTGCACACATGCAAATCTCTAGCTGTCTTAAAACCCAAGTCTGGTGCTCAGGCCTTTGGAGCTTGGACCAGGGAGATGTGGAGAAAGAAAGAGTAGTGGGGACACTGGGCCTGAGTTGTTCTGCTCGTGTGTCATTCACCCAAAGGCCAGGCAGGTGCCCAGCAAGGTTTCCATGGCCATGGTGAGACGCTTGCAAACAGCCCTGTGGCGCCTCATTTACTGCCATTCTTCTCAGTGATGCAGAGTGATTTGGGGCAAAGCATTTTAATTGAATGACATCACAGGAAAAAATTGAAAAGAATTGTTGGCAATTCTCTGTGGAGGGCAATGGAGAGAGGCATAAAGGGGATTAACAGCAGACGCTCTCGCATAGCATGCATGAGGCCTGCTTAGACTATAAAGTTTAGACCCTAAACTGTGATGCTGGATATATCCTTCAGGACCTGAATCCAAGAGATAGGATCTATTTCTTGTTTGTGTATCTGGGAGATGCAGAAGCTCTTTCCTGGGATACAGTGACCTGTTTGACCTTGTGCAGTCCTGGTGTTGCAACATTGGGTTTGCCAGATAGGGCAAGTTGGTGTCAATCCCTGTGGGAAGAGGGAAGCAGTGGTGTGGAGGGGACAGCAGACAAAGCCAGGAGAGCCACGTGAGCTGCAGGGCTGTGTCTGGTATCCAGCTGGGGATCCAGCCCACATCCTTCTCCTCCTCTGGTGCAGCCAGCCCATCTGTTGGGATGGGGAAAGGGGAGTCCAGCATGGCTGGCTGCTGCCCCTTCATTGCGTGGCAGCTCTAGCTGGGGTATTTTCAGAAACACCTGATGAAGCTCTGTAGCCAAGTGCATGACCTTTTGTTTTTGCTGCAGGAATTCACCCCCTGGCTGCTTTGTGAAAAGGTCTTTGCCTCAGGGGGAGGTGAAGGCGTGGGGCAGGTGCGCCTGGGAGCGCATCGGGCCCTGGATGTGTGAGGTTGGGTGCGCATTGGGGACAGGGTGCCCGTGCCAGCCCTTCAGCCCTCTCGTGTCCTCTGGTCCTCTTGCAGCAAGTGCATCTCATCGTGAACCAGGCCCTGAAGCACTACAGTGAGGATCGCGTGGGGATGGTGGATTACGCGCTGGAGTCGGCAGGTAGGCAGGAGGGCCCTCCCCGCTCAAGAGGGCCGTGGCGACATTTCTGCGGGCGTCTCTCTGTGACCCGTGGCATGGCCAAGCACCGGGACCCGCGAGGAGGAGAGCACTGGTCTGAAGCATGCTGGTGTACCTAGCGCAGCGTGATGGGGATGAGCTCAGCCGGGCTGTAGGAAGCTTGTTGTCTCTTGTGTCACAAGCCGTACTTGGGAAACGCTGTCCTAGCTTCCCTCCTGCAGTGCCAGCATGTGCAACAGACCCACTGTCGCGTGGCCAGTGACTGTGGCCTCACCTCCTGCCTTTCCCTTCCCATGCCAGGGGCCAGCGTCATTAACACCCGCTGCTCGGAAACCTATGAGACCAAGACAGCGCTGCTGAGCTTGTTTGGGATCCCCCTGTGGTACCACTCACAGTCCCCCCGGGTCATCCTGCAGGTGAGCACCTTGGGGAGCAGGGCAAGGGCCTCTGCCGCCCCCGTGGGATTTGGGCTGTCCTGTCGCTTGAGTCCTTTGAGAGGGCCCTCTCCTCCTTTCCTTCCTGAGTTGCCTGCTCTCTCTGTCCCAGCTTGTCTCCTCTCCCCAGGGCCACTCGTACCCCTCTTTTCCTTGCCTTTCACTGCACTGGCATTCTGGGAGGTACCTGTTTTCCACAAATCATATGGAGGAGAATAACTCCTGCTGTCCCTGGGAGGGCAGAGGGAGGACTGGGGAGGGGGAACCGGGTGCACCGGTTCCTGTGCAGTTTTTACAAGCTTTTATTGAAGTGGTTACATGTGCTGATCTTGCACACAGGGCAGTTTGCAATCAGGCTGCCCGTGTCCCGGTGTTTGCTCAAGCCTGCCAGGGGTGGCAGCGTGTAATGCTGCAGCCTCCCAGAAGGGATGATTGCTGTGGTAAGGCTGGAGCAATACTTAAGCTGGGCAGTAGGGCTGTCTCCCCAGTGGCAGGTCCTGAGTGTGCAGGTGTAAAAAGCAAGCGGCAAGTCTTGAGTCACCCTTCTCTGCGGCTGCCAGGTTCCCGCCTGGGACTGTCTCACCTTGAGCTGGGTGTGGAGGGCGTTCAGCTAGCCGCGGGCCAGCCTGGCCCTCGTCCTTCCCTGCGTGCCCTGAGTAAAGGGGACTTCCTTCACGGCAACTTAGAAAGTTGCTTTGGAGCAGCGTGACTCCCTCATGCTCTACCGTGCAGTTAGTAGCTGTTGTGCTTCTTTCTAGAGTTGTCCACATCTTGCAGGGTATAAATACGTCCATACAGAGCCTGTAAAATGCTCCAGGGTGAGGCAGCCTAGATAACAGTGGGAGAAAAACAGTGTTAGTGTAGTTACTGGTAGTAGTACTGTAGTTAATGGTAGTAACCTTCAGTACTGTAGTTAATGGTAGTAACCTTCCTGCCGATGCCTAAGAGCTGGTGTCTTGTTCTCACGTGTGTAGCCAGACGTCAACCCTGGGAACTGCTGGGCGTTTCGTGGATCCCAGGGGTTCGCTGTCATCCGCCTCTCCAGCCCCATCCGTCCCACAGCCGTGACACTGGAGCACATCCCGAAAGCCCTCTCGCCCCAGGGCACTATCCCCAGCGCTCCCAAGGACTTCACTGTCTATGTGAGTATCCTCACCTGGACCCAAGAGAAAAGGTGGAAACTTGGGGACTCTGCAGGGGATTGCAGGAGGCTGATGTGTTTGAGGAGGGCAGACAAGGGGAGGGGATGATACTGCAGAAGCTGGGTGAGTAGTGAGCTCTGTACCTGGCTGTGGGGTGCTCTAGGAAGGGGGGGATTTTATTCTGGCAAGGATAAGTATGCAACACCTGGGGAAGAAGGAGAGAGAGAGGGAAATGCAAGGCTCAGGGAAGGGTTTTGGGATGCGAGGGGCTCTGTGGGGAGAGGGAAGTGAGTAGGTGTAACTCTTGGTCTTTCCCCCACCCTTCCCCACTGATCCCCGTTCCTGTTTGTGTGTTTTGGCCTGGAAAAGCAGGTGTGGTGTCTAAGTGCATTTGTGTCTCCATCTCCCACTTCTGCCCCAGACTCTTTGATCACCTCACGTTCTCCCTTTCTGCCTCCCTTTTTGCTTGCTCCCCGTAGGGTTTGAAAGAGGAAGGAGAAGAGGAGGGCACTCTCCTCGGGCAGTTCACGTACAACCATGATGGCAATCCCATACAAACATTTTACTTCGAGGTAAGGCATGGGGGTGGTGCAGGAGCTCTCTGGCCAGACTGAGCCCCTAAGAGAAAACTGGTCAACAGTGTTGGGGGATGCCAGGGCGGAGGATTTGAGGGGCACGAAGCCGTCCTAAACATGGTTAGTTGGTTCTTGGAAGATTTGCCCATGGTGAATCACTGTTCAGGCTCGTATCGTTCTGGGAGGGGATGTTGCAAGCTTTGCTCCTGTACACAGGCTCCTGGCCAGCTTGCATCCCCGGCAGCGACTGTTGCACCCTAAGCTTGGGGGATGTTTGCCCCTATCTCAAGGGCTCAGGCGCAGGTTTCCCTTCCTGCCATGAAACATCTCTGCTTTCCCTTCTTGCTAAGGGTGAAGACTTGGGCACGTTCCAGCTGGTGGAGCTCCGGATATTGAGCAATTGGGGTCACCCCGAGTACACCTGCATCTACCGCTTCCGTGTGCACGGGGAGCCAGCGCACTGATCCCCCTGGCTCACCCGCCCTGGCCGGCCGCCCCGGGTCCCGCACGGGCAGCGCAGGACGATGGTGCAGGGAGGATGCTGCCTGGGAAGAGAGCAAGAGAGAATTCATCTATTTTTGCCGCTTCACACATAAAAATCCTGGGAGGTGCGAGCAGCCACCCCAGAGAACTTGTTCCCCTTCAGCTTTTCTGTGGCGCTGCTTGCAGAGGGGAAGAATTTGTGTTTAGGGGAGAGGATCGTAGTCAATGGGGTGGTAAGGCAAGAGCATCCTGTGTGGGTCCTAGCACAGCCCAGGTTATTTTCAGCGCATATTGGACACTTCAGCTTTTTAAGCTAACTTTCTATTGGGTCTGTGCAGTCCACATGTCCCCTTTTTCCCCACCTCCTTTCTGATGACACGTGTAACATTCCCATGGCTTTCGCAAGGTGTATGTAATTTTGTATTCCGCTTCATGCGGGCTTGGGCATGTTACGGTGTACGTGGCCTCGGTGACCGACTCGGGGCCGTCGGAGTAGGTGGGGAGCACGTCACGACCAACGAGCCTCGTGTCACCATCACCTCCCTTCCGCTTGGGGCAGTTCTTCCGCCTTGGCGTTGGGTCGCTGAAGCTCCCAAGGCCTTTAAAGCGGGGTTGGCAGAGGGGAAATAAGGCAGTATTAATGAAGTATTAATTAATATAAAACTAAAGATTTGGGGCAGGGGGGAGGGAAAAGTAAGAAATCTGTGGGTTGTGAAGCCAGCCCCAGCACTGCGATCCGTCCGTCCCGGTCCCCCGGCTGTGTGTTTGGAGATGCGTTGTGCCTCCTGCTGCCGGCGGGTGTTGTTGGGCCTCCGCCATGCGCAAGGCTCTCGGCCAAAAGTGATAGGAGTCCTGTATCGCCCGCGTGCTGGTGTGAGGGGGCCACGTGTCCCTCTGGTCTGTTTGGCTCCCAGCTGTTAAGCACAATGATGCTGTTGAAAACTCCCATCATCTGCTTCCCCTTTTGGGTTTGTTCTGTTTTTTTCTAAGGGGGGAGGGCTGGTTTGAGGTTAGAGTGTGGGGGCTTTTTTTTTTTTTTTTTTTGTAATAACAAAGGAAAAAAAAATCTTTTTTTCCATGCAATTTCTACTTAACCGGAGGATGTTCTGTTATGTGGTACCGCTCAGGTGAGTGGCTTAGAGGGCTAGAGCTTTATTTAGTACGAGAACAGTGTGCACAGTAAGATAAAACTAGAATAAGATGAGCAGAGCTGTTTCAAACTTGGGCCTTGAACCTAAGTGGCTTGATAGCTGGGCTCGGGAAGACCATGTCCATCGCGGACCGCTGCTGGGCGAGATGCCATCAGCTGCAGCATCTGCCCGAGCGTCCTTGGCGAAAAGGCACCTGGCAGAGTGCTGGGCTTGCTCCTGCCTCCTTACTTTGGAGGATGCCCTCCGAGTTTGTAACCCACGAGGTGTGTGGGCAGCTTGTGTCCGTGACCACTTGTCTGTAGATGCATCTGTATGTAGGCAGCTGTACGTAGGGAACGGGACCTGCTGTCCCCATGCGCTGTATGGCTTTCTCCATACATATACAAGCTGATGACCAGGAGATGGGGCAGAGAGAGAAGACCGCCTGCCAAGGCTTGCACCTGTCTGCAGAGGGCAATCACTGCACGCAGCCTGGCGGGGACAGGACAGTAAGCACCTGACTAGTAGTACATCACTTTTTGAAGTGTGGTGATGCTGGCTTGTGGGGAGGAGACCATGCGAGGCCTTGGGGCCAAGGAGGGCATGGAGAGGCAGCATGCCTCTCACCCACCTACTCGCCTGTGGGGCAGCAGTTGGTGCCAAGCAGCTCGTGGTAGAGGTGCTTGGCTTGTTGAGGCCACGGCTCTGCAAAGGGCCCGTGTGTCGGGGTAGAGGCAAGGGAGCGTGGGGTGTGTAATGCCTCTTCTTGCCCCTCTCAAGAGCACGCTTGCAACTGCAGGCTGTTAACTGTTGGGGGGCAGTGGGGTCCCCCCTCACTTGCATTGCTCATATGGCTGCTGTGGGCTGACCCTCTTTCTCCTGGGAGGACTTGCTCTCCCTCCTGCTTTCATGTGGGCCCAGCTCCCTGAGCAGAGGACTGTGCTGGTGCAGAACAGGGAGGCCTTGTCTAAAGCGGGCACCTGAATCCTGCCCTTGCTTGTGGTTTGATGGGGGGGAGATGCAACAGGAGGCTAGAGGAAGGTGTCTAGCCTTCAGCCCCAGGGACCTCCCCCGTGTTAACGTGTACCATGGTCATCTGGCCACTCCACCTCCTGGCCGCATGCAGCATGCGTGGTGTTTAGTTTGGCTTACGTTCTTGGGTAGCGTTTATAACATCCCCATTTGGTTGTATTTAGTGGAAGGAAAAGCTAAGGGCTTGTATTTATCATTTCAGCACTGGCTGATGCCTGCGGAAGATGATGCCAGCAATGCAGGCACTGGGGGGGGCGCAAGGAATTGGTTCCTGCTCTCGTCTTTCTGCTTGAAACAGTGAAGCGAAGGGACATGGTGGAGGGGAAAGAGCTGAGGAGGCTTCTCCCATCAGTGTGCCCTGATTTCTGTCAGCCAGAAGCATTGAGCCCTTCCAAAATTATCCCCTGGAGTCTCCTAGACAGTTACAGGTCTCTCCTGCCAGGAAAAAGCAGACCTGCAGCCAGATCCAGAGAAGATAAATTCTGTCCTATATTGAGCTTAGACTCAATTTTTTGGCAGCTACAGCCACAGTTATTTTAAACTTGTCTTAGCCTCAGAGTCATGTCTCCTGATTGTGCACACAGGGCCCTGAGTTATGCTTCTGTGAATGCCTAGACTGGTCCTAGGCTTGGCAGAGGTGTTTTTGTATTTCATCTAATGAGAAACTGCTGGTGCACAGAGATGAAACTCTTCCCCCTTCACCAGGGTTTCTGTTTCTTTCAAAGCAAATACCATAACCACTAGACTAGAAAGCCATTTTTCTCATATCCCTTCTCGCTCCCTGGCCTCTTTCCTTGCACAGTTTGGACAGTCAGGGTGGAGAGCACATGCCTAAGAAAAATGACCTTTTTGTAAATAAGGCACCCTGGTGAGAGGTAGGAAAAGGGGGCTGCTTTCCCCTGAGGATGGCATTGGAGCAGGGCCTCTGCTCCTTCCAAGGCTGTGTTAACCGCTAGCCAAGGCGCAGGGAGCCACATGCTTTAACAGAAGGAGCATGCTCATGTTCTTTGGCGATGAAAGGAAAGGTGGGTCCCTGCAGGAGAAAGCAGAAAGTCTCTGCTGTTTGGGGGTAAAACACCCTGGAGACAGAACTGGGAGGAAATCCTGTCTTCTGTGCTTCTCTGTAGTGGTTAGTGCTGATGTTAGGGCCCTCCCTGTGCTGACTGCATTGAGGTATCTGGTTGGGCATGCTGAGCTTGGGCACTGAAAGGTTAAGTGCGGTTTTTCTGTCCCTAAGCTCTGTATTGGATGTGGGCTGCAGCAGAGCAACCACAGAGAGTGCCCACCTTGCTGTCTCTTTCCAAGAGCAGCTTGCAGCATTTCTGTAACACCTTTCCTGCACTCTACAGCTGCCAGGGAGAAGAGGGTATGTAACACTGCTACATCAGCCTGGTGATCTCCTAGCCTAGGGCTATTTAAGTCCAGTGCTGATGCACAAGATGAACACAGTGAGACAAGAGAAATGAAACAGCTGTCAGAGCAGACATCCCTTATTTACTCCCTTTGCCTCCTTTATTTTCCCTCATTCTTGGTTTGCCCTATACAAGTGTTATACATTAGCCCTGCATAAGTGGGTGGTTTACAGGGTAGGAGATGAATTCTATAGCCTGTTGCAAATGCTGCACTGTTCATTTTATTTTTTAATCAACAGATTGTAATTTATGCCTATGCAAAAAAATAAATTATATCAAAACCATTGATAGCTTTTTAGGTGTTTTGCAGGTGCATTTGCTGGTGAGAAAGATGTACATCTAGCAGACACAGCTATTCTTGCAGTGGTGCAAGAGTCCAGCTGTTGCAATAAGTTTCAGGAAAGAAATTTAAAACTTCCATAAAAGCAGAGCCTATATCCAAAATGTAGTTGCTTGCTGAACAGATAAGCCTCCTGCCCTGCTCCTACCCCATCCTTACTTTCCAGCATGACCTATGACTTCTAACAAACCACCATGAGAAAACAGGCTTGCGTAATGCCCGTTTGACCAAGGAAATTCAAGCTAACCCCTGGCAAAGAGGCAAGCATTACTTTATTCACAGGTGAACACTGGTGGATATTCACACTGCCTACAGAATGTAGGTCAGTAGTTTTCACCTTGTGATAGGGCAGTGTCTGGGATGCAACCAGTGCTTGGAAGAATGATGAAAGAAAGATCTACTCTTCCAACCTTGAATTTCTTGGGACACCTAAATCAAACAGCAGCATCCTGGAGGACTCAAAAGTGGCTGCTTCTAGCAGTGGTCTGGGTCTGTGACAGCCCCTAGCCATGGAGCAGCTATGACACAGACTCAGCTGCTGCTGCAGGCTTTGGTTTCCAGGTTGCAATTCCCATTTACTGTGTGACCATGCTCTGCATTTGGAGGGAAGGCACAGCTCTTGTGCTAGGGTCAAGTCTCCACTCAACATTTTTCAGGCATTTGCTGTAGCACTCACATCTCCTTATCCCTCTGAGGAGTGATTACAGCAGGAATTGCTAAGTTTGTCATGCTGTACGCTCATTCCATCCCACAGTGCCTGAGATGGCCCTGGATGCCAGTCTGTCCTCCACCTTGTCACAGGCAGGAGCTGAACCCAGCTGGGCAGTGAAGAGGCATAAATGAGGCTTGGGCAACAGGGAGGTTGAGGACAAAGCTTGACACAATTAAGGTTAGCTATACATTACTCTTCCTTAACACAGGCTATAAATTACTCAGCAGCAGACTAAAAACAAGTGAAGAGGAAGTACTTTATACTCAGATTAAGGAAGGTGACCAGGAGCATAAAAAATGGCTACAAAAAGGGAATCAGTCTGACTCTGGGGTGCAAGGGGAGTCCCACTAGTGTCTACTTGAACAAGATGGGCCAGAGGCAGACTCCATGTCAAGGGATTTCCAGCAGCTCCTCTGAGGAAGGCCATGCTAGAGGAAGGCTTATTCTGTATGGCCCCTGTCCCCACTGGTTTTCCCTGGGGAGAGGAGTGCCACAGCAAAACAGGGTGGGGAGCAAGGGGGGATCTGATTGTATGGACCACAGATGAAAAGGGACAGGGCACTGGGTGGTGAAGAGTAAGGGCTCAAGTGCAAGCACACAGGGATAGCAGACTTGCTGCTGGAAGTGTGCTCTCCTCTCCACAGGTGCCTGCAATGCCAGATGCAGCAGAAGGAAAGGGGCTGCATGGGCCTTTGGTCTGGCTACCACCAGCTCCCAGGCCAACACTTACCTGTGTTAGGAAAGGCAGGAAAAGCCTTCATGAACTGCTTTGAGATCAACCAAGGAAGCAGGAAAAGGCCAGATCCAAGCTCTGGAGAGTCCCACTGTAGTTACAGAAACAGGTGAGGTGCAGATCACTGCAAGGGCCCAGTGAGCACAAGTTTACACAGGCAGTGAAAATACTGTGCAACACCTACATCCTGTAGTAAGACAAAGCATCTCAGCTGGAGCTGGCCCCAAATGATTTGCTGTAGCAGTGCTTTGCGTGCGCGCACATGTACGCGCACACACACAGAGCATGCAGGAGTTCTCATTTCACCACTGAGAAGCACTAAACCTTACACAAAATAGAAGCTGGAGGGACCATACAGAGCATCAGCCACAGCGCTCTCGTGGAATTCACTCCCTTGCCTTCGCTACAACTGCGGCCTCCTTTCGTAGCTAGCAAAGGAGTGTGGTGCCAGACAAACGCTCTTGTTCTGGCTTTCAGTGTGAAGGCTGCAAGCACTGGTTTTCCAGCAGGACAAAAAGCAACAAGACATACTTTAACTTCGAACAAACTTTTTTAAAATTTATTTTATAGATCACATCAGCCTGAGTGATCTTTGAATGCTGGTCACAAAAGAGAAATCACACCACCTCCTTCACATGAACTGAAGTAAATCCCCTTCTAGTCTCGGCAGTCTCCTTCATTTGGAGCATAAGGAATGGAGAAATAGAAAACTGCCTGGAACTCTCTGCTCCCTGCAGCAGCAGAGGGCAGTGAAATCAAATGCAGTTTGATGCTGCTACAGAGCCAGAACATAAACAGACCAGGCCTCCATGCTCTGCTAGCCAAATTTCACACCCCCTCACAATGTGGGTGCTATTAGTGTTGTAGCCGCCTATAGTTCCTCCCCAGGAGAGCACTGGTATTTAGGCACATAGCTTGGAAAGGACTGCCTAATCTCCCTACTTCCACCAATGCTCAGGCCACTACAGTCTCTAAGGCAGAGTACTCTCATCTCCAATCCATATCCCTCACCTCTCCCACATTGCTTAATGCTTTTGGAGTGTTGATATACCAGCATCAAGACATGTGCTCTCTCGCCCCAGAGCCTTAAGGCCTATTTTTGCTCAGCTGGCTTTAAAACCTATCTCAAATTACAAGGCAAAAGAGAATGAACTCCCTACTTCTAGTAACTGCCACACAGGAAATAAATTCCCCTCTAGAGAGGGGCAGAAACTTTAGTCTCCCCCTAATCAAAAGCATTTCATTGGATAAGGAGAACCTCAAAGAAAGAAACTGAGGCTGACTGCACATGCAGTGGAGAGCAACAATTTGCTTGTAATACCATCTCTTCCCTCAAGATGTTAATACACTCCCACTGCTCACCACAAGCCTGCAGAGGGCAAGTCTTGTCCTCCAGGGAGCAAAGTGAAGAGGCAGGGATAGAAGAAAAGAGGTAAGAACAAGCAGGGAATTGATCACTCACAGAGTCTGGGGTTAAAAGACATGATACTGATACCAAGTCAATTCATATAGTGTCTTTGCAGGGCCTTCCTGAAGAAGCCAGAACTTGTTATTTAAAAAAAATAAAAGGAAAGTAAGAAAAATTACCATGTACTTCCAAAGCCGAAAGTACTTTTTCAAGTTTGGTACCAGTTCATCATTGCCCTCTTTGTCCAAGAGAGAGGGATAACAAATCCAAGGTAGGACTTGTGATGGTATGGTTTGGCCAGCAAGTTCCAGAAGAGAGGTGGTAAATCTTGGAGTAGACAAAGCCACAGGAAGGTAGTATTTGCCTGCTGCCTCTGTTCCAAAGGTCTATTCCCACCTGTGATCACTGTCCGTCAAGGTAAGAAGGCTCTTTCTCTGGCTCAAGGGATGGACTGAGTGGTTCCTGCACCATATTCTTAATACTGTTAATTGTGCTGCCACAGCCTTGAGAGGCAGGTAGGATTTGCTCCAATATGCACCAAACAGACAACAGGAAAAGCACAGGGTGGAAAGGGGAACGGGATAGGCAAATGACTGCCCATTTAATCCTGTCTCTAATTAAAATCTTAACTGCTGTTAATGTATTTGAGCATATTTGGTATAGGATACCTCAACTTAAGATCAAGAACTGCTTTCCAATTTCACTCCTAAACCTTCATCTGGTGAATTTCCTTACCTTCAAACTTCAGTCACTACAACATTAAATTAACCCACTTAGAAACAGTTTAAGATGGGGAGAGTCCAGAACATACTTGGCACAGGACCATAGAGGTAAGGAATCAATGCCATATGGAGCCATCCTAGGCAACATGTTTTAACACTTGCAAGTCTGAAATTTCAGGTGTTTGATAGCCCCTGGATCTGAGACAGCATATAGGAGAGAGCAGCAAGTCCTCTAGACAGAGTGGTATCAGGGAGGAAGGAGGCAGCTAACTGGCTCTTCTCAGTTCTATCCAGACTCTCCTCGCATCTTCATGCACACAAAATATAATAAAAACTAATAAGAATAAAAACTAAGCCCATGATGTAAAAAATGTGTTGATGGGGGGGGGAAGAAGGTGTCAGTTGTTCAGTTCTGTGTGTCTTATCACCTTCATTAGCTTATAAGTTATGCTCCTCTCCATCATTTCCTTTGGGGAGGAGGGAGGAGATTCTTCTGCAGCAGATCAGCTGGGATGGGTTTTGGTTTAAGCTGCTCTGGATCTTTTGGATAAGAAATGAAGAGAAGGGGAGGAATTCCTCAGAGGGAGGAGGGGTAAGAAATTCAGCAGCCACTGGCAGGAGTCACACAGGCTCCCTGAGACTTCACTTTGTGGCGCTGACCCCCACGTCGCCGGCCTCCTCCTCCAACTTTTGACTGAAAAACAAGAAGAGAAGTTTTAGTGTGCAGTGACCACTGAATCAGAGTATCAACACAGCAGGAGTTCAAACAGACTATAATGCACATCCAGAAACTGTGAGGACACTTTTGACTGATCAGCTTTCTACCATTGCAGGAAGGAGGAAAGAGACAGACAGACACACCAAGAACCTTGGTCCTTTAAGCAGGACCTGATTTCCCAGTGTTCTGAACGCTTAACTTCCACAAGAGCCAGTGGGAGCTGTGAGGCTCAGCATCTGGGAAATCAAGGCCTCGGATTCCCTCAGCTTTGTAGGGAATGGAAGAAGAACCCCCCGCCCAGGACTCTCTTGCTAACATGACTCTGTTCCCAGACTCAGGCCAGCAAGCCCTCCATTCTCTTTTGAAGCAGATGAACTGTTGGTTTGAAATACCTTATTGCCCTCACGGGTGTGGGGCTCTTCATCCAGTGCAGGCTGAGGGGAAGCAGCAAGGAGAGAGAGACAGAGATAAGCAAGAGCAAAAGCAACACAGACTCTCAGAGGAAGGCATAAAACAAAGAGCAAGCTGGGAGCATTACTTACAACACCTCAGCAATGCTAGCTACAAAGACGAGGAGGAGTTGGAGGATCAGAAAGAAACCACAGGCATACACAAAAGGAGAGAACCCCTGTCATAGGGCCCTGTTCCAGCAGCTAGCCTGGCTCAAGAAGAAGGTGAGATTTGACAGAGGGCAACAAAGACGGTTAACATTAAGGGGAGGAACACTGACTAAGAAATCAAGTTGCTTGACAGAATCAGTTTCTGAACCTTTTGCTTACTAGATAAGTATACTAAAAGGAGAAGACCACACAATAAAGCTGATAAAGAGTTCCCAAAGCTTGCAATTAGAGCCAAGTTTTCCCTTCACTTCAGACCAGAAAGGCTGGGTATCCTTCCCACACAAGCTGAGAAATCCTAAGCAGAGAAGCAACTCAGACAAATTTCTAAATATTTAGAGCTAGAAAGAGAAAGGCCTTTCTTTCACCTTGGACATCTCCATCTTGCTTCCTCAAGAGGGCAGATGACCTGTGCCTGATATCACTATTTAGACTGTAGTTTCTCTAGGGTAGGAATGTTCTATTACTCATGTGGACAGCAGAGTCCCATTCTGTGACTATGGCTCTTAGATACTTTATTAGTACAGCTACTGGATATAAAGAGATTGCTCTTTTACCACAAGGACATCCAAGTAGTGGCCCAGAGAGGTCATGCAGTCTCCATCCTTGGAGGTTTTCAAGATACAACTGGTAAAACCCTGAGCAACCTGCTGTGACCTCATCACTAACCCTGCTTTGAGCAGGAGGTTGGCCTGTCTTCCCACCTGAATTATCTATGATCCTAAGCTGCTAGCTGCTGAAAGATCAGCTATGAAGAGTCATCCAGTCAGAGAATCCTGATCCCTGCTGTGAGACTACTCATATTCCAATTTGTTTCTGTCACGCATTAAGTCCCAAGGTGAGGGCAAGGCTGTGAGGGGATAATGCTTATAATTTAGAGCATCCTTCCCCCAACAGCAGGAAGACAGGATGCAAACAGCTAGGATAGACATGATACTTCTCTCACTTACCGGCAGTTGCAGGGCGGTAGGTGTCAATGGTGCTGCAGCTGTTGAGGGGGCCTCGTCCCCAGCTGGTGGGCCCCCAGCTGCTGTCCCAACTGGGGGCACACTATCCTCTCGTTTTGTTAGGGCTCCCTTCTTTGTTGACTGCATCTTTATCTGCTGTGGCTTGGAGTTCATTGGTGAGTTATTGGTGGTCTGGAGTAACTGCACGTAACAAAGAGAGAAGACAAAAGCAGCATTAAAACAGCTGGGGCAGTCCAGCAAGGTTCAGTGTTGCTTTTTAATAAAAAGCCTCAAAAGAATTGATACCAATAGCCAGCAGGAGAACAACACAGGCAGCAGCTGTTCAAAAGAACCTAAGCTGACCCACCAATGAGCCCCTGAGCTGCCCTCAAGAACCCCTGTAGGGCTGAAAGCTCCATTCAGCTGAGGTGATGCTCAGCTCTCCATGACATGACTCAAAAGGCACCAGCTAGGAGCTGTCAGAAAGAGCCTAAGCTCAAGAACTACAGGCATCTGACATCTCCACCTTCTCATTCTCTCATTCACACCAGCCAAGAGTCATCTGCAACCCATGTCAGGGCTGACATTTGTCATGGAAGGACAGCCTCTTCCCTCAATTCTCCAGAGTTATCCAGATTCTCCTGCTGGCTCCTCAGTGCCAAAAGTAGCTAATGGGCAAAAATTGAACTCTTCAGCCTTTACCTTAGTGATGGTACCCACAGCTTTGGTGCGGCCTTCACGGAAGACCAGCCGCTGGTCTATATGTAAATATTCTGGGGTTTTGATGAAGCGAAAGTGCACTGTGGCTTTATCCCCTGTTCGCAGGCAGTCCTTGTCCATGCTGAGAATCGTGGCCGTCTGGCGGATGCTGCCACAATGCACTGCAAATGTAATGCACAAAAGCTTTCAACAGTCAGTGCCATTAGTGAAACAAGCTTCAGACAGACATCTAAGGCAGCTCTTGCTACTTTATAGCTAACAGTATTGAGTATGAGATAAAAAAAATCTACTTTGTACTAAAGACCATATGGGTCACATGGCTGCCTTTGTTCAGTCCTCCAAAAGAAAACACGTCTAAGCTAGAGCAGTTGCCTTAGAATGAAGACTCTCCTGAGCGACCCTCAGCAGAACTCTGCACACCTAGCAGCTGGGCTAGAGGGCAGGCCAAATGAGTCTCTTAGCACGTGAAGCTGAAGAAATTCTGCACCACAGAGACCTGGCTCAAACAGGCTCTGAGTACACCTGGAGTCATAGATCTCCTTTTTACCTACAGCATCCCGTGCTCTTCTCTGTCACCTCCCTGCCCTCTAATACATGGCTTGGGGAGTTAATACAAGGAACTGTGGCTTATGCTCAGGTTGACACAGCCATCAGGAGCAAAATAACCTCAGGCTAGAGCTGATATAAACTGTTACTGCTGGGAAACAAAGAACATTAGACAACAGTGAGACACATACCCATAGCCTGATACCGTGGGCTGATGGTGGTGGGGTGATGGAGTACCAGAATCTCTGCTTCAAACTCCCAGGATGCTTGTGGGTTCAGGCGGGGGGACACCATTACCATGCCTTTCCGGATGGAAGAACGCTTGATCTAAAAAGAAGAGACACGAAAGAGCTGAGCTTGCTTCTCCTCCTGAGTGCCTCCAGGAGGATCCCAAGGGATTTTACAGATATTAATTCATGCCCACCAAAAGGCAAAGCAAGAGCTGTTTAGCAGCATGTAACAATGTTACGCATAGGTTGCAAAAACTAAGTTCAGTGGAAGTTTCTGAGGAAGTTTTAATCAGAGCGCTGGGAATGCTGGACACAGAGGAAAGTGTTAACTCACTGCTTTTCTAAAAGCAAAATATGCATCTTGGTTGTGCATTACCGAAATAGATGATCTCTCCAAAAGTGCAATGTTCACTAACACAAAATGATAGGCTTGAACGCATGGAGTTTGATATAGCTTAAGCTACATCATCTTAAAATCAGTGCAGCTCCTACTGACATAAGCCTTTCACAAGAGAAATTGCACTAACCTTTGCTAATTTTTAAAATTCAAATCTAGTCCTAACAGTTTAGAACACAAGTACTGTAATTATCCTGCCCAGGGCACTAATGCAGCTGCAAGCACAGAGGGACACTTTTCTTGCAACATTTCTTACAGATCTCCAGTGCTATTCCTTAGTACCTTGGGCCCCACTGCTATTACTTGGCACCTGTCAGGTGGAAGGATTGGGACATGGGACCTACAGAGGTTCCTTGTGATTTTATTTTGCTGCGAAATGAGGCAGCTGAGGTTTGCAGAAGCAGTTTGATTGCAGCTGAACTCCAAGAGCGCTCTGAAACTGGGAGGGTAGCTCCTGTTCTGGGGGACTGGCGCAGAACATCTCACCTTTTTCAAAGCAAAGGAGGCAGTCTGACCTCCGCGCACCTCTTTGACAGGCATTCTCTTGCGATGGATGGACTTGACAGCAATAGGTAGGAAGTTGCCAAGGGGATCTGGCCCCAGCAGCAGGGTGTCATTTAGTTTGATTAGACCTCTCAGCGTCGTCCCAGATACAACTGTTCCTACGCCCTATGCCAAAAAAGAAACATCAGTAATTGAGGTTTCTCAACCATTCTAGCAGAAGAGCTCTAGAACTCCCTCTCTAGGCAAGATACCCTCTTCAACCAAAAACACAGAACGGAAAATTCTCCTAACACTAGGCCCCTTACCGGGACAGAGTAAGTATCATCTATCTGGAATTCTGCTGGCTCTTCTTCTCTGTAACTGGTCCGTGGAGACAAGAGATTAAGAAACATCTTCAACAAATCCAGGTTCTCCCCAGTGACATTTGAAATCTGGAAAATCGGGCACATCCTGCAGAGCAAAATTGATGACAAAAGGAGTTAGTTGGCCTTCTTGCCTGGGATTCCAAGTGTAGGGAGACATCCAAAATCTTGGATTGAATTCAATACAAAGTGCTAGGAAGGGAGAACCTGGCAAGCAAAGTCAGATGGACAGCATTGCATGTTTGAAACCCTGCAACATTGTCTCTATCTTCCTAACGATATTTAGAAAGAGGTGTAAGGTTCCAGGATTGAGGGAAGCTGAATACCCTGAAGCAGCTTCTCATTTCTGTCTCAAATGGGAATGCTAGCAGGTCAGTCTCAGAATCAACATATTCTTATGCAATCAAGATGCCACAGGGCAAATACAACCTTAACACATCTAGATGATGGGACTCTTTTTCCATATCTTCTCACCCAGTCTCCAAGTAGGACCGAAAGACAAACGACTCTCCACTACTACCATTACCTCTCTGAGCTGAAGTTGGAGGCTGTTACAATGACATCATCCTTGCTCTGAACCAGGACGGGAATCTTCCTGCACCCTGGGGACTTCAGCAGTCGCTGTAACAGCTTCAGGGTTTCTTAAAGGGTGAAATGAACATTGTTAGGGCAGCATCTCCCCTCTTTACAAATCGCCTTTATTGGGTTTCCCCGAGGGAGACTGGTACTCTTGTCACGAACAGACTGGAGAAGGTGGCTAAAAGTGTGTGAGTGAGGCCATGTGTCTGTTGCAGCCAAGATGGGACTAAGGAGCCATTCTATCTCTTCGTTTTCATGCCAGCTAGCCTGCTGCCAAGTGACACTGTACATGAACATACATACATCTACAAGTGCAATACAATGAAGCAAAAGTTTTACAGTTGTCTCTTAAGAACTTAAAGCAGTTGCAAGATATTTCCTCTTCCTATAAAGGAATTCTTATATTAGATTTCATGAAAACCAGCAGCACTCAGAATTGAAATACTTGAGAACATGTGAACTAGAACTCAATTTTGCCCGAACAAACCTCAACACTTTCCCTGGCAATCAACCTGCCTTAGAAGGTTAGAGAAGCATGAAAGTGGTAAAGATGACCATCACAGACTAGGATAACGCAGGGGGAACAGAAACAGAAATAACTGTTTTCGGACAAATCTCCTGGTTCCCAAACTCAGTTTTCTTGCCTCTTTTTAATTTATTATCTGTTTAAGCCTCATAGCTGAGGCACCCAGCAGGGGCAATATCTGATGCACCAACAGAAAATAAGTCTCCTGCAAAGAACCTTGCAATAGATGAGGGGGAAAAAAGGCTAATAAGCACTTAAAACAGCAAATCGTTTATATTCTACAATTGTCATCCAATTAGATGATTTTTGTGAACTAATGAATGTCTATGGGAAAGTAATGTTTTGGGTACAGAAACACAAACATCTAATCATGCCATCTGGTCTTCACAGATACACTTGAACCAAATCTTGTGTCTATTTAATTTAAACAGAACATGACACCGGAGTGGCTTCTCCCAAGAGCAACTCTTCTCTCCTCACCCTTAGCCAAACATTTTCCTTCCTTCCTAGTTATTGATCATATGGCCAGGCCTTACACTTATTTGCCAAACTTCTATAAACAGAGATATTTAGATTATCTTTTGATCACGTGCTTCTGTTTACTTAAAACACATGTAGCATTTTTACAAAAATGAACAAAGTACAGATAGCACTGGGAAGATTCACCTTTCTGATTCTCAAGACTGCTACTCAAAATAAGCATTACTTCAAGTAACCGCAATATGTTCCGGAAGGTGTAAGAAACAAATCAGTCAAGAGAATTTCAAAGGTGAGAGTTAATCACAACCCGTGAAAACGTCAAGCATAAGCAAAGGGCCAATGCTGGGGTTAGAGGTACTGCTTTAACTGGTGCTGAACAAAGCGGTCACTAGCCCCTGCTGCTCATTGCCATTCCCAGTCTGTGTCTACTCCAGTCCGACTGCCAAAACCCACATTTGCAGCTGCTTTGAACCATGATTTATTAAGTGCTGGTTGGCTGTTTGGACAGATATGTACCTATGCCAGCAAATCTGAGATGTGTCCAGGTGAGCAGGATGTGACAAGCAGCTGACAGCAGTCACCTCTTCACCTAGCTGCTGTCAGAGAACAAGTCTAATCCCATCTTAAGATTACATTCAAACCGTGGGCAAAGAGAAAAGCAGGAGCTTTCAAATGAACATCCAGAGTATCCCCCCAGGTATGGATACCCAGAGACAAAGCAAAACAGTGACCCCAAACTTCTTCATTGCCCAGCTGAACTCCCCACACCTGGATAATTTGGAAATAACTGCAAGAAAACTGCCTTGCAAAATGAGGAGGGGAGAAAGATGGATTCCTAGAAGGTATTTAGGATATAGTCCAAACCAGGCAAAAAGTCCTTCTTCTAGCAATAATTTCTCAATCCAAGCAGTGGGCAACAGCACACCAGGAGGTAGGAAACACCCTTGAAAGAGCTACATTTACCTTGTAAGATGTTGGCAGGGCACATGTCAATCTTGGTCACCACAACAAAGACAGGAACGTTGAGTGCTAGTGCCAGGCCCAAGTGCTCCTTGGTCATTCCAACAATCCCAGCATTACTGCCAACCTACACCAGGAATACAGGATATGGTAAAGCAAATGTTCTTCCTGCAATGAGCTGGGTTACAGAGAAGGTCTTGTGTCAGATATGCAGTAGGTTGTTACTAGGGTGCTGAAGCATCACACTGGGACTATGTGTACAGACCCAGCTCTTTTCAAATGCTTTTGGACATACTGGTAGGAGAAGACACGCAGGTAGTAAGGACTTATTTCTCCTCGATTTTAACAAGGTGTTCTGTTTTTTTCAAGAATCATACATCTTGGATGTCAGTGTGACTGACAATCCTGGGGCACTTTCCTCAGAGTCCTGACTACATCCCTACAGTGGCTGCTGCTCTCCACCTCTGGAAGTTGCTGCCTCCCACACAATCCCCACAAGGACCTTGCAATAGGAAAGAAGTTGAAGAAATGTTACAGCTGTGAGCAATATCCTGCTGGTACTAAGCATCTTTCTTGCTACATACCATAAGCATGCAGAAGTCAGGTAAGTGGCCAGTCATGCCAAAGACAGTGGTTTTCAGGTACTTTTCATGACCAGCGAGGTCAATGAAAGTTATGACCTTGGTGGATTTCTCACAGATCTTGGTCCATTCCAAGCTGCCACCATGGCTGTCAGGCTTGTTCACCACGTTGCCCTCACTGTCGAAGCCCAGAATATCATTGCCCACACTACTGGTGCGGCCTGATTCAATCTCATGCTTATGTCGGAAGAGCTTTTGCCGAGCAAAGCCTCGGCCATTGTCTAGTTCGCCATGTGTCAAGACGCCCAGCAGTGTGCTCTTTCCTGCATCCACATTTCCAACCACTGCTACCCTGGAAGGGAAAGGAAAAAGGAGCCTGGTAAAATCTGACACCTGAAGGAAAACACACCACCAGTTCTGCAAATATTTAACTTTATTCTCACCAACATCCAAACAGAGATTCAAAAATGTTAGATCTTCACAAGCACAGCAGAGATTCTTTAGTGGTTGTTAGTTAACAGGAGAGATCATTCTGAATCAAGATTGTAGAAACACATCACTGGTGCCCAGGATACAGAGAGTAGAATTCAGGATTGCTTAACGCTATACACAGTATAAATCTCTCCCAGTTCCTAATCTCTGCAATCAAACACATGTACTTTGCCAATTCAAAAGAAAAGTCTAAATCCCAGCTTGGTCTTCCTGGAACACCTCTGCTTTTACATCTTCCTCATGTTGCAATAGCACCAGATACTACAGAAAGCACTGGAATTCAATTGCTCTGTTCCCAGAAAAGGCAAGGCTCATACAACAATGCACCCTTGACCAAGGGAACCATTTCTGGGGGGATACCCTTTCCTACAGCAGCCTCCTTCCTGTCTCCGATAAAAGTTGCCATTACGACTGTTGGCAAATGTTGGAAAATCCATTCCATTCAAGTCTGGGCAGACTCTTAAGTTGCATTATATAAGCTATAAGATGTCCATTAAAAGGTGACTTGGATCACCGCAACCTTGGAATAGAATTGAACCATTAATCACAAGAATTTTATTCCAGCAGCATGTATACACCCACACACACATATACACAGGAGTCCCTGCTGGGATTCAAGCACACAAAAGATCCCCAAGACATGAAGCTGTCACCAGACAACAACAGCCCTCAACTAAATACAGGCAAATCTCCACAAACAGTTTGTACACAAAAGAAACAGCAACAACAACAAAAGGATTTAATTAGCAAGGAGTGGTCAAGCTCAATTCCCTTTGTGGGGTGGCTACAACACCCAGACTCCAATCAGCATTGCTGGCTCAGCATCGTTGACTGCTCACATGGTAAAAACGCAGCCAGGGTGCTGACTAACCCTGTCTCCACCCGGCTCCTCACCTGACCTCCAGGAAGTCGTTGTCACCCATACGTTTCCGAACAAGGTAGTCGCGCACCTTGCCCCCTGCTTCCTGGTGCTCCCGCAGAAGGATCACATCTGCCTCAATCTGCTCTGCCATGCTCTTCAGCGTAGCATAGGATGCTTCCATGTCTGCCTCACTCAGACCATATTCAGTCCCATCTAGCAAAAGGTTGAGGAAGCAAAGGACAGACAGTGAGCACCACCTTGCAACAGCCAGCAGCAATTTCATTCTGTCTGGGACTTTCACACTGATCAGGATTTACACATGGACTGGAGACATCAGCCATGTAAAAAGATTAAGCACCCTTCACCCAAAAGAAAAAAGATGATCACTGTAAGTCTTAAAATACATTAGAAAGGCACTATCTTTCATCTAGAAGTTTTCTTTACAACTACTACGAATAAAACTTAGGGTTTGGCAAGAAAGATCCATTTCTGTCTAACTTGCTTACTTCACATGTTGAAGAGTATTTTGTGTACAATTTCCTTCATACGGTCAGACAGAAAATCTCCTCCCCCATTGCAATAGAAGAAAAAACATTAACAAAAGGAGAGCTCTGACTAAAACATCACCATAGCTAACTAGTGGCAGTTGGACCAATTTAAACAAACAGCTTATTTTATAAAACCACATCCCAAGCCCATTTTTCTGCAGGTTTGGCCTGCACAGCAATTTCTTTAGCCCCCACACACCCCAGCTAAAACAATGTTTTTGGCCTGTCTCACTGCTTTCACCCTGGCACTTGAAAGAAATGCTGCCAAGTACACAGGAGGCCAGGAAAAAACAAGGAGCCACTGCTGCCTCTGAACAGCTTTCCTAAGCAAAGAGCTGACAGCCATGGCAAGCCAGTGGTGACTGCCTAGGCAGCTTAAACACTGCCACATCTCTCAGCTGCTCTCCTACCTCAAGTGCTAAGAAGCTGCACAGATTTCCTACTGGGATCTCCAATTTGGGTAAAAAAAAAAAAAAAAAAAAAAAAGCAGAGGAAGGTGGAGAGACACACAGCACCTGGAAGACCAGAGCTATTTCTGTGTAGTCCTTCGTAAGCATGGCTGTGTCATCAGCTGGTAAGCAGTAACTGCACTTTGCACAACAAGTAGAGTTGTTGGGCGAGACTGGGAAGTTGTTGAGATGGTGGAGAAAACAAAAGGCACCAGGGTTGGGGTCCTGGTTTAGAGAAGTGGAATGAAAAGCAGGGGAAGGGAGAGAGAAGGAACTGCAATGAAAGTGAAGGCTCAATGCTGGTGAAGCAGTGAGCCACCCAGCAGTCTTCACTGGCCCCACAATCTTCTGAAATGGGTATCCATGATGATCAAAATCATAGACATTCATAGTGAGTGAGAAAGAGACTTTGGCTAGAACATCAAGATTTTTTCCTTTGGGTTACCAGTCCCAATAGCCTCAATCTACAGAAAAGACCCCCATCTTTCTCAAGTATTCAGTAGCCTGAAATGAAGTCAGATGTCTTAGCTCATATTTTAAGAAATAAGTGCCTATTTCTAAGCACATCATCACAATCACCAATGAACCTCCTCATGAAACATCCTAGAAGGGAAAGTACTTACTAATCCAACCAGCTAGATCTACCCTGCACATGTGGTTATCTCAAATGCCAGGGAATCAGACCACACATGGGAAGTTTGCTTGGATGCAAGAGCATTATCCCTGTGATACTGGCTGGGTGACCACTGGGCATCTAATCCTGGCTTCTCTTCTGCATCTGGTGCTTTGCAAGACACCAAGAAAACCCAACACACACAGTTCTGAGGAAGTGTATCTCTCTCCCTCCATTACCTCAGCCAACTCTGGCACCGAAGCCCAGTGTTTTCTACTCTTCCCCAAACCTAGTAAATAGTAGAACTCCCAGTCATAAGTTGATATCCAACAGATATTTAATACATTCAAAACATGTGTTTTGCTTTATGATAGCCTTAGACAACTTATTTTGCATTCAGAAAAGAAACTTCTATTTCTAAGCAAGGCCATGTTCAATATTGTTCATCAGTATCAAATGCAAATAATTGAACCGTGAAAGACTACAAAGAAAAGGTAACCTGCACTAAACTAGAAAATCTACAAAGGGAAATGACTGCAGTCACCGCTAAAGAATGTGACATTAAAGGCATCATGCTTAGAAGAGGAATGCCTTCCTCTACACAGTACAGGAAAACTAGCAAACACTACCAGAGAAAGTCAGCAGCAGATATTTTGGCTGTCTGAAATATTTCCAATTACCTTCCTGTGTGGTAAAAAAAGAGTATTGTTATTTCAATGGAGAAGCAAACAAAAGCAGGCATAACATGACCTCCATCATATCCAAACTGATAGTGTAATTTCAGATCCTTCACCTTTTCCTGGCATGCCCGGATAACTTATGCCTTATTTCAAAAAAAAAAATTTATGATTTTATATAAAAAGTATGTACAGCTCTTCCAGATAAGGCAGTTGCTGGCAGGGATGGAAAAAGAATCTATCCCATATGTTCTTTTTTATATTTCATGGAGGTTTCCAAGTTCTTCTGGAACCTATCTTCATCAGCAGTCCAGCTAGATGAACAAGGCTTTTCTCATAACATTGATGTTCCCTGTTGTTTTCCAGAGGAAGCTAAACTCACCTGATCCTTGTCCAATGACATAGATGGTCTCCCCACATCCTTCATCGATTCTCTCTGACATCTGCCGGAGCAAACTATCATACTGCTCTGAAGTTGGACTCACCATCACCAGCTGGAAAAAAGATTAAATATTCAATTTGCAGATGTCAAGCAAAGAGTTTCAAAACCAGCTTCAGTTATAAGGACAACCAATCAATGCACTTTATTGAAAAAGGAGGGCTCTTTTCCAAAGATCACTTTCTGTCTTTTTTTTTTTTTTAAATATCAACTTTGCTGACAGCTATTTTGTCATTTATTATGACAGCGTGACGCTGCAAGAGGTTGTCAGAGCTCTAATTTGTTTATGACAGAAGACTTACTTCAAAGCAAGTAAGTAAGAATACCAAGGATCTCATTTTGAGGTAAATGTGGCTTTAAAACATTGGTTAAGTGAACATCCCACTTTTACTTCCACGTAATGCGTTTTCTTGCAAGGAAAGCAGAAAAGGTTTTCCTCCAAAAATTGCTTAGCTAGTTACTCAAACCAGCCTTCACTGCCTACTGTGCTGCTGTCCCCCAAAGCATGATGGGACAGCCAGAGGAAGCTAGCCAGGTAGCACACCTAGGCATCAAAACCTAGAGTGTCTTATAAGTCTTTCACATATATGATTTCCCCTTTTGTTTTCCAAGGGGACAGAGGAGCAGGAGAAAACACACATCGGGATTATTTTCAAATTCCTAACAAAACTTTAGGTACTTCACCACATCACAATGCTGACAGACAGACACATAAGGCAGTTTGTACAAGCATAGTCAGACATTTCACCAGTGGAGAGCTGCAGTTTTGCAAGCCAGCAGCTGTGTCACCAACAAGCTTTGACTGCAATTATTGCAGCAACGACAACTTCTTTGACCTTTCCCTGCAGATGCATCAAGAGAAAGAAAAAGTGGAGAGAAACAAAGAGGAAAATGAGGACAACAGGACAGTGCATCAGGAAGGACTTTTCTCCAAACAACCTCTTTCTGTGCAGCACCATTTGTGGCAGAAGGCTGTGTCAAACAGCTGAAGACACTCGCACAGAGATCTCCCCTGAGTCACCACAATGGTGGTGTGGCAGTGGCAAACCAAGGATACCTTCATCATCCATTCAGGATCACATGGCTATTTGGTCTCTGGCTACCTCCATGACTACAAATCTGCAGATAACCAAGCACCCTGGTACAGCAATTCAATAGCTGTTGTGATTGACATCTGTACTGTTGTTAGAAAGGCTCTTTTAATAGCAGTTTTAAGAGCTACCACCTACTGACAGCCCTACAGGCAGGTGCTCCTGTGCCACACTACAATAGTCAGTGAAATCCATACTTTCACTAGCTATTCTAACACACACACTACCAAATCAAGACCATAAAGACATATTTCTCTCCATTATGCACCAAGGCCAGTCTGAAACCTGCACTAAGTTTTCCTAGAACACATGGTTTACAGCAATTCACATTTACATCTTCAAGCCTGCCCAATATTCTCTACCTAAAGAGCCTGACTTGCTAGCATAGCCAACTCAATGCACATTCAAGAGGAATTACCTCTACTGTCATAGGGAATGAAGCCCTTTATTAGAAATTATGGGTGTAATAGGACCAAAAAGCCCATACCTACTGCTTAAGCAGCTTTCAAAACTATAGTGATGCATGCATCCGGAAAACTGAAGCACAGATAGCAAGTGCTAATTAAAAGGCTCGAGACAGCCAAAGCAATACTTTCCTCAGCTGTTAATGGTTACACAGAACATGCATGTGTTTCCAAGTGCCAGCCAGACAGCTACAAAGGAGACAATTGCCTTCACATACCTGCTTTAGATGTGTGCCCTATCTAAGGCTCTGAATTACTTGATATGGTCTGCAAAGCACTAGGGGTCACAAGGCAGTCTGATCTGCAGTGCTACATAGTCTCTCTTTGATGCTACAGAGGATTGGGTTTTGCCTTTATTAGTGATTTTTTTCATAAGAGACCACTGGATGTAAATTTACTGAGAGGAGAGTCAGCAATGATTTAGAGGCTTGATCAGGACAGGAATGGGAGCCTGTGTGTTGACATGTAGAGCTTGTTTTGCCTAGTGAGCACTTTCAAGAATTCCTGGAAGCACAGGAGACAGGCTCACTGTTTAGGCTAATGCACAAGCATTGTTCAGTGACACAGGAGGATCTATTAAATAGGTTCTTGTATTCATAAAGATCAATAAAATAACAGAGGGGTCATCAGTGTAAAGACACACTTTAACTTCAGTTTCTTCAAGTCTGAGCACAAGCTTCATTTTTCTGAGTTCAAATGCTTCAGCAGTGAGAGTGGGCAGGGTGTTGACTAAAATACCAGGGGCATTTCAGCTGAGCAGTTCACTGCAGCCTTTCTTCATGATGCCAGGCAGGAGGGCTGGGGGGCTGAAACAGCATGGCATTCGTGCATGTTCAGCTTGCACAGATCAGAATTCTGCTCCCCCACCCTGTTGCTTTCACTGCCATGCAGGAAGGACCTGCTGAAGGGTGTTCCTGCTGTTAGGGGCAACAGTTTGCCACAGGAGTCCTCCAAAGCCTACCCTGAGGCTGATGAAGCTTGCAGCTGATGTGATTTAGTGGGATGTCAAGAGAAGGATGTGCAGAACAAGTAGCAGCTTTTGTGGATCACACCTTCCAATGCTGTTCAGTATTCCTAAGAGCTGCCTCTGCATCTCCCCAGCCATTTCTGCAGTTTCCTAGGTCACTGCAAGAGCTTATTTGCTGTTTTGAAGATCCCTTTCCTCTAGCTCCCTGGACAGTGGGAGCCTGTTCTTTGCCAACTCCTTGGTCGGAGAGAGGCCCTCCATCTTGACCTCTGTTTTTTTTGCTTTTCACCTTTGAGAAATCCCCTCCATGCTCGCACTGTGTATTCTTGTTTTTCAGAGGTTTTCAAAGTCAAAATTTTTCACTTTTGTTCTTTCAACTTTGCCAGGCATTGAGCAGTTAACAGTAGGAGCCATATGGGTCTAGCATCCTCAGATTTCCTATAGGGTAAAAAAGTAACAACCAGTTATTGTTTTATTCGCAGAATAGCAGCAAATAAAAATGTCTCAAGTTTGAGATACCATTTCTAAAGTCCCTTCCCAGTCTCTGAGGAGAGGAGACTTTTCCCACCTTTCCTCTGATTAGCTTTGGAACTGACACAGGGAAACTCCATATACCAGAAATGGGTAGAAGCTACAGACAGTCAGCTGTCTGAGCTTACTCCAGAAGGGAAGATGGACTATGCCATTCTGTGCTGCTCATGAGCAAGGAAGAGGCCAATTAACAGTAATTTCAAGACACCAATGAGACCAAGCTAAGGTTATATCAACACTTCTGCAGGCAGTCCTAACAAAAGATGCATTCCCTCTCTGTGAGGTAGACAAACCATTTCTAAAGTCTAAGGGCAAACCAAATACTATGTGGTCTGTAGTGCTGATGTTTGTTGGAATGATCCCTTCTGACATTTTGCATGGCTGGAAGGCCTTGGGAAATTAGGGTAAAGGCAACGCTGTGCCTTGCTATATTTCAGTCTCACATCCACACCTTCTGTAATGTAAGTTTTTGCTTCCTATTTCCTGTGGACATACATACGTCAAGTGCTATTCATGTTTTGTAGTCACTGTAGACCTAATATAAGTAAAGAACATTTGTGCCTCACTAAAAGCTCTGTGAGATATGCTTTTGATCTGAAGGTTGATTATTACTGCAGTGTATTTTTACTGAAGGGAAAACAAACACCCATTAAGATGAATGTGACAATGAATTTGTGCTGATGAATGGAATTGTTTGCTTGATCAACCAACATGGTGTACTTGATAATAGAACCCGAAAGTGTTCTTCTCTAAAAAGAGCACACCCTACAATGAGAGCGTTGGGGGCAGGGGGAGGAATGAGGAGAGAGGACTGGCAGAAAAGTATATAAGAGTGGTGGTGGGTCACACCAGAACAGAAGAAACAGCTAGCAAACAAACTGCAGTGGGAATCACTGTTTTAAGCAAAAAGCGGAGGGCAGCAATTCAGCTGGGAAGACAGAAAAGATAATGTGGAGAGTGGAGAAGTGGGAGTGGGAAGAGGAGGCGAGGCTAAGCTTTTGCGTTCTCATCATATGGGATTGTTGCTTTGAGCACAGAGCAGGAGACTAACTTGGAGAGATGGGGCAGAGCTCATAGTCTTAGCTCTCATCCCCAAGATTGGGATGAATGAGAGCTCCAGGAAAGAGCTTGCAGGTGTATTCTGCCATAGGGAGCACAAATAACTTGCAATAAAGCAGAACTGCTTACCTGTCACCTCCACAGCACCTGCAGATTTCTAGGAATGGAAGACAGGCTGACAACACAAGTGGTGTTTGCAGGAGAAAAGCATCCGCTTCTCTTCTTCACAGAGATTTGGTCAGATTCCTGGTTGTCAACAATCAGTGACACAGTCCTCAGCATCCTCCTGTGCCCTCTTCTGCATCAGTCACATCCAAGATAAAGCACAGGTCGATATTGGCATTCTGTATCAAAATCTTGTCCAACTCATTAAGACATGAACAGGTGGCTCAATAGATACTGCAGGTTTGACTTCTGTTCTTTACTTTCTTCTAAGACATCTTCATAATGTTTGTTTTAACACAGCACCACATTGCAAAAATATTTCAGTCATCCACTCATTTCTACATCCACACACCAGACTTCCTCTCTCTTTGCTTCTCCACAGAGGGCAAGAAAGTCCAGGACTTTGAAACAACTTCAGCTGGAAGCATGAAGAGGAAGGATGACAGAGAACTAGAAGGAAACACTAGCTATACTGACTTCTAAAGCACATAATTACAAGCAGACAAAATCAAGTTGTCAGTAAGCTTCAGAGCAGTACATGGCATCTGGATACTGCAAACCCTTGGCAGCAAAGGGCAAACTAGTGAAGACACCAGCCAACTGGGACAAAATACAAGGCAGCTTGAAGACCACCAGTGTAGTTTGTGGCAGGCTCCAGCATGCACATATTACTACAATGCACCTTCCCACAAGACGGAAGTGAAAGTTGATGCTGACAGAAATGAGACCATCACACAGTTTTGTCACTTGAATCCCGGCACAGAGCTGCTTAACGCAGACAAACCTTTTTGTGCTGCTGCAGCCTGGCTTGCAAGAGTAAGGCACCCTTGTTGCTGAGCCCTTGTGCTCAAAAGTTACAAGCTCTCACCTGCTTTTAAGACTCTGAAGAAAGCCCGGGGAAGTAGTACGACTGGCACAAAAGATAACTACGGAGATCCAGCATAAAGGAAAAAGCGTTAGTGAGACATTAAAGCAGCTGCCAGCTCCAAACCCTGCACTTTCCAAGAGGACGCAACACCCACCGTAGGCGCTTCCCCAAGGGGGGTAAGGAGCAGGAAGAGGGAGCCAGGGAGCACCCTCCCTTCCCGGCCAGGGAGCAGCTCGCTTCCAGCACTACTCACAACTCAACTTTGTCTGGCTTTTTCCTCCTCCCCACGGCGCCATGCGCCGCGGGAAGGCTCTGCCCTCCGCCCCAGCCCAGGGCGAGGGCTGGGGGCACCCCTCGGCTCTCGGCTTCACCCCGGGCCCCCTCCGCGGGGGGCCCGGCGGGGGCGCGCCGGCAGGGGGATGCGCGGCCCCGCACCGCCCCCCGAGGCGAGGGGAGCGCGGAGGGGAGCGACAGGCCGCCCCGCTCCCCCCGTCGAGGCGGGGGGGCAACCGGCGGCGAGAGGGAAGAGCGGGGCCCGGCGGGGCGGCCGCCGCCGCCCGTCCCCCCGCCGGGCCTACCTTGCTGGTGAGGTCGATCTCGGGCTCGCCGTTGAGCGCCTCGCCGTCCTCGGCGTCGAAGGCGGCGCGGAGCGGGCAGGCGGCCGCCGCGATGCGAGGCCCCCCACCCGGCGAGCCGGGCTCTGGGGCGAACATACAGGCCGGCACCGGGGAGCCTCCCATCGGGGATCGGCTCCGCTCCGCCGCCGCCATCTTGCCCGCCCCGGGAGGCGCGGCCGCCCCGCCCCGCCCCGCCCCCAGCCCCAGCCCGCCAAGGAGGCTCGCGGGGGATTCGGGCGCGCCCAGCCAATCGCCAGCAGGGGAAGGGGGCAATTAGCTTATAGCCATGACAACGGCGGGCGGGACCGAGGCTATTCATAAGGAGGGCCACGCCCCCGTGAAGCGCGCGAAGCCAATGGGAGCACTACTGCCAGCTCGACTTGTTCTCTCTCTCTCTCTCTCTTTTTCTCTCTTTATATATATACATATATATATATATATATATATATACACACACACACCACACCCACTGTAGAGCGCGCTGGAGCCGGCGCTTCCTGCCCAATAGGAGAGCAGGCCCTCATGACAAGCAACCATAAAAGCCAATCAGAAAAGAAAGCTCGAGCGACGGGGTGGGATTAAGCCTCTGTCTAAGGTGGGCTGGGCGTGTCCTTGTGGGCGGGTACTCTCCCTCGCTGGCCAATAAGAAAGAGAATTTTTTTCACGGACAGTTGTGTGAGCCAATGGCATGGGAAGAAAGCGCGGCCGAGGCCTTGCGAGCGCCGGGCCCGGCTGCTCGGCCCGGGGCTCCGCGGAGGCGGGGGGGCCGGGACGCGGCGGGAGCGACCGGTTCCTGGGTCTGTCCTTGAAGCCAGTGGTTCCCCACCCGTGCTGGGCAGGCCCACGAGGGGCTAAATACCGAGTCCCTCTACACAAAGGAAATAAGAAAATCCAGGGTGTTGCCAGGAAGCTTCAATCCCTGTGGAGGGGTTTGGGGTTTCCAGCTTGTCCGACGGCATGTGAACCTGTAATGAAGGGCACGTGTACTGGGAAGCTGTCTGGCCTGTTCCCCTCCTGGAGGAGTGCAAGGGGGTCACATATTCACCCCTGAACCACCGCGGTTTCCAGTTTGGCATAAAATGAAACTGGAGAGGATTTATGTTTACTCATGAGGCGGTAAACCACTTCAGTCACCCTGGCTTATTTATCACGGCATGAGACTCAAGATTCTTATTAATTAAACAGGCAAGAATAGAAGGGAAATTGAAGCCCAGGGAAATTAACTTGCCTGAGGTTATGCAGTAAATTGGCGGCAGAGCCAGGAATCATCTCTGCCTATAGTAAATTGCATGCCAGTGTCCTTCCTATCCAGCTAAACACGGCACATCTTGCCGATGGATCCGTGCCTCGTTAACAAGCCCATCCTGCTGCTTTTTACTCCCTTTGCGGTTCGGCGACCGAAATTAAGTATGCAGTCCATGGAATAGCCCGTGTTTTCACAGTTCCTCCGGCTCCGAGGCCGTTCGGGGGAACTCAAATTCTGGCTATGGTTTTTAGGCATGAACTGGTCCCGTCGACATTCCAGGGCCTTTCGGTAGGGGAAAAAAAAACCCACAAGAACAAAAAAGTCCCTCTCCCCCTTCCCTCCCCCCCCCCCCGGCACGCCGCGCTGACAGCAGCACCGGTGACGTCACGCGGCGGCGGGCGCGCGCGACGTCGGCGCGTGCGGGGCGGGCCCCGGGGCACGCGCGCCGCGCGGGGGGTGGGGGGGGGGAGAAGGAGGAGGGGGTGCAAGAGTGGAGCGAGCGGTGTGCGGCTGCGCATGCGCGGGCGCCCGGGCGGCCGTTGGTGTGGGGAGGCCGGGGCTGAGGGTGAGTCGGTGGGGTGGGGTGGGCTGTTGGGCCGCTGTGGGGGAAGGGGGCTCTGACCGCCTCCCTTCTGAGGGGAAAGGGCCGGCTCCCTTCGTCTTCCCTCTGCTGCCTGTTCCCTCCGCCGACTCCCCTTCGCTCTGGCAGCGTTCTGTGAGATCCTATGGGCCGGGCCTGGGGTTGGGGGGGGTGCGTGGCGGGTGTGTGCGAGGGTGGAGCGGGGGCCGCTCCTGTGTGAGGCGCGGGGTAAGAAACGGGAAAGCGGGGGGGCGAAGGAGACGGGACCGTGCGTGTTGGCAGGGGGGAGGGTGCTGAGGAAGAGGCTGCCCGACAGGGAGCGCTGGCACTTTGCAGGAGCTTTGGCAAACGGCTGCGTCTTGGGTTTGTTGTTGTGCTTGTGCAAGCGAGGGGTGGGGAGGACTGGGGTAGGAAGGCATAAGGCGGGCCTTTGGGCTTATTTCATTGCTTTCTCGTCTGCCGCTTGCCCTCTCCTCACCCTGACGGGCTTTGTGTTGGCTCTTTTTATTGCTAATGGAAACTTCCCTTTGTCAGAAGTACAGGGTGACTTGTGAAGAATTGTCTTCCCTGGAGCCTGGACCTGTTTTTTTCTGTGGCCTAGCAAGAGGCAGTTTCCTTTCCCAAGCTGCGGGCATCTTGTTGTCTGGATTCAGTCATTCCCAGAGGAATGGAGGAATGCAATTGATAAATCCTTAAGGCCACTGTGCTCCTGCAGGCAGCATCAGAAGCTGGCTTCACCTTCTCCACTTTGGCACTGTGGGGGTGGGCCTCTTTTTGTAACCTGCTCTGGATACCTTTTTAGTGGCATTATAGACCAAAGGAGATGGAAGAAAAGGAACGATGCGACAAATTCCAGCTGGTACCTTGAGACTAAGGGGATTCATATCTTTTGAGATATATATACATATTTTTTTTTCTTGGGGGGGGGTTGGATGGGAGGGAAATATTACATTTTATGGGGTATGGGAGGAGGGAGGGAAAATATGTTGCAAATCTTTCTGTGATTTTTAAAACCATCCGTCAGAGACAATTACTGAATAAACTGAAGCACAAGAGGAGGGTTTCTGAGTTGGAAGCAGCACTAGCCTACAAAAGAAAGGGGCAGTGGGCTGCTTTTGGGACTGTGGAGGAAGAAACTTCAGACTCCTTCATTTCTCACCACCTTCTCTCCATCCACCCTATGAGAAAATGAGTTGCGTGCCATGGAAAGGTGACAAGACTAAATCAGAATCACCAGAACCACCCCAGCTACCACCACTACGTATTTACCATGAGAAACAACGTAGGGAGCTGTGTGCCCTCCATGCCCTCAACAATGTCTTCCAGGACAGCAACGCCTTCACTAGGGAAACCCTGCAGGAGATTTTTCAGAGGTAGGATACTCTGTGCACTGGCAATGTTAGCTTCCCCTTGTGCTCTATTGCTTGGGGGAGTATTCAGATTTTTTTTTGGCAGAGGAGTAGAGCAACGGAGGTGTTCAGAGTGTACCATGGCTTTGGACTGAATGTAGCTCTTTCTTATTCTGTCTTTAAAATGTGTTGTGTGGTGGTTTTATTGTTTTGTATTGTTTTCCGTGCAGAGATCCTTGCCCTCTCCCTTGTTCTTTTCACTTGTTTCTCAAATTAATCAGGCTACCAGTTTGGGATAACAGAGCTCTATTGCATATACTGTCATGTGACAGCACTGTAGCTTTCTTGCCCCGCCCCCCCCAAATGTATCTTGCACCTGGCTTCCACGTTTTTGCCCCTGCCTGATGTAGGTATGTTATTTTAATATTAATAATGTATCTTGGTATTGGCTTGAGAGAGTTAAGGTGGCAGGAATGACAAATGGGTCATCATAAAACTTCTTGATGTAGTACTACAACACTTCTAAGTTGCAGGAAATTAGAAGCTCTGCCAAGTGAGTGGCTCCTTACTCAAGTAATTAAGTGAAGTTCTTAAAGTATTATGTTTTTCATGTAGTGAGATCCTGTGTGCTCTGGCAAACTGGATTTAATTTCAGTAGCTAGCTCCCTGTTTTCTGTGGCATTGTTAGAAATTTCCAAAAACATTTTTTTGTTTTACTGAGTTAAATATAAATGATCTAATGTAGTCAGTAGAATATTCTTAGTTTATATTCTGCTAAGCTGTTTCTATGCTTCTGTGGAAATTCTCCTGAATATGCCTTTGAAAATTCTCATGACCCTTCATTGCTGAAGCAAAGTAATCAAACAGGAAATGGAGTCTCCTCTGATTCTCAATGCACAGATATTATAATTATCACATAAGTTAGACTTGAATACACATTTCTGGCATTACCGGCATTTGACAGCGTATTGTTCTGCCATCGATCAAAGTTTGCAGTATTAACAGATGCTGTTGGACAGTGCAGTCACGCTGTTCTGTATTGATGACTTGGAAGCTGTTTGCTTCTAACTGCTGTCCTGAAAATCAGTGGATTTATGGAAGTGGTGCTTGACTCATCAAGTACATGCTTTCCTTTCTTTGGCAAAAGAAATGTGGTGATGGACAGCCTCAAATAACAGATTGAAACGCTGTTTACAGTAGTGTTAATCAAATTCCTGTTCTTGCAGAGGCGCTGGCCCACAGCAGTCTCAAAACACTGTGTCCAATGTAAATACTCTATGGTTTTGTTCCAGAGTAGCAGTTGTCAGTAACTTAATCACAGATAGATTTCTATTGGCCTCAAGCAAACAAAGTCAGTTCATGTGGCAGAAATAGTGTGATGGTCTAATCAGTTGGCTTTCATTTGGTTTGGTGAGACAGAATTAATTTGCAACTTTGAAGTGAAAGTTCTCAGAAAAGGTTGGGATGTTAACCTTGTCAGACCTCTTATCTTAGAAGGAAGAACTTGTCTTTCATTCCAGGCTGGTTATTGTTCCATATTAATATTCAGATCAAGATATATGAATTTATTCAACCTGCAGGAGTATTGAAAGCAATATAGAAGTTTCTCTCAGAAAAGGATGAACTATAAACTATGGATAGAAAATTTGCATTACCTTTGCATCCATTGCACCTATCTTAAATTATGTCTTGTATTTAGTTCTTTGACTTGCTTTTGATTAGGGTGGACTTAGCTACCCTTTATATGTCATTTTCCATATGTCTCTCCTGTCTTTAGTCTTGTTCTCTGTGTTGATAAATTTGATAAAGGATTGATGAATATTTTTTAGTAAGCTACAGAAGCGTTGGGAGGTGTGATATAAACTTGGTGTTGAGCAGGTAGTAGAATCACAAATAAGTTTAAGCTTTCTGTAACTTTGACCATGTCCCTTGAATAATTGAATTACATTGCTTAATCATTAATTTCCTCTTCACTGCAACCTAGTGCATAATGCCAGTGTAGTCTGATCATCATCATCATGTATGCCAAAACTTTGTCCAAACTCTCTTCTGATTTTATAGCTCTGCCTTTCTTCCTTCCTCTGTCTAATACAAGAAATATCTTTTTGATGTTCCTTTGGCTATTTTTCCAGGAAGCAAAATTGTTTCTTTTCAACTGTATGCATCATTGGGAATGTGCAAACAAAATCTCTTCACTTTACTTGAGTCTGTGTATTGAGACCTAATTGGGCAAGGCAACTGTATATTGGAATGTCAGAGCTCGTTCCATTAAGGCAATGTGCTGACAAAAGTTTCTTCAGTAGGGTTACTATCTGAGATTTTGTCTAACTTGTCAATCTTACTTTCTCAGTTTAGTCTCTAGATATGAAATTAATTTTGGGAAGGCAACTTAGTTCCTTGTGTGGTCAGAATCCCTCCAACTGTTCTCGGTGATTGTGCATTTTATTTAGGTGTCTGCAAGTATAAATGTGTTGAGGCAATTCTTGATGAAAGTTTGCTCACAAGTAACAGCTCTTTGAGTTTATTGCCTCTGCTGGTTTCTTTGCTGCATTTCAATGGCTCTGGGGCTCTAAAAGCTATGGCAAAGAACAAAGATAAATGCATTCTTTCAGCTCTCAGATAAGCTTTTCTCTGGAAAACTGGGCCACAAGAGGGTGCTTGTGCAACCCCGAGGGCTTTGTTAATTAGAAAACTTTTGTTGTAGCTCTTCAGCACTCGAGAGTTAATAGTTTGAGGCAATGTTCTTGAGGAACTAGTTGGAGTTGAGTGATCTTGCTTTATGGAGATAGTGGAAGCACTGTGACATTTGTCAAATGCCTTATTCTGTCAGGGGAGGAATGCAGAAGGGCTGAGGTATTTTCACTGAACAAAACTTGCCAGCAGAATGTGCAATTTGTTAAAGGCCAAGCAAATAGCATGCAGGAACATCAGGAGTTTTGAGGGACAGAGCTAACATGAGGGAGAGGCAGGTGAAACGTGGATGTCTGAGTGACATGAAACATCTTAACTTTGTGCCAGCAGAGCTAATGGAGCCCTTGCCAATCAAAAGAGCAATGCATCTCAATAGAAGTGATCTCAAGATTGGCTTTCTTCAGTTTGACATTGCATGACATTGCTGTTTTGCCCTCCCAGTTTCCTTCTATGCTTGTTCTTCTAGCTGTTGAAGCCCATTTGTCTCCTGCCCCCCCCAATAACTCACCCCTTCTTCTTTTCCCCTCCTTAAAAAAATTCTTGGGAAAAATGTGAAACAATACAAATGACTTAAGTTTTTGCTGTGTGTCTGTATTATGTCTTGCATCCATTATCCACATTTGTGCAACAACTGCATCTTTTATTTTTGAATGTAACTGGATAGATTGTGATTCTGGATTTTTAGATACTATAGTAATGCAAATGCTGTCCAGGCAAGCTTCTGAATAAAAGCTTAGAAGATTTGTTTACAATGAGGTTAGCTGTTAAGTTACTTATAGCAATGGATTTTATTATTTTATAGCAATGGCAGTGCTTTAGAAAGCTGTGTCTTAATACTTGTTTTGTTTATGAAGGTTGGTGGCGGGGGGAGAGCACTGAGTTTTTTCTGCAGCCAGGCTACGCTGGCTTTCATGATCCCATCGAGTCTTGAAGACTGATACTATTTAAACCCTTCAAATATCTGTTATTCTGAATGGCAAACTGGCATTTACTGCAACCATGAATTGAGGAAAAAATAGTTGAATCATCAATTCAGAAGCACCAGTTCCAGAGGAAAAAAGCTTTCTGTTTTGCAGTCTTTTTCACATCAAAGCTAAGATCTTTGGAAGTTTCATACTTCAAAGTTGTTCTTAATGCATTATTTAGCCCTTTCAGCCTCTTTGCCTGAGGGATAAGGGGGAAATGGAATAGTTCATGTTTTAAAGAAAAACAGAAAACAGGCTCTAAGTTATTGATACAGCAACTAGCCCCTTCTAACTTTGGAACTGACAGGGAGATGAAATTGGAGTACAGGTTCCACTGACACGTGCTGCAGCAGTCTCTTGTTCTGTTCTCAGGCTGTCTCCCAACACCATGGTGACACCACACAAGAAGAGCATGCTGGGAAATGGCAACTATGACGTGAACGTAATCATGGCAGCGCTTCAGACCAAAGGCTATGAAGCGGTTTGGTGGGACAAGCGCAGGTATTGAGAAATGGTGCATCTGGGTAGTTCTGGAGATGCTGTTCATAAAACAAGTAAGAGATGCTGTTAAAGTACCAAAATATAATCTTACCGTTGTCTGTTTTCTCTGCTCTTTCAGAGATGTTAATGTCATTGCCCTGTCTAACGTGATGGGCTTCATCATGAATCTGCCCTCCAGCCTTTGCTGGGGTCCCTTGAAGCTCCCCCTCAAGCGACAGCACTGGATCTGTGTCCGGGAGGTGGGAGGCACCTACTACAACCTCGACTCCAAACTCAAGGTGCCCGAGTGGATTGGAGGTGAAAGTGAGCTCAGGTAGATTTCTTTCTTTTCTTTTTTTTCTTTTTATCCTAGCCTTCCTCAAATCCTTCCCTATTTAGAGGTGGAGAATCTGTCCTTAAACAGCTAGTGCTTGAAACTTTTATGGTTGATTTCTGATAGCAAAGATAATGAGAGTAGTAAGATTCTTGTGCCTCCACTTAGGCTTATGCTCCTTTTGTGTGAAGCTAGGGAAATGCTTTATCCAGTAGCATTCTCAGCGAGCTCAGCAGAGCCTGACTTTTACATGGCTGGCTCTATCACTAGCAATGAATGTAGAGGCTAAGTCTGATATTAGTGAGTGACAGCTGCAACTAGATGAGCTGCTTCTCACTGTCAAATGTGAGATTACCAGCAAGCCTTTGCCTCTTTGGTAGGGATGTGTTCATTCCCAATAGAAATCCTTCAAAATTAAAAGTGCAGCTTTATTCTTGACAGCAGTAAAAACTGCTTGCTAGGAATCATTTGCCTATACAAGTGTACATTGCACTTCTTGCTTGACTTCACTTTCTCCTTCAATCTTAACAGAGGATTGCTGATGTAACTTGCTTTGATTGTAAAAGCTAACCTACTCCTAGTTGTTGTTTAACTTCGTCCCATCTCCTTCTAAAGTACACTAGCAGCTTTGCTGTCTCAGACAGACTTGTTCTAATATAGAGGTTGCACATGAGCAATATTTGCAGAGCCTATTGTGCTGTTAAAGTCTTGGCAAAGTGAATGTAACCCTGTTGTGAACTTCTGGGATAAAGTAATACAGTTCTTTGATCTGCATAGCTGTTGATGGATCTTATACTGGGTGCACTGCTTTTCAGCAATAAAGACAGACTTTCTTTGTAGAGAATTTTAGAAATCTGGGTGGAAAGATACTGGAGAAAATTTAGATTTGACTTTCATAATTATTGAAGATAATCCAAGTTTGCTATTGGAAAAGGCTTACAGGCAAAGAGGCACTGCAGAACCAATTCAAATCCCAGGTCACGTGCTGCTGCTGCTGTCTGTGATAAGAACATCTAAATGATGATGTTTTTCTCACAAGTGTTCCAGATTGGTTAAAATTATTTTGAAATGCAGTGGGCTCTTTAACTTGGAGACCTGAAGAAACTGAGCTTCTAAATTCTGTTCTATTTTTGTCACCTCAAAGGAACAAAATGTCCTTGAAAAACTGGAAAGTGACATCTATATAATTTTCTCTCAGTTAAGGAGGTTAAGATCATGTCCACCTCATTTTGCAATAACTTGCTAGTTGGAAGTGTTTTGGGTCCATTGGAGAGTTTAATGCGTGTTTATTGTCCGAAAAGAACTAAGACAGTGTGTGGGGGTTCTCTGCCATTTCTTGTCGTGTTTGCATAGTTAGTAAACATGAGCCTTGAAAAGTTGACTCTTTTTTTTTTTTTTTTATTTGTTGTAGAAGACAACAAAGCTCTACATTTAATAGTGCTTGTTTCTGTTTCTCATTCCCTTAGGAAATTTTTGAAACACCAGCTGAGAGGAAAGAACTGTGAACTTCTGCTGGTGGTGCCAGAGGAGGTGGAAGCACATCAGAGCTGGAGAGCTGACGTGTGACCTGGACCAACTCTGTCCTCTCACTACAGCTCTTCCCCCTTACCAGACTCCTGACATCCTGTAACCTGGATAATGGGTGCCCCCAGTCTTCTCTTCTGGAACTGGCTTTTGTTGGGCTCTTTTCTTTCTTCTTGGTGCAATAGGGCAGTGACATAGGATATTGGGGGAGGTGGGGGGGAGGGAAGAATTAAAGGCAGAATGGAGGAAACTGGAAGCCAATCACTTTAATTGCAGAGGCAAATGAGCTGCGTGCTCTTAAGCTAACTACAATGCAGCATGCTCCTCAAAACTGGGCTTTGAGGCAAAGGTGTCTGGAACTTGCTGGTCTCCCCTTCCCCATGCCTTTCAAGGCTGCGTGTGGTTGGACGCTGCTCCCTCCGGAGCTCACATGAGCTGCTCTGGCTGGAATGTGTCTAGGGGAGGAGCAGGGCCAAGCACCCTGCCTTGTCTTCACAAGTCTCTCCCTCCAAAACTGTAGTTGTGAAGACATTTGCAATTTGTAAGGGTCTCTCAGGACATTCTCAAACACTAGGAATAGTACGGTGCTCAGCACAACCCTCTGCTTCTTTGGGATGGTTTGTGCCAGGAATTTGAAGACAGTAACAAAAACAGTGTCATCTTTCAAGAAATTCTTTGGGTAGCTGGAGGATTCTTCCAGAATGTCTCCAGGGATTTATGTACGTAACTGAGTGGTTGTTTGGCAATATGTGGCTGGTGAATGCAATGTGGAAACAGTAAGCACAGGCTAATTGAGGAATATCAAGTTTCTAAAGTGAGAGAGGCTGTAGTCTGTTTGGGCTTCTTTGTGCAGTGTTGGGTGTTTTCTTTTTAACATCTGATGCTATTTTGGTTTTCTGCATGGTCACCCGATAGTTTAGGGGTTGCTTGGAGAGAGGAATAAAACGGGGTGGGATTTAAGAGGAAATCATTCCCTTCTATTCCCCTCTTGCCAGAAATCTAGCCCACAGTTGCTAATGTCACACAAAACATTCCAAAAGGAAGCCCTTCTGCTAATGGGCTAAAGTTCTGAAGAAAAATCAGCTGAGGATGGAAGCCTTTATAATGGGCAATTTCTCCCTTTTTATAGTTACTAGCGGCTAATGTCAGAGATGCACAGGGTCCAACCTGAATCTTCAGGTGTTAGAGACACTCTGGCATGGTAGCTGAACCAAGTTCTTAGTGTTGACTGACAAACATTCCATTAATGGCTGAATCACTTTTTCCTCCTTCCTGCAGGGAAAAGTGACTAGACAGGGAGACTGCAACAGGAATCTCCATTGGTTGTTTCCCTGTAACCTGGGTATCTTTAGTTCAGTTATTCCTTCCACAGCAGAATGAGGAAATGCTGAAGTTAGAATGGAATTCATGTGTTTAGTGCTTCCTGGCTGTTTGTTCCCTCCCTTACATATCTGATGTCTTCTCTTTTATATGGTAATATCTGAAAAGTGATGGAGCTGAAGGATCCTGCTCCAGTGTGTGTGAAACTCTCATTACTGATCTTTGAGCTATTGAAAGGAGGGTGGTGGGCTTTAACTACTTTTTCTCAGTTATCTTGAAAGCTCAGCAAAGTGTGAACAGGTGTTTGAAGCTGAATGAGAGACCACCAAAATCAGACCCTAACAGAAAACAGGCCATGTGACAAAGGGACAGTGATGGTGTATGCTGACTTCTGGGCATCCTGCAAGCACCATTTTGCACTCTTTCGAGCACAACCTCCAGAAGACAAGGGCAAATGGCTCTTAGGTTTTTAAAACCTAACGTTTCTATAAAAAGTCCTATTTCTTAACACATTCCAATGACCAATACCAGCTGGCAAAATTTTTAAACACTCTACAAGCAGAATGCAAAGTCTGTAGGCATTCTGCTCATGACTTGAAGCCATTTCTTCAAGAGGGGAAGGAGAAAAATGAATCTCAACAGCAACATTTTTCTATGTTGATTAAAAGCGCACTTTGGAGAAACCCTGTTTGCATGAAAACTGCAAGCCAATGGATCAGTGCACAATATGCAAATATGTTTTAAAATATTTTGGGGCTACTTTCCTCTCCTTGTATGTCAGCACCTTTCCTGCAGGGAGAAAATAACTGTGATCCAGCTGCTCAGGTAAAGGGAAACTGTATGATCACATCCTGCTGGGAAGCAAGGCTGCAGTGACAGAGGGGGTGGGCAAAACAGTCCAGTCCCACTGCTTGGGAGTGGGGAAGCCCATGTTTGTTTTCTTGCTTGTTTGGTTTTGTTAGAGCCTTGTCTGGGTTTGTTTACAGAGATGTATTTTGTTTAACCAAATATTAAAAATGGAAAAAAGTTTCCATATAAATGTCCTATCACTTCTGTATGTTCAACTGAATTGTCCTGTAACAAAGTATGTAAAGGAAAAATAAATTTTTTTCTTTGGTTATAAAACTGAAACCTTTCTGAACCCTGCAACTTGGTCACTGATAGTGAGGAAGAATCATTAAAGGGGTGCCAGAATTCTCTGTTGCTACCATAAACTCCCTTAAGTCATCCAGGGCTTTTCAGCCATCTGAAAGTCATAAAGTAGTATTAGGTCCTTCTACACCCACCCCCTAGCCCAGATACATGTAAGACTGAAGGGCATCTACTAGCAAAGCTTTAGCAGCTCTTTCACTTTCCAGGATTGCACTAACACACAAGGAAGGAGCTGAACCTCTCTAAAGGACATCTATTAAAACCACACTGTTTGGGTTGAATTTATTTAATATTCAATACAAAAAAAAAATAGGTAAAGGATCAGCATAGATGTGATCATCTTTAAGCCAGTCTGCTGCTCCCTTGGTACTCACACACACACACAAAAAAAATTGCAGTGAATGTATTTGCACACAAGTCTTCCCAGAGAACTCTCTCCACAGGCAGAGATACCTGCAACCTTTCTTCCTCCTTTGCTTCCTCTGCTGAGAAACCTCACTCCTTGTTCTATCACTGATGTCCGTAAGTTTTGTGTTAGCCAGAAAGGATTTTCTTTTGATTGATGACTTCTGAAGCCTGACTTGCGCCCCAGGATAGGTTTTTTTTGGGTAGATAGGAGTCCAGAAAAGGAACTCTGTGATTTCAAGTCTTTGTAACAGCTTATGGCATACTGATCAAATAAAAGAAAAGACTCATGACTTATACAGGGGAAGAATGCAAACAGGAGCCATCATCAGGTCCAGAGAGGGGACTTCCCTCTACATTATGAATAGGTCAATGTCCCAAAGTACAGCCAAAAATAAAAACAAATAAAAATGCCCTGGCCCAACAAATCAACAGTTCAATATATCATAATCTCAAGGTCTTCCCACATGATACAAATCCAGTGCAGCTTCTGAAATTAGATTTTTCCAGGAAATGGAGGCAGGGCCCCTGGCATTCCCCCAGACAGCCCTGTGTTGGGCCCTAATAGAATCTGTAAGAAAAAAAGTCAAGTCAGTCAAGGAGCTACAAAGATAAACAACGACTGCGCTTGCTGCCCTCCCACTCCCAAAGTTAGTCAGAGAGCTGCAAATACAAAGTACGCCGCTACAGGGATTAAATAAATGACAAATATAACAAAGTTATGAATAGCATTTAGCAATATCACTTCCTTCTCTGCAATGAGAGCTAACAGCTCAATGCTTGAACACACCAAATGCAAAACAGGTGTATTTGGACATTGCCTACAGGCTGTACCAGGCCAGTACGTGGTCTCCACCATCTACTTAGACTAAGTAAAAGCAATTTGTGTTCGATGGAGTTTGCAGATAGTCTATCGCAGTGAATCAGCAAGATGGTCTCTCCCACTCCAGCCCCTTTTGCCTCTACCTCATTTTTTTTTTAGTTTATTTTTCAGGTAGCTCCAGCACAAGTGTGAACTGGTCATCCAAGCAAATGGTAGAATAGACAAATACGCCCCTTGCGTGGAGCTGCAGCAGAGGAGACACAGGAAAGGAAAAAGAAAAAAAAAGGCATAGGAAGCACACAAGGGCTCTATTTCCATTTGTTCTGGATGAACCTCCTCCTGGCAACAGCAGGAACTCTCCTTCCTTTGGCCATCTGAATTTATGCTTTCCTCTGTGGACTGTTATTAGCTATAAAACAGACTTTCGTTTTCTCCAGTATAGTGAAGGAACCAATCAGAACATCTAGTGGGATGAATGGGATTGCAACACAAAACAAGTCACACTCTTTTTGGTTTTCTGTTCCCAAAGCTTCATCAACACTGGATAACTACAAGGACATACAGGTAACCAGAATATTGACTTGAACTGCAATTAAAGAGTGCTCTGGTGTTTTAGCCTCACCTGTCGTTGCTGCAGCTGCTGCTGTTGCTCCATCTGCAGCTTTTCAGTTTCAAATACGACAGGAAGAACCAGAATCATGAAGGAGGTGGTCCCAATCCACAGAGCTGCCCTAGAGAACCTAAGGAGGAAAAAGCACACTAGAAAGAAGTTTCAGTTTCTCTGCTGGCCCTTTTGCGGGCCAGACTCCCTCCTTTTCCCCTTTCCGCACTTTAGACAGGAGCCTTCTCCTAACCGCATTCCCAAATCTCGGGCTGGGCCGCCCACAACTCCACCCTCGACGCCCCATCTGGCTTCACAGCAGCACGAGCACGGCGGCCGCTGCCCTTCCCGCTCACCCCGCGCCGCGCTAACAGGAACAGAGCGGCAGGAGGCGGCGACCGAGCCGCCCCGCTCCCCTGGCCGCGCCGGGACCCTCCGCCGGGGCAGCCCCGCCCGCAGCCGCCCCCGCCCCCCTCACCTGTACATCTTCTGCGCTACCGACACCGAGAGGTCGAAGGTGGCTCCGGCCGCCGAGCGGACGCTCTCCGGGAACATCTCCGTGAGCCCCCACAGCCGCTCCGCCAGCGTCTCGTCCAGCTGCGGGGCAACGCGGCACCGCGTCAGGCCAGGCCAGGCCAGGCCAGGCCAGGCCCGGCCCGGCCCGGCCCGGCCCGCCGGGGTCACCCCGCCCGCCCTCCCTCCCCTCCGGCCCGGCCTCGCTACCTCCTCGTCGTCCTCCTCCTCCTCCAGCTCGTCCTCCAGCTCCTCGGCCTTGCCCGAGCCGCCCTTGGGCAGCAGCTCCTCGGGGGACAGGGACGCAGCAGCAGCCATGACCACCAGCACGGGGCGGGGAAGGGGAAAAGAGGGGTGCAGGCGGCCGCACCGGAAGTGCGGTCCGAGTGGCACCGGAAGGGGCGGTGCTCCCGCGCCCGGTGGGGGGGGAGGGCAGCGGCTCCTGCCGGCCGGGAGGGCGCTGCGCGGCCCGGGGCTACCCGGCCCCGGCGACACCCGGCGTCTAGGCGCCGCCCCGGCAGGGGAACCCGGCGCCCGGCGCGGCCCTTCGCTTCACAGAAAACGTGACAAACGCCCCTGGCAGCGTAGTAAAACACCCGTATTTTTTAACGTAACTTTTTTACATAAAGTATCAAATACCCTCGAGAACAGGCAATTTCAGAATCCCGCTTGCCAAAGGCAAGAAGCAAAACCAACAGTTTGTACCAAAACACACAAAAATATCAAGAAAGAAAGATTGTCCTTTGGGGTAGGGGGGAGAGTTTACTGTATTTTAAAACGCAGAAGCCAGGAAGCAATCAATCCAGACCTTCTGGGACTGAGGGTGATAGCATGGGTCTTTCACACAGGAGTTGCAACTCCAAGTCACTAACTGCAATCACTTAAGTGTGAATCTGCTCTGTCATCTGTTCACGTATATCCCACTGTTCACAGGGAAGGGAGTGTTTTGTCAGGTTCTTCTTAGAAAATACAGTACCTACAATTAGACTGCTGAAAAAATGTAGTAAGGTACACAGTAAACTGCTCTGAGAAAAATATGAGTGCTCATTAATAGTGTCGTGGCATAATTTACTGCGTTGTTGAAACATCGGTCCTGTAGTAGGTGCAATACCACACGATACTGTAGGTATCTATGTTATTCATTTTCCTGTGGAACAAAGTAACTATATATTTATAGTACCAACTCTTTCTATATACACATATATAGTACCAACACAACTACATATAGTACAACTATATATTATATATAGTACCAACACAACTGAGTTGTCCAAGGAATCCTGCATACAGGGGCAACAAAGATGCAAAGTCAGCTTCCTTGTTCTCTCATCCTCTAGCCATATGTTCTTCTCCCAGCAACTCACTTCCTCCTCCGGCTGTGATTCTTCAGTTCCTCCAGCTCTTTCTCCATCAGGTGGGACTCAGCTGTGGTCTCAGAGAGCTGCAATGCACAGGAACAATGACAAGAACAAGCTACTCCCTCAACCTTATTATATAAGGTTGAGGAATATATATACATCCCTCTCTATATATATATAACAACATATAATAACCTTATATTGTATTTGTGGGGTTAATATCAGATCAGCAAGGCTGTAATCTGTCCCATGCCTTTCCTGCGGCAGGATATGAAAGCATGTTAGTGGTATCACAGAGACTGCTTTCTCTCTGCAGAAGCACCTCATCTCATTGTAGTAGAACATAACAAGCAATCTGCATCTCAGAAGCTTTTTCAATGACACCTTGGATTTCACAGTACTATCTTTCCAGAGATGTCACTGAGATTTACAGCCACAAAACAGCGCCCTTGTGAGCATCTGGTCCCATTTTAGTGAGAGGGAAATGAATTTCACACTTAATTGCGATAGCCTAGAAAGCCAGATTTTCTTAGTGCAGAAAAGCACAAAAAGCACAAAAGCATCTTTCCAGTTTAAAAACACAGAATAAAGGAAGAAAAATGACGAAAGAATAAATATTTGTTCAGACTGACATAAAAGCTAACCCACTCAATACTTGAGCAATGATTCTATTTCACTGAAGAAGTCTCCAGATTTCAAGTGTGAAAGCTGTGATCTCTGTGTAGGGTTGAATTTCAGTTTATATAGGGTTTGGGAATTCTTTCACCCAAAGGTTTACATACAGATGAAAGGCCCTAGGTCATGCCAAAAGGAGGGTCCTGGGGCCTTAATCTTCTATGACCAGAAAAGGTGACTGTAACTTGGTTTCAAAAGGCAGAAGCCACAGTGGCAGGAAGGTGGCTATACTCAATGCAGAAAGGGAAAGAGGAAACATGCCACTTGTTGGGGCTTCCATCTAATCCCACTCCAGTCTCCACTGAAGTCAAGCTCTTCTGCTAGAGAAACCTTCCTCTCTTCTTGCAGAGGAAGCAGATGAGATCAGACTTGACTCTCACAGTCACTTTACCATTAAAGTTCTCTTGCATAATAGGATAAAGCAGAAAGAGTGGAGTGCACACCCTGCAATGAGAACCGCTGCCTTTGGTGGTCCCAGAACTCTTCACTCAGGCATTTCCATTGCCATGGGCAGGCAAAAGTTCAACAGAGACTCACCATGTCCAGCAGAATTTCCACTTTCAGTCGAAGGAGGTTGTTTTCTTCTTCTAACTGCTGGTTTCGTTTGCACAAGCGCTGCATTTCCCTGCGATCCCCAGTGAAGCTTCCTGACTCTAGAGGAAAGAAAAGAGATCAAAATTAGGGTTATCAACCAACCGTAACTATTTCAGATCAAACCAAGCAGAGCTTCATTCTACCTGCTACCCACTGGCCATTTTCAAACTTCAGGCTCTGGCCAGCAAGGTTCATGCTGGGGATGCCATACTCCAGGCCCAGCTCAATCTCACGGGTTGATCTATCCAGCTGCAGGGAGAAGATCCAACTTAGATTTTCACAGGAATGCAAAACCACTACCATACTCTCTTATCTCTTACAGTGACTGGCATTCCAATGGAAGTTGCTAGTGTAACTGTCCCAGAAGTTTGAAATCATATTTATAGTCATATACTACTGCAGTAGAAGAGCCTCTCCTCTCACTACCATGCCTGTATTTCCTCTCACCCAAGATACCACCTAAGGATTGAAAGCAGAATGTGTTCACTCTTTATGGTCCACTCTGTACTCCTATTAGTAGCAAAAGCTAGAAAAGACATCACAGAATAGGTGAGGTTGGAAGGGACCTCTGGAGAACATATAGTCCAACCCCCCTGTTCAAGCAGGGTCAGGCTGCCCAGGACTGCATCCTTTGGGTTTTGAATATCTCCAAGGATGGAGACTCCAAAATCTCTGTGGGCAATCTGTTCCAGTGTTCAACCACCATCACAGTAAAAAAGTGTTTTCTTATGTTCCAACAGAATTTCCTGTGCTTCAGTTTGTGTCCATCGCCTCTCATCCTGTCACTGGGCACCACTGAGAAGAGTCCGGCTCTGCCTTCCTTCCACACTCTGATCACATATTTATATACATATACATATATATATATATATCAATGACATCCCCAGAGATTTCTCTTCTCCAGGCTGAACAGCTCCAGCTCTCAGCTTCTTCTCATATGGCAGATGCTCCAGTCCCTTAATCATCTTTATGGCCCTTTGCTGCACTTGATCTTGCTAAGTCCATGTCTCTCTTGTACTGGGGAGCCCACAACTAGACACAGCACTCTAGATGCAGCCTCACCCATGCTGAGCAGAGAGGAAGAATCACCTCCCTTGACCTGCTGGAAACGCTCTCCCTGGATCTAGATTAGAACCATTAGTTACAAGCTTCAGGGAAAGTAATTCTGGACAGTGGTGGGGGTGATGCATACTACTCCGAGCCATTCCATTTTTATTTTGGTATCTGGTCACCAGTGATCAGAAATGGATCCTGTACCACAGGAGGAAAGAGCTAGAGGCAGGAGCATCCAAGAGGAGGGTGTCTTACAGGGATTATAATGCAACATTCTTAGCACAAGCCACCCATTCCTGGTCACTGACTACTTAATAGCCAAGCCATGGGCCCCAGAACTTACCAAGTGCAAGTTGGAGAGAGAAGCTGATTTTCTGGGTGGTGTTTTCTTTGGACTAAAAGTGTTACCAAAGAGAGGCATTCTGTTCTACTTTTTGAGTTTAAGTGGTACTTCTGACTGCTTTATTCTGCTTTCCAAACACAAAGAAAATGCAAGGATTAGACGTGTTAGGTCTTAAACAGAAATATAACCCAGTAATTACCTTTAGAATTACCAGGATTTTAAGATTCTGATATTTATAGTTTTTAATCACTACTTCTTCTTAAAAACATCGTACCTTTGAAAATAATTAGGTGACACCAATTCTTTAAGTCACTACTTTAAAAGAAATTAATGGGCTCTTTCAAGAGACGGGATGTACTCTTTTAATACCTCACACCTCCTTTAATACCTCTGGTCCTCTCTAGCAGTTTCCTCTAATGAAAAAAATAGCCATGAATTTTCAGTGACCACTTTATAAAATGCCATGCATTCCCACAAGCGTTCAATTCGCCGACAATTCTGTTCTTTTACCCGCTTTACACCTAAAAGCGGGCACCGGGCGGAAACGCAGCGCCCCGCCCCCGCCCGCTCGGGGCCCCGCCCGGCCCGGCCATGACAGGCCCGCGCCTCTCCCGCCACCAGCACGCGACGCCCCTCGCACCTACCGCGCCACGTGACCGCGCGCCGCGCGAACGCTTCGGGAAGGGGGGAAACGGCGCAAAGCCCTAACACCAACCCCGCTCTCTCTCCCCGCCTCCGCTTTAAATCTGAAGCGAGGCCGACGCACCCCGCATCTCTCCCTTCCTCCTCCCCGCCCCGTTGGCGCGCGCGCGCCCCTCACCTGCACCCAACTGCTCGGCGCCCCCTTCTCTCGCGCCTCCCCCGCCCCGCCTCGCCTCTGCGCAGGCGCATCCCTCCTCTATCCCCCCGCCCGCCGAACGGCACGGTCCGCCAGCGGGGCGGGGGCGGGAGGGGCACGGGCCGTACCACCTGGCGGGGGGCGCGCTGGCGGTCTCGCATTGGGAAAAGGGGATGAGGACGACGAGCAGGGTCAGAGTTACTCTACCTAGCGGCAGCCATAGGAATAGTCTCTCAAGTTCTTTTCCCCCTCGGCATCTTACTCGTGAAATAAACGGGATCAGCAAGAGAATAGCAGATGAGGACATCCCTCCCTTCCCAGCGTGGTAGCGCCAGCCCTCAGCGCGGGGGCGGATAAACTAGACTGTTCCATTGAAATTCGCCTTAACTAAAGAGGAGGAAGGGAACGGCTTGCTCCCTGGCGAACCCGAGTCCCGCTCCTAGGCAGCCCCTGCCATTACCGCCCGTGTGGCCTCGGCCGCCGCGTGTCCCGGGAGCCGTTTGCGGCCGTTGCGTTGCTATGACGACGCCCCCCCTCCCGCCCGCTCCTCCCCGCCGCGGCGGCGCGTGGCGACGGCGGCCCTCGGGCGGGCCTACGTGGTGCGGGGCTCGCCCTAGTGCCGCGACTGGCGGCTCCCGTGAGGAGGATGGCCGCGGCGGGCGGCGGCGTCTCCCCGGCGGCCTCGCGGGGCGACTTCTTGGGGCTGCCGCCGCGGGACCCCGTGGGGGTGGTGCGGGAGGTCCCGGAGGACGGACCGTCGGGTATCCTCTGCGGCGCGGGGAGATGCGGCTCCGTGTCGTCCCCGCTCGTAACCCCGCTGGGCCCTGGCCCCAGAGCCTCACCCCTGGCACCCGCTGGCTTTGGCGGAGATGGGAGGGCAAGGATTAGCTGGGTGTAGCGGAAACGGAGCTCTTATTTTCAGGCTACATCAGAGCTGTTATGTTCTGCCCACTGCTGCCTCACATATCCCCTAAAATGCTGGGACTCGTTGGAAGCGTTTTTTCTGCCGTTCTTTTTACGGATAAAGAAGGAAATTCCCCTCGGTAGAGCAGCTCTCACTTGGGAGCATGGGAGAGGAGGTGGAGAAGTTCAAAGTGTCTGGGGTGCTGGACTCCACAAGTTTAGCGAATAAGTTTAAAGTTGGGGATAGAAGAGCGGGCACTTGTTTTGTAAGCTCTCCTCTGAAACAGTCCCAATGTCCTGACTTTCTGAGCATGCTACAAAGTCTTCCCTTCTCAGCTGATGATGAGGCAAATTTTTATTGTTCTACTCTGTTTTGTTCCATGGGAGGTGACTTTGGTAGTTGGTTTGGATAATACTTCAAACAGATGGCAAGGTTATGTCATGTGTATCAGCAACTTTTTTTTTCTATTGCAAAAGCAAAATATTTCCTTTCTGAAGTTTTAAAATACTGTATTTCCCCAATCTCGAAGGAATTTGGTGATTTGAAATTACTTGCTTCATTGCTTAAAAAGTTTCTGTTGAGGACATTGTGAGGCTTTCCTGAAAAAATTTAGATTAATGGGATATCAGGGTAATGAGCTGTGTGAAAGGAGAATAAGAAGGAAAGCAAAAAGAGGGAGAGGGAATAAATAGAAATACCAGGAAAGAGAGGCAAAAACATGAGAGGAGGGTCACCAGCCTTTTCATTTGGTTTGTACGTTTATTAATATTCCACAACAATGTTCCTTAACAGTCTTTCATTCTCAGAGTGCTCAATGGGCACTCTGACTGAAGTGAACCAGAAAATTGTTTACCTGGAACAAGAATTTGAAAGATACCACAATATCAATATGGTGATTATAGATGAGGAAAATCTCCAGTGCTGGACTGTATGCTAGTAGTCCAATTAAACAATATGAATCTTCGCGGACAAGTGATGTAAAAATAGCGGCCCATGTACTACAACATATGTGCTTCTGACCCCTTGTATTAAAATCTGTGCACTGAAAATACATTATTTTTATAAGAGAGGGGGTTACAGTAAAAACCTTAGAGCAAAAACTTGCAGCTCTAAATAGAGGTTTTGGGCAGTAGTTGTGGCTCTTATCAGCATTTATATGAATATGTGTGTGTGCATATATTGGATAGGAAGATAAAAAGATCAATGGCCAGAAATAAAATGAGGGCAAGAACCTGGAAGAAAGATTGGGAGAATGTAGACTTACGGTTTGGAACTGAAAAAACTATAGCTAACCTAAGTGCTTTTGAGAGTCAAAGACTATACGTGACTGAGGAACTGAGCTCTTGATGCTCATTTCCATGTTTTTTCTTAATGTTGTTAAAGGCATTGAAATGTCTTGAGTTTTCAAAGAGATATTCAGAGCAGAAGAGCTCCATACAAAAGAAGTTGTTCCCTGAGACACCCAAAGACAAAAGCACGTATATTTCTTATATAAATACTTCAGGGGTTTGTTACTGAGAAAAAGAACAGGCATTAAGGAGCTCTGGTGAGGACATACCCTGCCAATTATACAGGTGTATTAATGTTCACCTTCCTAGAGGAATCCTGTATTATGTTTTCTGCTGCTTAGTTCTAAACTGGAATAAGCCAACATCATCTCTGTGTTCAGCACAGTTGTGCGCTTGAGTTCTCCTTGCAGAGAGCAGGATAAGTACTGTAGTAATACATCACAAACTGTCTCATTTATTCAGGATCTCACAGTGAATCTGTGACAAAGCCAGAGGCACAGCTTGGTCACTTTGCATGTTAACCATGAGATCATCTTTGTTCTGTTTGTTGCTGGAAACATAATTGTCCTGAGTAGTATAGGGTTAGTTATTATTTATCATATAATCTTGACACATTAATTTTGCTCTTTAATTCTGCCGGGAGAAGCTTTGAGGAAAAGACTGCTTACTGCATTGTGAGATATCAAAATCTAGTGGCTTATACAACATAAGTTGACACCTGTCATAAATAATCAAATACTGTGTACAAGTTGTGTGTTGAGGTACCAAGTTAGCTCACCGTAGCAAAGATCTTTCCTATTTGCTTGTTTGTTTTTTTTTCAATAGTAAGAAACTGGAGAGTTCAGCGTTCTGCCCACTTTTCCTTAAATGCTCCCTTTTATATTTCTAAAGAGGCACATGGCATAGCAGAATGGAGACTATGCCTTATTTTTGATTGATCTGAATTTGCTCTCTAATGTGTCTTCAGTATCCTCAGTCTTTTCTTTCTCTCTGCAGATAAAAGCAGAAAGGAGATGTGTGGCTTCATGCAAAAGTATGGCAACCCTCTGCACAAGTCAGATGTCAATGTGCTGCCTCAGGTCAGGTTCACTTCACAAGTGGTAAACCTGTCTTTAAGAGAAGACAGAATCCTTCCCCCTCCTTATGTACATGATGCGTCTCCTGGAAAAAAATCTGAGTCCAGTTTTCTGGGAGATGTTTTGGAGACAACTGAGGCCTAAACTTTGTTTTTGGAGATGGGTTTCTAAGGTGCAAGAACTACTAACCTGTATCAGCTCATTGACTGCCAAGTGATCTGCTTGTTAGCAATCTGATAAGATGGGATAGATCACTAATGCATGTTTCCTTCCATATGCATTCCAGAGATTAGTAGTACTTTATGCTCTTAAAAAAGGGCATTTTATGTTAATTTTACTGACACTTTTTTCACAAGTCTCATCAGAGTCTTGTTGCAGGACACAGAAGAAAGAACAATTATGTATTATTGGGACTTGTTAGAAATTTTCATGTTTTCCTTTTTGTGTCATTTCTTTCTTTCCCTTACCATCCCACTTCCAAAAATGCCAGAGTACTTCAGAACAGGGCACAGTGGAAATGTACCAATATCCAGGATACAATAAGCATAAACTGACACCACTGCCAAATGGGATAGAGCTTACAGATGTTTTGGAGAAAACACTGCATGCCCAGAGAAAGTCATCAAGTAGAAAGGTATATTTATGAATTGGAAAGGCCAGGCAGCCTGTCCCCACTGCCTTGGCATGTGACATGAATGCATACTTGTATATGCCTGATTGCTATGCACACAAATGCTAATATGTATGTGAATGCTTTTACAGTTGGTAGGGGTTGTGAATGAGAGTTTAGAAAGCTTCCCCAGAAGTTTGAGAGCAAGAGAAAGAGGCTCAGTGTCTGCTTTTCAGAGTGATTTGCTTCAGGAATCTTTCCTCCTTTGCACGGCGTTACTAAATTTCATTTCTTTCCAGACTCTATTTCCTAGAAAAATGCTGTGGAATTTCCTCATTGCGCCAGTCTTTCAGGCTATTCTGGTGGATAGCTTTTGGTGGCTCTTTCTCCACTTATATCAGGTAGATATCAAGACAGGCTGATCATTGCTATTTCTAGCATTGCTTCTCTGTATGTTGCATTGTTTTCCTGCCAGGGGATAGTATGACTTGTGATGTTAAGTGATGTTGAAAGCATTATGGTGTAACATTGTGCATCCTTCTGTGCCCATCACTTTGTGGGGAAGTGAATACCCAGTGCAGTCTCCCCCACTATAATAACTAGCAATATCACTTAGGATCTGCAAAAGGTCCTTAAACAGACAATGAGGAATCAGTGTGTTGCAGTAACCACGCAAGGAAGCTGCATATCTTTTTATGAAGATGCCTTTGCAAACTCTGGTGGAAGGGTGAGAGTATGGCAGGACCAAAGATAGGGCTGTAGCACATGGCATTGTGGAAATTTTGGAATAGATTGAAGCTGCTCGTGGTGGCTTGCAGCTCCTTAGACTTTTTCAGTCCATAAGCAATCCAGAATCTATAGCTTAGATGGTCTCAGAGCTGCTTTTAAATCTACAGTGTATTTCAATTGGCTTTTTTTCATATACATTGCAAGATTATTTTGTTCTCAGTCATAACAATAATAACAGAGAAATCCCAGTGTCTAGCAAATTCAGTAGACTTTCTCTTTGGCATCAGAGTAAGCCTAGAGTATGTTTATTTTAATTACTGCTGCTTAAAATTTGCTACATTCACTGACGGGCTAAATTAAGCCAAGTTTAAAAACTAAAAAATTATTATTATTGTTATTATTATTATAGTGAAATTACTTCCACGCCCAATGAATTTCTTCAACATGAGACACTTTCTCCTCTGTGCTCTGGCGTCAGTTAAGCCCCTTCTGATAGTATCCTAGATACTTTCTCACTTATATTTTATTGAGAAAAGAAACACTTCTTTTTCTCCATTTGTTTCTCCTTTTCGTGACAGCCAAATCAAGAGATAGAAGAACAGCTGTTTGATCGTATTGCAAAGAATTATGCTTTCCTCCTGCTTGACTATCACACATTCCACCACCAGGAGGCCTTCATTAAAGTGTGTATAGCCAGAAAAAAACAAAAAGACTTGCATTTCAAACAGTGAAATGAGATGGAGAAATCCATCACCACAGGAGTAATCTGAAACTAATACTTATCCTATAAGTTGAGATGCTGTGCAGGCATCTATTAACTGACTTTTGCAGGAATCCTAATATCCAACTCTCAGTTGCACTGTAACTTTTGTGGATATTGGAGCACCATGGGTGGTACCCCTGCAGTTTGAATCACCCAGTGATAGCCAGGAAAGTTCATGCCTTTGTCTTTTGAATAATAAAGCTTTTAATAAAGTAATATGGTGGAAAAACACTATTTTCATTTCTAGTTTCTGGCTTCTGCTCTCTCTTTCATCCAAGGACTATGCCTTCAACTAATTCACCTCTGTCTTCACTCTTTTAGCTAGTTATTTATGTATTCCCTGGTTCTCTTTTCTTTTTTTTTTTCCTTCAACTTCTTTGCCTTGTAGCAAGCAGTTACTGTCTCCTAAAAGTTCCAAATATCTACACTAACAATCACATTCTTCTTTCTTTCTGCTAATGTGACCTTCTGTAAAGAAAGAGGGCATGGGATTTTTTTTTTCAAAATACTGCACTTTTTTTTTAATTATAGAACCTGCATCAGCTGAAACTTTGGGTATTCCTTAATCCAAAATAAAGAATATGTAAACTTTCAGATTACATAGGTAGTAAGATAGAAATTTTCTCTGAACTAGGGAACTGGGGTATCGATAACAGTGTATTGACACTCGAGCTAACTATTCAAAGCAGCAGTCATTCCTTTAGCTGAAATGTAGACTTTGTCGTTCAAAAGAACAGTGTGTCTGTTCTAAGAACGGATCTCTTCACTAAAAAGTATATGGAGTTGTGATTTTTCTTTCCTTAACCCCTAGGTTTTCCCTTCATTGCTGAGTCAAGCCTTGTACATCTGCTTCTGCTCTGGTTTCCCAAGATCATGTTTCAATACTGATGAGTTCAAGACACAGCTTTGCAATGTAATTGCAGAATGGATAACAGGTGAGGTTTTTGTTCCTGTTCAAAAATGCAGCTTGTGCAAGCTGTAGCCTCAAAAATGAGTTATACCTGTCTTTCAAATTCCCCTTCTGCCCTGAGTTCACACACATACTTTTCAGACATTTACATTTATTTACTTGGCTATTTCTTACATGTACTAATGTGTAAAACAATATATTGTAACCCCTAATGCAGCCTCTGCTCTGAGAAGCAGGAAGAGTGGATAAGATATGTTGTATAGACCATTTGCATGCCTCAGAAGAGGTTTCTGAATCATCCTGTCACTGTATCTTCCTGACAGTTTGCCATGAAGCCTTTCCTAATGATCGGGAGACTGAAGGTTCAGTCTGCACAGCAGGGACAGCTTCTGTCAAGATGTGTTACACTCTCTATTACCTGGCTTCTCTTGTTTGCTTCCACATCTTTGATTTCGTTCTTCTCATTGTCTCTCTCTTACCTTCACAGTCCTTCTCTGTTTCTGCTTTTGTGAATGACTTAAGATCTACTCTTCAGGAAATTATGAAATATTAAAACTTCTAGTCTATAGATTCCCAATTACTGGATTCAGGGAGGCTATACTAGGGGAGGGATCACTCTGTATAAGTCTGTTCCTTTTGCTCTGCTGTAACCCTCCACAGCTGGCAACCGTTGGAGGCAAGATGTCTCAGGCCTTTGGAGCAAACAAGGCCTGCCTTCTAAATCCCCTTCTAACCTTATTTTATCGGATGTCTTAGAGGAACATCAACTGTGTTTTGTCTGTACACACAAGCGATGCAGCATCACATGGGATAATGTGAAGCTTAATGTGTATAGCACACTCTGAAGGTGTAAGAAAAACACTAAGTATTTTTTCCTCTTTCTTGTTTGTTTGCTGTTTCTTCTTTCTCTCCACTCAGGCACGCTACCAGTCCCAAGAAGCTACACTAACTGGGACTATTCCCAGTTGGAACCAGAGAGATTAAAGATGAGCAATCTACAGTCACCAAAAGGGAAGCACAGGAGTAATAAGAACACTGATGAAACCTGTTCTCCCTAGTTCCCGCTGAGCTAAATAGGAGTTTAGTATCCAAACCAGGTGGCCATTTTTCTTCCCAGCATGCCTTGATCTGCAGGTCTTATTCCATGTTGATATTTTGTGTTAGGGAGGTGTCTGTGGACTGCCTTTTATGAAAGGCAAAATCAGAAATATGATGAGAGTTGCATGATGTGGTGTCTACAGTAATATGAAAATGGACTATGTTTGCAAAAGTCATTTCCAGTCCTGGGTGTCTGCTGTAAGCACGTATGCAAATGAGGTAGCTTTTCAGGAATGCAGATGTGCTTACAGACAGCCAGAACTAAACTGGGGTAAAAGCTATTCAAGGATATACAGGAGATTTAGAATCCGTTCCTATGAGACCTGCAAAGGCCAGGTGCTATAGCAGCAACTGCGCCGAATGTATGTTTTGTTTACTTTTTTTCCTGTTTTAATACTCCATTGTTCTCTGGGGTAGCAAGGGATGCAAATATAAGTAGCTCATTCTACTCATTGAGACCCACTAGGGCCAGATAGGAGTGGTCTTGGTAGTTCAGCTGTTATCACACAAATAGCTGGATGGTGGCGTTGCATTTAAAAGGGATAAGGCAGGATCTTCACTGATTCACAAGGAAAAGAGACAACCTTGAAAATACAGATTATGAAATAAAACATCCAAAATCAAGATGCCCAAGTAAAATGAGCCTTGTGAAGGGTGCTGTCTCTGCAAAAAAAGGGGTTCCAAGTCCTGGATTCAAAACTGATGAACTATGTTTCTCATTCTCTCTCCTTTCTCCAGGTTTCCTCAAGGCCAACAGCAGTCCGGAGAAGACTAGTAGGCACTGCCTGCCTCAACGTAAGGTAAAAAATATGTTCACAAAGATGAACAACCAGCAAGCAGACATGTCCCAGAAGCCAAGGCTTTAATTGAAAGTATCCATTGCTGATCTCTTCATCTTTCCTCTTGTTCCTGTTACTGGCCAGATTTTTTTTTGATCAATTTGTCTGTCAAATTAAATGAAAAAGAGGCTTTTCCTTCCCCATTAGGAAGATATTCCTTAAAATCCACTAACAGTTTTCTCATTTTCTAAGTTTGATCTTGCTAATTTCAGTCATGTGCCCCACAAACATCTTTTATGCTTCCCTTGTTGTCCAGGGACTCCCACTTATCATAGGTCATCACTCCACAGGCAATGCTCGTTGTCTATAATATACTCTCCAAGCCAAGATACAGCAGATAGCTCCTTCAGAAAAGAAGAGAAAAAGGAGGTACAGGCAAAACCATATTCAACTTTGATATATGCATCAAGTGCTTGACTATTGTAAAGAATTTCATGTTTGTAACATTACTGGGAAGGGAAGGAGTGCCATAGTTAGAAATTGGTTCCCAGCTCACACTTCTATATGATTTGATTTATTTTGGAAATAAACGCAGATGAAAATCTGAGTTTCTGAAGGCTTAAGTTGTGTCAATTCAAAAGAAAGCTAAATTGCTTTCATGGATCAGCAGACAGGCTGTTTTTTCAAATCATTAATTTACTGCTGAAATAACATACTACTTCTGTTTCAAGTTTAAACAACTTGTAGTGATAACTTCTTATCAGGGATTGTACTGGTATGTCAAACCTGGTGCAGAACATGGGAAAACTTTCAATCTAAATTGAGCCAGGTGAGCCTGTGTTCCACAGGCTGCAAATAAGGATGATCTAGTCAGTAAACAATGGGGATTGCAGTCTGCAAAACAAGTCTCCTAATTTGATATTTAGTCACCTAAACAGGTAGTTATGCTTTCTGAAATACTCCATAGTAGGTACTCATTTTGCAGTCCATGGAAAACTGCACTGCAGCTGCTTTGGATTAGGCTTTAATTATGAGCCTTTGAGTGAACTGCTGTTTGGAATTCTTGGGGCCTGAATGACCTGGATGGTGGGCTAATGCAAGAGCATTACTGCTGCTTTGGATACAAAACAGCAAATGTCTTTAAAATGTCTAATAGAAGTTCGTTGTTCTTTATCAGGTAAATGTTTTGTTAGTGTTTTAGGAGGAAGGAAAAGATAGTTATTTCTCATGCAAAGAATGGAAAAGTTCTAAGCATAGAGAGCAGTTAAGGAAGAAGGAGAAGAGCAAGAAAAGTATATTTGGGCAAAGCAGCACGGAAAAAAGTAGGAACCGTGGAAGGAATAGTAGTGGTAAATGTAGACAGAGGCTAGATTTAATGGGAGGCTACAAACACTGAACCTGATACAGAAGCCAGTGAGAACATTAAAGGTTGTTACTGATACAGTCAACCATTTTGCATAGATACTTTGAGAATAAATTGGGTTATAGTGTTCTTAGACTGGATTTTGATTTTTCCTGTACTGTACATTGAAGTGGGAAAGGAATGGGTGACCAGTGCAAAGGTCTGCCCATTCTGTTAAAATCTAGAATCCTTGGAATACAAGCTGGCAAGAGCAGGTTTTTCTCTGTAAAATCTGAAATTAGGTATATCAAATATTTTCTTGTATATTTAGTCTAATTACAGATGACTCTTAGTTATCTCAACATAACACAGAATGTATTCAGCTTGAATCTTGATTTCTGCTTGTTTTCGTACTGAGAGTTTGTGTTGTCACGTCTGTCAACAAGTGCAAGCAACAACTTCTGTTTCTCTTGATCGGTAGTTGGCTATATTTTTTCTTTTAATGTCCCCACTTAGAGCCTCCAGATTACTTTTATTCTTTGGAGTACCTGTCTTTGTGTATATTTAAATATTATCAAAATGAATTGTATAGTCCCTGCAAATTCATTTGTTTCAACACATTTGCCATTACAAAACGTCAGAAAAAGGACCCCTCACCAATACTGCTTTGCCATTGTGGAATGGCAAGGAGGAAATATGTTTCACTCTAACTATTCAGGGACTAGATATTCAGGAGATATTGATTTGATTATGAACTGGTTCAGAGAAATCTAGCAACTATGTGATGTTAGAGATCCCCCCCCCCCCCCCCCCGAGATCTGCATATTGGAGGTGGGAAATGTGTGTGTGTTGTGCTTAAATAATTTCGTTGAAACAATTTATGGAGTTGATAAATCTTGAGAGAAGCAATCTCCAAACTTGCTTCAGTTAGAGACATCTGACTTCAGCAATGGCTGAGCATTTTATGGAACAGTTCAATCAGTTACTTTTTACTAGTTAAAGACGTTATCCTGGTATCATAGCTATTTTCCTAACCTATAATTACCTTCTACCACCCCAAAATTTCTTCTGCAATTGCAGCTGGAGAGTATGGTTTTATTACTTTTCCTGTGATTGCAATGTGGTTTTCCTAGCACTGGCGGATGCTATATTTTACCCTAGGAACCGTGATGTTTCACTTGTGGACAAACTAGATTTTTTTCAAGAGAATACGTGAAGATCAGAGTATTAATCCTACCAGCAAGGTAAATGACTCAAACTTTTTTTCTGTTTTTCTTTTTTGTTTGAAGGAACCAAGGCATGGACAGGCTTCCAGCAAGTACCAACCTCATCAAACAAGCAAAGTCATCAAATCCAAACAAGCAAAACTTAAAGCAGTGACTTTTCCAGGTATATGACTGGGAAGAAAGGTAAAATGTTATTTACTGAGACTTTGCAGGCTTTTTGTTCCAAAGCCCTTTTCTATGCAATAATATGTGCTCCCCATATGCAAAGCACGAGGGTGTGTGTGCATATATATGTGTATATGTTTGTTGATCCCAGATAGGTGGAATCCATCATAGCTGCTTGTATGTATATCATGTGTGTGTAATTAGTGCAAATACTTCCTTACGTGTTGGATTCACTGACGTGCTAGATCAGGGGCTACCAGATTGCTAATACTTGTTTATTATTTCAGACTTACAGACCCAGGATGCAAAGCTTGAAAAGGATAAGATGGAAAGTCCATGGAAGCACTCTCAACATATGCTGAAAACTAGGAGATTAAAAATAGCACCTCATCCTAGAGAGGTGATCCAGTGTTTGGAGAAAGATGGGAGATGTTGTCATAGGCTGAGTGACTTTTTCTCTCTTCTGTGGACATAGCTGGTCTTGCTGGCATCCACATATTTCCTGCAATACAGAAAAGAATCTTCAGGGCAGTTGCTGGTGTAAAGGGAGTATGGGAGCAGGCTTGCTTTGGGCTGCTTAGTATTGTTTTCTGTCCCTAAGCCAGTAAGGTCCTTCCTCTGTCCCCTGTTAAAACCTTCATCTTCCTTAGAAGAACAGGTGAGAGGACTTTGCTCTTTTCTCTGGAGCATGTCCTACAAGAAAGTTTAAACAACCTCCACTGTATTTGAATTATTTACAAATACAGCTTCCAAACTCTAGTGCTTTGGATATATTTCTAGTTTTATACTGATGACAGTTTTGAAGTCTGTAGCTCTGTATGCTTTCAACAGGCTTCCTTTAGCATTTGCTGTTTAGAGGCTTTAATATAGTGTTGGTGACAAACTATATACTGCATGCTTATTTATACTGTGTCTGGAATTTCCTGTCTTTTTCTTCTGTCAAATGTATGTAAATTCTTCCTGAAACAACACCCAGAAAAATCCTCCACCCAGATAGTTCAACCCCCTGAGATGATTTGAAGTTGCTTTTACTGTAGATAGAGTGAGTGCCTTCAAGGCTACTCGGTCATTCCTTACAAATGCTTGGTCTGAAAGGTGGCTGTTGTACTCATCAGCTTCATATCTCTATTTGCTTTTGCTGCATTAGCACTGTGATAGCTGGAGTGGGGAACAGTGGCTTTTCAGCTAGAAACTTCTCATGGCTGCAACTACAACACCAAATACTATTTTGAAATCTGAGATTTAAGAATGTGTGTCATGTGGTTTCCTACCTGTCGCATATTTATTTCCCTAAGAAAGAGGTCATATGTGAAATTTGGTCTCAGAAATGCTGAGTAATGCCTGTCTTGTATTGCCTGGCCATTAAAGCAGCAAATGCTGCCTTAATGACCCAGTGGGAAAAGAACAACAGGCAGCACAGGAAGAAAGTCATAGGAAGTATGGAGTTATATAGAACTCAGTGGGAGTTGTGTATCTGCACTGAGTTTCAGAGACAGTTAGATATCATTTATAATCACCAATTCAGCAAAGGCACTGGGAGGAGAGCCTAAAAACTTTCTTCAGATACAGATAGAGGAAATTTTAAAGAAAGAGATACAATTCCAGTAAGGCTGGTAAAGAAACCATGATACTCCAAGGAAAGGGAAACAAAGGCTAAAACGTAAGGATAATCAGGTTAATAAATCACTGAAGTTTAAAAGTGCAAGAATGAAGAAAGTTATTAGCTGGACCATTATTGCAAATTAAGGCTCTGTGGGTATCAAAACTGAGGAAATGCAGTATTTTAAAGCTGACAACTCTTTCAAGAGTGCAAAATAATTGTGTGATGAGGCTGTCGATGCCTATCTGAGTTTTCGGAATTGAAAAAGAAATCACTTGTGATCTCTTCTGGCCACTAGCCTAGCAAACATATGGAATACAAATGGAGCAAGGCTGGGTTTTTTTCTGTGGTTTGCATACAAACTCTCTTGCAGAAGCAGCAGGCAAAGCCAAGAGTAGAAAACTGGCGAAAAGATGAGGCATGGCTGGTTTAAAAGAAAAGCTGCTACCAACTGAGAGGCAGTGCTAGAAAACCTTGAATTTTTGCAAAGTCACAAGGTATGTGGAGACGCTGTGAAAATAATTAATTTCGCAAGAAGAGGTTCCTCAAAGGTGGTTTTCTGATGAATACATGTCTATAATACCAGTGCTGAACCTCTTTCAAGTGTGAATTTAAAAATATTTTTCTTGTAAAATGCCATTCTTGGATGTGACCACTGAATTCTAGTATAACCAGGAAATTTAAAAATTTTCCACTTCCTGCACTTTAAGTACATTCTTGTTTCTGAAATGTTCCAATGAAAATGCTGCCCTAAGTACAAAACAGGTCAGTGTTCTTGATGTCATTATTCAACCTACTTGACAACAGAAGCACTCGGCTTCTGTGAGCTGGAATATATTAGAGAAAAACACATTCCATTAATTACACTTTTTTTAGTTGTAACACTGAAGACTCTGTTTTCTTATATTCTGGTGGTTAAGCTGCTTTGTTTTGTGTCTGTTTTAGATTATATTTCAACTCCGGTGTGTGCATAAGTTAGAGGAGCATTGCCTTTTTTGCCATAACAGTTAAGAAAATACTTGCAGTATTGCCAGCTTGTTTGTATTAGGAGTCAGAATTTCTTTGGTGTGAAGAATGCATACACAGTCCTGTGTTCTGCAGCATAGTAGATGCATCCATCAGGTAGCTTTCTTGTTTTAACTCTGTTTTGGTGAGTATTATGGTTAAATTAATTTTTCTGTTTCACCTTTCTCCTAAAGCAGTACTGTCCTTTGCTCCTCTCTCTTTTCTTTCCTTGTGCACCAATTTATGCAGCTGAAGGTAGACAAACTCTACTTACTGTATTCATGTTCAACCCCGGAGAAGTCCCTCTGTCTTCAGGAATGGTGAGAGTCCACCAAAACTAATCTAACACCTTGCTGAGGCAGCTTTCCCCCCATCCCTCTTCCCCGTCCGCCCAGCTGCATGATCCCATGCCTTCATTTTTGTTGCTCAGATGAGCAGCAGAGTGAATACAAGCAGTAGAAATACAAAGCCATTTAGATAAGGGAGAGCATAAGAAATGATGTGCTGGCTTAGCCCACAGGTCCAACTCTGAAAGTGGCAACAGGAGACGTTAGTCAGGAAGAGCACATTAGCCAGGCCATGTTCTGAAGTCCACTCAGACCTTGCCTTAGTGTCTTATTGGCCTTATGTGCCTCAGTCTTTTGGTGGCTTCCTGCCTCATATGTCTGTGAGCAGAGAAGTACTTGGTCAGTTCTTGTTTTGCTTGAGTGAAATTAAGATTATTCACTCATGGACTTTGACCAGGTCTGAGACTGAGCTTTAATTCAAATGCAGGCTTGTTCATTGCATTGTCACAGACTTTGAAGACCAATAACAATTTCAGAGGAAATAAAACAGGATGAAGAAAGCAATAGTTAAGTTTGTCTGACCTTACAGGTTAAAGCAAATGAGCAAAGATAAATTTAAGTGCAATTAATATTCCCATATAACTACATATGTCAGCAGTCTTATTCCATAATCAGACTGTTGTTCCTGCTTATTGTAAAGCTGATTAAGCTAAACTAGAACACAGTACACTTATTCCAGAACAAAAATGTCCTTATGTGGAGTTAGTCAAAAACAGTTATTCTGAAATACCTGTTTGCAAAAGCTATTTAGAAAGATCTCCCTGTGTAGAAAAGGCCTATATTATTCAGTGCATACATTTCATGATTCAGATTAATATATTTTTCCAGCTTCTTTTGGTTTCCTGTAATAGAGATTTTTGTGTGGAATTTCTTTGAGATCGATAAATTGTAGAATGTCACAGAACCAGACTCCTCACTAAAGAATTAAAGCAGGCTGCAAGTAACAAAGAATTATTATTTTAAAAATGAAAAAAGTTACTTTTTGAAATGCTACAGATAAAAAAAAAATTAAATGTATTAGTATACGTCAGAAATGTGCTGAGTGATAGATTGTAAAGGACTGAATTTTAGCTACAGCCAAGATATATGCTTAATCCATGTCTGTCTTTGGTACAGGTCTTCCTTTGAGCTGAGATGGTCCTTGTGCTTGTTCTAATTTGTCAGCTGGCAGTGAAATCAAGAAGTGGGTATGTCAGCCTCTAGTTAGTGAAACGTTGTTATGCTCAAAATTCTGTTTATGGGCAAAGAGGAAGCACACCTTATATGTAAGTAAAGCCAAGAACTTACTGTTAGTATAATTGAAATCTTAAGAGTCTCATCATTATTAATCCAGATCTAACTGTCACAGAAGTATAATAATGCAGTTAGAGTACTTCTATAAAATCGTAGCACACATTCTTCTTAGTTTCTACCCTTTTTGGAGGTGTTATGCTCCCTCTTTCACTGCTATTCTTGGTCCTGAGGTCAGTGGTTTCATTCTGGTGATGGTGCTGGGGGGATGTTGCGGAGGGCTGTCAAGCATCTGGAGTCCTTCGCTGTAAAGAATATGATGTTCATGTTTATGGTTTCATCTTCCTTACTCTAGGATCCGCTTGGGGTCATTTTCATATGTTTGCAAACACACATTTACAGCTTCTTTCATTGGTCTGCACCACATTACATCCAAATTGACTGTATATGATGCCTTTTATGCATGGTAGATACTATTTCTTTGTTCTCTTTGTTACCCCTAAAACAAGTTTGGCCAGCTTCAGCTCTGCATTTCTTTGACCATTAGTTAGTTGTTTATGGCTGTGGGGTCTCCAGTGCCAAGCCCATGCCCCATTTGTTGTTATCATGTACCTGTACTCCTGTACGCTGCATCCTGTGTCTTCACTTCTCAAGGTCTCTGCTATCATGCCAGGCCTGTAATGCTCTTGTATTGCATCATTGTGTTACTATGTTATTTGACCTTTTAAAACTAGAAGTTAGCTCAAAGTATATTGCATATTTTTATTAAAAAATGTATTATGTAGTGAATGATGGAAAACAAAGGTAATGACAAGGATAGTTAGGCGCTGAAATCGTCTGATTCTTTCTCAAACACCTCTGGTGAAAGAAAAAACAGTCTCCCCAGGCAAACAAACATCTGCCAGGTTTAGTTGATTCTGCTTTGAACTAAATAATCTCTTGATGTCTCTGACAGCCCTGTTTTTCTCTATTATTAGTTTGTTTTTCTTATCTTAAAAAAATGCATTATGCATTCTGAAAAGGGAAAGTCTTTCTTATCTCCTTTGTCTGTTTGATGGACTCTGCATATGATATATTGATGCATGTTTCCAGAAAGGCTGCAACAGGGTTTAGGTTTGCAAAGCTTAAAAACTGCCTTGTTTATTCCAGTCTGCATTGTTATATTTTTTTATCATGTCATCATTTATTATATACGAAGAATTACTTATTTCACAATAATCTATTAAAATGATCACAAAATGAAATTCATGATGAATGGATTGCTATTTCTTACTGAATTTGCATAGGTTACATACTTAGAGATTATTTCCTTTTTTGATTGAGAAAACCATGCCTGAATTCTCTAGCTTTGGGGGGGGGGGTGAGGGTGGGGGCAGGGAGAAGGCTGGTGGGAGGGAAGGATATAGTTAGTAAGTTCTCTTTTGCATCTTTTCTTCTCCAGTCACATCCTGCTTGTTGTGGTCCTGACTTCACCTGGCATTTCTTTAATATCAATGGACACAGCCCTCTAATTCATCATTTCCTCCAGAGCTGCAATGCTGAACCACAGTCTGGACAGGACATCTTGATACACAGAAGGGAGATCTCTAATCCTATACCATATCCTTAATGATTAAATCAAGATAAATTAGCGGTGGCAAAATCTTTTTCCAGTCAATTTTTATTTTTTTTATTTTTAATGCAGGATTACTTGCAACAGCATACTATTGAATATTTTGCCTGGGCCTTGCCTAAAGATCTGCTAACATGGGCAGGGACCTCACACAGTCCCACAGCGTGATCCCTTTTCCTTCCATGTAGCTCCATTTTAACAATGTAGCCCTCCTGTTACTCCAGTCTGGACTGTGAAGCTTGGCTGATTTTACTTTGTTGTTCCCATCCTGGGACCCATCATACATGTACAGCTTTTGCAGTTCATTCTAGTTCTGACCGAAGAGAAGGAAAACATGGGCAAGATCTTCCTTTATGTAGAACTTACAGCGTCTACTCCAACATATGCAGACCTGATCCGAGAGGGTTTCAGGCACATTCACACAATGGATGCTGCATTCAAAGAAGTATATCAGAGACACTGCAGAGAAATTAGGGATTTTGACCAGAGGCAGCAGAAAGAGAAGCAAGAATTCCTTAGGTAGAAAAAAGACTGTATGGTCTCATCCTAACTGTATTCTGATAATGTGAATTCAATTCTTCTATCCTATATCTTTTGCTAGAGCTATAACCTGTTGGCTAAAACCAGTATTTAGAAGAGCTTTCAGACATGGAGAAAAAGGAGATGTGATGTATGCAGTTAGACACAATATAAATTCCTTGGCCCTGAGACTGACTTAAATGGAATCTGCCTAGTACTCCCTCAAGGAAATGTTTTCAGCAGATTTTGTTTTGGAAGTGGTTAATTCTGATGAGGTAACTGGAGGAGTAGCTAAAGTGAGACATAAAATTCAAGGCTATGAAGATTTGAAGACCTGGGTAATTTGGGGAATACATTAGCTAACATAACTTCCAAAGCGGTGCAGGACTCTTACTCTATATTTAACTTTGATTGCTTTAGGAGATGTAAAAAAAAGTTTTGTCCTTGTTAATATTTGGATTGCCTTTGAACTATTTAATATTTCTTCTTTTTCTCTTCCCTTCTTTCTCTTCCCACCATGTGTTTTCAACTTTACAGGAAAAAAAAAAAAAAAAGCAATTACTGCAAGAGAACAGAGAGCTGAAGAATCTGAAACAATTCCTGCATCTTCACCCAAAAGTATTCTGCAATTCTGAGATTTCAGGTGTGTCAGAAAAATATTTTTGTCTGGAACCAACTTTAGGTGAAATGTTATCCTATGGAAACCAGAAGACAGTACCGCCAAAATAGTTCAGACATAAATGTCCACTCATATTCCAGGCTGAATCTTCATGGGATATACTCTGATGGCCAACCATCAGATTTTCCTGTCCTGATTAGGAATAGGCAAAGTGCCAATATGAAAGTTCAGAGAAGAAATCAGTTTATATATTTGATTCTAGTCCCTTTGATCCACATAAACCTGAATCCCCCCCATCATGATTTCCCTACTGTAAGAATGGATTAAAATGGTTTGTGAGGATGAAAATATCAGCTGGATACTTAAAATTTTTTATAGTAAGTGTTTGCATTAGGTCTTACCTGAATTGAGGTAGTCTCAAATGAAAGGAAATGCAGTTCACAGTGATGTATCTTATTGCCAACACCTCCACCAGGAGCTGGAAGTGCACTGATCAGCAGCAGAACCTTTGAGAGGGAAGGAGTAAATTAGGGGTGCCTTGCCACTTTTAGCTATTGTGTAATATGACGTAGTATATGGACTTACTACGTAATGTCTATTGGAAACTTAATGATTAGTTAATGATCACACAGCATTTTGAAGATGCAGAATGTAACTTACTGTCCAAAGTAGCACTCTGAGTTAGGATATTATCTTCAAATTCTATGCATTCATTGACTCTCTAAGAACTATTTTATGAACTAGAAGAATAATGGATGGAGGATTGTTTACATAGTTATTAGCTGTTGCAGAACAGTAAAGCTATACCAGAAAGCTTACTCTCTGCATATGCACTCTGTTCTGGAATAAAAGCATACTTTGTGAGGGAATTCATATTTAGTCTAAGATAGCATCTACTTAAGTGCTGTTCTGGAATAATGTAGTTTTCAAAAGGTCTCCCAGCCAGTTCCTCTATATAGACAAAGACACCCAGAAGTAGTATTTAGGTACTCACATACATAGCTTTATTGTGTGCTGATTATGCTTAGCGGTTGGTAGGGTTGTTTGTTTGTTTCCTGATTTGGACAGTACTAAAGATACCTACATACATTCTTAATTCCCAAGGGCAGAACAGGGGGGATTTCTCAAAAGTACCTTGAAACACACTGACATTTTGCCCCAATCGCTTCTGTCTTTTGAAAGTCCACCATAAACAAGGCCCATAATGCTGGCATACAGCCAGTTCCTGTGATCATAAGAATACATAATTGCACAGAAACTATGTTAATGTATCAGCTGTGTTACCAAAGGTGAACTAAAACAGATACATTTCTTGTCAAATATTACATCCAAGAGGATGAGACTACAGACCTGTAGAAGTTTTTATATTCTAAAATGCACCTTTTCCATCCTTTTGAACTGTCAGATTAAGTTATATGAATGACAGTCTGATTTTTTTTCTCCTGTGACTTCAGGCACATCACTTCTCTCCTAGCTTTCAGAAATGGATGTTATCTGGTAGTTTTTGGCTGTCCAATCTGAAAATACCTTGTTCCTTGTTTAGAAAAATGTGTATATATTACCCTAGAAAAAATAAGTGAACTGTGTTAAACTGAATGCCAGCAAACCAAAGCCACTCCAGATTTCTAATTCTTCACCAACTGTAAAATAAGAGTAATGCAACATACCTTACAGATGGTAAATAGAATAGCTGATAAATTTTAGACAATAAAATGATTAAGGACAAAAATCAACCATAGTTCAGCATTAGATATCAGGGAATATATGGATTTATGTCAGTCACTATAGATGCAGCCCTTGGGTTCCAGGGAAGCTGCCAGTGCAGACCTTTGCCATGACAAATCTTGCTGTGCCATCTGCTTGTGTCTTATGTCCACCAAAAGAAATGCCAGCTTTATTCCTGAGCAGCATTATCATATGCTCTCGGTGCAACCTTTGTTGAAAGTAATCCATGTTTTTTGTCACTCTTACCAGAGTGGGAGGAAGGAGAGATCACAAATAAGAGTGGATGTGGCTGGAAGGGAAGGAGAGCACAAGAGCCCTAATTCAGGATGGACAGCAGGGCCTGCCTTACCGCTGAAGTGGAAAGCACGCTGGCTTGGCTTGGCATCACCTAATCAGGGCGCTGCGCGGGGCGGAAGAGCCCTCAGGGCCCCGGGCCGTGTGTGCGAGACAATAAAGGGCCATAGCGCGAACCTGCACCGCCTCGGCACTGCCAGAGCCCTGCTTCCCCCCTCCCTGCGGCGGGCAGAGCCGCGGCGGCGAGTCCCGGCGCCCCGCCCCGCGGCGTAAGAAGGGAGCAGCCCGCCCCGCCCCGCCAGCAGGAGGCGTTGGGGGGGGGGCGGGGGAAGAGGGGTGCGCTCGCAGCCGCCGCGGCGCTGGCGGGACCGTTAAGCTGCTGCCCCGCGGCGGGCGTGGGCGTTCCAGCGCGCGGCGTCAGTTAACGGCCTGCTCGTTTTGGCGGGAGCGCCCCGCCCCTCGCTCCGGCGGGAAAAGCCTCTGGTTTGTTCCCGAAGGAGGAGGCGGAGAGGCTCTGGCAGCCTGAACTGGTTTAGGGAGTTCAGATCCCTACACGCCGGGGTACTGTAAGCACTCACTGCCTTGCTCTGTCAGAGGCACTCGTGGATGAGCAATGCATTAATTATTCATGTAATTTTGACGAGGAATTTTGGTGCTCCGCAGGGTAGTGAGATTCTGTGGTGTCTGACCCTTTTTGGAACATAAATTTACATCCCCTGAAAGGGCAGCTGGCAAGGAAAAGGCAAATAGTGTGTTGATAGACGATTAATCATTTATTTTCCTCTGAATCAGTAAATGTGAAATTCCAGCACAGCACGCCTCAGGGGAGGTCAAGAGGAGGAGGGAACAGATCACTAACTATGGTACAAGAGGCCCAAACTCACCTCCAGTGAAGTCGGCAGCAGAGTTTCTGTCAGTTCAAAAGCAGTTTATTAACTCCAAGATTGTGTTTGGGCCAAGTCCCTGTCACATCAACAGCATGTGTCTGTCCAAAGAAGCGCAGCAAGCAGGTCTTGCTCATACATCCTAATGAATAGCTCCTGGGGCAGTAACAGCAGGGTCAGGGCATCTGAGGTGATGGAGATGTATTTGTGTTTCTTCATAAAGATCCTCACTTCTTATGTACTTGCTCTGTTGTCTCAGACTTATATCTTCTTACCTGGCTCGTTGCAGTCAGTGATGCTTGGAGTCATCCAGGTCTTCAGTGTGTGGAGACATTGGTAACAGGAAGATTCTCCATAAAACTGAAGGATTTTGTTCATCCCTAAAGCTTTTAGCAGGGTGTGGTATAATTTCTCCTTTTTCCTTCCTAGCCAGCGGGAAGGCACAGGTCTGGGTCTGTCTAGTTTTTCTGCTCTGAGATGCCAATTGCCTAAGGATGAGGAGTGGGAGAGTAGTCCCGTGACCTGTTTAGCTGTGCTTGGTGTGCAGGATTATGTGCATTTCAGGAGGGTTTTTCAATGGAGAAGGGAGTTGTAATATAATTGTAATGCCTTTTGTATTACTTGTTTTTCTTCCTTGAGTATCTGAAGCTAAGGGATCATTAAAATCACATCAGCAAGTATTTTTTATGTTTGTTAATATTTTAAAACAATTATTTTTCCCACTGATACAAGGCATGGTTTGAAGGCGTGTTTTCTCATTTCCTAATTGTTGAGATTCTGAAAAAGAAAGAAATACCTCCTGATGCTATCAGAAACAAGTGATTTTATAGGAACATTTCCATGAAGTACTAAAAGGAGGGACCCCATTGTATTTTCACTGCAGAAACCACATAAGCTTATTTTAAAATTATAACATTCTTTCTGTTTTCCCGTCTTCTGTATACACAACATTCTTACAAGCAAGTTTTGCCAGCCTTAAGTATCCATTTGAAAGCCGAGAAAAGCTATTTGCACATATTTATTCTAAATTACCCATGTCCTCTGTTAGACGTAGCCCATCTTGTAGTTTCAAAATAAACCAGTTTTATATAGTTTTCATGGATTTTTACTAACAAGGATGAACAAGCAAGCGTATACATAAATCTAGATGAGCTAATTTACGAAACTTCTGGTAAGCCATAGCTGGAAGAGTGAAGGTAAGCTCACAATTAAGACTGAAGCAACCAGTCTACCAAATCATAAAACTGATATGGCGGGTAATAAAATCATATTTATAAGGAACTACTTAGTGTTCATTTTTCTTGCTTTTGTAAAATCTAAGGAGGTGATAATTAGCTTTTTATTTGGCCATGCCAGCAGCAAGTACCTATTCTGGTTCTAGGCCGTGCTTATAGACACAAAGAGGGCAGTGAAGCCGTATTGGTGTACTGACATGGCAAGTTAACCATGAAAAACCATGAAATAAGCTCTCTGTATGTGTATTTTTCCATAATAAAACCTCCAGATTTTTATTACCCTTCATTTATTCTTTTCATTATTACAGGCATTACTTGCATATCTTCAGCAGCTATTAAGTATTGTGAACTCCAGCAAAGAACCTGAAAACAAATACAGCTTTATAGTCTACTCTCAAGATACATGACTAAGGAGTTGTAGTCTTCTCAACAGCACTGTTTTCTGGGCTTTGTGTCACAGAAAGAGGAGGAAGCTGAGCTGTTGTATAGCCTTTCCATTTCCCTTTGTGTCTGCAACTCTACTTACTTTTGTTATAAAAACACAGTCTGCCTTTAACTTTCTCACCAGAATAAATTCTACTAATGAGAAATCGTTTAAAGTGTTCCTACCTCCAGACTCATACTTGGATGCAAGATTCTCACAATGGAACAAGATCTTTTTTCTTAATACCTGTTAAACTCTTTCTAGTCAAATTGGTTCACCTGAGAGTAACACAATGGATTTTCTCCTTTCATTCTGGTAGGTCAGATAATGAAGAGCTGGAAATAGAATCTGAGTTTAAATCCATATGTGATGGCATACAGAGAAGGTTGAAAGACTTTTCTAAAAGTACATTCATTTAGTCATGTATTGCCACCCCAACACTATCTTTGTTTGCATTTCTCAGTACTGATCAATACTTGATTGCCTGCCCTTTCATGATGAAGGCCTTGGAGGATCAAGTAGTCCAAGAAGAACCAGGATACCACGATGATGAGGTATATTTATGGTTCACTGAAAAATATGTGCAGCAAATGTCATCCAAAGATATTTTTATAGTATTATGAAATCACAGAGAAGCAGGAGGTCCCCAAAGACCATCAGGGAGTTCAATGCATTTAAAATTTTGTTATGGTCCAATACAAAGAAAATCTCACACTCCTACTCCCTATAGAGTCTTGCTCTTCAGATTTAAGTACTTTTCATTAACCTCTCAAAAACCATGCTCAGGTTTTCCTGGATTATTAGTACTGCTTAATACTTTACACCTTTATATTGAATGCAAGGAGACTGTCAGTTAATTTTATGCTTCCTGAAAAGGCTGAGAAACTGTGGAGGAAAGAATCAAGAAGATGCCCATAACGTAGATTTTATTAGCATCGTAGAAGATTGCTTGGTGGTGAAGGTATATTTTATGAAGAAGGTGATAGGAAACGTGTAGGCCTTCTTGGCTCACAGTGGCTTTGCTTATTTTAGCAGTTCAATAGACTATGTATTATTATGGAAAAATCATTTCAAGGTTTAAGAATTTAAAATAGACACATAGTGAAATACAGGAGGTTATAAGAAAAAGCAAAATGTTTTTCTTTTTTCTGTGGTTTTTTTTTTTTTTTTAGGAATCCTTTTTTCAGGATATTGATTTGCTACAAAAGCATGGAATTGTAAGTATAAGCAATGCCTTTACCACACAGAATTGTCCATGCAAGGCTATTTTAAGGTTATTTCTAAAAACATACATTGATACAAATAATTGAAATTCCTCATAATAAATTCTAAATAAGCATCATTTGAGGACAGACTTTGTCTTTGGTGAAAGGACAGGTTTCAGAAAATCTTATTCACATCAAATTACTAAATAAAATGGCAAAATATTCAAAGTATTTAGCACCCAACAATTCTTGAAAAACCAACCAGATGCCAATTTATTTGAAAATTGTATGATAGATTACTTCCTGCTTCTGCCAATCTCCTGCATTTTTGACGCCTGTGAAATTATACTGTGACAATTGCTGCTATACTATTTTCAGAATACTGGTGAAGAAGAGGGTAGAGTGGGAGTGAAGAAAGTATTAGTAGCTAGAGAAATAGGCAGTTAGTTTTCTTCTTCATCAGATACAGTTTCCTATAACCTTTATCATCATCATCATTATTATCATATAAACATCACCTATTTATTGGAATTACTATTGCTATATACTTATCTAGGAGACTGGCTCAACCCTGTTATGCTTAGTGTTCTATAAACACAGAATTAAAAAGTTGGCTTTGCCCCAAATAATTTAACATTTAACTCTTTGATAAATGACTACAGATGGATACACACAGGGAGGACACAGACACAATGAGACAGCATTAGTCAGCATGGTAGTTACTGGACTCAGCTTGTCAGCAGTCTAATTGTTGTCACCTTTTTATTGGCAATTCATTGATGGTGAGTTTTAAAGAAAGCTTTGAAGAAGAATAATGAGGTAGGGAGCTCCAACCATGGGACAACATAGTAAAACTACACAAATTCTTGTTTAAAAATTTAACAAGTAGACCAAAGAGGCTGGCCTCAGGAGCTGAAAGGTGGTAACCTGAGCCTGTCAGTATTGAGTAAGACATGGTACATACAGACTGTCACTAAGGCATGAAAGATCTTGAAAATAAAGGCAGACTTGGGCTGTTCTTCATATTGCAGTTTTTGGAGACAGATCTGGTTTAAGAGTTTCCTGTTCCTTTTCCTTTTTTTCTTCCTTTCAATTGGTCAGTCCCACACCCCTTTGGAAGTTGTTCTCAGCTGTGCTCATGAAACTGTGTGTGACTATATGATGATCCATAGCTATTAAATTATCTTGCTTAAAGAAATAGTTTTTGTGGTTTTAGATTTTTTTTTTCCTGGGAGTAGAGAGAGAACTATTTAATAGATCTGACACTGTGGCCACAAACAAAGCCAGACTGGCATAACCAAGGCTATGGTCTGATGTCCAGAAGTGTTTGGTAGGAATTAAGGTGCTATAATACCACAGCCTTTGCTGAGTATTCCCACCCCCACAGCATGCCTCTTCTGTGACATCTGCTTTTGTGGCCACCCTGCAAACTGGATTAGTGAATCAACGCATCCAAAATGTATCACAACAAAGAATGTTTTATAGTTTTTGGTTTTAAATTCTGGATCTTTTCCACTTCAGAAGCATATAACTGGGACAGAGTTGTGACATAATAAGGTACAGGATCAGGACAAGCAGCAGGTGTAAGAGGGGATGTATGTCAGTATTTTCAGCACTGCTGCTGAACACGTGATAGTATCAAACTACAGTCTAAGAAGTAGTAAATCCTAGCATCTTCGTAGGTAAATTAGCTGTTGGTGAAAGCTGTACGTGTGTGGGAGAGAGCAAGAACTTCTATAACCACATCTACCACTCTAGGAATTGTAACACGGAAAAGCCTTTAGTTTGGTGTGACCAGAAAGCAAGCCCATGAAGAAACACAAAAACTGGGTAATGCTTTTATAGTTGTGGTATAGAAACATGATCTTTGCCGCAGTAGTCTGTTATCTTAATTGAAAAACACATTATGAACAACAAGCTCAATGCTTTTTATATTACTGGTTATTATATCCTTTTGGGTAGAAGTTATTTTTATTCATGACTGATTTTGCCTCATCCATCCTTATTCATATAATAATCAAAAAATATATCACAAGATGAGAAGTAAGCTTCCCAGTGAACGTGATTAATTTATCCCATAGTCCCCCTCCACTCTTATGTCCTATGCACCCACACACTCTAGATAAATAGATGATACACCAAGTTCATATTTTTTTTTAAAGAAAGAACTTGCCTGGAGATGGTAAGTTGAAATATTATCCCAAAAGTTGTGCATGGTATGTTTTCTTGTGAGTAATCTATTATTTTGCCTTTAAGTTTCCAGTGATGTCAGAATCATAAAAAAGGAAAGTTCTCAGCAAAATCTGTCACTATGGCTCTGACTGAAGTCATGATGTACCCACTACATTAAAAATTCCAGTAAATTTGTTCTATCTCAAAGTGTACATTGGATCTGGCAGGTTATATGTATTTTAAATTGGACTTACTGTGAACATTCAGAAACAACACAGTGGTTAAAGTCAGCTTTGAATGAGTCAGCTGCCACCAATTTGTGAGAGTCAGCTTCCAGCTATCCCTGATCAGATTATCTGGTTTACAGATTATCTGTGCTATGGTACCAAGGACAGCTTGAGTTTGATAGGGTTTATTAGGTCGGGCTCCACACTCTGAAATAATCCATATTACTTCTTTACTATCAGCTTGGATCTAAAAAGATGCACAGAACAGAGACAGGTAAGCACAACTGGACTCGAGATGCCTTTCTCACAAAAGCATCAGGATGTCTCTGCACCATGATCCCACATACCAATGTTACTCAAATTTTTCTTTTATTTGGGAGTTACTGTCTCCTATTACACTACATCACAAAGAGTTTAATGTAAATCTGTTTCTTTCTTGGTGACAATACACATGCATATGAATGTATAATATAATGTGTTTCAAAAACTGACTTTGCTTTCTAGATGTTAACTTTCTTGAGTACTCACAGAAGGGGACTTTCTTCACAGAATGTAGCTGATATTAAAAAATTGAAGTCAGTAGGGATCTGCACTATCAAAGGAATCCAGATGACAACAAGACGGGCACTGTGCAATGTGAAAGGGCTTTCAGAAGCCAAAGTGGACAAGATTAAAGAAGCAGCAAACAAGCTTATTGTAAGCAAATCACTTTCCTGATGGTTTAAATGTTGGCTGTCCTCTCCAAAATGCTATTCAAAATTTTCTTAAAAGCATTTTTCTTCGCATCATCAAGATAATTCTGAAAATGATTCTGCTTGTTACTACTTTTTACTATATTTTATACTCTATAACAACTGGACAAGTATTGTGATGCTTTTCATATCCAACCTGTGTAAATGAGACTAGGGTGGAGAGAGGATACTTAGGTGGGATATCACACTACCTTCAGGTTAAAGCTAAACAAAATAAACCTCTCATGTTCTCTTTGGTTTTCTAGGAACCAGGCTTCCTGACTGCTTTTGAGTACAGTGAAAAACGGAAGATGGTATTTCATATTACTACTGGCAGCCAGGAATTTGAGTAAGTTTAGCTTTATTTAAATCATACCTTAATCCAAATTATTGTTGCTAATGAGACACGAAAGGGCAAATACTCAGCTAGGACATGTAGGTTATAAAACCTTGTATTTGGGGCTAGGGCTGGCTCAAAGTCACCTGTGTGAGTAAGCAACAAAACCAAGTTTCTGAGGACTTTATACAGTGATTGTAAATAAATAAAGTTTGCATCCAAATATCCTGATTGTATCATCATTTTTTCACCTAGTGGAAACAATCTCTAGGACTGAGGTCAAAATGGTAACTCAAAAGCTCTCCTGAGATAATTTTATGGAACATTATCTTTCCACAGATATTTTCTCTCTTCTTTCTTTCCAGTAATAATTTTTATAGCTTTTCTCTTTAACACAGACCCGAAAGGTGAGACAGAGTTAATTCTTTGTATATCAGTGATTATTTAGTGTACTGTACTTAATGCATCAAGTGAGGGTCTTTAGTACAGAAATAACTTCTCTTACAGTAGCAAAAATTCCTCTTTTTTACTTTCCTCTTGTGATTCTGTGGATTTAAGTATATCATAATTCTCTCCCCTTCTCCAGTAAACTGCTGGGTGGTGGGATTGAAAGCATGGCAATCACTGAGGCCTTTGGAGGTAAGAAGAAACTCATTTAATGAGTTTTATCGAGCAGATAAAGAACTGCAACATAGTTTAGATTTTAAATCAAGCTGGATTTCTACTATCAAACTTACCACACTGTAGTCATAACAAATAAGTACCTGCATGAGTGCAAGCAGAAAGAATCCACTTTTAGTGTTTTCTCTTTTTTTTTCTTGATTTGTTTGCAGATTAAGTTTGAGCTGAGCAATCATTAGACCTGGGACCATGCTGATTCAGTACATCATACCATTATTCATATTTTTATTAACATTATTGTATACAAAGGATTTCCCTGATACATTATCTGTTCCTTCCCAGTAGGGAAACTGACACAAAAGATATTCTGTTTATGCACACTTAGTATGCATTCAATTTCATATAAGATTAAGAAGTCACACCCAATTTATAATTGTAGTAACTCTGATCAGTTGGTGGTTGATATTGCAACAACAGTCATAATAGTTTGTGAAAAACAGTAATCCTTGCTTTTGAAAAGACGTACTAGAGACTCAAACGATTTGATAAAATGAGATTAATCACCATACATTTCTTGATCATTTTACTAAAAATGAAACTGAGTCTGGTCAGTGGAATAATTAACCATTCCCCTTTCCCCCTCCCCTATTAACAGCTTTATCACGGATGCCTTCTGGTATTTAACTTCCAGATAGAAAAGTAGAAATGAACTTAGCAATCAAGCATGATATATTTCAAATTAAAACATTTCACATTTTGCTTTTCATGGAAGACATTTCTACTGTGCATAACACAACCTATTAAGTGATGTTAAAGATACAAAAGACAGAGATGCAGATGAATTTTGTAACAAAGAATGTTTTCTTATTGCAATAATGCATGAATTTTGCAAACTCAGAAAAAATGACTTTTTTTCTTTATTTAATAGAGTTCAGGACAGGAAAAACTCAGCTATCTCACACCCTTTGTGGTAGGTGTACTATCTTAATACTGAGAATTTCTCTCTGAGCCCATCTATTGCAAAAATATCAGGATTTGACACAGATAGAGACAAGTCAGAATCCTTTATCTCTAGAAATACATTCAAAAAGATCTTGCTGACTCCTATCTCCATTAATTGTGTTTGAGTAGAGAACTCACATAAATGGTTTCCTTTGAGTACTGCCCATATCAATGCATGTTTTGCCGTAAGGAGAGAGAGAAGGCAACAGACTGCCTTACAGAAACCAGTGAAACACTGTCTAAAAAAACAGAGCAAAATATGTGTTCTGGGTAGACAGGGACATTGCTTAAAAAGGGCAAAAGCAAGGTTCTTTCTCAGCAACTGTTTTAATTTCCTGGTTTCAACAGGCTTTGCTGAATATGACATTCTGAAAGGGCATAGCATGCTACTAGCCAGCATTAACTGCATAAACAAAGACTTTGGCAGTTATCATGTTTGGGCAGTGCCAAGCAAAGCAGGACTCCAATGCCTCAGTGTTATCTCACTACATATAAACAATAGTAAATAATAACTAATGTAACTACTAATGCTGTTGAAATATAGTTAACTAGACACTGGATAGGCAAACATTCACTTAAATAAACCACATATTATAATGGGTATTATGGATCCTTCTGGAAAAATGGGGCTTCTTCCATTTAGTCCAATCTAATGGTGAAATTAGTCAGCAGAGTTGTATCCTTTTGCATGAATGATTACAAATAAATGAACTGAGTATTTTAATTTATTCACTACTAAGACTATAAAACCACAGTCACTAACTATTCATATACCAGCAAAGATTAATATCCAAATAATGATTTGATCATACAAATTAGAGCTGGAAAAAAACTATTAAATCAATACTATTAATTTTAGGCAGAAGATTAAGAGGATGTTTTGTGTATAAGTAATTCTTAATAATATCCTTAAGTATTTTCAATGCAAAATACACAGATTTCGTGATGGCACTGAGTAAAACACAATTTTAACACCATTGATTAAATCTCATCTGATCTCCAATAGAGAAAAAGCGGCTCAAATTTATCCTCAAGCTGGTGGTAAAACTTGACTTACTCTTGATTTCCATGTTGAGTACAAACTAGTGGTTCTTTGTACTCTTGTTATGGATAAGTGGTCACTGTGTTTTATTAAAAATAATAATAGAGCAAGAAAACATTTTTCCTACTTTTTCATTTTGATCTTCTATGATTTACTCTAGTGACAGCTCAGCTTCCAGGACCAGATGGCTACACAGGTGGGAAGATTATCTTCATTGATACTGAAAACACTTTGTATCTTTGAGACTGTTGAAAGCTATAGGTAGGACTGGAAAGATGGTTCATTTTGTTATAAGTATAACCAAATAGGAGGTTCTAGATAGCTCCATACATGTGAAATATTATGGAATAGTGTCTAATCTACTTTATCACAATGAGGGAAAGTCATTAAGTTTACTCTTATCATAAATGACCAACGTCGAAAGCCTGGACAGCACAGTGTGTAGTGGTCAGAAGGCAGTGTTTTTTCTCTCTGTCATTTCATGCAATCTAACCTGGATTAGTTTGGGTTAGGATACAGATTTTATTTTAACTGTTTTTCTGGAGATCTGATACACCTTCTTTGTGACAGAATGTGATAGAAGCTTTTCTATTTACTTCAAAAGCAATTCATCTAAGCACTAAACACTATTTTTACCTCTTCATGTCTGTGGTAGACTGTGTATAAATAGTTTTGGCTCACTGCTATGTTCCTAGAGCACAAAATCCATATGTCAAAAAAGCCCCCCAAACCCAAAATAATTATCATCATGAGCCCTAAACTATCTTTAGGATATGTGGGACAGTGTGAAGAGAAAAGTCAAAGTCTTCTCTAAGGTCAAAATATTCCTTTTTTTTTGTTCTATAGTTCTATTTTGGAATGGGGTTTTATTATTTTCAGAGCATGGTTTGTACAAAGAGAAATCCTTAACAATGACTAATGTCAGCCGACCGGACCGTCTTCGTGACATTGCTGATCGCTTCAGTGTTGACCATGATGCAGTACTTGACAACGTGCTGTATGCACGTGCATACACCAGTAAGACCATCATTGCAACTGGCAGAATATCCATATTTTTTTCTCTAAGACTCCTATTTTAATGGTTCTCTGTTTATTGACTGAAATTTCCCACTGAAAATCATAAAGAATGTTTTGTTGCTAACAAAAGGAGTTATAACCTTGCTTCCATTTTCTGTTTCTGGTGCTGTACTGTAGCACACTTGCTCAGTGTAAGTATTCCAGCTCAGCTGCACTGCGTAAACAATAAAGTTTTGCAGTTTGCAGCAACATTAAGTGAACCCTGCCAGGTATGTGATAGGTGTCAGAGTACTACCCTAGTATCTGTTGCTCCTTGGAAGTAACAGAACATCAAATATGTTATCATGAGTGCTTGAATATAAGCTAATTCTATAAATGCTGTTGAGAAATTCTCTATGATTTTCTGAACAAAACTTTATAGAGAAGGCTTCATGCACTTCATGACAAGACATTGCATTAAAACTTCAAGGAAACAATGGGGCTTTTGCTTTCTGAATACAACATGAACGTGAATACTGTGAGTAATACAGTGTTCTCTGTTATGTAATTTGATGTTGAATTCAAATGTTTGTATTGATTTTCATATTTCAACACACAACAAAAAGTTGTCTTGATGCATAGTTTCTGAGATTTTTCATGGAGAAGTTTTGCTAGTTGGGTAAAGGGTAACTGGTACCTGCAGAAGCACAGGCAGCATTGGGTATCGTAGAGGGCAGCTCATTAGTCGGAGATTGGTTTTAAAACTGCTAGCAGTGAAACAATAAACAGTGTAGACATTTCAAGTGGAATTTTAAAATACAGAGTGCAAATCTGGCTTTTGTTGCTTCACAGCTTTTCTTTCTGATTCTAATTTCATTTGACAACTGTACTTCCCACCAGGCGAACATCAGATGGAGTTGCTTGACTATGTAGCAGCCAAGTTCCATGAGGAAGCTGGTATCTTCAAGCTATTGGTACAAGACTTCAATATTTTTCTTTCATTTCTTACTGCTTTCAGAATAGGTTTTCCTATTTTCTTCCACTATAATTATCTAGCATAATTACAATGCAGATCATAGACTCCATTATGGCACTCTTCCGTGTGGATTTCAGTGGTCGTGGAGAGTTGGCTGAACGGCAACAGAAACTTGCTCAGATGCTGTCAAGGCTCCAGAAAATATCAGAAGGTAGGAGAAACATTGCAAAATATGGAAAACACGAGCAGGAATTACTGAAACAATAGTTATTGATAGCCCAGCATAACAACCTAGTAGCTGCAGTGTATTATCAACCAGGCATTGAACTAGGAATCCTTCCACACTTTACACTTCAAGTGGTTACCAAAAAGAAATAAAAAAGATCAAACTGATGAAAAAACATATTATTTCAAGGTGACAGGCTAAGGATTCTTGAAAATTATTCAGTACTTAGAATCTTCCTAGACATACTTTTAAAAGAATTCCCAAATGAGAGGACAGGTTGGCGAAGTCTCATAAGTACTACAGCTGAAGTCAAAGAGGAGCAAAGTTAGGCCCTCCCTTGATTAACTCCTGCCATCAGAGACAAAAAATATTTGCTTCTTTTTTAGTTGTGAAGTGCTTCAGCAGCAACCTTGCTTTTACCATGCATGTGAGAATATGTTTGAATTATAATTTGATATATTCTTCTTTCTTGACGTTGTTTTCTATTGCAGAATATAACGTGGCTGTGTTTGTGACCAATCAGATGACTGCTGATCCAGGAGCAACTATGACGTAAGATACTTTTCCCCTCACCTTCTTTTTAAATTTCTTCTGTTTTACATATTTAACAGAGATGAGAAATGAGATTGTATGGAGTGAGAGGCACAGATATAAAGGTACACTCCTCATTTTTAAAGTTTCAGACTAGAATGTCATTGGTCCTTCTGGTATGATGAATCATTCATAAATGACACTTGTGAGTTTCCCTCAGTTTTCTTACTGAGTTTTTTTAATGTTGATCAGCTGTTTGGCATGATGACCACTTTCACTGTGATTTGAAATAAGAAAGCAAACCATAACAATTTTTGGAAGAAAAACCACCAGATTTTCTTTTGGAGTAGCTTATAAACAAAGTTTAAGGATTCTATTTCTTATGCCTCTTGAACTTTATGAGAGCAAAATAATGCTAGCATTGAGCATTTGAACATCCTATCTTGAGACAGGTGTGTAAAAGTCCTCTTTTGATTCATTTACCTATTTATTATTCATTACTGAGTTCAATATGCCTTGTATGAGAGTTAATCAGAGTGCTAATGTATGGAATTTGCACAGTGAATATCAATATTTTCTTGCTAATTCAGCTTTCAGGCAGACCCAAAAAAGCCCATTGGGGGCCACATCCTTGCGCATGCTTCAACTACCAGGATTAGTTTGAGGAAAGGGAGAGGGGAGCTGCGTATTGCAAAGATATATGACAGGTAAATCACCTTTTCTTTACAGGAAGGAAGCTGTGTTATGAGTAAGGTTAAGGTGATGAAGTTCACTGAAGTACTGAAAGTACTGAAACTTCATAACTTGATAACTGATTCATGGTTTCAAATTAACTATGTTTCTATATGGTATGCTGAGAGAAAATGTGAAAAGACAAACCAATTAACAGACTTAAAGTTCTGTTTAACATATCAAGTATATTAAATTATATAATCTTTCATCATAAATCCTACTAGATGCTCATCTCCTGAAGAAGATTGTCAAATAGTTTGGTAAAATTGGTGGTCCCTTGGCAGGAAAGATCCTGCTGTTTAATTATGAAGCTGTTTAATTATGAAGTTTTGCTGACAAGATGAGTATCATTTTACCTAGTAGGCTGTGACAGACACAAGTCATTACAAATTGTATTAGTGGAATTAGTATATTTATAGAGAGACCCAGTGTTCCTGGTCAGGAACTAAGAAATGGAAGTGAAGGTTTACATAGACAGAATCTTTGCTTCTCCTGCACCTCCTCCTTTCCCCTCCCTGTAGTTCTCATCTTAAAAGAGGTATATTTCACATTTTCTGATCTTGATAATCTTCATCACTTTCTACAATTTGCACTCAACCATAAGGTGTCAAAATATTCCATGTTGCTTCTTATACTTAGATCATTTTGGGAACTATGCCACAAGTGCATTTAACATGGGAGAAAAACAATTTCATGTTTCTCTTCTCTCTGCAGCCCTGAGATGCCTGAAAATGAAGCTACATTTGCAATAACTGCTGGCGGGATTGGGGATGCCAAAGAATAGGCAGAAAACTGATGTAAATGTACAGCTGTAAACAAACTAGGCAGCTGGGATGGAGACGTGTGCAAGGTCATTGAATCCCTAGCTTCATTTTTATCTTTTGGGGATCATTTGAGATATTTTTGGAGGACACTGGAATGAGCTCTGTACAGTTCAGTTTTATTGATCTCGATATAATTTGTTTCATCTTAGGGTCTTTGTTTTTCAGTTGAACTTTCAGCAAAGATTTAAAAAATAAACTTGTGAATTGTTCAAAGAATCCTTTCCCTATATTTTGTGAAAATTAAAGCTGTCTTTTCACATCAGCTTAATGTACTCTTTTTCAGTTTCTTTAAAAGTGAATGTCTGTGAAGTAGAATTGAATAGTGTGAAATGGAACAGAATTGGAATAAACATAGTTTTAAGTGACCGATGGAAAAGAGTGGCAGGGCAAGAACCCAAGAACTTGATGGAATCTCATGAACAGTAGAGGAACAGTAGTTGCTTGAAAATATGTTTTTAGGCATTTTTATCTTGACTAGATTATTTTGGTCTTTTTATTTAGCACTTACACTTTTGGAGGGAATTTTTAAAATTGTTTTTATTTATTAAAGCTAAAAATAAAAATAATAAATTAGAATGGCACTCTGCTTATGTCTGGGTGCTTTGAATCAGACTCCATTCAATAATTTCTGTGAACATCCATGACAAAAATAAACAGGATGCAACCCAGTATTTTAAATCCTGTAGTCTAGTTCCCTAAGAAAACAAGCATGCATGATTGCCTTGCCGGTCTCCTCCTAATGTCAATGAGAATAGTAAAGATCAGATTTTGTTAATGAAAAAGCATAAGGAAACAGAAGCAGTGGCTGGATAGAGGAGAGAGACTGACACTAGTTCTTTCACTGAGGGAAAGACACTTTGCACTTAGCTTGCTGTCTGTTCTGGGAGACCGTGACCGACTGGCCCATCAGCACGTGTGTGCCAGCAGGCCAGTCAGCACAGCCATATCCACAGATGTACGTCACTGGGGACAAAGGAACAAGCTGTGAGTGAAGAGACAAATGGGAGAGTAGGGGAAAAAATAAAAAATCAGTTTCCCATACCTCCAGTGCTCATGACATTGCTGGTTTTAAAATAAACTGTTAAATGCTTTAAGGGAAGGTTTCACTTTTTGCTCTTACCTAAAAATGCTGAGGAGAATGAGTCTAACTTTGGTGTCTGGTCAGAGAACTTGTCTTTGCTCGTAAAAGTGCATTTTTAATTTAGATTATCTAATTCATTTAAGATAATTTCTGATCACCACTGTGTTTTTACTTCATATTCTTTAAGAAAAACCTGACACTGTAGCCAGGATTTAACTTCAGCAAGTTTACCTTGCGATAAAGAGTTTGCCTTCACTGAGTGTTTTTTTAGCATATCTTATATTCGATAATTTTTCTGAGGTAAAACACCATTTTTCACAGTGGAGAGAAGTGTAGAGAGACAAAGGCAGTAGTAGGGAGGTCAGTTGATGAGAGATAGCCAGTAATGGATCAGTGTAAGCATGAGCTCATAGTGTTGTTTGATTCACTCCCGCCCACTTACGAGGCAAAAGTTTCTTCAATGCATTAAGCACCAAGTTTGCTTTTTGCCTTCTTACATGTGCCATACCATAATGTAAGAAGAATAAATTAAAGTGATAAACAATTTGTATCTGGCTCCAGGAGAAGTTATTTGTTAACCTCAAGGATCGGAAAGTAGAGGGGACTCACTTGCTCTTCTGCCCCCGTAACTGATTTTTGATTATCTGATAACCTGGAAAGCACTGCTGACGTTGTGGCTTTGGCGTGGGGAGGCCTTTGTTTGGCCAGTACATGTGGGTCACCCAGCCGATAAACGTCACACACCAGGACAGGCGGGCTGGCTGCTTGCCCAGAGGCACTAGAAAGGTAAGCACAAGCCCCTTTCCTTTCAAAAGGTTATTTCACTGCTGCCACCATAAGCTCTCTCACCCAATGCAGTGAAAAATTGGCAGTTTTTTAATAGATAGTTTATGGCCCATGCCATGTAGTTTCCTCCGGGCTTATTTTATCGTTTAGTTGAGAGTCTCTGGTGTTTTTTTGGAGTCAAACGCTAACCGGCGCGTACACGCAGTGCCAGTGCCATGCCCTGGGTCCTCTCCTTGGTGTGCAGGACCGGCTTTGTGCGCGGCTCCCCTGGGAAGCTCATTCTGCAGTAAGGAACCGCTTTGCAGAAGATCATAGAGAATTTACAAACAGACACTAACGTAGTTTGTAAATATGACATGATAGGGATAGTAAAATCAGAATGCTACAGAGTAGACTTGTCACTAGAATTCGTATTTATACACATTCAAGCATTTATTAAATAACAGACATATGCCTTTATCATTCCTTCAGTTTGTCTGTTCAAAGACAGTCAACAAAGCCAAATTAGTTTCATCTACGTGCCTTTAAGAAATGATTTATCCCAACAAGATTACATGTATTGAGCCAATTAGCACAAAAAGGCAGCAGACCTTACAACGTCAACTTTATTAAGATTTACATTTTGTAAGTACAGTTGTAAGCTTTTTTTAAGTGTATCACCACATGGAATATCATTACAGTCAGCAGAAGTGTGACTTCTTTAGCAGTTTACTTTCTGGAGAGGTTGCTATGAGGCTCCTGCTGTTACAGAGCAGGGTTACCAGGGACAAGTATTAGCCATTTTTGGATGCATTACACCATTTTCTTCCAGCCTCCTGGAAATACAGAGAAAGCAAACATCATGGCTGCTGTCACTCCTGTTACGGGTTCAGTGCTGTGCACTGCGCCAAGATCCCCTTTAGTCATCCGTGATGAAAAAAAAGGCAAGAGAAAACCAAAAGTAACCGGTCCCGCGCACTCCTGGTGGAGCCGCCGCTGAGGCCGGGGGCGCCCGCGCTTCCGTTATTGTCTCCTCAGCCCCGATGCCACCTTCCACAGGGACAGCGGCCGCGTAGGCAAAAAGCCGTATTCTCCAAACCCGACTACGCTGCAAAGTTAACGTAATCCGCCAGCCCTTCCTGCAAAACCTACGGAAGAATTTTACGCAAAACGGGCGGGCTCTTCCTTCCCTACGCCAGCCCGAGTTACTCAACTTGCGTACGCGGTGCACTTACGTAACGTACGGCTTGGCCTAGCTTTCCCCTACCGTCCAGAAAGGGTTACGAGATCGACTCCTTGCGTAGCAGACTTTGAGGAATAGGAATAGCGTTACTCTCCTCCCTCCCCTCCTCACGCAGGGGCCTCGCTCAAGTATAGGACACTACGTAACTTTCGTAACCTGCCTGCTATGCGGAGCAGTGTTTGGCGAAGTGCGCTTAGGGCGTAGTTGGTTTCCGAGAATAGGCGCAGGTATTTTTTTCGAGGGCCGGAATTTGCGCAGCGTCGGGCCGCCCGTAACGTAAGTGAAGCGGGTTGGGGAGGCGGCAGCCATTTTGTGCCGGGAGCCCGGAGGAAGAAGACGCTGGTGTCTCCACACTTCACGGGCCCTGGAGCCTACCGAGAACCCCGCCGTTCCGTCCGCCGACGCTCAGCGGGTCTCTGACCCACTGACTGCTTCTTCTCCTTTTGTAGCCCTCCCAAGAAGCGAGGTGGCGCAAAGCGACTCCGCCGAGACACAGCCGCCCCTGGCTGGCCCCTCTCCCCGTACCCCTAGTCCCTCCCCATCCCCACGGCCAGCATTCCGCTGCCTTTCACCCACCCCCCCGGGTGCCATGAGAGGCTTCGGAGACCGGGGCCGCGACCGAGACCGCGGCGGGTAAGGGGGGGGGAGGGAGGGCAGGCTGGGACTGGGGGAGGGGGCGCGGCACGGTGGAGGGGGGGGGGTGGAAGGAGGCCCCCTCCGCTGGCTTTGGAGCCTGGCGAGGGGAGAGGCAGGGGGGGAGGAAGGGCGGGAGGGAGTCGTGGGGCAGTGAGAGGGGTGGTCGTGGCTGCGGTGTTGGGGAGAGGGGTTTTTTCCCCTAAATCTTTTGTGTTTCAGCGTGGGGTGGGCGCTGGAGACGTTATTCTTACCAGGGTTCCGGCAGCAAGGGGTGGTGGTTATTGTTTTAATTTTGGTTTTCCTTCCTTCGTGTGTAACCATGTGCCTCGCTTCCAATTTTAAGGCCCTCCTTTTTCTCCCCCCCATTTTTTTTTCTACCACCCGTGTTTTCCTTCGCTGTACTCCCCCCTGCAAACCATTAAGGTCTTGGTGGCCCTGGAAAGGGTGGTTGGATATTCTGCCCTTCTGGTTGTCATTGCTCCTTCTGGACTTTTCAGAAAGATGGCAGTTGGTGAAAGATCTTTCTCAGTAGCACTCCTAGGCTTATCATGAGAGGAAATGGAATTGAAAACTGCTACCATGCAGGGGAGTTTCGTTCTCAGGAGGCTGATCTCAGTAAACGTGGCCCTGGACCATGCTTGAAGAGCTTGACCAAGCTTACTTAGATAGCAGTCAAACAGGAGTTGTCTGTGTGGCACTGTGGAGGTCTGGTGTTTAATACTCTTGATACTATTATCTCGAGAAAGTTTGGTTTAGAAAAGGTTTATGCAGGTTTGATTTTTCTCTGAGGATGGTAGCAATAATGTGCTGTGGGCATGGTTTGGGGTAGGCATAACATACATAGGCTGGCATAATAGTATATAAATTGCTTGAGGCTTAGTTTTGTTTTGTTTTGTTTTGTTTTTTAAACGGTTAAAAAATAATAAGACTTCTATCCCAAGCCTTTTTAAAGAGAAAATTAAGAACTAAGTTTAGGAGAGATTGGCCCTTTCTGTCCTTTAATTCACAAATAGTTAGGCCTAAGTTCTCAAGGATAAGAGGGATTTGTTATTAATCAAGATCTAGTCTGACATATTAAGGATGAGTGTTTTTTTTTCTTCTTTTCCCTCCCAGTGGGAGATCAAGAATATTTTGTTTATATGTTGAATTGTAATTTAACATTTAGATTTGTCTGCGGAGAGAGATAGTTGTATTCTTGCTTTATCCTTACACCCACCATTTTATATTCTGAAATTAAAAGATTGTTTTAGTTTTTTTACAGAGAGCAGTTCTGGTGTTTTTCCACTACGGGCTTTTCAGCTTAGTTTAACACAAGGACATTGGAGTAAACACTTTCGCAAGTCTGAGATAGTTCAGACCCCAGCTGTTTTGGGAGTTTAGTGACTGAATTTGAGTATGCAGATTTATATACAGTTACTTAAAGGAACACTGTTGAAAACACTGTCACAATACTTAAATGTGCCTTAAAATCTGTGTAATCTGGTTTTGTGTAAAGAATTTGATTATAGACAGATATTTCTCTTTTAAAACAGAGGTATTGCATAAGTAAAAGAAGTGCTTACAGGCTTATTTGTAAAGATTTTGGACATTTTGCATGAAAAATCTTACTCTTGGGCTGTTATACTGGAATTTTTAATGTGTCAGCAGTCACTTTGTTATACCCATCTATTTAAGGTCTGGAAATATTTGTAATGACTAACAACCATCATATATCATAAACACCTCTCTCAACTTTTGGGTGACCCAGCCTGCTAGTCAAGCACCATTTGGAAGTTTACCTTCTTCTCAGTGCTGGTTCATGTGTAAGCCAGCCAGATACAGGCTTTCTGTTTTCTATCTGTTGTGAACAAGTTGTAGATGACTCTTGAGGAAAGTTATACTGTTGTGCTTTAGAATTGAATAAACTGATTTAGTTCTGTCCCAGAAACAATAGCACAATAGTTTCAGAGGAGATTGTTTTGGATCAGTCTAAATTTCCACTTAACTGAAATGCGAAATCTTGGTAAATCAATGAAATATCCTTAGTTTTAAATGAGTTTAACTAGAATTGGAATATGATTATTACTTATAATGAGAATGTAAAGTGTCACCTACTTTCAGGTTAGTAGGTAAATTTTATCAGAGGCTCTGTTTCGGGAATGCTGTAGGGTTCACTTCTTTCAGGTCAATCTACAGCCATACCGTGTAAAAGAAGGGAGAACTGAAACTATGAGACCTTTGTGCAAAATGCATTGTATTCTGCTGGATCGGCAAGGAAGGAATATTTGTAATACCCAGCCATTTTATTGTCCAGTCTTGCAATCAGTTCTGTGTGAACTTATTCACACTTATTCACACTCTCCAGTTGATTTCAGTGAGACTGTTCATTTTGTTAGTTACTTAGGTGCATAAATAGTTGGCATTTTTTGCCTCAGGTTAGCAGGAACAGCAGCAGATACATTTGGTAAAGAAGAATGTTTCTGTAATTGATAATCTGTTAATCTGACTCTTTTACTTTGTCCCAAAAGAATAATTAAACCTTAAATTAATTTTTGAAGTTGTGTTTTACAGTCTTGTTATATGACAAAAATTATTGATTATGCAGGCTGTTTTGGGGATCTGATAAATGTACTGGTGTGCAGATAAGCCATATTTATAAAAGAGGGAAGAGACTGCTGAAACAGTAGCAACAAAGCAAACAATTTGAAACTTACTTGGTAGGTTTTAAGGTGAATTATGTCTGGCATACTTAGCTTTTCCAACAATGTAATCCCTTCTTCCAGCTCATGTATTAGACTTGTGTTCTGCTTTTTTGGTGTCTTAGTCTCTATCATTTGTAGTTTCCGTATTAAAGGGCAAATGTAGTTAATGTCTGAGCAGATATTCTTGTGATAATTAACTTATTTACTGCGAATCTACTTTCCTTTTTACCAGCTCCCCTTCCCGCCACTTATCAGTGTAGGAAGATTGCTTTGTTTCGTTAACAGCTTTTATTTATGAGCAAATTGCCCAGTTTAGGTGCGGACGCTGTGGATTTGCTTTATAAATAAAATTATTGTTTTCAACAAAGCACCTTTCACAAATTCAGATTTTGGAGAGAGAGGAGGGAAAAAAAAAAGCTTTAGTAACCACACTTTGAATTAGGACAAAGTTTGACCTGACAGCATTTGGAAAAGTAGCTTCTACTGTGTTTATGTTGTGCTGATGAAAGAATTATAACTTTTTGTGGAATTTTAAAGATACATTATGTAAGCATATTATATTTACAATAATTAATCACTTTATGTTGCTCAGTTTTCAGTTACTCTTAAGTATTATTGTCAGAAGCTTGTGTTTTGTCTGGTGCATCAATGAGTCATTACAATTCTTACCTTAAGTGTATTAAAAAAATGCTTGGGTGAATAAAACCATGTGATAGAGAAAGAACAGTAACTTCTGAGTGGTACTATCAGCTATGAAATTTTTAGCAGAATAAACATTAGGTTCTTACTGTCTTGAATGTTCAACAAAAACATTTGAGAGAGGATATAATTTTTCCAAGGTACTTTTTTTTTTCTGGTAGACTCTAGTTTAAAAAGAAAAGCTTGGGTTTTTTGGTTATTTTTTGGTTTTTTTATTGCTTTGTTTCCAGAATTACACATCTTAGCTTGGCTTGTTTACTTTATACCCTGTTCTCTTCATATTTTCAGTTTTTCATTTGGGACGTACTGCTTGATAAGTAAGGGGGAAAGAAGTAGAGGAGAGAAAGTAAAAAAGTTAATTTTGTATAAAACTAACAATGAGAGATGGAGTCTTTACTAGAAGGCTCCATCCCTTTCTTCTGACAGTGTTTTAACTGCCCTGTCAGTTTCAAGAAAAGACAAGTACTGTAGCCCTTCAAGAGCTTTGTGCCCAGAGAGGGAACCTTGAGATGGAAACCGAGAGACAGGAGCTTTAAGGCAGTGACTTAAAAATGGCTGTACTGGAAGTAAATTTTAGGAAGATGGTTTTGGGGTTTAGAATGGAGTTAGGTCAAGTTTATGTTATTTCAAGAGACTGTGTGCCACCATAGGGATTTCTTTGGGGGAAGTGGGTTTTACTAGGATATTGTGCTAATGTGTTCAACAGGTTAACTTGAAAATTAACAGTGGAGAATGCGTAGTAAGGCTGCAAATTCCAGAGTAATTAAATACTTCTGTAATATTTTGCTCAAAACTAACATTGATCCTTACAGGTTTGGAGCAAGTCGTGGAGGTCCTCTTCCTCCAAAGAAATTTGGTAATCCGGGGGAACGTCTGCGTAAGAAGAAGTGGGACTTAAATGAGCTGCCCAAGTTTGAGAAGAATTTTTATGTGGAACATCCAGAAGTGGCCAGGCTTACTCCGGTAAGTTTTCAGTTTCTGTCTTTTTCATTTTGCGTACAACAGAAAACTTCACAGTTGAAAAAACTTGTCCTAGAAAGTTTTGGGCTGCATATAATAGAACGGTCTCTTCACTAAGCTTGTTTAGTATTGTATATATCTGCAGGGTACCGGTTCTAGTTGCTTTCAGTATTTAAAATTAGCAAAAATGATGCTTATTTCTCATCTGTTTTTCATATAAGACATTTTACATCTGGTCATTCACAATTCATCATCTTGCTTTCCTGATCAAGTTATGTGAGATTAAACAATGTGAATTGTCATATTTCATCAGTGTAGATACAAATTAGAGGACTTCAGAGTTGCAGTACAGGGGAAGCCCTGAAAGAAACTGAAACAATGAATACATTGAAATAGTAAACAAACAGTGGCATGAATATATGAGAAATGTTAGGAAGTAGTATAGTATCGTAATAATAATTCAGGTCTAAAGGGGCCTCCGAAGGTCTCTAGTCTAACCCTGTGCTGAGAGCAGGGCTAAGTTCAAAACTAGAACAGGTTGCTTAGGGCCTTGTCCATTTGAGTTTGAATCATCTCCAAGCCTGGAGAGTTCTTTCTGGGTGGCTGTCTAACGGTTTGATGTTACTCATGGTGAGAATTTTTTCCCCTAATAACTAATTGGAAATTCAAGATGCTGATTCCATCTTCTGTATAACCATCCATGAAGTAGTTGAAGATAAGTTAGATCCCCCTGCTAATCCTCTCTTTCCGCAACTGAACAAACCCATTTCTCAGCCTTTCCTCATACAGACTGTACTCTAGCCTTTAGCTTTCCCCATAATTGGACATGCCTTGTTGGTCAATGCCTTTCTTGTACTGGGGGCTCAAAACTTGACACAGTCGTAGAGTTCAAAACTGGACTCTTGTTTTTAATCTGCAGTAACAGTAACCTTCCCCTCTCCTACCCTGACTTCAGTTTGGAATCTTTTTTTTCCTCTTCAGTTCCTTTTTATATTTATAAATTAAGAGATACTGTTTTAACACAAAGCAACTAAAAAAACCCCTCTGTTGTTATCCAATTACATGCATCTAAGACCATTGTGTAAAATTCATGAGATATTTATACAACATAAAGGAGTTGAAAGAGACATTCTGTTTTTTAAAGAGGCAACAACCTTTGCTACTGAACTAGAGTTAGCTTTAGGTGCTATAGCTGTCTTTGATTGCCTTAGTCAACTGAAATGTTTTTAGCATTTTCTCAAAACTTGTTTCCTTTTTTTTTACCTTTTTGTTCAAGTGCAAGAGATTATCCAAAGTAGTAAACTTAGCATTTGTGAGAAAGTGCTTGTTTAGTATTGATGGAAATCTTATTTTTTTTTTTTTTTAAATAAGCATTAGAGTAAGGTCATGAATTGCAGAAGCATGTTGCAAAGTGCTGTTGGACGCACAAGTAAAATTTTAGGATTAGGAAAAGTTTTAGGAAAAGATAAATTTATCTTTTTTCTAGGTTATCTTGGGTAGATACACATTTCAGAAATGCTTTAAGACATTCCATTATTTAAAAAAATTGTGGGGCCTCAGTTTATCACTATGACATTGCTCGGTGGTCTTTCATGCAGAAAAGAAATCTTCCAAAGCAACAATTCTAAGTTGCAGGTTTTACAGCAAGAACTGTTTTTAGCTACCACTGGATTGTGTTAGTGGAAGGAGAGGGGATGTTCTGCCTTTTGCTTCCTTCTGCTTAGTTGTAGTATATTGGGGCCTATTTAATTTATTTATCTCTTAGCACTGTCACATAAAGCATGTCTCTCTCTCTCTGTTCCTCTGTCTATTCAGTTTTGAGTGTGTTGATAAATTCTGGCCTCTGAAAGAAGGGTAAAAGTTTTAAATGTATTATGTTTGTATACTTTTGATGGAAGTCAGGTGGCCAGAAGAGAAGAGAGACCTTCTCTATTAGACCTGCTAGACTACCGAGAGAGCTCATACCTCTGGATGTCGGAGAGGCTACAAGATAGCTCAATCTCCAGATAAAATCCTTAGGAAAACACTCGTTTTTAGCTCTCCTTGTCAATTCAGGTCTTTGAAACTAAGCTGTTAGCTAAAGGTGTGAAATGTGTTGATAGAACCGTATGCTTTAGGTTGCTGTTGACCACTTGGCATTTGTCTTTGTATTTTTTCACATGAATAGTATGAAGTTGAAGAATTGAGAAGAAAGAAAGAGATAACAATTCGAGGAATGGAGGGCTGCCCCAAGCCTGTGTTTGCATTCCACCAGTGTAGCTTTCCGCGTAAGTATTTTTACCATTCTTGGTAGACTTTGTTCTTCAAGAACTGAGGCTAATTCAATAGTAATGACTGTTTAGGCCCGTTTGTTTTCTAAAAAGGTCTTTTAAAGCTGCATGTAGCCTCAATTACTGTTTAAGAAAATTCTTCTTAAAATCTTAGAGTATGTGATGGATGCCTTGATGGATCAGAACTTCACAGAACCCACTCCAATTCAGTGCCAAGGCTTTCCTCTGGCTCTTAGTGGTCGTGATATGGTGGGCATTGCTCAGACTGGCTCTGGGAAGACTCTAGCAGTATGTATTCCTCTTTGTTTTATTGTGTTTCCAGTTGCTTTGCAAAAATAACTTGGTTTCTTGTTAGTAGGTTTTGGGCTTGTTGCTACTACAAGAATAAAGTGAGATGATTACTTTTTTTAAAGCTTTTCTTACTGCATCATGGATGAGACTTAAGTCTCAGCTCAACAAGCCTGCCTCATTGAGAGGCATGTATTTTGCATAACTTGTTTTTTTGATGCTTAGTCACTTCTCTTTATTTGGTCCTTGCTTATATTATGGTTTAAAAATAGTGTGTGTTTTTAGCATGTTTATTTTATTAACTGTGCAAGTTAAAGACATTTGAATCTTGCAATTCAAGATGTACAGTAATAATCTCCAGTGATCAAGAGGGAATTCTGTCCTCTGTGAAAAGCTTAGTAGAACTGAGCAAAATTGACTATAGACAATTTAGGCTCCAAATCTAAATGGGCCTTCCTTTCAGAGATACTGTACAGCTATGTTTTCTACTTGCATCAGAAGGAGATCTGGTTCCTCAGCAGCTCTGAAAACCATCTTCCCTCTTGTTGGATAAATGTGAATATCCAGTTTTGTAAGGTCCTGATTTGTATAGCTGAGGTTTCTTGCTGTCTCTGAAATGTCAGGTACTGGCTTTCAAAGGGATGTTAGGCTAAATGGGTGCTTATTGTGATCCAGTTATCATGGTAAATGATTGCTGACATTGAATATTAAAGCCTTGTCTCTTGACTTAAAACAGAAGTGTTTTTTCCTTCTTTTTTTTTTTCTTTTCTTTTTTTTTTTTTAATAGTACTTGTTGCCTGCAATTGTTCACATCAACCACCAGCCATATTTGGAGAGAGGAGATGGCCCAATTGTAAGTGCATTTCCACTGTGTTCCTTCTTGTGTGCATGACATGGTGTTGTTAATGAAATGTGTACTTTATTTAGTTGGTATATCAGGGTAGTAAGTAGAGAACTGTTCACAATGTGAACACTGCACTTGTTAGTTGAAATTTTGTGCAATTGTTGATGTAGTCTCAAGATACTAAAATGTTTTGACTAATCAAGAGTAGATGGTCCAACTTTGCTTATGGTATCTGTGCAGAGCCCTTAAGTTAGGGGTGTGTATTCAACTCAGCTCTTCTGAATGGATTCCTTTTGCAGTGCCTGGTTCTAGCACCTACTAGAGAGTTGGCCCAGCAAGTGCAGCAGGTGGCTGACGATTATGGCAAATGTTCAAGACTGAAGAGTACCTGCATATATGGAGGAGCACCCAAAGGTCCCCAGATCAGAGATCTAGAAAGAGGTAATTTAACGTAGATTTTAAAACTGGGATTTACAGTTTCTGGAGGAGGTAGTTTTGTAAGATGTCTGTAAAAGGAAAGCATTTTCTTAAAGTCTCTTGGAGAGGTATGTGAGGACGGGTGGCTAGCTCCTTCTTCAGTTAAAATGGTAGCATGCTTGTGGTGACTTACTTTGTATAAGAGCTTATTCAGATACTAGACTTCCTTTCCCTTTTCCCTTGGAATCTTCCATTTGTGAAGATCATCAAGACTTAGGGGGGAAAGGAGATTTGTCAGAAACAGAACAGATTATTTGGAGGAAATGCAGCAGCAGCCAGTTTGGGGAATGATTTTTCTTAGGCCATATTGCAAGTTTTCTGCCCCAAAGTTGTTGAAATAAAACTTTAATTTCTGAATTTATAGGAACTTTTTCAGAGAGTCATTTTTTCTTTCTGAGACTTTGTTGTTCTTAACGGCTGAGTTCTCTTTGTGGTTCATACACCCCATAATGTCTTGTAATTGCCTTTCCTTATATAGTAGGGGGCTGGAGTTAGGAACTATAAGGAACCACAGTTCTACAGGAACCATTGTAATGCAGTAGTGCTCTAAGGTGATCCCACTTTCATATCTAGGGTTAGTTATATGTAACTTCGAACACTGGAATGTGATGATACATACTTTTTTTTTAATCTTCAGTAGGCTAAAAATGTAACAGTATTATGTGGAAAGGTATAAGACTTGTTATCAAGGTATGCCTATATATACAGATCTGCTCAAGAAATCAGCATTTTTACTTGTCACTGCAGTTTGAGTCATTGTTGAAAACTTCAGTAATGGGTTAAAGGCATACATGGTAGAAGACTGTGGGATAGCTCTGTTCAAGAAAATGGTACTGCATTCCAGTACAAAAGCAGCAGCATCTTCAACGGGGAAGTCAAAGGTTACATGAAGAGACTTGTGAAACATCAACATGGGGTTTTTGTGCACCCTTCCAGAGTGCTTTAAAATAGATGTTCCCCCATTTAGGAAGAAAACCCTTTGGTTGGAGGATGTGTGCAGAATGCGTGCTTTCAGTCCTTTCAAGTGTTACTGTCTTTAGTTGGTTAATATTTCCTGCTGCAAAGATTGTTGAATAGGCAGAGTCCAGAGAAGATTGATTATTTATTTATTTATTTATTTATTTATATTTTTCTCAGTTGTGATCTTTCAGGAATTTTAGTGAGTTTACTTTGGAGGGATACATTATTGTAGAGATTGCAATTTCTTCAGTCTGTCTGGCAGACCAGTGGCTCCGTTAGAAATCCAATTCTTGTGTTAGCTTTATAGAACTAAAAGTATGCCCACCTTCATCAGCTTTGAGAAATCTAACCTGACACAGACAAAAGGATCTGGGCTGCCACAAAATACTCTGCATCTGGAAGTAAGGAGAAAGCTGTGGAGGTCTTGTTCCACCCCACATCCCCGCCCCGTTCCCCCCCCCACACACACACACACACTGCTGTGGGCCTTTCTGTGATGCTCTAAGGTCTTAGTGCAGATCAGCCCTTCCTTTTAAGAAATGTACAAATTGCCATGCCTGATACTAGCTTTTGCATATCTGAATTCTGTTTTTACAGTAACAGATCAGGACAAGATAGATGTGTCTCATAATTAGTGCATAATTATTCAGTATTAAAGCACACACTTTGGCAATCTTTTTTAAAAGTGGAAATGAAAGTAACATGACCTGTACAGCAAGAAGAGTACTTCATGTGTGACGGACGTGCAGAGTTTAGCTGGAGTTCATTCTTACTTTTCTAGAGAGCTCAGTAGACTTTATAGTCCTGGATGAAGGTGGTCAGGCTTGAGTGACACCATAGTTTACCTTTGATTCTGGACAACTCTTTCTCACTGGTGTTTTCTGTCAGTGAGCTTTTGGCTCCTATACTGCATTCATTATTCTATTGGCACTGTAACAGTAATTTTGGAGTGGAAGACAATGAATTATTAAAAGAAACTAAGGCTTCTGCTGAAGTAATGACTCAAGCTTGAGTATGGATGAGGGAGGTAATTTTTATTTATTTATTTTTAAACAATTTTGCTCTGGAAGGTGATTCATTCTGACTAAAAATAACAAATGACATTCAAATGAAGAGCCTTACTCTTTTTTTCTTATTGTTTGTTGAAGGTGTGGAGATCTGCATTGCTACACCAGGTCGTTTGATTGACTTCCTTGAGGCGGGAAAGACCAACCTTCGTCGGTGTACATACCTTGTTCTGGATGAAGCAGACAGGATGTTGGATATGGGATTTGAACCTCAAATTCGTAAAATTGTTGACCAGATAAGGGTGCGTGAACCTTGTAAAAACACAGCCTCCTACAGATTCCCATTCAGAGTCCGCTACCTTAAATAAATCATTTTCCTTTTTTCTTAGCCTGACAGACAGACTCTGATGTGGAGTGCTACCTGGCCAAAAGAAGTGCGCCAGCTTGCCGAGGACTTCTTACAGGACTATGTTCAGATCAATGTGGGAAATCTGGAGCTGAGTGCCAACCACAATATCCTGCAGATAGTGGATGTATGCATGGAAAGCGAGAAAGACCATAAGTACGCAGATTTTCCTTCAGTTTTTTTGCTTCTACTTAAAAATATTCATTGTACATGAAGTGAAATATTAATTCTGGTTAGTGAAGTTACTTGTGGTATTATTTAACCTTTGAATGTTACTGAACAAGCCCTGTAATCATCTAATCAATTACATATATTCTAACCATAGTACAACAGACTTAAATTCTGTACAAATGATACTGGCTTTATTTATGTGGGTACTTATGTATATATTCTCAATGCAAGTTGAGACAGTACTCCTAATATTCTTGTATATGTGGATATACGTCTTAGTTTTCATGTCTATTTTAGACTGATACAGCTGATGGAAGAAATCATGGCAGAGAAGGAAAACAAGACTATCATCTTTGTGGAGACAAAGAGGCGATGTGATGATCTCACTCGAAGGATGCGCAGAGATGGGTGAATAGCTTCTCTTCCCTTCCCCCCCCATTTGTTTCTAGTGAGAAACAGAAAGGGTAATAAAGGCACTAAGGTTAAACGTTCATGATGCTGTTGTTGGGAACAACTTGTTCCTTCTTTTCTTTGGCTGAATTCAATCTTAGTTTCCTGGAAGGTTACAGTGCATCAAAGCATTAGTGCAAGACAGTATATTTGTAAGCAGTGACGCTTTCAGTATGTCAGAATATACAAAACTGCTAAAATGCAGAAAAGATAAGGACCGTATGAATAAAGCGGGTGTGATTTGGCTTAGACACTTGTTATATAGCTAGGGGTTTTAACAGGTACAGAAATGAAAAGCATAAATTATAGTTAAAGGTGTGAGGAAGAGGGTAGGGAATAAAAATATATTTTTAAAGTTTATTTTTTGCCTTTTTACAGAAATGCCAATAAAGATTTTTGTTGCCTTTAATGTATGTACTTTCTGTCTATACTAATGTGCATTTCTGTTTGACAGTTGGCCAGCTATGTGTATCCATGGAGACAAGAGTCAGCCAGAAAGAGATTGGGTGCTTAATGGTGAGTCCAGTAATGAGAGAATAAGTCAGGCTACTGTACAGAGTTTACTGCGCTGTGCTTTCTGCAGTCTTCTTTTTTGTCTCTCTACCCAGTGCTTTATAAAAGTTACATACATTTCAGAAGAATTTCTTTTGCCTTTGTATTGTTAATTTCAGTGTTTGTATCTGACTTTTTTCTGACAAAAATGCAGTGGGAAACTCTAAGAACCGCTTAACCCAGAGAGACAGATTTTGAAAAATAGTTGACAGTTTATATGCTGACTCGCTGGGGGTTCTGAGTTTGACCCGTCTTATCTAGATTATGGAAAATGAGCATCTAGCATAAATCAAGTTTGGATAACTATCTTTTTAAAAAGTCTTGCTTCATAGTGTGCTTTGTCTTACAGAATTTCGTTCTGGAAAGGCTCCCATCCTCATTGCTACCGACGTTGCATCTCGTGGGCTAGGTTTGTACCCATAGACCACTGTTGCCTACTGCTGCATATTTTTCTTCTTTGGACTGAAATATGTTTTCTTTAAAAAAAAAAAAAATCAAAGCGTGATTTTCCCCCACATGTGAAATACGTTTTTTAACATTAATCTTTTTTTTTTCTTTCATATTCAAAGTCTCTTCCTGCTCCTAATGAACAGGCTTTGGTCTGCAGCAAGGCCTAGGCATGACTAATCGATCGCCAAGAGGGAGAAGAGACGTCCAATTATGCAACCCAATCCTTCCACCACACTCACTTCTTCCCCAAATCCGGCTTTTGTTGCTGGATGATAGGGATGGATTGCTCTCAGTTCAGAGGGTGTCAGATAAAGAAGTTGTGATAGAGCAGTTCAACAGCAAATAGTTAATTATTTTCCCTGTATGTTACATCACAGATTTGTACATACAAACCCCAATGTGCACACATCTTTACCCAGCAGATGTATTCACATCTGAGAAAGTACTGATCCAGATCTTTGGTCTTGACATGTAGCCTTCCCTCCTCTGTGTTCCTTCTAGGCAGGACCACTGAGATTATATAAGGTCTTTAACATAGTACTACCCAAATGTGTAATTGAATCAAAATTGCACAGTTCTGTTTTGGTGGATGAAAATGATCTGTCTGGATGCATCAATTGTGCCCCCTTCTTCTAATAAGCATATTATATTGTGAAACATTGTGTACTAAGCACAGTCCTTATACATCTGCCCACTGTAGAAGAGAAAGATGACTTAAAAAGTGCTCTGAGTTTAATAATGAGCATTGAATATACCATGCTACCTGAGTTTGGTAGAAGCTACTACTTGGGGCTTGATGTGCCATTATGGTAAATTTTAGACAAAACTTTGGCAAGTCATTGTGAGTAAGCTCAGGAAAATCTCTAGTTTATTAAAATTTTTGGTTATATGAGCTCCGTTTTTACATATTCTTGAAAGGGTGGCTGCACTGTGCATCGTATGATCACTTAAATACAGGCAGACCATTATTAGACTTGGCAGCCTTTGTTCACACAACCTTCACCCCTCCTTCCCCTCCCCCCTCAAAAAATGTCCAACACTTCCTCAGAGAGGTGATTATATGGACTTCAGTCTCTGCCCTCTAGGGTCATGTCTGGACCTGTGCAGTTAGTACTTGGGCCTGTTGGGAGAAGGGACTGAGGCCTGAAACCAGTTTGTATGAAAGAGAGCTGCTTCTGTAGCAGCATTTTTTAAACAGGCTTGCTATGTGCTGGTAGCTTCTTTGTGCATCTTGCCTAGACATTTAAAACAGTTTCACCCCCTCCAAAAACACTCCCCCAAAACTGCTCAATTGGATAACACTCCAGAAAACAGTCTCCCGCTTCCCATTCTCCACTTCACCTGAGCTGTGGGGGAAAGGTACCAGAGTCTGTTTCTTGTTACTGAACAACATCTCTGCTTGTTTTGGGGCCCTGAGTTTGCTGCTTCTTAAAATAAGTCACTTAACTGGCAAACTTCTGGACGACTTCCTCCAAGATCCTGGAAAGTGAAGGCTTCTACCTAAATAACATAAAACAGGGGCGCGCGCCTTTTGGCTGAGTCACCAGGGCTTTCCCTCTTCCTAATGGAACATTGGTTTCAAAAAAGCTTCTTCCAGGTAAGTTCTGAGTCCCATAATGACTTCTTTGTGATAATTCCCTGGAGTGAGGTCCTGTCTCTGCACTGATTTTTTTTTTATTATTATTTATTTTTTGTTCACTCTATTAAACTAAAAACACTGAATTTCTTTTGTTTTGTTTTCTTTAACAGAAGCTTTGATATCAGCTGCAGATCATTCTCAGTGCAGGGGCGGGGGCACATCTACACTGGTGGTTGAAGCAGCTCTCTAGACTAGCATGTTTGCTAGTTTATATCCCTCCCGATTAATGATCAGAGACTGTCTGTACCATAGGGTGTTCTGGTGGTCTGCCAAAGGGCATGTTTCCCAGGTAGCTGTCAAAAATGATTTACAGTTTCAATTCTTGATCCTGCTACATTATCTTCTAAAAGCGCAGGAAGATTGTGACTGTGCACAAACACCTTGGAGCATGCTAGACTGGAGAAGCCAAATCTTGTACTTGCGCTGGTCTTTCTTCAGCCAGCTACGTGCTCTACCAGGACAACTTCCTGGTCTGGAAAACACCCTTCCATTTTCCTTTTCCTGCCTTTGCATTCTCCCCACTCCTCCCCAGTCAAGTCAGTACTGTCTACATTGGTAGCTGCAATTCTTTGTGCTTTCTGCCAGGAAAGCACGTTGTTGTATGCTCTGGTAATCCAAAGTGCTTTGCTACTGATGAATGTGCAAAATGGGACTGTCTAAGGATCATGTAGCCTGCTGCTTGTCAGACTAGTTACACCCTGGCTGTGAAGATGCAATCTGTCACATGTACCCCTCTCTTTATTTCACTTTCCCCTTTTTAAAAAAATCCTGTTGTACCAAGGACCCTAGCTGGAGACTCGCGCAGCCCCCTGTGAAACCTGCCTTCTCACTCCCTTTTTTTGGTGTGATTCAGGACTTTGGAGTCAGCAAAGACTGAGGAGCCCCCCCTTTGCTGTAATAAGAAACAGACATAAAGTCCCCCTCTTGCCACTATAACCCCCGTGTTTTTATTTTTCCTACATCCCCTTTGAAATTGATGCAGTCTGGGCAATAGATGCAGCTGACCCTTTGGATGTAATTTTTGTATTTTCATTTTTTTGACAATTGCCCCAAAGAACCCCAAATAGGGGACAAAAAGCGTTGGAGGACCTGAAACTTTTACCTGAACCCAGGTTCTCCGGCGCTTCACAACCAAATGGGGCTACAGAGAAGCGTCTAAGCCAGTTCACAGAGCGAGCGTGTGTGGGGACTTCTCGCTGCCACGGACCCTTGATGCATGCTCCCCGCGCTCCAGTGGTCCCGTGTCAGAGGGCGGAGTTTTCGAAAGGAGGCCGCCAAAAATAAAAGGCAAAGAGACGGGATCGGCTGCAGCGGTTTCCCACAGGAGGAGGGAGTGTGCATCGGTCTGGTAACAAACAGAGAATGTTTCTCTCTTTAAAAAAAAAAAAATCACAAAAATCTGTGTTTTATTTTGGATATTTTCAGAATATTCTTCTTAAAATGCAGATTTTTTTTTTTCATGAGCTGTTAGGGCACTTACTGTAATACCATGCTTTTTTAAACGTGGCATATTATAGCAAATAGGTGCTTTTGATACTTTAGATGCTTTTACTGAAGTGTTACACTAACATTTACTGTGTTTCAGTCCCATAAGTTTATGAAGTCTGACTTTCAAGGCACAGAGTTCTGATCTCTTCTAAATTTTAATATTATTTTGCATGCTGAGCAATTTTGAGCATTTAAATTTCCTACTTCTGACACTGGAAGTAGGGAATTGTTCATAGAATTTAGGATTGTCCAAAGTATAAAAGTTTCCCAGCACTGGACTGAACAGCATGGTGAAATGTTAGTGCAATGCGTTCTTGTGATAACTAGGAAGCCAAGTTAAAGATACTCTAGCTCTGATCTGAAGAATTTTTAATAAGTTGGCTGAATAATACTACTGTAATTGAAATGTCATAAGCTTCAGGCTAGAAAAGTAGTTGAATTTTATTAGGACTATAAAAGAAAAGTAAAATCTTAAAAGGCTTGCATTTTATTTCATGTTATGAAGTGGAAGGTAAGTGATCTCATTACTGTTGTTATTTGCTAGACTTCTCCCAACAGAGTAAAAGCTCTTACTATGGCAGTTCTACCCTTCTTCCACCCCAGTTTGCTGTGTCTGATGGTAGTATTTTCACTTCTGAGATTGTTTTGAAAAAGAGTACTAAATTCAATTAGCTAATTCATAAACATCAACGTCTTTAACAGATGAAGACAGAAGAATGCATTCTGGGGAGGATGAATTTGAATGCAGGGAAAAACTGCTTCAAAATTGCCACTAGTTTTCAGGACACTGATCTTTGTTCCTCATGATCTTAAATTTCAGTCTTCTACTCTTTTGGGATGAGTCTGTCTTGTATTTATTCCATGCAATTACTAACTTCGTTTTTTTTTCTTATTACTGTCACCTGCATTCGTGCTCCCCACCTTTCGTTGGCACGTCCTCTCTTCTTCTCCCCTTTCCTCAACCCCACCCCTTCACTGTGCTTCGCACCTGGGCACCTCGCAAGATGTGGAAGATGTTAAATTTGTGATAAACTACGACTATCCGAACAGCTCTGAAGATTACGTGCACCGTATTGGCCGTACCGCACGTAGTACCAACAAGGGTACTGCCTACACGTTCTTCACACCAGGAAACCTGAAACAGGCCAGGGAGCTTATCAAAGTGTTGGAAGAAGCCAATCAAGCCATCAATCCGAAACTGATGCAACTTGTGGACCACAGAGGAGGTGGAGGTGGTGGTGGAGGTAAAGGCATATGGGAAAGGGCTACACAGGGAAAAGGTTTCCTATTTTGAGGGAGGGAGGATTAAAAGAGGATAAGGAAATGATCTCAATATGCACAAGTCTAAGGTAACAAGCAGTAGATTAGTAATAAAGCTTTTTGTACCTGAGGTCGCAAAACCTTACATAAATGTAGTGTTTCTCTCCAATTGAGAGGTGGATCACTCTTTTATCTTAGATGTAAAACTTTTTCTTCTGATCAGCTCCTCATGGAGCTGATTCTGCTCGAGTTATTAATTGCTTGCAGCTCCTGCCTGAACGCAGGCAAGAGGATGTGTGTGCATGCACGAGCAAAATTGAAGTCCATGAGGTGATACGCTGACTTGAATTTTAGGGGTTGAGACTATTTTTCCTCTACTTCCCTGATGGAATAATAAGCTTTGATATACTTTCAAGTTAGTACTGGCCTTTTTCTGTTTCTTTGTTGCTGAGTGTTTGCATTAAGAATATTCTTTGAACTTGGTATCTACACCTTGAATAAGATGAAGAGATGTATGCCCAGCTGTGCAGGAACTTAAAGCCAGTCGGAAGAATTTGCTCCTTGTGGGCAAAATTGTAGACGCAGTGAATAGAAGGGTGAGAGAGGTTAGCACAATTATGGGAGTTCGTTGTTTGAGACTTGTTTGTGGTAGTAAATCTTGATGTATCCATCGCCAGGAGGTCGTTCTCGTTACCGTACAAGCAGTTCAGTAAACAACCCTAACCTGATGTACCAGGAAGAGTGTGACAGGAGGCTCCGGGGAGTGAAGGAAGGCCGGAGAGACTCAGGTGGCTTCAGAGACCGTGAGCGTGGTGACAGTTATGCCAACGGAGCCAACAAGACCTATGGCAGTGCCTATGGGAGCCCAAATTCTGCTTTTGGGGCAGCACAAAGCCAGTATGGCTACACTCAAGGGAGCTATGGAGCAGCTGCCTATGGCACGAGTGGCTATGGCACTGCAGAGTACAGTGCTAGTGGCTATGGTGCCAGCACCACAGCTGCCACCGCTGGGAGAACCTCACAGAGCACTACCCAACAGCAGTATGCAGGGATGGTGGGGCGCTCGGGCCAGCAGCCACAGCCTCTCATGTCACAACAGTTTCCTCAGCCTCCTGCCACTAATGTGATGGGCTATATGGGACAGACTGCCACCTACCAGTATCCACCCCCGCCCCCGCCCCCGCCCCCCTCCCGCAAATGAGACCACTCGCCTGCTGATGACCAGTGTAGACCTCTTGCATTTAAAGGAACCTTTTCTTTCTCTTCTTTCCCATTGTGATGTCTCATGCAGGTTAGATTTAGAATTCACCATTCAAATCCCTTAAGCCCATCAAAAATGGCCCCCAGTCCACATTACTGACCCTGTCTTTCTTTTCTTTTGTTTTTCTTTTTCTCTTTTTCTTTTTTTTTTTTTTTTTTTTTTTTTTTTTTTAAGAGATATATATAGTTGACTGGAAAATTTATTATTTTTTGTCTTGCATGTTGAGGAAATTGGAAATTTTATTTTCTCTAAAAGAAATGGGTATAAGGCAGATAGGTCCCAGCTCGATCATCTTGGTGTCTAAGGTTTGTGTGAAAACTTGCTTTTGAGGGGAGGAAGTTTCTATTCTGTAATATGTTAACTTAATTTCAGGAAGTATCAAGAGAGGTGGGAAACTTTGGGGAGCCAAAAAGCACTTCATTTTAACACGATAAATGCAAGGGAGCAATGCTCATTTTTTCCTAATCTTAATTTTTTTTTTAATAGCTCACTATTGTTGCTTGTAATCTACTATAGGTGACTTTCTAAAGGAAAAGTCTGCTCATTTGTCTCAGCTTGGCAGCGTTGTGAGTAATGCCCCATGTACATTCTGGTTGGCATTTTCTGCAGCTCTGGAAGCAGCAGCCCATCTTCTGAAATGACCTTAAAGGTACCTGTAGCAGCCTGCAGTAGGAAAGATGGGATTAAAATCCCAATGTCAGAGACCAAACCTGACTTCGATTTGATATTTGAAAATCAGATAAAGTCACTGTAGGAACTACTGTTGTAATGTTTAGCCAGATAAGTTTTTGTTTGTTTGTTTGTTTGTTTTCCCTATGATTGTTAAATTGCAGCATCACAAGTGCGTGAAGTCTGGTTACGCTTAAATTAGTTTCTGCTCTCAGATTCCTTTTGTTGGGGTTATTGAGATGATCCTCATTCGAGATTCCAGAAACTAACCAGAACTGAGATGATGAGCAGCGTATCGCTCGTCTGTGCTTCATGAACATAGCACCTTTGCCATGGGGAATGTCCTAAATGCTGCTATGCTGAAAAAAATGTGACAGAGTTTTCCACACTTAAATTTAAGAGGTTTGAATAGGGTGGGCTGGAGGGGAGGGCAAGGGGAGGAATGGAAGAGGAGATTTGCCTGGAATCCCCTCTTCATGAGGTAAGGAGTGAGCTGGTTAGTGCATCTTGATTCTGAAGCTTTCTTTCTTTTGTACCTTGATCTGACTACTGCTTTTCCTGGCTTTTGAATGCATTTCCCCATTCCATTGGTCCCTTTGAGCTCAGCTCTTGCAGGTAGGTAGCATTTTAGAAAATGTTAGACAAGAGTGAAATTTTAGTAAATACATAAATAAAATGTTTATTTTACAGGCTAAGGTGGGTGTGAGGGGTTTTCCCCTTTAGTAAAGCATGTTGTCGACTTGTGATTTCTTAATAGCAGATGGTTCAGAGACAGTAGATGGTAATAGGAGTTGGCTGTTCTTGATCTAATAATGTGGCAAAAGAATGGATACATCTCCTGGTTTGGGAGGCATAATCCTTGCATTATGAGAGTGCGGTTTTTTTTCTGTTGGTGTTCTTGCATATGGATGGACAAGGCAGCCCACTCCTTTTGTAGCAGAGTGGAACTTCTTATAGCCCAGGAGAAGAGCCTGCTTATGCAGAGGGTTTTTTGTTTTTAATTTCTTGCCAGAGTATAATTTGGGGGGATGAATGCATTGTTTCTATGATACACAGGTAGGTTATTGACAGCATCAGAGGGCAAAGGGAGAGATCTTCCAGAACCTTGTTTCCTTCATCCCATCTGCAAATTCTAGGGCTTGGGCAGGAAGTTTCTTTGCTTGTGTCAAGTGAAAGCCAGAAACACTTCTTTTATCCAGGCACTGACTGATGTGTCTTTGGCCTCCCTCACAAGCAGTTGTGGAGCTATCTATTTTATTTTATTTTATTTGTGAGTTTAATGCAGAAATGTGTTTGAGGGATGCAGGAGCGGGACATCTTGCTGACTGGCTTTAGAAAGGGTCTCTGGACCACCAAAGCTGCCTTATAGTCTGCTACAGCTTTCACTTCTTTTTGGGGGGACTTGCGCACATGTAAACATATATGCCAAGTCTTGCAGTGCTTTATTGTAACTTGAGGTCAGCTGAAGCCCAGGGTCTCATGTTCAGTTCAGAGTGTTAACTGGATTGAAGGCATCAATGCACCATGGCATGTGCTGCCCCTGTCCCACCTGGTGCTCACTGCTCTGTTCCATATACCAGCTGAAGGGCCCTTGTGGATAAAGCATTAGCATCTAGTATTGTTTGGATTGTTTTCAATCTGTAAAAGCTTGTGGGAGTGTCAAATGAGTTGGGTGTCTCCTCCCCTCCCACTTCCTGAAGCAATTTATTGTTTAGACTTCTCTGAACGATGGAAAGGTTAGTGGCTTTGTGTGGGATCAGCATTTTGTTTCACACATTTGCTGGTCTCTGAACACATTCCTGTTGTATTAATGAAGACTTGAATTGAGCGATTGATAGATCTGTGGTGTTCAGACACAGGATACTAAGAGCTATGTTACTATTCTTAGTTTGTAAATTGTCCTTTTGATACCATCTTGTTTTCTTTTGTAGGTATAAATAAAAACACTGTTGTCAATAAATTGTGAACTTTGTCTTTATTTTCAGAGCGTACAACAGTCTTTACCCCATTTTTCCCGGCTCTCATAAAAATCAAGTTGAAGGAGTTGGAAACATCTATTGGCAACATACTGAATTTTAATAAAAATGTTCCCCATCTGTAGAATATTAGGAACTGTCACTGAAAGAAAACAAGTGATGAGATGTTTGAGTATCTGTAGAATTTGGAAGATTCTTGTCATTTGAAGGGAATGTATTTTTCCTGAATGTTATGGGACCTGAATAGAATGGGGATAAGGCACAGTTAAGTTGCAGGTGGATACTCGTTCATAGACAAGTACAGTAATAGTTTGTGTCTGCAACGTCATATGTAGTCACATGTCAAGTGGGTCAGTGGCATTTGTATATTACCAGACTTGATAATACCATGTTCTCTTTACCATAGGCTGTTTCTAAGACTGAAGGGCTAAATGAGTAGTGACAACTTCCCTTTTATTCCTTGTGGTCCCTCAGGGCCAAGGTAGAGTCATGTTTTGGAGGTGGATGCTGTGGAGAGAGTGGGGAGAGAATAGCTTGCGCTACTGCAGTATTGGCCAGTACTACTTCCTAGCACTAGATTCAAGTAAGAAGAAAAGGAGTGTGGGGGGAAGAAACTGAGGCAAAGTCCCATACAGGTCAAAGGCATACCGGCTTTCCAAGCCTCGGTGTCGTCTTAGCATGGAACTGAAAGTCGGCTGAGCCATTTGGTCAACAAGGAGCAGGAAAGGAAATCTGTGATCTCAGAGCTTCATCTTCGTGAGTTTCTTCTATTTGTGGAAACATCTTCAAACAGGCATTGGAAGACTTAGCTTTTTTCCTTTTAGGACTGTGCAAAGAAAAAGAGAACATAAGGAACTTTGGGAAATTAAACTGTTTAATTGTTTCAGCAATTTTTTTTTTTTTAGATTGCTACTTAGAGTGCTAGATAGTGGATTGTTAGGCTTGCAAAGGACAGTGAAATTACAGATAACAAATGGGACGTTCTCAAGCAATCCTCTATTTGATGTTAGCTCCTTATTTACTGAAATAGGAATAAAGTTATTTTGTCTTCAGGTAACAAAGTTGCTTGTCCTCAGTTAGTACTGTATGCTGACAGCTCCAGAAAATCCTGCTGCTTTGTTCACTGTGGAAGTAGTGTATAGAAGAATTTAGTGAGCATGGTAAAATTTAAGAGCCCTAAGAAGAGAAATATTTATATTTGATCCCTGATAGGAGATGACCTCTTACAACATTGATTCTAAGTGTGGGAGACTCCAAAATTTACTTAGAATTCTCCTTTAGCATAAAGGAGAAAGTAACCTGAAGTACTTCATGTTTCCTCTTCCATAGTTGCTCTTGCTCATGCATGGACTTAATTTCCGCAGTTTTTGCTTGACAATGTAATAGAAGGTCTTCTGTTGCGCCCTTGGCAGTAGTAGAGCAACCTGAGCTCCTTTTGTGTAGAAAGGGATAATTACACAAAAAAAGGGCCTGTGGCCACACTGAGCATGCACAATCTCATCTAATCTTGGAAAGCAAGCAGGGTGGGCCTGATTTGGGGGTGGATGGGAGACTGCCTGGGCGGGTGGTGATCAGCAGCAGGGATCAGTACTAGGGCTAACAGTGTTTAACATCTTCATTAATCACCTGGATAGGGGCACAGAGTGCACCCTCAGCAAAGTTATAGACCATATGAAATGAGGAGTGGTTGATAACACCCAATAACTGTGCTGCCATTCAGAGGGACCTTGACAGACTGGAGATAAGGGCAGAGAGGAACCACATGAACTTTAGCAAAAGGAGATACCAAGTCCTGTTCCTGGGAAGGAATAACCTCAGGCACCAGTACAAGCTGGAGGCCAACTGGCTGGAGAGCAGCTTGGTGGAGAAGGACCTGGGATCCTAATGGGAAGTTGAACAGGAGCCAGAAAAGTGCCTTCGTAGCAGAGGAGACTGATAGCCTCCTGGGCTGCATTAGGAAGAGAGTTGGCAGCAGGTTGAGGGAGGTGATCCTTCCCCTCAGCACTGGTGAAGCCACATCTGGAGTGCTGTGTCTAGCTCTGAGACACAGATGTACCGGAGTGAGTCCAGTGAAGGGCCACAAAGATGATTAAAGGCTTGGAGCATCTGTCATACAGGGAGATGCTGAGAAAGCTGGGACTACTGAGCCTGGAGAGGAGAAGGCTCAGGGGATCATATCAATGTGTATAAATACCTGATGGGGAAAGTACAGGAGATGGAAGAAGGCTCCTCTCAGTGACACCCAGTGACAAGACAAGGCAATAGGTGCAGATTGAAATACAGAAAATACCATTTAAACACAGAACTTTTACTGGGAGGGTGATTGAACGCTGGAACAGGTTGCCCAGTCTCTGTCCTTAGAAATACTTAAAACCTGACTGGACATGGCCCTGAGCAGGAGGGCTGGACTAGACAGTCTCCAGAGGTACCTTCCAACCTCAACAATTCTGTGAAATACAAACTTTGGGGGGCTGAAAACTTCCACAGAATATCTTTCAGGCCCTTGTTGTGTTAAACTGAAAGCAGCTCAGCTAATTTTGAAAGCAAGATTAAGAGAAGCTGCATTATATAAAAATCCCTTTGCGATGCTTTGGTATAGGTTCTGAAGTCTTATTAAATAGATTTACTTATGTAGCCCATCTTTGCTTCTGTCTGGGCAGACAAAACACTGGTGTTTTGTCTGAGCTCTTCTATGTAAACAATGTTATTGAAAAGCTGAAATTTTTGCAAGAGTGAAAGATAGATGCAACCTGCTAAAATATTGCTAGTTTTCATAAATGACTGTAAAAATTTGTGTATCTTCAGTCCCCCTTTTTTTCCTATGATTCAGAACATTTGTGGAAAAGAAAAAAAGGTAATTGTCTTCCTGCCGTGATGTCCCAGGGACAAATGTTTTTTCTTCTGCCTCCTGTATCATCCAAATTTTGTGGTCTCACTACTAGTGATGCAAGACTGAAAGCCAGCAGTTTTTTTCCCTTTTGTTCCATTCTCCACAGCTGCAAGGGGTGTGGAATTTTAACAAAATATGGAAGGGCAGAGGACACATTAATTACGTGAAGCTGAAATAGGAATTAGTAAATAAAGGAATTGATGTGGAGCACCATGGTGGCAGTTTTACAAAGTAATTTTCTGGCTACAGATGTGTTTTCGTGACAGAAGGAAGACTTAATCTATAAAGGCCAGGCACCTGCTCAGTGCTCCTGTCATCTTTCTATCAGCAGGTGTGTTGTATGAAGCTGCTAAAGATCCATCTATCTAAACATCTAACACATGCTATCGCTACTGGTTTTGGCAGACTAGTTCAGGAATGTGAAGGAGGAAGAAAGTGCTAGATTTCATTGAATTTCATCCTACTAAACATAAAAGCATTCTAAAGCATACTTTAGCCTAAACAAACCATAGCATGTTCTATATAATTTTATGTCCCTGGTGAGCTTGTTAGGTCTGTGAGGACTGGTACATAGCCATTTACCAAAACACAGCACTGAAGAGGAAGGGGCATCTTGTTTTGGAAAACAGAAAGAGGTGTCTTGTACATGTAAATGCCTTTCTGTCTTCCTACAGAATCAGTTCTTGGGAATGTTTTATCTTTTCCACCAAAAAGAAAAAGTAGTTTTAATAAAATCTCCATATATCTGTAGTTGCTTACTCAGGTATGTTGTCTGCCTCCCGCTGTTTTCTTCTTCTCTCTAAGGTTTTTGGCATGATTCATAATCTTTCAAATGTAGTTGGAAATGAACATACCTAAATCATTAACTTCCTGGGGTGGAGTTAAACCAGACTTATTTCTGATTAAATTTCTGTTTTGTTTCATGTGCATGTCTAGAGCCTTGTGAACAGAGATACCCATTTGCATTCATCAGATGTTTTTTAAAATGGATTTTAGGTGGATCATATGCATCACAAATATAGTACAGGATCAGTGAAGTCATTTAAGGATTGACCAAGGGGAAGCTGCAGCTCCACCATATATTGAGAGAATGCTGAATGCATGTTGTGGTCTTTGAATTAACTCCTTTACCTACCTTTAGTAACGTAGAGATAGAAGAAATCACAGTAGAAGATGGTTTGTACCACCCCAGAAACTACTGCAATCTGGTCATAGAATTTCTCTGTGTGGTAGCGCCAGATCCAGTTGGCAATGTAGAGAGCACGGTAGAGGCCCAGGAAGAAAAGGTAGTGTGTTGTGATGGTCTCCGCTTCCCCTGTCTTACTGATCATGAAGAGCTGAGGAAGGATAGCCACTGACTCCAGGTAGATGGAGAAGGTCCAGAGTATCTGTGAGATGAAAAATGAGACAGTGGAGAATCTTGATGCTGGTTAATTTGCAGTAGGGCCCAAAGATCTAATTTAGCAAAAGCAGGACAAGTAGTACTTTTGGAGTTACAGAAAATGAACCTGCTTTGTTGGGACTGAGAAGACAGTGCTGAGCCACTCTCTACATAGTATGTTCTTCAAGGACTGCCAACCTTGCCTTTTCTGCGTGGTTTTACTGTTCAAATCTTAACTGTTCAGTCTCCTTCTAACTTTGCTGTATAATTGTTTACCCTCCCCTTTCATGTTTTGCTTACCTCCAAGGGTGTAAAGCTGTGATTCTCCAGAAATGACAAGCCTGTGACAGGGACCAAGAGGAATTCAAGGCGAAAGGAGTCATTCTCACTGTCAAATGTTTTCCGGAATTTCACATAGATCATGTACACAGTGATGTAGGCACATAGCAAGAAAATCACCTGGGAGAGGGAAGGAAGATGACAAGGTCCTACGTTTGATCACATCTGTGCTTAAAGAGAGGCTTGACTTAGAATAGCTTTGCCAAAGTCAAAATCTGTTAAACCGGTTCTGGTGGGCCTGTGCTGCGGTGAGATAGGAGTGAACTCTTGTTCTACGCTGACTTGCCACCACCCAGGATTGCTTTCTCTCCCTACTACTGCTAGATATATGCTAGTGGTCAAGTTAACTAAAGATTGCCATTTTGTCCTGCCATGAGGATCACGCTTGTTTGAGGTTTTAAGGCACTATGTGAAGAGGTTGGCTTGGTGGCAGCCAACTGTTAATGCTTCTGCTGTGGAAGGACACCCAAGCTTGATTCAGTATCTTGATCCTGATCTTGGTGGTACTAACAGTGTGGTGGGGTCAGCTTGCTCATTTACCACAGAGAGGGGATTTTCTGCTGTCTGGGCTTCTTGTCAATGGAGGGACAGTGACCCCAAAAGAAGAGTCTTTCTCTGACCTGCCTGTGTACAGCCTGCTGTGGCTTCAGTGGCCTCATGAGAAGCGTGGGAAATAGGTGAGGAAGATGCAATTGCTCTTTCCTCCTCCTGGTTGAAAAAATGACTTAGTGGATGTTTACCCTCACCTTACCTGAGGAACCATGATGAGCTGATGTGAGTGCTTGCACTAGAACTTCTCCCCCTCCTTACCTTCATCACAGTGTTATAGAGAGATATGAAGGTTGTGAACAGGTCCAGATAGCGGGTTGTGAAGACAAGGGCGAAAAGAATCTGACTTTTCCCAGAGATACCTGCAGCACAGGGAGGAGAAAGTAAGGTAAGGTAGATGAGGGGAAAAATCTTTAGGATGGTATGTTTTCCCTTGCATCTTCTTTGGAAACTGTGGTATACATGCATATTTCTTTGTGCAGAAGGGAACCTGTCCAAGTTATTGTGCAAGATGGACTCTTTCAGGCATGTTTTTTTTTTTTTTTTGAGGGGAGAATTGATATTTCTAGGGGTGGGTGATCAGGGTAGCAGTCCTTTCCTACTGCCGGAAGTGTTTGGTAAATCACAATACGTTCAGGAACTCATTGGATGTGGATAGTAAGTGCCTATTGCACTGGTATTGGGCCTGGCTGAAGTTGTGCCCTACTGATCCTCATGATCAATGTTCACCTGAGCCAGATCTGTCTTTGTAACCGGTCATCTGCACCAGGACAGGTAATCGTGTAAGTATTCACCTATCAGGGCTAGATGAAAGTCAAGTGGGTGCCAGAGTCCACAAACCAGGTTAAGTGGAGATGTTGCTGCAATGGGGTTATCATGTGTGTTTGTGACTTTAGTAAGGGAATACTGACCACATCAAGAATAGCTCAAGCTTGGGAGCCCTAGTAACTCTAGACTCACCTCTGGACCAGGCCAGAGTCTCCCTAAGTGGTAGGGCAAACTCCTGATGCCCCTGGGCCCTGCTTTGAACTGTTGGGAACGGCTCTTGGTTGGCAGATTCACTTCTTTGGCCAATTCAATCCTTACTGTCATGAAAATGCCTTTCTTTTCCCTCCCTTGCCCCCTTCACACGCCTGCCTACCTGGTCGTGGGTTTGTGTGATGTGGCATCTGCCACATTAGGGAAAAGCTGAGGGATCAGGGAGCAGCCCACGGATGCTGATGGTGCTTAGTCACCACTGGCTGGGCCTCCAGCATGAGAAGCAGCATGGAGAGGGTGACAAAATGCAGTAAAATCATATAGTTTTTCTACCTGTGATAACTGTTGTGGCACAGCAACCCAGCCCTGAAATCCCTTAGGAGAGGAATTTGTGAACTCCAAACAAAATACTCCTTTGGGAAGCAACTGCTCCAGTTTCCTCGCACAGGCCTGCTCAGCAGGTCCTGGGGGAGGCTCTGGTACCTGCCTGCAGGCTTGCAGGGCCTCCCGCCTAAAGCAGCAGCCACGCGACGTGCGAGATCTTGTCCAGTTCCTCTCCTGTCTCGCTGAGTAATGCTAGACACATGGCTTCAACCAGGGGTGATTTGCCAAGGCTCTGTGAGGGCAAGCCTTCCCCCTCCTCAGCTGCTGATCTGGGGACTGTGCAGCCTTTTGGATGTCAGAGTGGAAAGTGCAGAGCATTACTATGTATCTGTTGCTTCATGTGGCCAGCAGGCAGCCTAGGAGTGTGGGGGCTGGCTGTGTGCAAAGCTCTCCTTGAGCAGTTTTGTGGCCCTTAGCAAAGGTGCCTCCATTGCTTTCTCTCTGGGTTTCTTTTGCTGGAGATTGTTGGTTTTGGTGGAGCCACAGCTTCTTTTGCTTATTTTCCACCTTCCTCCAGCCGTATTACCCACCCTTTCATTTCATCACCCCAAGACAACCACCTGCATCGAGGCTGTGTGCTTTGCCACATCACATCCTTCCAACATATCCATCTCACTCCTGGCAGGGGAAATCACCCTGGGCTGTGGTGGATTTGCGGGCAACTTCTACAAAGGCCCCCAAACTTGTCAAAAAATTAAGATGTATCAGCAAGGAAGAGGAGAAAGATGGAGAAGCAGCAGAGCGGGATGTAGGAGTGAAAACAAAGAGAAGGAAGCGTAATTTTCTCTGAGGACCCAGGCTGGGAGGGATGACAGCTTGCACAGGCTATCGCTAGCCTGAGCAGCCCCGATTTCACCTCCCCCTGCCCACACACCTCATCTCCATGACCTTCTCCCTTGGACCTCGCACACGGTCGCCTTCCAAGAAGGAGCCCCTCTTTCCCCAGCGTGCAAAGAAAAGGGTGTGGGAGCAGGTGGAGAAAACTCACCGGCACAGGACTTGGACTTCTGGATCTTAAGCAGCAGGATGATAATAGCCAGCAAGTGGGAGACATCTCCCAGGATCCGGAAGACGTTCATTGCTATGCGAGCTCCTCAGAGGCAAAGCAAGCAGGTTGTTTGCACGGGTGGACGGGACTGGGGCAGCCTCTAGGGCTTCCCCAAAAGGTTGTTACTTGGTAAAACTCAGCAGTAAATTTTTTTTGCCCTAGCCTTGATCAAGTAGATGCTTTCTTCCAACTGAACTTTCTTTTTATCTGTGTATGGAGTCCTCTCTTCTGGTGGAGGAAAATTCAGACTCCCTCTATTAAAAAAAGCCTGCTCTTCCTGCACGACTTTCCCTTCCAGGGTCAACTGCCTCCCTTGCTTAAATTTACCTCAAGGTAGATTTTATCTCCACCAGATCCAGTTTGTCCCCAGGGGTTTTCTCTGTCTGCAGCTCTTCCCCCCTCTCAGCTGATCTCCCAAGCAAAGTTGGGTTTTGTCCCCAGGAAGGACCCAGACTAAGTCTGCTCAGCAATCCCAAAGCCAGCACTGGGTGACGTGGCTCCTGGCTGTCTGGGGAGGAGAGAAAGGAGGAGGAGGCGGGAATAACTGCGCTATTTTTCCCTTTTCTTTTTTTTTTCCCCTTCCTCTTTTTTTCCCTACTTGTCTCAAATTACACGCGGAAGTGTCCTTAAAGGGGAAAAGGCAAACGGAAATGATTATCCATCATCTGGGATTGGGTGGGGGGGAGGATGGGAGAACAGTCCTCTGACTGTCAGGCTTTTGAGGGACGGTGATGGTCCCTTTGGACACATGAATCCCTGTTTTGCTCTGAGCCAGGCAGCCGTGTGCCCTGCAGCCTGCTCCCTAGCGTACGGTCCCGTGTTAACTCCAGCACTTTCTAGGCAGTGATTCTCTAGCCTAACAGAAACTGCTATTAGGAAAAATTTCCTGGCATTCACCCAGCGCTCCCCTATGCTCCTCTCCGCCTAGTAGATCAAAGGAAGGGGGTGGGAAGAGATTTGATTTGAACGTCTTTGGCTTGCATGACTTCATATTGCGACTGCGGTTCCAGCCCTCTTTGGTCTGCCTGAACTGAGCAGAGGGTTGTTCCCTCTCCCTCCTCGAGTGCCAAAACACTGCAGCCTTCCCCTGCTCTGCACCCTCCTCTCTGCTGCGCTGGGGACCTTCGTCCTCCTGAGTATTTTAGGGCACTCCCTGGCTGCTTCGCTCATTTTGCTGGGGGTGCCTACCACCAAATATTGATATACGCTGCTCTGGACCTTAGCTGTTTCCCTTAGTGACCACCTTTGGGGGCTGGACACTGAACTAAATAGCCCTCAGCCTGGGCAGTTATATCTCCTCACAAAGTGTCCCTGCTGAGGACACTCATGCTGCGCACAGCCTTTGGATGTCCTCGTCCAGAGCGGTGCAGCTGGTTCTGGTTGTTCCTCCAAAAGAAATGTGGATTCATGGTCAAGCAGCTGGAAAAGAGCCTGGGGACTGCCTCAGCCATGGACAGCTAAGCTCCGGAGAGAGGGAGGAGGGAACGTGGCTTGTGTGTTGGCTCCCAGATATAAGCTGGAAACCAAAAGCATCCAAGAGCCCAGCCTCAGAGGAAAAAAGTTCTCCCAAAGGCTGGTTTTAAATAAACTTCACTGAAAATATTAATCATAGATTCCTTCAAGTGGATTGAAAAACAAGTAATGCACATATTATGTGAAAGAAATACATATATATGATCATTTTTATAAATTTAACAAAAAGGAAAGGATATTAGTAGTGACTTTGCTACATAGTTTTCATATATTCAGAAACAGTCATTGGTGAATGATCTACTTAAGATAAATCATGTTCTTGCATCAGAGGTTAAGCTGTGAAGAATGAAGCATCTCATTGTAGCTGCTGGGGGATGAGGACCTCAGCATGAAGATGGGTTCAGCAACAGGAGAACACTACAGGCCCCTTTTTATTATCTAATTGCTACTATAAAACTCTCTTAATTCAGCCCTGACAAATGGATGGTTTAATTTGTCACCTTGTCCCTAAGCAAATTGTATCTGGCCATTAGTCTAATTTTGCTCCTCCATGGTTATGTGACCCACGCTGCCCTTGTCCGGTGGCCGGTTTGGGCTGCTGACCACTCTGTCCCCACTCTTTGCCTGCAGCAATTTCCTTCAATTCTTCCTCCTTTAGCATGTCCTTATGGGCTCAGTCTGGAGTAAAATCCTTAATGATTAAAGTGTAAAAATATTATTCTTGGTGCTTACTAAGAGGACTAACAAGTCTATTAATGTTACCAGATTCCTTTCTGAATACATTTGCATACATTTCCTCCTTGCCCATTAGGCTGGCTGCCGTGTTTTCCCTCTTTGCCTCTACAACACCTGGTGTACTGGGCTTTTCCAGCCCTGAGTTTCCAGGTTTGGCTAGAAAACACTTGCTTAGCCTAGTGAAACAGAGAGAGGGCCCCTGCCTGCAGTCTGCAAGTATGTCCAAGCAGAAAATAGCAGAGCGGGAGAAGAGTTTCGACTAAAGGACAATGTCGGGGAAGGAACAACTGGGTATGAAGTGGTGGTAACTCAGGCTGAAACCAGGTTTCCAGCCACCGGAGCAGAGTCATCCTGGACTTCAGCAGGAATTTGCTGGGTAAAGGCTCTCGATACCTTCAGAGGGAGCTGGTTGGGAAAAGCGCTGCGCGGTGCAGGTGGGGCCTGAGCACAGTGGCACCCATGGCCCTGCACAGCAGCAATCGCCTGCAGGGACTCTGGGTGAGATCTGCCTTAGGGCAGGAGAGTAGCTGTAACCTTACACGGTCTCTATGCTGAGGACAGCAGATGGTGGCTGTAAATAAACTAGTGGTGGGTACTGGCAATGGGGTGGGAATTGCTCCATGGGACTTGCTCTGTTTCCTTGGGGTGCCCTTTCCAGCCTCATCCTGAGCCCCTTCATGCTGGGTCTCCCTCTGCAAACTCTTCTCGCTGGTTTTAGGAGCCCTTCTGTCGCCCTGGTGCTCTTCACATCTTCACCCACAGGGTGAAGCTTGCCTGTAGTCATCAGTGAAGAGGTAAGACTCCTGCCAGCGGCAAAGGTTTATTCTCTTTAGCTTATGCCCTTGTGCCCTCACAGGACCTAAGCGGAGCAGCTCAGCCCCCAGCCCTGCTTTTATTTCCTGCCCTGGCCCCAGGTACCACCAGCTGAGGAGACAGTCAGAGGGTTTTCGTGCGAGCAGCTGGGGTGAGTGTCCTGAGGGCTCGCCAGAGCCAGAGCAAGTGAAGGGAAAATGCGGAGAAGGGGGATGGCAGTGCCTCCAGCCCCAGCTGCAACATGCTGGTGGGGTTGGGGTCTCCCTGCAGGACGTCCCCGTGTGCCGCATGAGCCCCTGCCGCCGCGCGGGCCATGGAGGGGGGTGTGCATGAAGGTTGCTGGGAGGGTGAGAGGCATCGGGCCACCGAGTGCTTTAAAGAAGAAAAACTGGCACACAAAGTGGGAACAAGTAAAAATAAACCTTCCCTCCTCCCCACCTCCTTCCCTGCCACAACATAAAGCGCCTCGCACCGGGTGTCTCCCTGCCTCCCGAAATAATGCCGGGGCGCTGCCACTGCCGTGCTCGGTGATGCTCTCTCCATGCCTCCTGTTTCCATGGCGACTGCAAGGAATGTCGCCAGGGTGACAGGGAGGAGAGGGAGCTGGGATTTGGCATTAAAAACTGGAATTTGGAGGTTTTTTTTTTTTTTTAATTCTATTTTCATTTTTCCCTCTCTCTGTTTGCTGGTTTGGGAGACTCACTCTCCCAGAGAGCCCCTGGGCGCAGGAGCAGCAATTTCTTCCAGGGCTGCTTTCCCTCCCAGGCCTTTCCCTGATCCCAGCAGTTTGGCCAGGAGAAGGAGGGGAAAAGGGGAGTTATCCTGCTTGCTAAAGCCTTTTTCTTTTTTCTGCTACCAGCAAGGTTTTTGCCATGGGCAGCTGCTTGGCCAGGAGTCCCCCTCCATTCCCATGCAGGGCCACGGCTCAGGGCACCTCCAGGCTACGTGGGACCATGGTCAGCCTCTGGGGGTTCATCCCAGACGATTCATCCCATGCCAGAAATGCGGAGAAGAGGGAGGCAATTTGGCACCACAGGCTGTGCTGGGGCGCGTGGCGGGTTGCGAGCCTTGTGGGCTGCTTGCATCTGTCACTGGGTTACTAAGGCTGGCAGGCGCAGAGCAGCGTAGTGCCCACTGGCTGGCTCTGCTGGGGTGGCCCTGAAGCTCTCCTGGGCTGGTGGCGACTTTGGCTGGGGTCGTGGCAAAGCAGGACCACAGGTGCCCAAGCAGCGGCTGCTCACACCATGGTCGCACTTGGCCTCATCCCAGGCGGGAGAGGGGTCAGGAGCTCACTTGCCTTGCCATGAGCTCCTGCATCCCCCCTCCATCCCTCCGCCTCCCCCATCCCCACAGCAGCATTGGGAAAGGTTGGCGGAGTGGGGCTATTTTTGGGACCGTCTCCCTGGCAACGGCTGCCACCACCGTCTGTGGTGGCTTTTCCATAGGTGCTAAAATATTCCACGCTGCTTATTAAAGCGGGTGCCAGTGGAGACGGGCGGGGGTGGGGAGTGTGAGCCACCCTGCTGCCGGGGCCGGTGGGCCCCATGGCGGCTGGGGGCACGGCTGGCCTGGGGGCACATGCAGGGATGGGATGGCCAGCGCAGGGTGACTTCCTGGAGATGACATCCCCCAGGTCCTGTCTGGCAGCACTTGCCATGCTGCGGCTTGTCTGCTGTGCTGGGCTCACCAGGAAGGGCGCTGCGCCATGCGGGAGGCACAGCTAGCGAGCCTCTGGTCAGAAAGACGAAGGGAAACATGGGTGCTGCGTGTCTTGTTCCTGCTTCAGGTGTCCTTCCCAGCCAGACCAGCTGTGGAGAGATTTCAGGGTGAGCAGGAGCATTGAGTGATAAGAAGAGAAAGAGATCGACAGTGAAAAACTAAAATGAAGGTTAAGCAGCTGCTTGGATGCCCAAGTGCCTCATGGCTTCACCTCTTGCCGAGATGGGGCAGGAGCCTCTCAGTGGCACCAGCGGAGAGGGAGAGACTTGCCCAAGGCCACACAAGGGGGCTTTGGCGCAGCCAAGGAAGGAGCTGGGGCTCCCTTTCTTGCTTTCGACGTTGGCTTCAGCATGAGGCAAGAGCGAGCAGGGCTCTCACTGATAAAGTCACTGGGAAGGAAACTGGACCCTGGTGCATGACACAACCTCATGGCTCCTTTCTCCCGCATCCTCCTGCCCGAGGGGTCCCAGAGCACTTCTGACACTGCCCTGAAATTTCACTCCTACTGGGGTAAAAGAGGACTCAGCAGTATTTTCAACCCATATGACGAGGAGGGAAAATGACTGCTGAGATGCCAGGGGCAGGTACAATTTCACATGGGGAACCCGAGCAGCACATGCCAGTAGCTCTGGAGAAGCAGCCCCAGCCCTTTAGGGCTGCAACTGCCCTTGGATCAGGTCTTATTTGAAAGAAAGTCCCACGCCCATGTGGACAAGATCCCCTTAGTGACACCCTAGGGACTGACCCCAAAGGGCCCGCGAGAGAGCACTGCCTCCACTGAAGCCCCAGCATTGCAGCCCCTCTGCCTGCTGGGACGACTCCTGCTTGGGCACTTTGCGAGCGGCACTTTGTGGAGCAGCTGCAGTGGGCTGGGGTGAGCTGGCTGCTTGCAGGATGCTGGCTGCTCTCCCCATTTTCAGCTGCTAATCCACACTGAGAGATGCTAAAAATACACTGTTCTCCTGATGTTACTTTTCCAGGTAAGTGCAGGCTGCACTTGCTGCAGTGATGCTCAGCAAAGCACGTGGGGGATTGGTGTGGGGGGCAGTGGTCCCTGTGGCATGTTGTGTGAGGGTGGAACCCACGCACTGGGAGGTTGCAGGCTGGTTTTAGGAGGGGAGGAGGGTGTGATCTCTGCAGGACAGGGACCCAGGAGACAATCAAACAATGATTTTCAATCTTTTTTGATCTCTCTAGATTTTCAGCAAGCTGAGGCCTCCTGACAACAGCTTGGCTCTCCACGGGCTCTGGAGATGCAGCTGGTGGGTCCCCATGTGCCAGCAGATCCCCTGTGGCTCTCCAGGTTGGATCAATGAGAACTTCATTTTGATGGCTCCAGAATTTGGCTTGTGCTGGTGTCTTAACACTGGGGATGATAGATGAGACACGAAGATGGAAAACACATCCAACCACCACCATTGGCCTGGCGTGTGGTTGTCTCCAGGAAGGCCGTGCATGTAGCTGGTGGCTGCAATGTCACAACCCACTTACAGTATCCAGATTCCCTCCAAAACAAAAGGGACAACTTCACTACTTGGCACCAGCGTAAGGAAGCCCACTGCTTTTCCCTCTCCCTCCCCCCTTTGCCTTGAAGAAGAGATAAAAGCCCCGGAGATGTTGCAGGGAGTGGAGCCCCAGGGGGAAGTTTCCAGGAAAAAGTTTGCAGTGGGGCTATCACGTCGCATCCCTGGAGGCCCTGAATGAGCTCCACAGTGATGCCACAGTACCCACGGCTGATGTTGGGTGAAGAAAGTGGCTTGGACGTACGCAGCAGGCCTTGCGAGCCTATTGCCTCCCAACACGCAAGAGCAGATAGTTTGGGGAAGACACCAGGCTGTGTGTCTGGCATGTCTCTGGGGCTACAGCATCTCTGCAACGGGGGCCTTGTAGCAGTTCTCCATTGAGTCGCAACATAAAATACACCGGAGGAGCAGGAACTGAGTTCGCCTCTGACTGGTCCCTCCATCCCCATGTTTCCATCCAAAGTGTTGCTCGTCCCAGGCCGGATGGCTAGCAGTGTTGCTGAGCAGAAAGGTCTGGCCATAGGTGCTGGGAGGTGGGAGCCACTTGTGCCTCAGGGGCCCAGGAAAGCCGCGGTGATGTCCCATGACCTCCAGCAAACGCTCTGCAAGAGCTGGGGAATTAGATGGAGAATTTGGTCCTTTCTCAAAGCAAGGTCTGAGTTCAGCCAGGTGGAAAAAATCCTGCCCATGGCTATTTAAGCCTCTCATAACAGACCAGCAGCCAGTTCCTGCCTCCCCGGGGGCTCCCCGCAGGCCTGCCACTTCCCCCTGCCTTTGGTTGCACTCTCCTCTCCCCCATTGCAGCTCTGCAGCGTGTATCCATGGCTCTGAGATCACACGCGAGGATGGGCTAAAGTAGCGGAAAGCTGTTGGATCCTACCACAGAGTTACTGACTTCTTAGCTACAGACTGCATAGCAATCAGAGAGGGGGAGAGAGAGCCAGAGGAAGAGAGCGGGAGGAAAAAGAGAGGAAGAGTGGAGGGGAGTATGGTAGAGATGGCACAGAAATTTGTGAAATAGAGAAAGGGGATAGAGAAGGCAAGGATAAATAAAGAAAGAGAAGGAGAGAAGCAGGCAGAAGGGAGAGACCAGAACTCATCACCAAGCTGCAGCCACAAATCAGAGCTCTGTGGGATGGAAACTCCTGAGAGCAAAAAATGCTGAAGAGAGGCAGAGGCAGAGGAAGAGGAAGGAGAAGAGCACTGACATGAACAGGGGAGAGTTAGGAGAAGAGCGAGTCACGGGGAGGAAGTAGCTACTTGAAAGAAAAGAGGCGAGAGAGGGCTGAAGAGAGTCCTCCCAGATTCCTTCAGCCCAGGCGAGCTGAGGCATTTCATGGTGAGATGGAGAAATCGCCCGCTTTTCCCTTCGTCTGATATTGGCTCTCTACGGCTCAAGCAGGGAGCAGCTATCAGCAGCTATCGGCAGGAGCTGGGTAAGAGATGATGCTGGTTAGCACTACTCCACTTCGTGGCATGATAATGGGAAGGTTTTTTCCTCTGAAAATAATGCATTGTTTCATCTGCGCTAGCTCTGAGGAACAGCTATAAATATAACCTAGTGAGATATGCATGGCTTCATGTGAGTGTGCTAGTGAATAACAAAGTTGACTGTGTGCATTGCATATGTAAATATAGAAAGCGAAGCATATGTGTGCAAAAGGGCAGAAACACATCTGTTTGTAACCTCCCTAACTTTCCTCCTTTCACCTCCACACACGGACTTTGGTTACTCTGCAGGTAACTTTTCCATTTTTTCAGCTCCCAATATTTTCTTAGCTCCTTCTCTCCCAGGGCTGAGTCTTGTTTGCCTTTCATTTCTTCTGGCTGCCACCATCCACACCTAATGTGCGATGGTGCAAGCTATTTCCCTAAGACAGCCTGGAGAAGAGCAGATCTGGAAACCCTGTGCCAGTCCTCAGCAATCTCTGGTGCGTTGAGGGTTGATGCAGATGCATGGGCTCTCCCTCTGTCCAGGGAGCTGTTTGGACTCCCAAACCCACCGCTGGCTCCTTTGCATTCAAGCTCTTCTAGTATCTGCTGGGCTGGTCTTGCTGGTGGTGGTCTGACATCCCCCAGCTCTTCCAGATAATGCTTTTCGGAAACTGTGAGCAAAATGCTGGAGAAATTCTGCTCTTGCTCCCCACTGGCATCCTTGTTGGAGTGGGGCTCATCAGGTGGGTTTGCATGGTGTAGGCAGGTCACCCCAGCAGTCCCTAGCGCCGGCATCAGCCCCAGTGCCCTCTCCCCTAGGCAAATAGCAGAGAGTAACAAAACTCCCTCTGCCAAAGGCCTGGAGTCTCCCATCCCCAGCACCCAGCCCTGACTTTATCCTGGCAAAGCTAATGGCAGCTCTGGGGCCTCTCCCTTCTCCCTCTCCCCCTCCAAAAAGGGACGCTGCTCCCAGGAGGAAGGAAGAAGGACAGGGACATGTCGGGTGCTGTGGGGCAGGCGATGCAGCATGGATAGGGTCAGAGGCACAGGTTGCTCTGTGCATCTTGATTTGTGGATGTGTGACCCCCAAAAAGCTTACCTCTCTCTCTTGGGCAGAAAAAAAAGAAGACAGTGGATGGCAGCCTATGGTGTTTACTGAAACGTGTGTCCCACATGGTTATGGGTGTAGGGAGACCCAGTGCCACCTGCTAACCACGGCCAGCAACGGGGCTGGCAATATGCTGCAACTCGCCTGGGCGTGCTCTGAGCTGGCTGCAAAGGGCAGCTGGTGGCAGCGCATGCGGGGGCTGTGCGGCGGGGGGGATGGCATGCAAGGACAGCCCTCCAAGCCCAGGGCAGGTGTGCGGCTCCTGGGACCCCTCAGTTTTGCAGTGGTGTCTACAGGAGGCAGGGGAGCCGTGCCTGCCTGCGGGGTGGGGACGATGATGACCTGGAGCCAAGGAGGGGACAGGGAGGTGTGTGGGGGAGCGCGTCTCGCCAAAGACGTCGGGATGTGCCCCCTCCTTATCAGCCATCGGAAGTGGCGCCTACAGGAGCCTGAGTCACCTGAGCACGTGGCCACCCTTGTTTGTAGTTGCCGACAATAATAATATGTATAGGAGGGACATGTACTTTATAAGGGAAACGTGAGCCCCGTAGGGACAGGGGGTGGTGAGGAAGGCAAGAGGGGGTGATGAGGAAGGCAAGAGACAGAGAGGAGAGCAGTGCAAAAAGTGAGCCGGAGAGGGCTGATCTGGAGAGAAGTGGAGCTCTCTCCTTTCCCCTCAGATGCCAAAATCTGCTGTGCTGGTTCGGGGACTGGTAGAGTCCCTGTCCTTGTGGCCTCCCAGTATGGCTGGTGAGGAAAGCTGAGAGAAACCCCCACCAGTCCCGCCAGGCGAGGTGATGGCCAGGGGAATGAGGAGGTTGTTTGGTAGGACACGTCCCTGCTGGCCGCTCTGGCCATTTTCCCACTCTGAGCTCTGCTGGGGACGTCCTTCTGGAGCACAGTGTCTCGGCTGTGCCCGCGCTAGAAGCCCTCCCTTCCCACCTGCCTGCTCTTGCTGATCCCCTCCCTGCAGACCCGTTTCACTCAGGTTCGTGCTATGAGGCCATTTTTGGTGACCCACAATGAGTCCCTCCCCTGTGGCTCCTCTTGGAGGAATTATTTGGTGCCTCCTGCCCATTAACGCTGCTGGGCTGGGCTGCCAGCTCGGCTCATCTGCTGGCCTCCACCCATGGAGCAGCTGCATTTTCTGGGATGGCATCGCCCTTGGGAGGGTGCTGGGGAGGGGGCGAAGGACACAGTAATGGATACCTGGTCCGGCGTCCTCTGCTCGCTGACATCAATGCCGATACATAGTGGGGTGGTTAATAGCAATCTGCCTTCAGCAAGTTCAAACTTTTCTGTGTTGTTACGTTAGTCTATTGGGTTAGTTTAATCTGACAGAGCGGCCAGGGATCAATAGATGGATGCTTGTGTCTTAGTGATCGATCCCTTATTCATAAACGCGCAGCTTCCCAGCCTCCTACTAACACTCATTTTTCTGTGAATGGTAAAAATTGACTGAAGCTGCCTTAGCGTTCCTTGCAGCACTGCAAAATCACTTAGGTCTAAATTAACATTCTCTGAAGGCGCTGCTTGTGTGCACTTTAAAGAGCTGGAGGGTCCTCAAACAGAGCATGCAGAGGCACAGACACTGATATCCCCACCAAAACAAGGTAGCTTTACCAGGGATGGTCAGGCTTGAAGCCTCTTTTGAAGAGAGATTGTGATTTCTCTGTCAGGCAGTGGCTTTGTATGGGCAGGAGCTGCCTTTGAAACCACCACACTGCCATGTGGCTGATACCCAGGGTCAGCTGCGGGGCCTGCACCAGGCACACCACTGAAACGCTGCGGTCTGAGTGCGACCGTTTCTCGGGGCCTTTTGGTCTGCGTGGGAAATGCTGCCACAGTTGGTAAGGGTCTCAAGCTGGCTGCAGTGAGATGAGATTTTTACCCCATGAATCCCATGCTTGCTTAGATCTCTCCCTGGAATGGGTTGGGGTAGGATAATTTAGTTTTCATGACAAATTTTGAGGTTCCAGGTTCTGTCTCATCAGGGTAGAGATGAAACAAGACCTGAGGAATGTTTCTATAAATGAAACCATGCTAAAATGACTCGTTTCAGATTGAATCACTCAGGTTTTTGAGTAGATTCTCTCCTTCTGACCCCTCAAACATGTTGTCCAGAAGGTAAGACAGTGTTGTGGCCTGTTGAGTGATGGGGAAAGACTTCAGGTGGATCAGGTAATGCAGCAGAGAAAGGCCACGGAGTGAGGCTGCAGCAAGAGAACCACGACTCGTCTGTGCCCAGTGCCTTGAACCACAGAGCTGGAAAGCAGATGGGGGGGGCATCGCTCTGCAGAAACGCACAAAGTTCAGTCCTGGGTAAAGACGAGATAGGAGCCAACTCTGTAAATGCCAGCCGCAGCGTGGGAGGTTTGACAGGCCTCTGCTGTTGCTGACCACAAGCGACCAGAGGCGTACCTCGGGGACTGTCCTCTCAGGAACTTTGCCATAGTCAGTTTGTCTCTAGGAACCGGTTTGGCACTGACCTATCCAGGAATTTTGGAGAGAAGCTGCTGCCTGGGATGGGAAGCTCCTTGGGCTGGCACCAGCCTAGTTTGTAAGCCAGGGCAGTACTTAGCCTTAAAGATCCCAATCCGAACTGTCCGAACGGTCTTATGTCCGGTCCTCCTTCACAACAGCAAATAATGAATGGAGAGCACCATGACTGCTGTCAGCAGGAGAAGGGAGAGAAAGGCAGAGGGGCAAGTTATCCTATGGATTTCCAGTCCTCCACACCTCTGACCTGGGAAATCCTGCTGCCAGTGCTGCCCGAGTACAAGCCAGCCCCCTCCACCGTCACAAAGGGCCTACCCCTCGCAATCTGGACTGCTGTTTTATTTCTATGGCAACATTTCTCCTGAAACATTTCAGAAAGAGCCTGGTGCAGCATGAAAATGAAGGAGGCAGCATCCCCCCATTCTGCCCCCTACGAAAGGCATGGAGAGAAGACCCTGCTGCCTCTCCTTGGCCCCTCCCCGGTGACCGGTGGCAGTGGCAGCGTGATGGGCAACTGACCCCGTAATGTGCAATCCACTTTATGGAGCTACGATGTCCCCAGCCCTGGCAGGAGGGCCGCCAGGGGCTTGGAGCAGAGCTGCGGCCAGCCAGGTGTCCCAGGGCGCTTTCTCTGCTGCTTCACCCCCATGCAATGTGAGCACAGCCTTCCCCTCTGCCTCAGTCCTGCCTTGTTTTTGCTCTTTTCCCTGACTTCATCCTTGTTTTCCCCTTTCTCTCTTCTGGTGCCCTCCTGCTCTGGGCTGTGGCAGATGCCTGCAGCCTGCTTCTACATGCACACAGAGGGGTCAGCGATGGGGACACTCAGGATTTGTCTGGTTTTGGCCTCTTCTGTAACAACATGAATGACCATTTTTGAAATGGGAGCTGGTGACAAGTGGTTGTTGAAGTTTGGTCATGTCACACGTGTGAGGCTGATCCCACCGTCATAGACAAGTTCTCTGTATCTTTCCCCCTTCCCACAACAAGAGGCATTACCTCTTCCTTTCCCCGAGCCATCCCCTTTCTCCAATTTGCCACGTAGCAGCAGTGTGAGTATGGGGGCTGGAAAGCAGACAGGAGCTGCCTAACACCATTTAGGACAGAAAGGTGCTCGGGCCCCTGGAGAATCTCAGCGATGCTACGAAGATGCAGTGCCTGCAACAGGACTAGACTTGGTGGCCCCAGAAGTCCTCTCTTGTCTGTCCCCATTGTTCCCATGACCAAAAAGAAGCCTCATGTCTAGGTTGAGGCGACACAGCAAGCAGCTCGCTGCCAGACGCTGCCATCAGCGCCGAAGTTACGGATAGCACAGAGTAATAGCGAGCGATACTTTTGGCAAAAGCAGGTAGGCAGGCAGCAAGCCAGTGGAAAACAGGAACGTGGTCCAGAGCAGCAGCGCGATCATAATAACCCATAACAACAGAGAGAAGCCGCAGGTGTAGAAGGAGGCTGTGTGTAAACACTGCTGCTGCGTGCCGTTTTGCACAGCCCTTCCCCTGCCGCCTTGAGGTGGCTGTGCCCGAGCCTGCCTGAACTCATGGATGGGAAACGGCGGCCTCGGCAGCACTGCCGTCTACCCGGCATGTCAGCTCCCTGGGCCTGAGCAGGGCTGCGTCCTGCCCCAGGCACAGCCACATCTCCGTGGTGCCACGTTGGGGAGCAGAGGGAAAAGGGGGCCGGATCTGGTAGTGGTGTGCCATAGCACATGTATCAGGTGAGGCTTAGCCTGGGGTGCGGCTGTGCTGCCCTCGGAGGACTTGGCATCGTTCAGGAGTGTTTGTTTAACTGGGCTGAACAAGCTGCGATCATCAGGCGTTTGCTTGTTTCAAAATACTCAAGCTCCTTTTCGGAAGAGTGCAGTTGTGCAGCTTACCTGGGACCCTGCTTAAGCGGTTTTTGGATGCTTGGTGAAAACAAATGGAAGCAATTTGCCATTACTTGCAGAACAGGGAGAAGTTAGGATCATGTCAGGAGACCGGTGGCTCTGTTGGGGTCTGCGTTAGAGTGGTAACACTGCACCGTGGGGCTTTGGGGGCCATATCTTTTTTTTTGGCTGATCCATTTACCTGTGAGCGGCCAGATCCAGCTCTGAGTTCAGTCAGAGTGCAGTGTCTGAGTGCTGAGTGGAGACTGCATCCTCTCCTAGATGGTGGCTTGGCATAGAGCGGGTGTCACTGTGGGAATTGCTCATTCAGTGCCTTTGTTGCTGTTGTCATTATTATTATTATTATCATTATCATTATCATTCATAACCTATTTTTAGGACTCCGCTTTGCCAGGCTTTTTGCATAGGCACAGGGAGAAAATCCCTGCCCTGTCAAGGTTGCGGTCAAAGTGGACAGACAGATGACAGTAGGCCCCCGTTAACCCCGTCTTTTCCTGTGTATGAATAACGATCCTCGTCCTGGACTAGCTGAAAGCCACCGAGAGTCCCCGTGTGGACTGCCCTCATGGCCAAGCCAACGTGGGCTTCAGGACGTGCTCTGCGCCACGGCCCAGGAACGCTGCTGGCAGTGCCTGCACGTGGGCAAGGGGCTGCACCGAATCCTGCGGTGACACCAACAGACAACGATTCCCCGGAGACGAGGAAACAGGGACTGGCCCTGGTCCCTGCATGCCTCGTCCACGCGGTGTCCGTGCCCCCGCTAGACCCACGGTTCATTTCTGAGGGTCACCCTCACACTCCCTCCGGAGCCAGCGGCCTCAAGCAAAGCTGGAGCACAGGGTGCTGGGCCGGACTCCATCTGCGCGGTGTAACATGCGTCTGATGCTGGGCACAACCACGCCGGTGTTTCTGAGCACCCCGGGGACACGGATGTGCAGGAATAGCTATCTACCGTCCTGCACCTTGGCTTGGGGAGCCAAGGGGTGCGAGGGCAGGTCTCCGATGGGGGGTGGTGTTCACCTCCTTCCCTTTTTGTGAGGCTCCTGGAAAGCAGGTTGCTAAATAAAAGGAGCTGCTGAGCTTTTGCTGCCTTTTAGACACCCCTTCCATGTTGTGCAGTCTCTGCTGTGGTTATAAGGAGAGCAAGTGAAGGGAACTATATATAGGGGTAAATGCAGATCTTACTTGAAAAGATTTAGTGCCTGTGACTGGCACCTCTTATCTGAGCCAGGAGCGTATGCTAATAGTGTGGTTCGCTGCTGTGATTGTATGATGAGTTTTGTGCTGTTATTTGGAGCATTTCTTATAGCCCCAGCTCTTGGGGTGGGGTGATTGGGTAAGATGCCATTTTCACTTTCGTAGCTGTGCTGAAAAGCTACAGGATGTGATCTGAGAGCACTTCAGTCATCTGGGAAGTGGAAACCTAGGGTATGCTACATACGTTCAGTTTTTAAGCTCCTGCAATTTTCCCACCCATCCTGCAGGGTCCAGTTCATGATTTTGGCAGGATGGCTGATGCTGTGTGTCTCAGCCCTGGTGCTTTCTTTGGGAGGGAATGGGACATGCTCTGGATCCTGGCCACTACAAAACCCCTGCTCCCTTTTGGCCAAGAACAATATCCAGAAAAGGCCTTTCAATCCTTTAATTTCCCTGCGAAGCTGGCAACTAAGATAATACCCACCTATCTCACTCCATGGGAACAAGCGGGGACTTCTGTCTGTCACCCCAGCAGCATCCTCGCCTTCCCCCACTCCCACCCCTGCTCTGCGTCCCCCAAGCCCCTGCCTCTTGCCCTCTCGCCCTCCCCATTTCAGAGGCAGACCGGTGCGTGACGGCCAGCACCAGCCCTGTGGTGGGTCCCCGTGCTCTCGCTGGGACGCTGCAGCCCCCGTCGGAGCAATCGCTGCGCAGCCTGTGCAAACAGCGGCCGTTGACACGGGCTCTGTGTCACGCAGGGAGGCGTGGGAGCTGAGGTGGGGATGCTGTAACCTTTCTGTGTCTCTCTTTCTGACTTTGTCATCCTGGGGATCTTTGTGTACGTCCCATTTTTATCTGTGTTTTCTCCCTTTCTTTCTTTCACTCATTCTCTCTCTCTTTCTTCTCTCCCCCTCCCATCAGTATGTGGGCTGATCACTGCTCAAACTTTTAATTCAGATGGTAATTGGAATAATAATACGGGCAGAATCCTTCTGGCTCTGTTGCTGCAGCTGGCTTCAGGGAGCTATGAATAGCTCTGAGTCACACACTGAGATGGTTTAACTTCAAATCATTTTGTTTTGTTTTCATATTACCCATCCCCAGGCTCCAGGGCTTCACAAGGGAAAAAAATAAAAATCCCCCCTCTCACTCCACCCCAGAATACAAACTGGGCCGAGACATGTTAATAAAATCCTTGTTTAGAGAGCAGATCACCAAAAGAAATTGGTCAGCTAATCATGCCTTGCAGGGCAGATGGGGACTGTTGGCACTTACTTGATCTATTTATAATTATTGAACGAAAAAGCAGAAGTGTGTATATAAAAATGGTATAGAGTTGATTACAGCTTCCTCCCCTCACCTTCCATATGTCACTTTCCTTTTTATATGGTAAAACTCTCCTGCACAGTGACTGTGTCTTTGCGTGTGTTTGTACAGCACCTAGCACCAAGCCCTCCTGGGAGCTGTGACCATCGTGTGGTTTAACAACAACTGCAGTGATGGTGAAAATTTGGGCACGGACTCCTGCAACTAGATAGACCAAAGGCACCACAGCAGCATATAGCCCGTTGCATCAAGCTTATACAGCACCATAACCTCTGGCATTGACCCCAGGAATATCTGGAAAGAAAGAAGCTCTCTAGATGTCAGACCGTAAGGCTGGAATTAGAGAAGGTGGAGGGGAAAAGCAACCGCAAGATGAATGTAGTTGGGTCTGCAAGGCCCTGCCCCAAGATCTGAACAGTCCCCTCTCTGCTGTGGGTGTTTCCATCCAGACTCCCCAAGAAGTGGGCAGGCATCTGCTATGCTGTAACCGTGCCTGCGCTCTGCATATGGATCTGTTGATCCGGATCACAAAACAAAGTGACACCCTCCGTGTGACTGTGATACAGAGCTGCTGAGAGGAATAAAGGTATGAAGTGTGGCACGACTGGTTTGGTGGTGTGATGCAGTAGCCACTGCGAGAGCAGCATTGACCACAGACAAAAGAGAAGCATTTGCCAGACGAGGCCAGACAAAGCAAAGAATAAAAGTGTAAAAATATCATGGGATTTTTCCATTATTGTTGTTCATGGTGTATGTCCTAGAACATCAGATATGGTTGTTATAAAAAGCCAAGTGGGGGAGTGCTTCAGCATGGACATTTCTGTTCTGTTTGATGAGAATGTTCCATTGCAAATTTAAGAAAAGATTGACAAATATGATCCGTTCTGGCAGGAGCGGGAGAAAACCTGGGACGTGTAAAGCGCTGTACCAATAGAGTGGGGTGTACAGGGATCTAGTGATTGAGGCATTGCATCAGCACCATGTGCACGGCCTTCTTATTATTAGCCCGCAGATCCTTTGGAAAGCGATAGCAAGAGGCACCACTGACACCACAGTGCCGAGCACATCCTGATTGCATGGCGCACAGTGTCAACCGAGGAGTTAGGAATGACTGCAGTACGGCTGTGCTGTTACTGGCATTGCTAAATATAAGGTACTGGGCAGGGGGAGAAAGTTGTTTGAGAAGGAGGGAAGGCCAGTCCAGGCTGCAACGTTGGCACGACTGATCTGTTCGCCCCATAGCCTTGTGCTATGAGGGTAAGGTAGCTGTGGTCTGCTGGTGAGTGGTGGGAAGGGAGTGTGTCAGGCATAGCTGGACGCTAAATAGCTTGGGGGTAGATGTGTGTGTTTGTAGGGTCCTGGAGACCCACAGTTTATACCTGCTTAATGGCTTAAACACTGCAAGATAGAGAATGCGATGCCCAAGCTGCAGCTGCACCCAGCTGCCTCCCAAAGTGCTGGGGGGGCTTCCTCAGGCAAAGTAACATGTGGGCGTTCAGATACATTGGGGATGGAGGGGGCAGAGGGATGGCAAGGCATCTGTCAGGACTGCAGTCTCCTCCCTAGCATCTCCCAGGGTGCTCTCACCTGCTGTGCCCTGCACTGCATCCGCCAGCGGGGTTTTGTCCCATGCGCAAGGAGTTGCCACTAAACCCCCAACTTCCCCCCTCCACATGTGTGACAGAGCCAGCTCCAAGAAAGGACCTCTGGCACGATCCCATGAGAAGGGGATTTTCACCACTGTCCTCAGCCCGCCTCTCTTCCCCCTGGTCTGTGCAGCAGGCTGGGGCCCAGGCAGCTACCAGTATCCCATGCTCGGAGTGGCTGAGCACATCTGCTGGTTAAGGACAATATTATCATTCCTCTTTTGAGGGAGACCTCTTTGGGCCTTTCCTATTCAGTCTGTTTGTGTTTCAGATTTCAGTGGAGGAAGGTTACCTGCTTCTCACCCGTTTTCTATTTGGCATGAGCAGTGAGGAAGATGCTGGAGAGTGCCGGCCCAGTTTGTACATGTAAGATTCAGGCCAGCAGACAGGCTCTCAGCACCTGGCATGGTCACTGGCCCCTGACATGGCCACTGGTCTTGGAGACCCAGTGTTGCAGGCAGGGATGTCAGTGATGGCCCCAAGAAACCAACCCCTGAGGAGGGAGCGTGGCTACATCACTGCCCGGAGTAGCTTCTCCAAGGGGCTAAAGCCTGCCGGCGGCAGCCCCAAGCCCCAGGGCTGCTTGCTTGTTTCTCTTTCCAATGGCGGCACGAAGCATTGTGGGGGTGTGTTGGGGTGGAAGTGGTAAGTGGGTTTATTTTAGTTTGTCTCCTGGCTTGTGTCGTTCCTAGTTTGCGGCGCCCAGTATTAGTAATGCTTCCCTATGCCAGCTGGCAGCACAAGATGAATCAGATCAGCTGCACCACAGCATGGACCCATCCGCGGCCAGCCTGCTCCAGGGCGATGCCTCTATCCACGGCGCTGGTGCTTTCCCGTTGCTCTGGCTTGCACTCCTGTGACTGCTGTCTACTGCGAAACACTCCCCAGCCCCTCTCACAGTAGGCAGCAAGGGCAATGCCTTTAGACCCAATGTCCCAAAAACCCCATGTGACTGTGAGAACATGCCCACTGCAGGATGGTCTAGAAGAGGGCTGCAGTGTGCTTGTGCAGTGACAGCAAGCCGTGGACACTGCCTCTGGGGGTGGATTTTACAGGGTTAAAGGTTTGCTTTGCCAGATTTCTGGGAAAAAAAGAAAAGACATCTGTCTGTCTTAAAATCAGATTCACACTCTCTCACTGCCCTTGATCCTCTCACAGGATCAGTCGCCACTTCTCTGATTGTGCTTTATTAAGCACATTCCTGCTTCACTAGCCTTGTCCCCTTCTCCTATGTCTGACCAGTGCTAGCCTTGGCATGAAAACGCCAGTAGCCTTCTCTTTCTGCCAAAGACCTCTCTCTCCCCTCATCCTCCCCCAGCCAAACTGCAGTCTGCCAGTAGCCTGCTGGACATGGTCCTTCTCCTGCCTCATGTTCATGCTCAGGATCTGGCCCAGTCCCTTTATTCCGTGAATGTGCTAGGTTTCAGGTTGCTTTACGAATTCCTCGCTACTCACTGAAAGTATGGGTGAACAAGTGCTGGCTCTGCAACCACAGGAATTTGGCTCATCTCAATGTCAGAAAGTACTGTTGTAATTGATCGGTTTCTCTCTCCCCTGGTCATGACATCACAACATGCAATGAAGTCACATGATGACATCATAGATCTTGGAGGACTGTGGAGATGCCTGGTCCTTCCCTCCCTGCAACCTCCCCTCTCTCCCCCACACACCTGAACACACTGGTGATCTAAATGGAGGGATTTCTGTTCCTGCCTGTTCCCCCATGAGTGTTGCTGAGGCTAAAGGAGCTGCTGCAGAGGTTGGCACAACAGTTGCCAGTGTCATCTGCCTGTGTGACCTGGGCTGAAGGTAATTTGGATCCTGTTGTTTGCCACAGCCCACAGCATCCTGAAAATGCCACGACCGCTTGTCATCTCTGGGACACTGGAGAGGGCCTGCCCAGAATCTCAAGGCCTGGATAACGACGATGATGATGACAATGAAGAACTCAGCTACCCCTGTCACTCCACATCTCCTACATCCCAGTCCAAGGGCCACGACAGCTCAGGCGATGGTCAGCTGGAGGATCCAGGTGAATCCATTCCATTTTCATTAAGGGGTTTTTTAAAACCCAGGCACTCTTGCACAGTGAAAGATGAAGGGCTGAAAAATAGAATGTATGCCAAGAGCTTGGCCAGGCATGCACTGGAACTTGAAGAGGATGGTCAGGAGTTTCAGGAACCATTTTACAAAGACATGGGAATGTCTGGCAGCTTGTCTGAAGATGAGGACAATAGCTGGACCAGGAGCTATCACCTTCCTGTGCATGAAAGATCACATGGGTCCAGAGTCACCAATATGGCACCATCCAGCTCCTATGACTCTTTCCAACATAACCCAGGCAAGCACTTGGAGGTGGAAGCGTTTGCCCCATGGGTCCATGCCAGCCACCCTTATCTCACATACCCGGAGCACACCAGGGTAGCACAGCCCCACATGCTCCACGAAGAGTCCATTGGGGACAGGGAGTTCCCTTCCCTGCAGCTGACCTACGAAGAGCTCAGGGAGGAGAACTGCATGCTTAGGTGGAAGATCAGGAGCATGCAGAGCTTCTCGGAAAGCCAAGCACACACAGTGAGGAGCCTAGAGAGGCGTTTGAAAGCCAGTATGGTCAAAGAGGAGAGAGTAGCCCAAGGGTTAGAGTCCCTTGTCCAGCAGACTGGACGGAGTCTCCAACTGATGACCCAGAGGGCTCTGGAGGCAGAAAACAATGTGGAAAAGTTGAAGCAGGAGATGTTTTTTCTCCAGGGAGAGCTGGAGAGTTTTAAGGTGGAGAATGAAAACCTGAGAGCTGGCCAAACTACTGACCTGGGGGCAATGAAGCAAAACATAGACATCGCCTTGCAGAATCTCCACAGGATAGTAACTGGTGCAAACTGGTCCATCAGACAGTTGGTCTCTGGAACAGAATTGCTGCATTTTGTTGCTGAACTCCTCAAATCTACAGGCAAGATTTCCGAAGTTGAAGCAGAAGATGGTCTATGAACTAAATTCTCTGCTAGTTCTATGGATGAGTGTAGGGACTGAGACCACAGGTCTCCCACAACAGCCTGTACTAAAAACACTTGCTTTCATATGCTGGAATGTGTGTGTGAATAGGCAGCCTTTGTCCTCCATAGAGATACATTTTTTATGATTTCAGGTACTGATGTTTTTTTAGTTGCTGATGCTCTGTTCTGGCATTGCAGCACTGGAAACTCCTCCCTCTCCTCCTGCCTAAATATATCTTAGGCTTTGGGCTACAGGGCCCAGTCTACAGTGGGCTCTGTGCAAGAGTTTGTGCAACAGTTTTGGCTGACTTGACTTGAGTTCCTTTGTGGGATCCGGGAGATTTAGTACATCTGGCACAGGATGTATTACTCTTTAACAGTGTGCACATCCCTTAGCTTAATTGTACCAGCTGGTATAAGAGAGCTATACCTGCATTTCATCTATTTCCTTTGCCCCTTTCTGGTGAGCTGGGGGAGGTAAGGAGCAGAGATCTGGGTGCTGTTGCACACAATTACAATGAGCAGAAGTTCCTTAGATCCTCTTTCCACTTCTTTTGGAGCCAGCCACTGTCCAGCCCTTAAATTTGAAGCCTCTTTGGAACTTTGGCCTCCATTCCCGCAGCCAAGGAAGGGGCAGGTTTGCTCAGAAACTTTTAGGAAATTGTGACATATCCAAATGTGAATTGTGATGATACCTTTCCTCTGATACCAGTATCCATGCTGGCTAAGGGTGCACTTATCAGGGCTGGCTAAGGATGGCACTTGTTGGAGAGGATGCCCTTCCTCTCCTGCCTGGAGCTGGCATAGACAAGTGCACTTGAATTGCCTGCCTTTTGTCACTTGCTAAAGAAGTGCAACAGGGGCAGGACCTCAACCATGGAGTCCAAACTCCCCATGTTATCACTGAAGATATGTCAGCTTAATCCTAGCAGGGCCATCTCTGGGTATAAAGTGACCGTTCTTCATCACCTAGACATCCCTCAACTTTACTGATGAATTTAGGTTTACTGACTGCAATTCTGCTGTAGGCTGCCCAGCTGCACAACAGTATATCCCACATCTGGCTGTACTGACCCTTCTTAAAGACTTGGATGCTGTAGGGTGGTGTGGGAGTGGATGCTGACAGAGCTCCATATGGCTGTTTTCACTTGGATGTGCTTTTTCCTAATGGGAATTTTTGGGCAGCTGTTCACTTTTACCTGAATTTTACTTCTCATGGTCCCATAGTGGCTCCCTGTCTGAAGAACCACAGCTGAGTAACCTTGGTCTCTGGAGAAGAGACTGCTGGTTAAACTTCATCCCAGACATGGCAACAGCAGTGCTTGTACATCAGAGATGATGTCTGTAACTCCTTACTTGTTGCCTTCTAGTCTGTGTTTCTAATTTGGGGAAAGTGGTGGTCACCTGTAGCCACATGAAGCCCTGTTCTGCAGCAGTGATGATGAGACAAGGATGGTTCTCATCAGCTATTTCATCCTTGACAATATCACCTGCTGTTCCTTTCTCCTGTCCAGGTACAACCACTTGCAAGGAGCTCCAGAACTTGGATTTGTCCTAGAAATCCTTGGATTTGGCCCAAGATGGCAAAGAAGGCTAGTTGCTTGTTGGTGAGACTAGGAGTGAGCGAACAAGCTGGCTGTGTCTGCATTCTGTGCTCTGCATTGGCTGCTGTAATCCAAAGGATACAATGCAGGATTAGTATGGGTGTACAAAGCCCTTCCTAATCTGTGAGTCATCACCCCCACACTGCATTTCCTTTCCCAACAGCCCTGGGGAGGCGGGATAGGTCGTCTCTTGAGTCTTCGGTTTCCTAGTTCTTCAGTTCAGGAGGGACTGGGTCAGGACATAACATCTGCTGGACGTTCTCCCAGGGCTCTACAGCGGAGCCCCTTCTTGGCTACTGTATACACGGCATGTTGCAAGGTCTGTTTGCTCTAACTGGCTTCTCCTTGGCTACTTCTAAGCTTTTCCTTTGCATCAGTTCTCCTTTCTGGCTCTAGAAATTGCTTTTCTTCTCTTCTTTAGAATGAGGGGATGTTCTCTGCTCCTTGGAAATAAATCTCTTCTGGGTCAGGCTGGGCTGACAGTGATCCCTGAGGGCTGCTGTGTTTGTCTGTGCTTCAATAGTCCTTGTGTGTGTGTAGGTATTTAGACTGGCTGAGCTCTTGTCCTAGTGTAAGCTATGATATTAATATAATGGCTCAGGGCAGGGGCCTTGCAAGCTGCTCAACTGTTGCATCCTTGATCTGAAGAGTGGTGGCTGTCCTGCCCTGCGACTCTCCCCAGGGTCAGATGTAAGGGGCTTCAGCAGGCTGGAGAGTGCAGGAGCTGAGCGCTGCCACAGTGTGTGCGTGAACCAGGTCTGTGTCTGTCAGCTCTTTACTTGCTGAGGCTAGGCCACGGTGTGGTGTCCCACAGAAACCACTATGTCCCTCCCCAGTGAAAAATAAAAGGCTGGGAGTCGTGTGCCCTCCAATCCTGGCCTGGGACGGATCCTTTTGGGGGAGGCTTTGACAGGGTTTTCCTTTGTACTTCTTTGTAAGGCACATGCCCAGGAGCAATCGCAATGACAGCACAGGCCTCAGCTCACCAGAGGTGAAACCTAGATTCGCCTTGTCCCATATGAGTGCTGCTGCATGAGATCCCACGCTCACCCAGCTCCCACCGCCCCCTGACACCTGATGATAAAGCAAGCCATGGGCAGCGTCCGAGTCAACCGGTGAGTAACCTTCATCTCAAGGACTGTTGCTGTCCCTGTTGGCCTGGGCCTCCTTGTCTGGTCCCTCTGACCCTATCTGTGGCCTGTCTGACATTATAATACTCTCAAATTACCTGCCAGGGACTTTTCTGCTCCAAGTTAAGGGTCTTTTCTCCTCCTCCAACCTGAAAGATGCCATATGTGTGGGGAATTCTCAGGTCTCAGCAGGGTCAGCTGCTATAGAGAAGAAAAACAAAAGCATGGACATGGTGCCAGACACCAACCCTGGTCAAGAAATCATGGATTTCAGCAGCACTGCAGAAGCCTCATATTACCACAGGACACAATTCCAGCTGTGTTTGTTTCCCCCACTTCCTTTTCCAATGAAAAGAGAAAGGTGGATGATTTTGGAGCTGTTAGGTTGCCCTGAAGAAACTGGCACATTTAAGCAAGGAGTAGCTGGCACCAGGATGGAGGAGTCCGTGTTGGAGGACTTCAGCTGACATGCCAACATTGGTGGGGGGATTGGGGGTAGGGAAGGTGCTGCCAGCCCAAGAGGTCCTGGGAGGCCATGGTTTGGCAGTCACGAGGGGAGAGTCATTTTGGTGGGTCCCTGTGCTTGGGAGCCAGCCGCTTGATTTCCTCAGTGGTCAGAGCATCTTCTGTGACCACATCCTTTAGGAATACCTGTGACTTTAGACTGAGCTGTGTGTGAGCTCTCAGGAGCTGCTTTCTCCTGGTGCGGGAGATGGGAAGGGATGATGCTGTCTGCAAGGGAAGGGAGCAGGAGGGGCAAGCAGCTCCCAGAAAGGGGGGAGTTACTCCCAGCACTTTGGCTGTTGATCTCCAAATTACACCTTTAGCTGTGGATGCGGGATGCTGGGAGCCACGTTCGTTGCTGTAGCAACAGAATTGTCCTGAATGCAGGAAGTGTATAAACATTGTCACAGATACACAATGAAATCAGTGGGGAGAGCGGAGGAGAAAATAGAACCTCCCAGCCTTGTATAATCTCAGGGCCAAAATGTTACTAGACCCCAGGCACTTGCTCTCATGCCTCTTAGCTGTTCCAATTGCAGTCACGATTCGAAGCCTTGGTGTCCTTCCTTAGATCAAAGGCCAGAAAATAGCACAGTGCTGCAAGTTTCTCTTACTTTGCTGCGCTGTCAGGATTTAAGTTTAGATTTAACCTCCTGGTAGCAACACAGCAAATATTGCAGCTGGGCTCCACCAATTTGGTCAATGTGGCATCCTCATGCAACAACCAAGGAAATGTGCTGTCATGAACTTCCTCACCACAGTGTCATAGTGGGAACCCTGCTCTGTCAGCCGTCCATGTTCCTCCTGCCGTCACTGTCTCGCTTATTGTTGTTCTTTACATGTTTCTACATGAAACGTCTGTTTCTTCTCTTCCAGGTACAGTATTGTCTCAACTGAAGAGGATGGACACAAAGTCTCTGCGCTGGGCAGCATGAATGGGCACAGCCGGAATGGGAAGGGCCATGCCCCCCGGCGGAAGCACCGCAACCGTTTTGTGAAGAAGAATGGACAGTGCAATGTCTATTTTGCCAACCTGAGCAACAAATCTCAGCGCTACATGGCCGACATCTTCACCACCTGTGTGGACACGCGCTGGCGGTACATGCTCATGATCTTCTCTGCTGCCTTCCTGGTCTCCTGGCTCTTCTTTGGCTTCCTCTTTTGGTGCATCGCTTTCCTCCATGGTGACCTCAACACACCAGCAGGGGCAGGGGGCCCGTCTCTCCTCAAGCCCTGCATCATGCATGTGAACAGCTTCTTAGGGGCTTTTCTTTTCTCAGTAGAGACCCAGACGACCATTGGATATGGCTTCCGCTGTGTGACTGAGGAGTGCCCACTGGCCATCATGGCAGTCGTGGTCCAGTCCATTGTGGGCTGTGTGATTGACTCCTTCATGATTGGCACCATCATGGCCAAGATGGCAAGGCCCAAGAAACGGGCCCAGACCCTCCTTTTCAGTCACCATGCGGTCATTTCCGTGAGGGATGGCAAACTGTGCCTCATGTGGCGAGTAGGCAACCTGAGGAGGAGTCACATTGTGGAGGCCCATGTCCGGGCCCAGCTCATCAAGCCCTACATGACAGAGGAAGGGGAATACCTCCCGCTGGATCAGCGAGACCTCAATGTGGGCTATGATGTGGGCCTTGACCGCATATTTTTGGTTTCACCCATTATCATTGTTCATGAGATTGATGAGGAGAGCCCGCTGTATGGGATTGGGAAGGAGGAGCTGGAGACGGAGAACTTTGAGATCGTTGTTATCCTGGAGGGGATGGTAGAAGCCACAGCCATGACCACGCAGGCACGAAGCTCTTACCTCGCTAGTGAAATCCTTTGGGGCCACCGTTTTGAGCCAGTTGTGTTTGAGGAGAAGAACCACTACAAGGTGGATTACTCACGCTTTCACAAGACCTACGAGGTGGCTGGAACACCTTGCTGCTCAGCCCGGGAGCTGCAAGAAAGCAAGATGACTATCCTACCTTCTCCCCCACCTCCCAGTGCCTTCTGCTATGAGAACGAGTTGGCTCTTGTCAGTCAAGATGAAGATGAAGATGACGACGAAGTGGGTGTGGCATTAGGGGGCAGCACAAAGGAAGAGGGAGGTGTCATCCAGATGATGGATTTTGGAAGCCATCTGGATTTGGAGCGGCTCCAGGCGACTCTGCCCCTAGATACAATCTCATACCGCAGGGAGTCAGCCATCTAACTCCTTCTGCCTCCGCGTTCCACACCTGTTGTCCACCACCTCCTCCTCTGTTCTGCACCCTTATGTAGCTGCTGGATAAGTCCCTTCCCCACCAAAAAGGCCTCCCGTGACCACCTCTCAGCCCTTGAGTACATCGAGTCTTGGAGCTACTCTGACGTACTCCCTTTCCCATGAAGACATACTACTTGGAAGGGGAGTGAGGATACACTACCCTCCTTCCAGTGTGCATAGCTTGTGCTAGGACTCATTTCCTGACCAGAGACAGGAGAGTAGCACATCTGATTTCTAATCTCTGGAGAGGTGACAGAGTCCATGCCCTCCACAGACAGACTGGGAGCCACAGCAATTGTTTCTGCTGCTTAGACAATGACGGACTTTCTGTCCCCTTTCAACATGGGTAGGCCCCATGGCTATCAAGAGTCATGACTGTCACTAGGAGAGGAGTGATACCTAAACAGTGACCAGATGAGGACCGATAGGAAAGTTTAGGGATCCTGGAGGGAGTGGGGAAGGATCTTGCGGGAGGGGTTTACTTGCATGTTTATTGCTTGTTGCACATGACTCTTTTTTTGTATATAAAACAGATCAAGAACTGAAATCCATATTCTTCCACTGTAAATGCCAAGCTAGGAGACAAGGACACTGTACGTAGCCTACACTGCACTCTCCTTGGCTTTTGGCATCTGTCACTTCCAGAAGCAGCTTGGCTCCACACACTCACACCCAGTTCTCCCAGTCCTTATGAAAAACGCTTTCTGCTTCTCTCCCAAGATGCCTGGCAGAGGAGGCAGGGCCCTGTGTTTGCACACACAAACTATTCACTGGTACAGCACCGCCAGGACGACAGACAACTGACCTGACTGGACAGCAGACACTCTACTTGTTCCTTTCACCTCCGCTCTTCTTCTCCTTGCTGCCATCAGCTGTAAAACTGAATTTGTAACTATTTATTTTTAATAAAGTCTAATATCCCAGGGGGAGGTTTGGAAGCAAAAGAGCAACCCCAAGGCTGCAGGCTGGAATAGTGACTGATGAGTGTTATCAGTGCTAGCGTCTGCTGTTTGTATGGCATTAGTGCCTGGAAGCTCCAGTATGAGGGCTCCCTTGTTGTGAACCTTTCTGTTAAAGACCTACACAAAGAGGCTCAAAGAATTTGCCCTGGGAGAAGACGTGTTGGATACAAAATGTATGGAGGGAGGGAAGCATTTGTGTTAAAATTATCAGTAGTGATGGGTCGAACATTTCCATCCTGCTCACTTTGGAAACAACAGGAGTTTTGCCTGAGGAAGGACCAGCTGGGTTATAGATATGCTTGATGAAGAGGCAGAGACATATAAGACACTGCTCTAGATGTAGGGTTCAAAAATAAAACAAAACTTTTCTGCCAGAAAGCATATAAGAACTGGGAGAAATGGAGGGAGGGCATCAGCCAGAGCTAGAAATGTAGCATCTCTTTGCTGTCATTTCACAGAAGACATGAAAACCTGATGATTCTTTTCCTTTGGGAGTAGCATAAACACTCCTTCAAAACTACAGAGGACATGAGGACAGAAAGATAAACAGGTAGCTAAAGAGCTGCTCTGAGCAACCAACAGTTGTGCTATAGGGGAACTGGCTGAAGGAATGACCTCCCACTTTAATCCCTGAACTACAAAGCATGAAAGCAGCATCTTGGTATCATTTTGGAATTAGGAGAAGAAGCAAGAGAAGAGGGGAGGAAGCAGAAAAGGAAGGAAGGAAACAGAATGAGAGGGAGAAGCAGACACAGCAGGCAAGTAAAGAAGGAGGAAGGAAAAAGAAGGGAAAATGAGGAAATAAGGGAGAGTGTTTGAGAGGAAACAGGGATAGACTAATAGGATGGGTCTGGGCCCAGACTTGGCCATTTCCTCCCTGGCATGTAGGTTCTGCTGTGGAAAGCTGCCCTGCATGCACACAGTGACTCTGAATGTGCCGGTTTGATTTGCATCCTAAACAACGATCTGAAACACCGGCAGCCTGGCCAAATCCAGGCCTTTGGCAAGCCTTTCAAGGAGAAAGAAAGAGGAACAAGCTGTAGGATGAAAGAAGAGCAGACAGGTGACAGCTGAAGAGAAGAGCATCAGGAGAGGGGGAGAGAATGGAAAGGAAATGGTTTCTGATGCCTCCCTGAGTGTGACAGCAATGATTCATTCATCCTTCTCCTCCTGTTCTGCAGAGAGTGGGGACAGGAGCCCATGGATCCTGGCTTTTCCAATGTATGACTTGATACACAGCCTCATTTTCTACTTATTTTCCCATGTGTATCTCTGTCCCACCTCTCCTCCCCATTGCTAATTAATGAAGTCCCTCCTTTCACCTTTTTATTATTCATTTATTTTCCCTGGAGGGAATAAACAGGGGCTGGTATTGACCTGCCTTTTAATATAGCTTTTAGAGTCTGGAGCCTGTCACTGGGCATGGCAGTGGAAACAAACTAATGGACTGAGAAAGAAGGACTCTCTGTGCCAGGACACGGGAATCCAGGACACAGCCTGAGGTGGTGGCCCCAAGAAGAAGGGGAGGCCACACAGCTGGGCACCCACCACCAAGCAACAGCATCCTTCGGAGGTGAGCAGTCCTGGAGATGCTGAACGAGCCTGGTGGGCATCAGGCTCAGGGAGTTTGAAGACTGTGCACGCATCCCACGGTCGCCGGTGTACAGCATTCAGTGCCTGCACACACGTGCCCTTGGCAAGGTGGGCAGTGGTTTGCAGGGATTAAATGCTACAGCTGGCATGATGCAGAGGGCTCGGCTTACTTAAATGCCTTGGTTCAGGCGTGCGGGCATGCACCCAAATAGAGCTAGGGGCCAGGCACAAAGTTCGCACTCACAAAGGATATGTGGAAAGAAATGGGACTGGCAGGCAGAGGCGGCAGCTTTTGCAAGACTGATCTTTGGGCAGAAACCTACCAAGAGAGCTAGGCGAAGACGGGGCAGCCGAAGTGCGCGCAGGGCCAGGTGCCAGCAAACACGGGGTGGCAGTGATGGCACACAAGCCAGTGCTGCCACCCTCCACGTTCAGGCGGCAGAACTCTTTTGGGAAAAAGGGGAAAATGTCACCATAACATCAAGGGAATAAGTATCATATGACCAGTATCATATGACCACCTTTGTTTGCCAGACCCCCTCTGCATCATCCGGTGAACCTGCTGGCCCTTTTCAGCCATGGTTGACATCAAGGCAAAGCAGACGCTGAAAACAGAAGCTGAGGCTTTAAGGCAAACCCAGCTAATCCACAGCTGCTCTCAATAAAATGAAGAGGAAGCTGGCAACACCGTTATGCCATTAGAAAGGAGCGGAGAGAGAGACAAGGAGGACCCAAGGGAAAAGCAGGAAAAAAGAAAAAAAAAGAGAGAAGGGGGATGAAAAGAGGAAGAGCGAGAGCCCCTATTTTTAGCCTGGTTTCCTCAGGAAACGAGACTATTGCGCTCGCGCTGTCTGCCTATCCATCTGTCAGTCTGTCAGGCCCTGCCTCATCACTTTTGAACCTGTTGGCCCAGACTGAGCGAATCCCACAGCCGTGCGGCAGCTCGGAGAGGACTGAGCTCTCAGAAGTGTTGTGAGCACCCACAGCCATGGCGCTGGGGAGGAAAAACCCAGATGACCGGGTGTTACCTGCATGCCATCACTGGGAGGGGACGGGGGGCCTCAGTGCAGGGAGGCCCGGGGAGGCACGAGGTTCATTGTGGTTCGGGCGGTCGCAGCACGGCCGCATGGCATCATCCCCTATGGCCTCGGGAAACGGTGGGCCAGCTGAGGCGGAGTGAGTGCCTGGCCTGCCACCAGGAAGCCGCTCGCCCCTGCCCCACGGCAGGCTGCCCCAGCCCCGGCACCGCGCAGCCTGCAAAAACGGCATGGCAGCACCCCAGGGCCTGGTGAAGAAGCACAACCAAACGGGGCAGCCTACCATGTCGCCATGGAAACCACAGCCTGGCTGCCCCGTGCTGTCTCCAGGCCTTGTGCTGGCCCCACTGCATCGCCTCCGGTCACAACATGGCTGCTTCCTTCAAAACCCGGAGTCATGTGGTGTTTTAAGGATTAAACCAGTTTCTGCCATCTGTTGCTGTAGAAAAACCTTGAAAGTGTGACTTGCTAGGGACCACAACACTGGTCCAGCTGCTTTAACACTTGGGGTCTCCACATCATTTGCCCTGGCTGCTTTTAAGCAAGAGGGACCAGGTCTCTTAAATTTTTTAAATTTGGCATGGAAAAGTGTGCTGAGCACTGCCGCAAGGGCGTGAGAGGCCTGGCTGCGGGGGGCAGTGGAGGAGTGAGTTTTAAACGCAATGCTGGAAGCTCGTGGAAACTGTTCAGCCCCCCATGGGCATATTGCACGTGGCTGCCTTTCCCTGGCTGCCCCCTCGAGGACTCCTGGTGGTGGGGGGGGGCATTTTCCCTCCCTTCCCTGCTGGGGCACGCGGAGTCCATGGCGCAAAGATGGAGGGCAAAAGCCAAAGTGCAGGGAAAGCGCAGGTAATGGTTAAACTGGGAGCATCTGCCTGCCAAATGCTCTTCTGAGAGCTCCGTTGCCCAAATGGCATGCTTCTCAGGTAAGCCCACGTGGTGGTATGACATCACTCCTGATGGCATCGCTCCTCTTTTGCCTCTGTAAGCAGCATTCATGCCCCAAGTTCTTTGCCGGTACATAGAGGTACTTACATAATATACACTTCTTATACAGGTACCTCTGTACCTGCATGCTCAAATTACAAAATACTGGCCCACCACTGCACATGCCCACATGCATATGCCATACGTGCCAGCATAAACTACCCCATGCCACGACTTCATCCTATAATCACCCAAGAACATACACACAAACTACATACAACAGCAATGTTCACCTCGACTAGCAGCCCTCCTTTTACATGGCCCATGAAAGGCGGCTAGGACAATCCAGCTTGGAAGGCTTTGGTTACTGTAAAGAAGAGTGGAAATCTTTAAGGGGTCTGCAAATCAAATCTCACAGCCATTCACAACTATAAATACACCCAGTGACACACACAAACACTTGGTATTTTGGCCGTGGCACTGGTGCATGTGATACATGGAGCATCACCTTTCAAGCAGGTGACACTTCCTTACCCTGTGCTCTCCAGGGAAGATAGTCCTATTACACGCCAGGGCACAGTATCTCAATGGCTCCCTCCTACAGTATGTGCTGGAGGGAACTCTTCCTCAAGACTTTCCCTCTAATCCTGAGGAGCTGGCAGCTTGCTTTTATGGAGGCAGACACTGCTTATCCACTCACAAGCTTTATTTCTTTCCTTGTCTTACTACTGAACTATTTCTTTGACTTGTTATTGAAATCTATTCTAGGAGAGGAAGGACTTTTTCTCTGTGAATAAGATCCAGGCAGGCACTGGTTCAGATCCTCCATGCTGTGACAACTAACTCTACTGCTGTCACTCTTGCCAGTTTTCAAATGAATGTTGTTGTTGTTTTAAATGACTTTTGAGAAACTTGTTTCATGTTTTATTTTTGGTGACACTTTTAGTCAACCCTTTTGGAAAGAAACCATCATTGGCACCTTCCAACTCACCCAAAACTTGCCCAGCAAAATATTTTGATACACGCTGTGGCTAAAAATATTTTTCAAGAAACATGATAATAATCTCAAACAAGGAGACAATGAGTTTGGATTTCCGTGATCAGGAAATGATTCTGAAAATATTCTTGCTTCAGAACAAATCTGTTCTTTTTCAACCAGCTCTGTTTTGGTTGTGTCTAGGAGTGCAATGTAGCATGCTGCCTTGTCTCTTGCATCCAGGCTAGTGATCCCCGTGTGGTAAAATACCTCTTCTATTTACTTCAAGCTTCAGCAGGTCATCTACTTCTTTGCAGAAGTGCCTGAGGTCTCTCCCAGCTTTATATGGGAAATCTAAAGTGGCCATGGTTTTAACTGTCACAGAATAAAAAAGAAAAAAAAAGAAAAAAAAAAAGCCTTGCCTTCAGAAGCCATTAAGGGCTTGCTCTTGCTCCTGCTAAGTCAATGAGACTTTTGCCATTGACTGTGGTAAGAGCAGAATTGGGCCCTAATGGAGTGCCGCTATTGGAAAACCCCAGAGGCATCAGCCATGTGCTAAATCTACAAAGTTGGGACAAACTATTCCAGGCTGTGGAAAAGGGGGAGAGGAAAAAATGCAGGGTGCTGGGCCTAGGCAGCTGAAAAGCAGGAGGAGCTCAGATGGTAGAAAGTTCCCAGAGGGGCTGCACATCAGTTGTTTCCCCTTCTGCCAAGTTCAGCCCTCCCCAATGCCCTTACATGCCTGTCTGCAGGACCCAGCACAGTGAGGTTTAGTAGCAAGGCTTAAACTGGGGGAACATGGCCATTGCCTGTCCTAAGAGCACCATCTAGAGAGGAAAGCAAGGCTTGCATCCCTGCAGGTCCCAACTCCGTGGAGCATTTGAAGGCTGCACCCAGGACTGAGTCTTCCTCTGGAGCAGCCGTTGCACTGAGGTGGCAGGGGTGCTGCAGGCCAGGCTGAAGCCACACTGGCAAAGCTGTGCTGGGGCTTAGGACAGGCTCAGCAGGAAGTATTGGGTGTCAGAGCTGGAGGTCAGGGATCAAAATGTTTCCTTTCTGATCCTGGAGACAACGCAGGCTTGGAAAGAACAGGCGCTGATCTGCCAACATTTTCACAGCCATGCAACTCTGCGTTGGACCTTTAACCTGTGGTAAAGGTCAGCGCGTCTGACAAGCAGGCCACAGCTTTCTGCTCCATGCTATCAACTATAAGCTCTGTAAAACCTCAGCAGCTTTCACAGAGCAGCCACTGACTTGAACAGCAGTTCAGATATGCACTACCACTTTGATTTTTTCTCCAGGCAAGGTCTACAAGGCTATTCTGGCCTTAAGAAGTTACGTAGGAAAAAAAAATGAGTTCAGAGTCAGGTCACTCTGCTACCGGCCTGCCCTTCAAGCACCACCTCACAAGCCCATCCTCTTGCACTTGCTCAACATGAGATTTGCTCCCCTTTCCCCATTATTCAGTCCCCTGAAGTGGCACTGACAACTTATGGCTGTAGCAGGGTGTTGCTGTCTTTCCCATGCCACAGACAGTTGGCCAGTGCAATCCCATAGTGGGAGGGAGGCAGTAAAACTGCATGGAATTGGTGAAGCACACCATTTGACCTGTCCTCGCCAGCACAGGGACTGGTGCACAGCTCTCAGGTAGAAGGTTCGCAATACTCTGAGAGTTTTTCCAGTAGCCAGTCTTTTCCTAACCCTTCAGGGCTTTAGAAAATGACATCCTGGCTTGCAAACTGCCCAGAGTCTCTGCAATTTCTAGCTAACGTGTGTTCCTCGATCCTGGGCTTCTTCCAGTTCCCAGGGAAAGCAACAGCAGCAGAGCAGTCAATGGGCCATTAGTATACATACTTACCTTTGAACACCTGCCCTCCTGGGAGGAAATGTTTTGGGGGTAATCCTACTCTCTGAGCAGCCTTACTTCTAGGCATATAGATCCCAAGAGACTAGCTATTAAAATTAGGTCAGAATGGAAGGAGGAAATGTGTGTTGCTAAGTGGAATGATGTGATTTCAGTGCCCTGATGCCTGTGAAGAAATTCAGAACGGACACAAACACCATCCTGAAATAGTCTGTGAGACACTGGATATTTGAACTTTAAAAGTTTTTGGCCTCTGAAATTAGCAGGATTATTTTGGTGCTGGCCCCGGATTTGAAATAGCACGTCTTGGAACCTGGGAGCTGGTAATATTTGAGTCTCTGACCATAGTGCATTGATAGAGTTGTTTGAATGTCCTAGCGCTACAGTCACTGAAGTTGTCAGCTGAAGCAAAGAAGGCCTATGAGATATGAAGTCTAGTTACAGAAGCTGTGCAACTGAGAGAATAAGGAGCTTGAAACTGTGACTGACAGGTGATTAGGTACTTACCCAGCTCCCTGTGTCTATCAGGGGCCTAACAAAGGCCTGCACATCCCTCCAGGTGTATTGAACAGAGGAGGACGAGCTGATGCAGAAACTCCACAGAACACTTTGAAGATATATATAACATGACCTGCAGTCTGCATGTGCTTCTGTGTGGATAAAATGAGGAATCAGTTTGAAAGCAGCTGCAAGCACATTGACAGGTAATGCCAACCTATAGCAGACCACTTCATATGACAGAGAAGGAGCTGATTAAATGTATGCAAATGGAAGCCAACATATAGCTATAAGCTGCTGGACAGTTGGTTACACCCTGTGCTGTTTCCTCTCCAGGACACAGTGCTGTGCTCAGTAGCAACCAGGCTGTCCTGAATAGAGAAACTTGTGTGATGGATCCAGCACTGAACAAGGCTGTGCGGGGAAACCGGGAAGAACTGTGATGAGAAACAGCTCTGGAGCAGAGAGTGGCAGCCACACGGTGGCTGCTGCACCCTGGGGTGCCAGGAGTAGTTGGAGGCCCTGCAGTGTCTGAAGAGCCAGCATTGTTTGGTGAGCTGGTAGCAGCCAGTGGGACAGAGCAGTCCGGAGTCAGCGGAGGAGGGAAGTCACGGGAAGAGCAGCTGGCAGCGATTGCTGCAGAGGAGGTATGAGGCACGTTGGTGGAGCTGTAATGCCCGCATGAAGCTGCACACTCCCCGCTGCTCTGTTTGAGACGCATCTCTCCCGCAGCGGTCGAATGATCCCACAAGTTCCAAATGCACCACAGGAAAAAGCAGGAGAAATTTGTGAAAAACACTGGATTTTCTAAGTTCTTGCAATTATTTGATGATTTGTCCCATGAAGAAGTCTCCAGAACCCTGAGCTCTTTCGTGGTCTTGTGCTTGCTGCTGCACAGTCACAAGAGAAGAGGCAGTTCCTGTTCCAGAGGGCTTCCAGTCTCAGTCAGAAAGAAAAAAAAGGGAGCAGGGAGCAGGCTGACAACAAGGCAAAATGACTTGCCCAAGATCATGAAGCAGACAGGGGGATGAGGAGGAATTTAACCTGTTTCTGTGGGTTTAACCTGTCACCTCTCTGCACAGCTGGAGATGTCACAAGGGATAAACAAATTGGGACTAGTTCCTAGAGTAGCACTTTGCCCTCCCTGCATCCACAGCTGCAGTGAAACTATGTCCAAGATGCTGTATTGTAAGGCTCTCTCTAGGTATGCGCACAAGTCCCATCACCTTCATACCACTGCCTAGGACACCAAATGGCAGCTCTGATGGACCAAGGGCAGCGCATGTTCCAATCTCGGACAGCCATTGCCTCCAGGCATCCAGCTGCAGGAACAAGGAACCATAGCGTCCCATTGCTTCCCCAAACTTTACCTGCATGGGGCCTTACAGATACAAATCAGCGCTTTGAAATCACACCCAGAAGTCAACAGGAGACTGTGGCAGGCTTGGATGAGCACGTCCTGGGGTTCCTGATGAGTACCAGCACAAGGCAGGCAGGCAGGCGCTGACTATGCCAGCACAGCCCCTAAGCACAGCCCTTCAGAGAGAGAAGGGTGAGTGCTCTGAGCTGGTCCTGGAGATGTCACAGGCTGCCTGGGTTGCTCTGCCTTTGAAGTGATTCTCCTGAGAGAATTAGTAATCTAAAGTGAATTATGCCAGACCAAAAGCAGAAACAAACCCACCCCATCCTTAGTTCTTGCAGGGAATGAGTCCCCAGCTGCCTCTTGCCCTTCACTGCATGGGACTTGTGGTAAGATGGCCTTCTGTTGATCGGTGCCCTGTGCCTGGTGTTCAGCTGGCGAGGACAGGCTGTCCCTTCCAGAGAAACCCCTTGCATAAGAATTAAAGAGGAGCTGGGCTGAGATGCTGAACTAATCCACCAGGGCATGCTGGGAAGCTGCATTTTAAGCCATTCTCCCTGCCCTCCCATCTCCTCGTATGTTGTTTATCTCTCCTGTCCCTCCCACAGCAGTACGTGAATTATCCTGACTGGGCAAGCTGGTTTCATAACCGCCTGAGCTGTCTCCCCCCACTCCCCGAGTCCGCATGGGAGTTGCTCATACATGGGAGGCCTTTTAGTTACCACTGGTTTGTGCCGTTGTGAATAACAAACCCACGCAAATGCTGCTCCCCCCCCCCCCCCGCCAGAATCTGCACACTGCACACGTATTTTGCTGCTATGGCCACATGTTCACTCCCATGGCACACATGCACACACTCCCAGCACACGCTTACATCACAAGCTCCTTGCAAGTGCACTTCACACGCATGTGACGCTGTTTGATCTCACCAGTATGTGCCACACAGACAAAACCAATATGTGTGTGACATGCATTCAGAGCTACTGCCCCAACAGACTGTACAGAAGCTCCCCCTGTTATGGCACACTCATCACCCACAGCCAGGATGTACGCATGACACCATGCATGACGCATGACGTCCTCCTTCAGCTGCACTTCACACAGGGCTTGCACCACAGGCTTGCAGTTCACACTTGCCACTGACACAAACAAATGCATGGCACATATGTACCTGATGTGTTCTTGTCACACATGCCAAACATGCACCACATACACATGGGCATCATGCAGTTTTTACACACAGATCATAGGATAATTCAGGTTGGAAGAGACCTTGGGACATCTCTAGCCCAGCCTCCTGCTCAAAGTAGGGTTGGCTAAGAGGTCAGAGCAGTCCGGACCTCTCTTGTTTCAACTTATGCCCTTTGTCTCTCATCCTCCCACCATGTACCACTGTGAAGAGCCTGTCTCTATCTTCTGTCAAGACCCTCAAGACTTTTTCCACAGAGCTGCTCCCCAGCCAGTCAGTCCTCAGCCAGCCTTGTTGCCAGGTGCTCTTCCTTCACAGGTGTAGGGCTTTGCACTTGTCTTTGCTGAATTTCATAAGGGTCTTGTAGGCCCATTCCTCCAGCCTGTCTAGGTCCCTCTGAATGGCAGCCCTGCCCTCAGCCATGTTGACTGGTCCCCTTCCCGAATTTGGTGTCATCTGCAAATTTGACCAGAGTGCACTCCATTGCCTCCTCCAGGTTATTGATAAAGTTGTTAAACAGGACAGTCCCAGGATAGACCCCTGCGGTACCCCACTTGTTACCAGCCTCTAGGTAGAGTGCAACCCATCAACCACTAACCCCTGAGCCTGACCTGCCACCAGTTTTTTACCCATCTGGTTATCCAGCAATCCAGATCACAACACCCTTATCTAGATACAGCAATTTTATGGGAGACAGTGTTGACAGCCTGGCTGAAGTTGAAATAAACAACTTCTGCTGCTCTCCCCTCACCCACAAACCCAAGTTATTTTATCTCAGAAGGCAATCAGGTCGGTCAGGCACGACTTATCCCTGGCAAATCCATTGTGACAGTTCCCAGCCACCATCTTCTCCTTCATGTGCGCAGAAATGTGTTCCAAGAGGACTTGCTGCATGATTTTCCCCGGGACCAAATGGCATCTGACCAGCCTATAGTTCTCAGAATCAACCTTTTGGCCTGTTTTGAAAACGGATGCAATATTTCTCTTTCTCCTGTTGTCAGGGTCCTCCTCTGATCTCCACGATCTGTACTTATGTATTCAGCCTCTCCTCCAGCCAGCCTCCCAAACACAAATGATTTCACAGTTGAATTGCCTCCCATCCAACCAGTCCTATGCTTTTGTCTGGCCTGAAAATCTTCCTGAAGGGGCAAATGCAGCTTCTCAGATCACTGTTGCTTTGCTCCCACTGTTTCTAAGGTGTGTGGGGGGGCATATTTCTGAGTCCCAGGGCCAAGTTCGAGGCTGTGCATCCTCTCACTAAAGGCTTAGAGACATTCACACTGATGCTAAAAGCCATTTCTGCTGCCATGCAGGAAGGGAGAGGGGAGCAGAGCTGCCTTGATCTTCCGTGTCCCTCCTGCTCCCATCCCTTCTGGGAGAAGGGGTGGGGCTGCCTCAGCTGACAGCTCTGCCCCAAGTGGTGGCCATAGGGCAAAAACCAAAGCAGAGAGAAGGCCCAACTCAGTCCCTTTTCTCCTTAAAATAAGAGGGCTGGAGTTTCTTACAGGGAGATATGCTGCTTCCAAGACCATCATATGCTGCTTCCACCATATGCTCCTTCCAAGACCAAGACCAAGGTGGGGAAGAATCCAGGAGACTTGGTGAGGCAGAGGTGGTGCCTCCCCTGGATTGCCAAAGAAGGGCTGAGCTGGAGAGGAAGGAAAAGCAATGGATGTGCAAAAAGGGACTGGAAGTCTTGTGGTTAAAACACTAGAGAGAAAATGTAAGCCCTGTTCCCAGCCCTGCCACTGACTGCCTTCGTGACACTCGGCAAGTAGTGGCAACTCTCCATCCCCTGTCCATGACACTGAGGTTAGGGTGCTGGGCCAGAGTCTTCAACCACTCACTGGGTGCTCAGATGTCCAGATGCCTGGGGGTCACCCAGCAAGCCAGTGAAGAGTACGAGTTTGTAGATCTTCGACCACGATCCAGCCAATTCAGGCCTGAGTACAGCTCCTGCCAAGGAACTTTGGCCCTGTCTTGTAGCTCTCTGTTACGTCTGCCCTGGCCTGACACAGCTTTGATGGTGCACCTGAATATTCCTGTTTGTTTGTTTTTTTTTAACAAAGCAAGCCAGTGTAGGTGTAGTAAGGACAGTCAGTTGCAAACTAACAGAAGCTGGGAATACCACAAGGATAAAAAAGGTGAGGTATATGGAAAAAAGCAATAAAGGCCCTTAATCATAGGCATGGCCAGGAGTAGCTCCTACTATTAAGGTTGCCGATACTTCCCCTTTTAAGACTCTGTTTTTACTTGCTTATAACTTTGTCACAGTTTCGCCTCTTGAGCAGAAATTTTCCATAACAAGTGACTGCCTCAGCTTGAATTGGGTGTATTTATTTAGGTCTTTCTGAAAAAATTGTCTGGGCGCTAGATTTCCTGGGCTGGAAGAAATATATATATGGTTTGGTCCAGGCTACGAAAGCCCCAGCTCTTCTGGCCTCTCAAGCAAGGGCTTGGCCTTGGGCAGGAAGTCAGATTTTCTATCAGGGAGGCTGTGTTTTGCCAGCTAGATGAAATACCACTGCTTTCCCCCCGCAGTGTGAACAAATTATAGATCTTTGCAAAATGCAAGAGGAAGCCTTGTCACAGTTCACAGCTACATAATACCAGCCTCTGTTTACTTGCCCAACCCTCCCTCAGCTTCTAAGGCTGGCACAGTGGCGCATGGGCCTTCCCACAGAGGAATAGGGCTAAAGGGACCCAGAAGGGCTTTTCCTTTTAGGATTGCTTCCTGCTACTCTGAGTCAGGCACCAGACTGAACCCTCTGATGCCTCGCTCTGTCCTGTGCTCCCAGTCACCTCTCTTGGCTTCTGGGAAGCCTGGTGGAAGAAGGCCCTTGATTTGAATAGGGAGGGGATGAAATCCAAAGGGAAAGGAACAGGGAAAGGACCAAAAATCTGAGGGAAAGCAAATGAGACTGGGAGTTGAAGGGAGAAGCTGGGACTGGTTGGGCAAGGGGTTAGTGCCTGGGAAGTGTCAGAGTGACTTGGACTGGCGGAGCAGGGGAATTAGAAGCCAGGGAACAAAGAGCAGGGCTAATCCGGACAGCAAGGTTGGGAACGGGAACAGGAGAGGAAGCTGATCAGCAGAGGGTTGTGCAGGGGGGATGGGAGGAGGCAGGTAGTGCTCAAACCGTTTAGCTGAGGAATGGAGGGCTCTGGTGGCAGATGGGGACTGCGGATGGAAGGGGTTGAGCATAGGACCGACTGCCCGAGAAGACTTGGACTAATGACAGGAAGCAGGTTATGCGGAGGGGAGGCAGCAGGTAGTGGGAAGATTGGGACTAACTGGCCAAGGACAGGAGAGCAAAGGCCCAAGGGGTAAGGAGTATTGGGTGTATGTGTGTGTTGGGGGGGGTAATTTTGGATCAGCAATTTGGGAAACAACACTGGGACTAAGATGCACTGGGGGGGGGGGGGGGGGGGAGAAACAGGCTGGGCATACAGCTAGGCCTGACTGGTACTGTCTGAGAAGGAAACTGGGCCTGGCTGTGCACTAGGGAAGAGACTGGAAATGAGAGGTGAGAAGAATGGGGAAGGGGACAATGACTAAGCCTGAAGCCCAGGACTTGGTGAAAAGCCTAAAGAATGGAGGCCAAGAACAGGAAAGCTGGGAGAAATGGGATGGAAGGGACAACAGATACAGGCTGAGCCAGGGACAGCTTGGATTGGTCGAGGGGAGCAGGAAGGACAGCCATATCAGCTTGGGTTTGTGGGACCGCAGATTTCTCCTGCACCTGAACAAGAGGCCACAATTCTCAAGTCTTACTACTCCTGTGCTGTCACTCCAAACAACACCTGGCAGCATGTCTCACCTCTCACCAGCTCTAGTCCTCACTGAGGACAGCAGGCCACTGCTGCTATCTGTTATATCAGAATACACATCTCTCCTCATTGAGAAATGGCAGCACCAAGGCTGTCCATGCAACTGCCCTTCAATGTCCTCATGCATATGAATTATGATAGAGTCTTTAATTAAACAGCCACAGACCTATTTTCCACAGAACACCTGCAGCACACAGGTTAGATGGTGCTCTGGGTGAGTCTGGGCTGTGTCACGAAGGAGGCTCTTTGCAGGGCCCTAGCATCTTTTTTTCTTTTTTTTTAAGTGTGAAGAAAAAGGAGTGACTCATCGCTGAGACTGTTGTGTTTTGGCCAGGATCCCTGCCTCTGCCGCAGATTTCCTACCTGATGCTGAGCGAGTCACTCAGAGCAACCTTTTCAGAGGTAGCTATTAGCTGTGTTTTATTTATTTTGGCATTTTGCTTTGTTTTTAGCAATGTACTATCCTGAGATCCTGATGTCTCATTTACAGGAGTGTTTATCACTCCCTGCTGCAAGTGCATGGGGACTTACACTTGACTATACAAAAGCTGTAAAAGGCAGAGTGCTCTGGCAAAGCTCATCACTCAGTTCAGCATCCTCATGTTACAGGCTACTTTTGACCCTACTTCCAGGAATGCTGGGTCCTCCTCTCCAAAATGCTACTCTCTTGCTTGGCATGAGCATTGAGAAGACAAATCTATTATTATTTGGGAAGCACTGAGAAACTAGAGTGTGAGTCCTGTAAAAAGACCCTGTGAACATTAATCATTGTTTTTAGAGTAGGGGCTGAATAGTCTAAAGTTAATAATTGTGAATTAATGCTTTGAACAACAAGAATAAAACAGAATACCAAACAGCTGACCCTTAAATAATCACCTGCCAACCTGAGCAGGAGTCTTGGGTCAAGAAATGCACGTGGTCTCGTATTGACTGGACCATAATCCATATTATTGCTATTTTGCCCTTGCCTAGATTTTGAGGATTGCACTGCATTAGTGCTGCCTTTGCATAGCATTTTGAATATGATAAAGTAAGTCTTGTGGTTCTTGTGACACACAGGTAATCCTGTGCCTCTGTTACACCAAGGGAGCAGAGCGTGGCTGAGATGCAGCCCCAGGGTAAGCTAGTGCAGGAGGCATTCAGATCTATGCTCCCTAGGCCGAGAAAGCTTTCTGCAGGCACAGCTCCCATGCACTGTGTGTATCAGCTCCACAAGAGCAGAAGTTCCCCCAGCCTGGTGAGAATTTACCTCAGGGACTCTTGGGCTGATGGGGGGTCCACTCTGTTGGATGTGTCTCTGGCTGAGGGTGCCTGCCTCCTCAGGAACCTCTACTCTTGAATGCCAGGTTGGAAATGTTTTTTTTTCTCACTTTGTATCTTCTTGCTTGCACTGGCCTCGAAGAAGTGAAGCTTTGACACAGAGCTGAGTTCTCCACTGTTTCCCTGATTCCCCACCCACACTTTCCTAGCACTGGCAAGTCTCTCTGTGGTCTTCAAAGTGGCATGTCCCCCTCTAGATAGTAGATGAAATGGGATTCTCCTCACTGCAGATAAGGCAGAGCTGCCAAGTATGACCTGGCAGTTTTCTGAGGTCTGCTAGGTTCCTTGGAGCTCAGCTTTCCTTGAGAGGGCTTCATTGTGCTCAGGTGTTTCACTAGGTGCCATGAACCCAGCTGCCTGATCAAGGAAAATCATATACGGTGACTTTGGAAAGCCACCCGGCAGTGACAATGTCAATAAACAGGGCATCTCTGGTCCTCCTTCTCCTTTCCTACGCAAGGAATGAAATGGCTGACAGTGATGATGTTTGCTGGGTGCCCACTGAGATGAATCCACCTTGGATATAGCAGCCAGTGAGCACCTTTCCAACTGCTCCAGGCACTCGGCAGAGCCAGGCAAAGTCTCTCCATCATTCAACCCACAACTCATTGCACTGGGTTCCCACTATGGTGCCACAGCATAAGCACTTGGGACTACTCAAAGACCTTCTTATGGTAACAGAAGGGCACCCAAAGGGCCCGCCAGGACAGCCACTCTGTGCAGCCCATCTTCTGCCTACCAGCCTTCAGCAACAGCACTCCCTAGGTCACCTAGGGATGCTTTGGCCGCATCCGGACCCAGTGAAAGGCAGACGCCAGAAAACATTCCAGGTGCAGGTGCTCCAGTCGCTGAGCTAAGGGGCCTGGCTGCAGCAGGCCATGACTCCCTTCCATGCTCTGCACCGAAGATCCTTCCCAGGAAGCCAGGGAGAAGGGGTGAGGGGAGGCTGCCCAGGGTCTCCTCCTGGCAAGAAGTTAGAGTGTGGCTGGGGCTCACTGTTGGGTCTGGGATGTTAGACAGCCTTCCAGGTGCTGTATGTTAGGTAAACATACACCTTTGTCATTGTATTCTGGTGCCTAATACAGGGCTAGACATTGGGGGATGTTCACTTTGCGGGAGGCACAGAGAGTAAGAGATGCCTGTGACTACTGCTGAGGGCCAGTTTGGTAACTGGAGAGGAATGGAGATGCCCCAGTAGAGACTGTGAGTGTGGAATCTGCCAGTCCCTCATGTATCTTCCATTCCCTTTCCATCCCCCACCTCTTTCCAGTCAGGGTCCAGCTGCTCGTGTCATAACACCTATCTTTTTTAGACACTGGGGCAGGAATTATCTGTTTATTATTGGAGCACTGAAAGCCCTGGTGGAGACAAGGTCTCTGCTGGCTGCCACACACAAAACCAAACAGCAGTCCCTGACCCTGGGATAAGTCACTTCAGAAGAAGAGGTGTAACTAGGCAATGCTTGGAGAGAAGAAGGTGGGTGTTATTAGATCACACAGTTAACCAGGCTAACAGCATGAAAAGCTTGATTACAATTCAATTAAGGGAATGTTTTTAATTAAAGAGTTCTTATTTTAAGCCCTAAATGATTAAAATAAAGGTAGCAGAAGTGTCTGTACACACATTCTTATTTCACTCTCAAGGGCTGTGTCTACATTTGGGATTTCTTCAAATTCTCTCCTGCCACCTCAGCCCAGGCCTTATGCCATGACTGCCAGGAACAGTGGGAGAGCTAGTGTAGGTAACATCACCCCAAACACTGCACCCACCTGCCACACCAGGAGCTGACACAGCATCTCTCAAACTGGGGGAAGGTAGAAGAAGGTGCTGAAAGTATCCCAGAGGGGAGAATAACAAACATATTACTAGCTGCAGCTGGGAGAGAAAAGATGAGCAGTAGAAGAGGGATGGGGAAAATATTCTGGGTTACATTGACAGTACCTTCTTTGGTGTAAATGCCAGACAGTGACACTAGCAACATCTCTGTACAAGACTCCTGCTCCCCCTGGCACTGGGGACAATTTGCTGTGGGCCTCACACTGTCCATTGGCCTGGGAGTTTGCCACCAAGCAGGAGCACCTTCAGACTCTCTCAGGCTCTGATTCAGACCTATCCTTCCAGATGCTCTATCTAACAGAACCTCCTTTGCTTATTGCTTGTGTGGGCCTACCTCAGGCCTTTCAGTAAAGGGGAAGTTGTGACTTGTGTTGAGCTCCAACAAATTCCCTCTCAGCTGATGTTCACCTGCCAGGGGTAGGAGGGCAAGCCCTTGGCTGAATTCAGCTCCCAGCCTTTCGCAAGGAGCTGTATATTTTATTACCTATCTTCCCATCTGTTCACTGTTATGTAAGCTGTGAAACTACAGAAGTTCAATGGAGCATGTGTAAGAAAATGTCATTACTATGAAAAACTCAATTAAATTTTAACTTCTAAGAATGGAGACAAAGTTCTGTGATAAAACTAGCCTGGCAGTGATAGAGGGCAATGGTGTGGATTTCCAAAGGCTTGTGTAAAACAGGACTATTCTCGTATCTCCGTGGCCCATCAAATCAGTTTCGTGGTGACTGGCTACAGACTTGCTGGGAGGGAGGGAGGACATGGGATTCAGAGGACTGTAGCCCATATTCTTGGCACAACTTAAAGCAATGCATGCTTTCTGGGTTGCATGATGCTGGTAGAGCTGCGCAGGATAGTGGAGTGCATCTAGTTTTGTTTCTTGTTCTCAACAGCCTATGCTTAGTTATGCATTTCAAAGTTGAGATAGACTCAGAAAGGGACACGTTGTGGGGGCTGTTGAGTACAGAGACACCACCTCTGACCCAGGGATGCCTCCACTGCCAATTCTAAGAGGCTGGGAGAGCGTCCAGAGGGTGCTGCACTACATACTCATCCTACTCTTACACTCTCCCACTTGACCTCTCCCCATGCTTATCTACTTCACCCTTGGCCTGCCTAAAGGAATTGCGGTTCTTGACTTCACGATGACCCTGCCAATGCTGCTCCACCCTAACGGGGGCATCTTGGTGTCTGCAAAGCTTGGAAGTATCTGGCTTTTGCTCTACAGTACCTCCATCTGCTCCCTTACCTCTCACCTATGTTGACCTCCAAAGTCCTCCTGCACTCCTGGTCCTAGAGCTACACTACTGCACCTCACTTCTGCATTGCCATCTGCAGCCTATTTGCCTACTTACCCTTTTTCTAAGCATCTTTCGGCTTTGCCTTTCCTACCACCTCACTGGTGCCTCAGCAGCTCTGTGAGCATCCCTGAATGCTTACTGAAAAAATCCTCCTGCCTTTCCAGTCCTGCCTCCTCAAGTTCTGGCTAGGCTCTTCTGTCTGGACCTGGTCCAGGTGCCCTTTCTGTCACCAGCACAGCTGTACACATCCTGCTAAGTGCCCCATGGCAGAAGGGTGAGTGGGTCCCAGGGCTCATGATGAGCTGCTGCAGTCCTGCTGGCTCAGGGAGGACTCAGAGGTGACCTGGTAAGTTGTTATGACACGTTCTTGTCTGCAGCTGCCTGTATCATTCAGAGGCTGGATATGCCTTCATCTGGAGGCAGAGCTGCAAAGGGGAAGGGATGAAGGAGGCTGCAGACACTGTTCCTTCTCCTCAGGAGCCTGGCTTTGCGGGTTGAGCAGGGGTTAAGCCTTGTTAAGGAAATCGGAAAAAGCCCTTTTATGCTTTGTCAGTTGAACTGACCTAAGCCGTGTGCCACAGCTTTCTTGCTCCTCCATACATGCTGCTCTCAGGCAGGCTCTGCCAAAGCACCTGAACGCTCATCTGCAGGAGTTTTAACATTGCTGCCCACCAACTCCATGTGCTGCCTCTCCTCTCACCTGCACCAGCCTTTCCTGTTTGAATCCTGCCCCAGCATAGACCCTTCAGTCACTCTTTGCCAATTCAACGCTAACCTCCCACCTCCTCCAACCTCCCTCTAGCCCTCAAATGCTTCCCCTGCCTCAGCTCTGCTGTTACACCTTAGTGCAGATCTGAAATACCCTGGCTGCTCCCCCCCTGCCCCAGTTTGCTTTCTCCATCCCCAAGTGCCTCTTCTCCTGCCCCAGACCTGAGCGTTCAGCTCTACCAGTGCTAACTGTAGCATGTGGCTCCTGTAGGGAGCTGGTCTTCATCTTCAATCTCTTTTTGGTGAAACTTGCCCTCTGCTCTCCCCATGTCTCTTTCCATGTTTCCCAGAAGAACGATTGCCCTTTGGCACCCTGTGGGGGTAACTGTACTTCGGTGAGAATTTGATAAAGGCTGAGACTGCACTGGTGTGTGTTTCTGTGTGTTTTCCAGAAGGCTTTCTTAATGTGTTTGTGGGAATGTAGCAATTCTGTACATGTTCTTTGTGTTTGTAGGTATAAATACTTTTTTATAAATACACCCTAACAAATCTGTGCCCTCACCAGGAATTCGGGGCGCTCCCTGTTTTGTTTGCAGCGATGACTTGGGCTTGCACAGCACCAGGAAGGGAAAAACAAATTACTTTCCTCCGAAAAGCCCCAGGTTCCTGCCGCTGAAGGGGGAGCCTTGGTCAGCCAGCAAGCACCCCTGGTGCAGCTCCATAGATCTGATTCCACGCGGAAAGGGGCATCATCACCCAAACACCTCAGGACCTGGGCAGAATCCTTCGGTTTGCATGTATCTGCCAGTTGGCACCCTCCTGTTTCAGCGTGTGCTGCTGCGTTGTGTTTATGTGTACGTGTGGGCCTCTGTATGTGCGCATGTATGTGTATGCGCGTGTATTTATGTGCACGTTGACATTTTAAGTACTTTGCCCAAGGGATGCCTGGTGTTTCCAAGAGGCCTGGGCTGCAAAGCAGCAGCCCGCTCTAGCAGGCATGGCAAACCAGGAATCGCTTTGACATCTCGTAGGCCCCACGGCCTTCTTGCTAACCCCCTGCCTCATGTTCGCATGTACCCACATGTCTGAGCAGGGCCATGGACCTGTCCTGGACCCATCCTGGACGCCCATGGATCCTGTCACGGGCACAGGCTGGACAAGCCAGCCGAGGACACGAGACCCCACACCCTGGGTCAACGACCCCAGCACAGGGCTGAGGGGAGATGATGCCGCAGGAGCGCCGGGGGCCCCATCCCAGGGCTGCCCTGCTTCCCCACACCCCAGCACCGGGGGGCGGCCGCGGACAGGCCAGTTGCCCCCCGGCAAGCCCTGCCACCGCTGAGGGGACACCGTCTCCCGGGGATCCCGGCGGCCGCTGAGGGGAGATCCTCCCCGAAACCCCGCGCGGGGGCGAGGCCTCCCCGCCGCGCTTGCTGGGGGGCCCCGGGAGCAACACGGGCGGCGGGCGCGGAGGGGAGCGGGGAACGGCGGCGGAGCGCGGCGGGCGGTTGTGCCTTTAACGGCGGGCGGGCGGGAGGAGCGCCGGCGCTGCGCCGGGTGACATCAGTGGGTTTGGCTCCGGGGCTCAATGGAAACTGGGTGAGCGCCGGGCTGTGCCGAGCACACGCCGGCTGGAGGGGACGGCGAGCGGGCGGGAGGCGGCAGGCAGCGCCGCGCCGCGCCGAGCGAAGGAGGGACGCGCCGGGCACGGCCGCCACCAGCCCTCCCCAATCCTCCGTCATCCTTCCCGCCGCGGCCGCCTGGCCCCCTGACAGCCGGCGGAGCAGCAGCCCCACACGGCCCCCTTCCCGGCAGGGTGGGTATGGGGGGCGCCCGCCTCCATCTTGGGGCGCAAACCCCGGGGGAAAGGCGGCCCCTCCGGCTCTTTGTGTGCGCGGAGGGAGGCAGGGAGGGAGGGAGGCGGGCGGGGGAGGGGAGGGGAGGGCAGGGCGCCGGGCCGGGGCGTGATGCGCCGCGCCGGGCCGGGGGACAAAAGCCCCTTTGTGGGGGCGCCGGGCGGGGGGCGCCCCCTCGGCCAGGGCTTTGGGGGGTGCCCCCTCTGCCCTCCGCGGGGCGGTGTGGCTCTGCGTGCCTGAGGGGCTCGGGGAGAGGGGTGGGAATGGCGGCGGGGGGGGTGGCATGTCCTTTTTAACGAAGGGCCGTGGGGGCTGAGGGGGGCAGACCGTGTGGGGCAGGCGGCCGGGAGGCCGCCGGGCTCTGCCTCCGCCGGCAGCGTCTCTTCGTAATTTTTAAACACTCGCACACGGATGCCTCCTGCCTCCGCTCCTCCCGGTAACCGGCTGCTGTGGGGGTCTTCCGTGAGGCCCCGCGGCGGCCCCCGCGTCGTGTATTTGTAAAGTGTTATGTCCGACGGCGGGGTGTGTGTGCGTGTGTCGGGGTGTCCGTGTGAGGCTGGGGGTGCTCGGGATCAGCCTTTGGGGGGGGTCGGTATTTCCTTTTGTGCACGGCAGAGATTGGCGGGGAGGGAGGGGAAAGGGGATTTATCTCGAACGATTTTCGCCCCCCGGGGTGCCCGTTGCGAGGAAGGGGGAGGAAATACGAAGTCCCATGCCGTTTTCGGCGGTGGCTGCCCTTTTTTGTTACCGATCCGGGAGAAGAAAAACCAGAGTAAGGTTGTCTTCGGGTAGTGTTTCGCCTGTAAGGGCTTTGGGGAGGGGGGGTATCACGGATTTTTTTTTTTGTTTTGTTTTCCTGTTGTGGCCGTTTCTTCCTAAAACGTAGTCTAAATGCACGCATTCGCTCTGTGAGTATGTGGGGCTTTTTTTTCCTCGTATCTGCTGCTAGATCGTCTCCTTTTGTAACTGTGAAAGGGGCTGGGGGGGGGGGGGGCTTGTGTTTGATGTTTTGCATTTGAATAAAAATGTTATTTTTCTCCTTTTTAATTTTTTTCTTAGCCAGCTGAAATTATTTTTTTGCCTACTTCTTCCTTTATTTCCTTCACAAAAAATAAAAAAGCCATGTAAAGCCTTTATGATCTATGGGCAAAGCAACCCCCTGCTCTACACACTTCCCCTTAAAGCCGGAGCTGTGTTCAGCTCGGCAGCCTCCATTATGTAGCTGCTGAACTCACTTTATATTTGGCTTTCTTTGGCCTTTGGTAGCCTGGGTATCTTCTCACTTCATACGTCTTCAGGTGGGGCTGAGATAACTCTCCTTTTATTTGAAATGGCTTGTGTGTCTTCTGTTGGAAACTGTGCTGGCACACCAGAGTGAGATCAAATATATTGTGTGTTTATGTAATGGCCTTTGTGCATGTACGTGGCTATTTTATATTATATAAAACGGGATTGGTGCAAAAACAGTGTGTATGGAACCAACATGGGTGGCTGCATAGTATTTTTGAGGCTGTGTAGTATTTTGTAGGTGTCTGTGTAATGTGGATATTAATGTATGCAAACACTCATGCAGAGCACACACTTGCTTTAAGGTTGTATGTGTGTTAATCCCTTATGGAAAACTAAATGGTTTAACTAAATGATTGCCCTGCAGCCCCTGGGAACATTGCCTTGGCTGGAGAGTACAAGAAAGATGGCAGGGCAGGGGGGAGTAAAGTCTGCTGGTGGTGGTGGGGGTAATCTTCTTTAAATAATATATATGTATATATTATTTTATATATGAATATATATATATATATTTTTTTCTTCTTGTTCTTTTTGTAATAGTAGACCTGAAGATCATATGATAAAGGCAGAAACTGTAGATGGTGGGGGTATGTGTGTGAAGTAGGAGGTAGCCAACAAATGTAGTAAATGTTTGAACTCCTAGAGCAGTTGTTGAGGGATGTGTGTGTGTCTGTGCGTGCGTCCGTTTGTGTGTCCTGCCCCCTTACCATGAATCCATACTGTTGCTATCTGGCTGTCTTCAACCCAGGTTTTCTAAGTGTCCGTGTTTATGTGTTGTTGAGGGGGAGATAAGGCAAAATGACAGCTGTGTGTGACCATGATTTTTCACTCCATTATCCTGCTGTCCCCCACTTCACCCTGGAGCATTTTTTAGATTCCCCTTTGGAGCCTGTTGCTTAATCAGCTAGAAGGGCTGCTGCCTGGGTGTGTGAGAAACCCTTCTTAACCTGGCTCCTGTCTGTCCCAGAAGGGTGGGACCAAATTTAGGCTTGGGACTGTGGCATTGCAGAGCACTAACCACTAGGCCGCTGGGCCCGGTGTGGAGCAGAGCCCACTGAGACCTACTGCCCAGCCTCTGCAGCCTGCTAGGCCCTACTCGCCCAACTGGCAATTGGACCTGAACAGAAACGTTAAGGGTAGCAGGCCTGGGCAAACACAGCTGTAAAGGAAGGAGGTTAGAGAACTGTCTTCATGATGGTAGTGTGACAGGTTCCTGGGGACACAGACCTTTGATCATTTATTGGAGTAGGAGTGTAAGCGAGTCGGATATATGCTAATGTGGTTATACGGAACAGCAGGCAGCGGATAAAAATCATGTCTGTTGCTGCGCCCTCACACAGGTACACCCGCCTCCCTGGGTCAGTTCCCAAGGCTCTGCCTACATTCCTTGTAGTAAGAAAGTCAGAAATAGCCACAGGGTTTTGTAGTCTTTAGATGTATAGAAACCCACATGCATAAATAAATACTAGGTTAGGGGACTCCACCTCAGTGTTTTGTATGTGGTTTCTGGTGACAGGAGCTCTGCTTTCAGGGTTCACAAATGTCCCTGAATGCCTTGATAGGATTATTTCCCTGTGCGTCTCTGCAGCTCGTCCATTCCTCTTTCTGTAATCCCATCTCCCAGGGCACAAGTAGCAGCTCTGGGTTTATAGTATGCCCAGAATCCTGTAGCTGTGATTATTTTGTGTGTGTGTGTGTGTGCGCGCGCGTGCACGTGCATATCTCGCTTACAGTGAGACACAGCCATTCCTTTTGTCCATCTTTCCTTCAGTGGTGCTTCTTTCCCACCACGTTCCAGCAAGGGAAAGTTCCTCTCGCCTACTTGTGAAAACATGAATCATTCCTCACCTTTCCTGTCCCCAGCAGACTCTGTGTCTGCATTTTGTACGCTAATAATGTGGCATTGCATAAATCAAGAGTGTGGCAGATCCTTCTAAAAGGAGCCGTGTTCTCTGTGTTGGTGGCTGGTGGCCATGGAAGGGATGAGGGAAAAGGGGCTGTTAACAGGGGAAACTCTGGAGCTATGTTTCACAGAGGCCTCTGCAGCAGCAAGTCTTGGTTGAGGTTGGATGGTGGAACAAACTCTGTGGCTGTGGGCCTTTTACCTAGTCAGTTCTCTGTGGAAGGTGAGTAGGCCAAGTCTAGGCATGTTGCTTAGGGGATAGCAGGTTAAAGGGTTAGCTAATCACATCAGGTAAAAGGCAGGGGAAAGGCTTGAGCTGCTAAAAGGAAGGTGTCAGCAGACCAGGGTAGCTAACAGAGAGGCTGTGCTAAAGCAATGGAGCCTGTGATCTCATCAATAGAAGTGTGTGGAGATAAGAAGATGGTATTCCTAGTCAGTGTGGGCCTCACCAAGCTCAGTTTGCTGTGGTGTTTGTTGCTTTTTTCCTTTGCCAGCCACCACCCAGGGACAGTGGAGCCGCTAGCAGAGAGTCTGTCTTTCAAAGCCCTTGGTTCCAATGTTTGACTGCCCGGAGGTGCTGGGCTGGGCCTGGGTCAGAGAGAGCTCCTTCTTGTGGGGCTTATGCTCATCTGTTGTGGTGTCTCATGAGGTTAGAACTGTCCTGGTGACAGTTATTTTAGGTTACTGTGGAGAGAGTGGGTATTGCTCCTGATAGTGTGAAACAATTGCCCACTGAAACCTCTTTAGGAAGGATTTCCTGCTGCCCCAATCTCTGGAAAAAAAATGGTGGGAAAGAGGTTCAATCTTTCTGCATTCCGAACATAATATTCCTGGAAGGGTCATGTTCCTTGTTCCTGCAGTATTTCTAAGCTCATGCTGTCCCTAGACATTCATGAGATAAGGACAGGTAATAGAGGCTGTGTAGAAAATGAGGTATTTCAAGATAATAACTGTATCCAAACTCTGGAGTACTGGGTGAAGTGACTGGCCTAAGTGACCAGGTCTCTTCTGTAGTCTTATATTGATTCAGTTCCTGTTTCTGCTCTGACTCTGCATTTTCTTTGCTTCTTTTTTTCAGCACAACTGAACCATGGAGCTTCGAGTGGGGAACAAATACCGACTGGGCAGAAAGATTGGCAGTGGTTCGTTTGGAGACATATACCTGGGTGAGTGTGCGCATCTCTGCCCATCTGCCTGTGAGGATATGTTTCTCTCAACTACAGCATTGTTCTTTATGCTTGTTGGTATTTGTAGACACCATGTAAGGCTGGGATGGTAGAGAGAAAAACGAGCATCAGGGAATACTACCAATTGCTGTTGGTCTTTGATGGCGAAGGGCATGGGATGAGCTCAGCTTTGCCTGACAGTGGAGACGCACTGATGTTTGGTCAAACTGATTTAAAGTTGGACTATTTAGGGCATGTTTGTCATATACCCTACGCAACTCTCTTGCCTCCTTTTCCTGAGCTTGGGTGTGTGTGGGTATAAACTCTTCACAGAGTCGGTGGTGGAAAGGGTAGAAAGGCTTCAGGGTGAAAGGAATAGATTGATGGGGTGGTTGATAATGGAAAAAGTGGTCCAGCACATGTCAGAGAGAGGTCTGAGACAAGGAGGTGTAAAACAAGTCAGAGAGGCTGGCCCAGTGAGAGTGCTGAGGCCCAGGTCTGTCAGATCTGCAATGGGTAGGATGAGATTAAGAATTACTGCTTGGAGAGACCTGGTCTTGGAGCCGTATGGGGTCCATGGATGGCGCTTCATAAAACCCCAAGTTTCCTCTTACCACGAGGCTTGGGGAAAGTTCTCCCAAGCCAGCATCCTGATGTGTAGGTGGATTCCCTGATGATTTATTTGCCCACTGATGGTTTTTATTGGCTCAAACCATGTGGGGCTGGATTGGTGAGACTATCCTACAAACTAATTGATCCCTCCCTGAAAGCTGGAGAGCCTTTACTTATTGTCTGGTTTCCACCATTGCCTTTTCAGCTATAGTTCCTCATGCCAGCTGAATAATTGCCCTTTCTACTTGGTGTTTGCACCCTCTAGTTACTTACAGTGGTTATCCCATGTTCCTTGACTGCTTTTTTTGCTTGGTTGAGTTGTATTTTGTTTTTCCTGGTATATCTACCATTCCTCATTCTTGCTGCTCTTTGATTTCCTCCTGCCCCCAGTTTGTCCATCTGCTCAGCAGCGTAGAGCCTACACAGCATTTTAGGTGTGGCATTTCCAGTGTTGGACAGCAAAGGGCTACCCTTATGAGTGATCTGTAATGTGATGCCATTGCATAGACTGCTTTGGGTCTCCTTGGTTTTCCCCATCACCAATGCAGTGTCAGGTTGCAGAATTGACCCTAATGTGCTGGTAACTGTATTGTATGAGACCATGAGACCTCTTCTAGGTTCTGTAACATCTCTCCATCCCTTCCTAAGTTCCTTTCAGTGAATACTTCTGGTTCAGATTAGTCTCCTCCATGTTTGTAAATCACCTTCTGTTTTCTACCTCTGGCTTTTATCTCCAGTTCTTTCTTGCTTTATTATTCTCTCCCGATTGGTGTTGGCAGCTCCTCGTGATTAAGTATCCTATGGGAATCATCGCTAACAGGCTTTGTTGCTACCTTTATCCAGATCACGAACAAAGATAATAAATAACAGATCTGGGATCCCTACCTGCTGTATGCTGCCTTCATTGCAGCCTACTCCTGTACAACACTCCTTTTCGGCCCTTCAGCCAGCTAGTGTCTCAGGTGACAATGCTTTTAATGCCCAGGTGCTGGGGAGCAAGGGGTGATACTTTGTTAGCTCGGACACAGCATTTTCCACCCATGCTGATGGGCTTGAAGCCTTCCAGACCCCCTGTGAGGCAGTATAAATTGTCAGGATCTTGCAAAATGTGGAGAAAGAAGGGAGGTACTGAGTGGAAAGGCTTGACCGTATGTTTCTCTACATCCCGTGATGGGTCATGCACCTGTATAAAGGGGGCATTAAAAAACATTGGCTCTGGTGTGGGGCTGTGCCTGTCTTGCCTGTAACTAGAAAACATGAGAAGCAAAGGAAGCTCCAGTGCTGTGCTGTGGTAAGCACGGCAGGATTCCTGAGTTCAAATTGCAGAGTTCAACCAAGTTACTTGAATACAGTATCAAAGCCCTTGTGATGCTCATTGAGGTGCAGGCCAGTGTGTTTTGAAGCAGTGATAGCAAGACTTCTTGGAGCCTGGGTGACTCCCGAGCCTGGAGGGATCAGGTATGCAGTCTCTGAAGGTATGTCTGGAGGACGCTTATGCTCATGTTATGCTCTCACTGTCTGCTCCTCAAACAGAGAGACTCATTCACTAGAGTTTCTCTCCTGCACCAGATTCACCTCATAGTTCTTTAATAATGGCGTGGAGATAGAACAGGGACAGACAGGCTTTGTATGAGATGGTGAGTGTGGGCTGTATGCTTTATTCTTAACTTCTCTCTTTCAGGATACTAGTGTTTACCCGCACTCTATAACCAATGGGTACTGTGTGCTGTGCTCCTTGAGATTCATTTTTTTGGTTTCCTGTCAGAAGGAAACTTGAATTTCTACGTGGACACACACAAAGGAGGGACTTCTGTTAATCCCAGGGTGGGTCTCAAATAGCAATGTCTTGCTTCATGTTCCACCTTGAAGGATATGTGCGCCAAGGCGTGGATTCCACCTGCATTGGCTGGGGAGGATGGGAAACAGGATCAGACTGTCCACAGGCCTTGGCTATGCTGTTTGCCTATAAAAATGCTCCCTCAGAAGAGGGAAACCCAGTTTGTAGAGGAGTTGCTGAGAACTTTAGGCTGTTGGAGGAGAGGTGCTTTGTCAGAGGTGCTGGCAAAGAGGCAGGGCAGGAATATCTGGACTTACTGCAAATCATCAGGGTTGGGATCCACTGAAGGAGCCGTTTGTGGTGCTGGGCTGCTTCAGCATGATGGTGGAGAGGAACTAGGGATTGTGCCGCAGACAAAGCATGCTGGGACATGGTTGGCTTTGGACAGTTCCTGGTTGCAAGCTCCTCCCTTGTTGGGAGGGGAGTGCATTTCCTTTGTTTCCTGGTCTGTTAACTCTCTCTCGCCCTATCTGACTTCTTCCATCTGTTCAGCAGTCGTCCTTTCTTCCGTTGCTAAGCTGGCGAGAGAGGAGTGGGGGGTGGGAAAGGCTGTGGGGAGAGCGGAGACCATGTCTGTTGTCTTGCCCGATGCAAAAGGAGGATGGTGCTTATTGTATCAGACATGCAGCAAGGCTTCTGCTCTAAAAAGATCCTGTTTAGCAGGTGACATCGTCTGTCCCCGGGGCCCCATTTCAAACAGCTCATGATGAATGACTTGAATTTGTGCAGCCTCCACAGCTGAGCGAGACTGGGGGTGGATGTTAGGAATTATCCCCAGTCCTACATACGTCTCTCGACTGGCTGAAGCTAGGCAGTCTCTGTAGCATTTGTCTGAAATGCAGTGCTTTCCTGTCTGAGCACAGCTTCTGAAGAAAGAGCAGGGAACTGTTGCTTTTGTATTTGTATCTTAAAAAAAGATGGTGGTTAAAGCATGGAACAAAGGATCGGAGACTCCTGCCCTTGAGTTCCCTCCTGGCTTTGGGTAGTCTGTGCCTGGATAGACTGTGCATCTCCAGCCAAAGAATGGTAGAGGGATGCATCTGAAGGCATAGAGGGGGCTGAGCTCAAAGTGCTCAGTCAGTGTCCCCTCAGCAAAGAACTGCTCCTTTTTATGTGTGCTTGGTTCTAGGTTTAAAATCCCAGGCTGCAGGGCCGTTTCTGCTTTCCTTAGGAGACTGACACCAGTGTTTGGGCTGTGGAGGATGTGGGGCTGAAGGCCATGTTGACCGTTTGAATGGCATATCCAAACTTTGCAGAATCTTAAGTTTTTGTGATGTGTCCCTCCCCCCTGCTTTTCCTGCTTTATGTCCTCACAGATAGCATACTCCACATGCAAACGGCCTAGTATAGGGATGCATTGTCATCTTCCTAAATGTGCAGGGTGGCACGGAGATGACAGCACCTTCATCTTTCCTCTGTTCAACTTCCTTGGGGGTGTTGCTCAAAAGGCTAATGCTGCTGCTGCCAAAAGTCAGCAAGACTCATCATTGCTTGTGTGTCAGCAGATGGAATAGGATAGGGGCAAAACCCCCAGGGAAGGGACTTGAGAGCTGCTGCAGAGGATATGTAGAAAAGTCTCCACAAAGGCAGGGGAAAGAGAAGGGAAGGGAACACTCCTACCTTTTTGAGTATCCTGGGTGCTTCCGTGCTGAATGACAGACAGTGATTGAACACAAATGTGAAAAGTAGAGGCTAGTCCAGGGCCATGTTCTTGTAGTGATCAGAGCCCCTTTTCCAGTTCTTTTCCTCCTTCCACTCCTGATCTGTGTAAGAAGGTCTTCTGGTGGAGTGAAGGGAATAGATATACAGACTTATTTTGCTGCCAATAGTTTGTAAGTGGAAAATGTCAGTGTCTTTTCAAAAGTGACCCTTGGACAAATGACTAGCTCTCAAAAGGGCTTTCCCCCTTCCCTCCTCCTGGATCTTGAGTAAAAACATTTATTAAGTTCATCCTGTTGCTCCTCCTTCCCCTCCCTTAGAGCACCCTAAATAATTCTTCTCCCTCCTTAGTGTTTACAGCCTTTAAATATTTGCAGGCTGTTGTCATGTCCCATTCTTCTTCCCCACCCTTCTAAGTTTTATCTCTTGTCTATGTTACATATTTAGCTCTTTTAATCTATCTTAGTAAATCAATCCCTCTAGGCCCCGATTGTTTTTGTTCCTGTCTTACAAATTCCTACCAGCTTGTCTGTCTCGACCTGACGCTGTAGCATCTAGCTGATGTCTTTTTGCTAGCAGGGAGCCCTTAACTAACTTCGTGTACACGGAGTGCCAGATCTCTTCAGCAGGAAATGGATCTGCTTAGGATCCAGTGGAGGTGATTCTTAGGTTGTCTTAGGAATCCAGTAGTGTGAAATTTTCCTTTGTTCCTTTGGTCCCTGGTTCTGGAGGTGGTGTGTGAAAGAAGATGGATGGATGGATAGCTCTATCTGCACCCTTTTCTGTGGACTCTGAAATTCAAGGGTAGGAAATTCAAAGGGATCAAGAGGCATGAATTAACCTGACCTACTAAAACTAGCTATATGATATCCACAAAACATCATTTTCAAATCCAGCTTTTTATTCAGCCTGCAAATTCCAGAGTAGTTTATTTTATGACAGTTTTCTTAAGCTGTTACTTCTGTTTTGTGTTTGAGTGCAACTTCTAATAATTCCTAATATGAGGAAGGGCTTTGTGTGTGTGTGTGTGTGTGTGTGTGTGTGTGTGTGTGTGTGTGTGATTTGGTGGGGGAAGAAACAAGTCCTGAGTGTCATTCCCGTGACCTGTGTAGAGATCTTTCAGTTCTTTCCATTTTAGGATGATGTGAAACATCTGGAATCCTTTCAGCTAATATGAAAAAGACTAGCATGTCCCTCCTTTGACACTGTGCTCTGGGACCAGAGTGCTGGCTTCCATGTCTGGCAGCTCCCTTGTTTTTCAGAAGGAAGCATGTGGGGAGGTTGCTTTGTATCATCACAAACTATCTAGCAATACCTTCAACAAAGGCGTCTGAGTAGCTTAATTCAGTACTGGATTCAGTTTATTTCTTCACGCTTCTAATTTTGGATATAGCAAATGTTCTTGTGTTGGCAAAAGATAAAGGTATTATTAAAGCCCTGAGGAGAGGGAGAAGCTGGAGATTTGGGAATTGTCTGTATTGAGCAGGTCAGGACTGTAGAGAAACCAGAGGTAGCTGGGAATGTTGGTAATGTCTCCTCCTGGACTAATTGGCTCTGTCGAAGCTGTGTGGCTTCTGGGACCTGAGGTAACTAATAATTTTGCTTGGGGAAGATGTGCTCTATATCCCTGCCTGTGGGGGCTGGCTTTGGTTCAGGGGCTACGTATATGATCAGGGATAGCTAAAAATTCCACTCATTTTAGTTACTGATGATACAGATTGTCCTCCCAATGTTTGGCACTTAACCTGTTGAGATAATGAGGTGGTTTACAGATTGTAGAACTGTTGTTCTAGCCTGTCTGTAGGATGAGAGCTGGTTTCCTCTTAGTATGCCTTGCTGTAGGCTTGTCTTTGCAAATGGCAGTGCTAGAAACTGTGTGAAGTTGAAGTGGCTGATTCTCATTTCTGTCACAGAGGATAAATTTCAGGGCAAATCTTAAGATTTTGGCATCTGCATGGGCCTTGTTAAATGTGTTCAGCTTCAGTGGAAGCTTGTATAATCTTCATTTCACCCCCATTTCTGTGCAGGAGCCAATATTGCGACTGGTGAAGAGGTGGCCATCAAATTGGAATGTGTCAAAACCAAGCATCCCCAGCTCCACATCGAAAGCAAGTTCTACAAGATGATGCAGGGAGGAGGTGAGAAGGGGAGGAGAGGATGGGGCCGGGGGAGTGCTTGAAGAAAGAAATTATTCTGGAGGGTCTTGGAAAGGAAATGACTTGGTATTACATATGATCTTCTCAGCAGGGGTTGCAGCAGTTTTCCTCTGTTCCCAGGGCTTAATTTTTCTCTTTCCCCAGTGGGTATCCCCTCCATTAAGTGGTGTGGAGCAGAGGGGGACTACAACGTGATGGTGATGGAGCTCTTGGGGCCCAGCCTGGAAGATCTCTTCAACTTCTGTTCCCGCAAATTTAGTCTCAAGACAGTTCTGCTCCTGGCAGACCAGATGGTGAGTTTCCTCTGAAAGCATTTGTGCCTCCTCTCCCTTTCTGTGCCTTTTTTTTTTTTTTCCATCCCCTCTGCTCAAGAGCTGTTATATCCCAAGCTTTTTCATTTAGCAGCCAGTGGTTTCCGGGTTTTTCCTTCTTGATGAAGCTGGGAGCCCAGAAGCTAGGCATTTTTGACTCTTCCTGATCTCCATCCTTCCTCCCTTTCCCCTGCCTCTCATCCTGTGCTAGCATTGCATGCATAGATGTTTTTGCCCATGAGGTGAATGACTGATATTGCTATCTGTATTGACTCAGCTGCCTATGTCCTGAGTTTAGGCCCCTTAGTTGTCCTGTTCTCTTTCCTTACCCAGTCTGGCCAAGTTTGAAAGTTGACCAGTGTAAATCCTGTAGCTCAAGTTTTATTAGTTTGTACAAATTTGCTTCCTGTCCTTTCTCGTGATGCTAACAGTCACCTGTCAAGCCTGAGGAGTGTGCTGGTGTGCAGGTTGTAGTCCATTTCCAAATCCTTCTGCTTCTGGAGGGTGGGAAAGGACACTTTTTCTTGACTGTCATCTCTGATGGTCTCTGCAGTGTGTCTGCTTCCTTGCTCTGACAGGCCTATGTCCTGGATAGGGTAGGTTTGTAATGGTGCAGCTATCATGAGTCTCTTTCTCACTCTCTCACTATTTTTTCACCTCCAGATCAGCCGTATTGAGTACATTCATTCCAAGAACTTCATCCACCGGGATGTGAAGCCAGACAACTTCCTTATGGGGCTTGGCAAAAAAGGCAACCTAGTGTACATCATTGATTTCGGCTTGGCCAAGAAATACCGAGACGCCCGGACCCACCAGCACATCCCTTACCGGGAAAACAAGAATCTGACTGGCACAGCCCGCTATGCCTCTATCAACACCCACCTGGGAATTGGTGAGTCTGTTGTTGCGTCTTGGTGAGGCTTTCTGTGGGAGATTGTATGTGCCCAGTGGGAGGAGCGGTGGCTCCTCTACTGAGGGTCGCAAAACTCCTGTGTCTTGGATTTGAGCTGCTTTTAGCACATGAGTGGGCATGGCCCAACAAGTGGGGCGCTGGTCTGGGACTCCATAAGGCTGTCAGATTCTGTGCCTGGCTCTGCTGCTGACTCGTGCTGAGATCACGGGCAAATAGCTTAATGTTGCTACAACTCTGTTACCCCTCCTGCCTTTTGTGGCACTCAGAGCTCCTGAAGGCAGAAATTGTCTACTGGCATGTGTTTGTGCACTGCTTAATGTAGTGGGGCTCTATGTCAACAACAAGGATGTGACCTCCCCAACTTTACTGCTACTAACTCTGCCTTGTACAATTTTTGCAGGCTGATAGATATGTAAAGGAGTCATTCACAGGTACTAAGCCTTTAGGGGTACGTGTAATTGAAACCTCTCTTTTGTTAGCTCTTGAATGCCTTTGTCAGTGGTGTTTGCTTCTTGTTTGTTTTTTGTTTTTGTTTTTTTTGTAACTATAAGAGTTGGAGGATAGAGGCCCATTACAATAAGGTGATAGTCCTGTCATCCACCACTGAGGAGGGGGGTAGCCATCTACTAGAAATGCACAAGAAGATGGGGTCGAGGCAGGGAGGGGAAGTTTCCTATCTCCTGGACATCCAGGTTTTGTGATAATGAGCACTGGCTTTTATGGGCCTTCAAAATGCGTGGGAACTGCCCCATTCACCACCCAGAGAGACTGCGAAGCAGCTTGAGGGAAGTAGGGCTCTGCCCTTAATTTCTATGACTAGTACCGCAGCAATAAAACTAGGCAGGGAAAGAGTCCTGAGAGTTCAGCCAGGTCTTCTACTGCTGATGGTCCAGGGCATCATCGCAGGTTCTGTAGGTACCTCGCACAGGTCAGTATCCAGTATGCTAGCCTCCCTTAAATCCTCCAAACTCTTGTGCTGGGAATGAGTCCTGGAATCAGAGACTCTTTCCCAAAGTGTCTGGTTGCTGTAAGGAACAGAGATGAAGACCTGTCTTGTAGTTTTCTTTTCCATTCTCTGACTGAGTGCCTCTTTCCCATGCTGACCCTTTTCCCTCTGCTTAGGTTAAGCTTCGCCTGTCAGCCGCAGTGTGAGAGTTTCATAGTTGCCCACAGCGTCATGATTAGCAGCAGTGAAAGTAAGCTCTGAACAAGCTTTGTTCTGCTGCTGGCTAGCAAATCTGAGCAGCAGAAACGGAAGCTGCCTTGCCTGCAGACTCAGGAAGGCAGCTCCTTGTACTTGCAGCTCAGTTCGCGTTTGGGAGAGCTTCTTCTGAAAAGTATAAGCTGTGAATTGCAAAATTGGAGTGGAAAACCCAAACCTTTTAAACATCTTCCACAGAACTTCATCTCCTCATTCTTACTAGGGAAAGCTTCCTATTCTCCCCTGTTGGAGATGGCTTCTCAGAAATCTGGAGCTGTGACTTTACCTGCAGGGAATACAGCAGATTCTCACTGTTGTTTTCTGTTAATGTGGTATAAATGTAGACTGAGAACACTTCATTTACATAGAAATAGGGAGCACTGCATGTTGAGAGTGGGTTGTGATCTTCTGACCTCTTCCACGTAGTAAAAATAGTTCTTGTAGAGCTCTCTGAGTTGGCCTACTGTATTTTGGCCTGACCTGCTTATATATAACTGACTCTCCATTGAATTCTCAGTCAAGATTTCCACAGCCATGGTAACTGCCACGAGGAGACATGCACAAAATAATTCCTACTACTATGTCTGTCGATCCTTTTGTGTGTGCCTGCTCTGTCTGAACTGAGCACGAGAAGCTAAATATCTGGTTGTGGGGTTTTATTGTTTTTAGTTTTTTGAAGGCCTTTATTATTCATACTACCCCTAACTTAGTCCTTCAGTACTGGCACTTGGCTGGTGTACCAGGATGAACAAACAATGTCTGAAAACTAATCCAAGAGCAAATTGCATATGCTGTCAGTCTGAGCACAACATCGCACTCTCCATCCCCTTTGCTCCCAAAATTCTGGGTATGAATTACTCTGTGCAACAGGCTTCAGATGTATTATCTCCATGTTGCAGATAGTTCCCCTGAATCACAGAAAGGTTACGTGACTTGCCAGGAGGAAAGGGGATGGCGGTGTCAGAGTTGCAGCTGGAGTTCCTGTTTCCCCAGACCTTGCCACAGGGTAAATGACAGACATGTTTGTGAGTTAGCAGCATTGCCATGGGAACCGTCACTCCGAATTTTTTGACTTTTCAGTTACTAAATTCTCTGCCATAACGTTACATTAATGCAATTTAGGGAGAGGGAAGGAACCAGGTGCTAGGGTGTTCATGTGACAAGAATAGCAAGCAGATAAATGCCTTTATTTGAATGTGCAAGCTAAGGGTTGGGCATTCCGATGTCTGGAGGAAACGCATTCTTTTTCCAGTGACCGGGGAAAAAGTAAGAGGCGAGATCAGGGAGGATTTCCACAGCTGGAGACTTGCTGTTGGGGGAGTCACTGGATTGTGCAGGCTTTGGTTCATGCATTCCAGTCAATTTTCACATGCTCTAGGGATGAGAGTCCCTTGCACCCTCCGGAGCTTGTAAAGTCCGAAATAGATGCCCGGGGTGCCTAGGAGACAGTCTTGGAAGAAGCCAAGTGGATTCTGTCTGGATAAGAGGAGGCTGGGAGTGGGGGGCAGGTCCTCCCTGACTGCATGTCCTAGATGGCATCAGTTAAGGCTGTGCAGGTCATGAAGTTCTTACAGTAGGTCCTGCTCCCTGTCACCATTTTCAGCTTTTTGTGTGCTATTAAAGGCTGTTGTTATGCAGTGGGGAGAGAAAGGGGAAGTGTAGTCCCAGCATGTGCAAAATCAGTTCTGAATATGTAATCAGGAGAACATTGCTTGGTTAAGACTGTTTGTAGCTGGGCTGGCTCCAGTGATCTGATTTCTAGGGAGCCCTTCATGGGAGCGACACTATTTTGGGAAGGGTTGAGGGGAAGCACCTTCCTGGGGGACCAGGAAGGGTGTCAGGCTGCAAAGAAACAGGTTTGGTCCTGAACCTGATCTGAGGCAGCCAATCTTCAATCTCCTCTCTTTGTCTGAGCATGTTTTCACCAGGTAATTCTTCCTGCTACTCACCCCTGACTTGGCTCCTGCTGGGGACCCACTTTGGGAAGGGAGTTACAGCGTGGGCTGGCTGGGAGTCTCCCTGGGCGTGGGAGGAAACTGGCAGTGCGTCTCCGTGCCACTCGCAACTACAGTGGGGGGAATTGCTTGCAGGGTGGGTTGGATTTGAGATGCTGTACTGGATTGTGTGGGAAGGCAGCCTTAGGCTTTGTATTGGAATGGGTTTTGTGAGAGAGGGAGGAAAGGATCAGCATCTTATAAAAGAGGCAGTCTGCCATCTATTGTAGAAGAGCTGAGAAGCTGAAATAAAACAGAGAGGAAGTGCAACGTGGTGCCACAGGTTAGGTACAGGTCATGGCTGTAATGCTGCTTCTGAACAGACTTGCTCTGTACATGTGTTCACATCACTTGTGTTCCTGTTTTTTCATCTCAATCAGTAAAGTGAGATGCTTTTGCCTGCTTTCCAGGGATGCTGTGAGAGTGAGTCAGTGATAGTCAAGCCTCTAAAAGTGAAAAGTGGTGATGTTAAGTAACGTTTCTCCAGAGCATAGAGGTGAAAGACTTTTTTTGCTAACTCTAGACAGCAAAAGTGGAATAATTAATGTTATCTAGTGGCTGTTGGCATATGAGACAAGGCAAAAAAAAAAAAAGGAGATAAGCTTGAAAATGTGTGACAGTAATGAAGGATGAAATAGAGAAATGAGAGGTAGGAATTGTTACGTTTCTCACCAGCACCCAAGATTTAAACCCAGGATCTTGCAGTTAGGGTTACAGGTGAAAGAAATCTACAGTGTTTTGGGGTCTGCACAAATATAATTAAGGTAACTTATTTAGCACTGAGCATTTAATAGCTGTGTATCCTGCTTACAGTTCTTTTTCCTTGTTCATGTTACTGCATTAGGACACAATAGAAGTGTGTTTGCGTGTATATGATGCATACTAGTGAGCCTTCCACTTTGGTTTTGTAACCTATCTCCTTGCCTCTAGTAAGGGCTTCTATTATCCTCCACAGGCTTTAGTCTTAACCTCAACTCCCTAATTCTGATCTTTCCGAAATCACTAGGATTGTGCCCAGGAGTTGCTAGAACATCCCCTGTTCTGGACCGGGTCAGCAGCTGAGATCAAAGCTGCTGTGCACCACATGAGTGGAGACATGGTCCAGCCTAGCCCTAAGCAGGTTAGAGTTCAAGCAAGATTTTGGAGGCAGTATCCTGATTTGTTCCTAAAAGGCAATTTCGTCTGTCAAGTGGGTTTCTCTAGTGCCTGCCCTGTCTCCCTACTCCTCTGAGAGGTGCCCCCACCCTCCAGACAGGGACCCCCAGAACTGCAGGCTGTTAAAGCTGCAATATGGACAAGTCAAGGGCTGGCAGATGGCAGAAGTGAGGTTGCCCTCATTCCTTGTGCTTTCAGGCCTCTCTGGATGTGTGCTCTGACTCCATTTCCACAGGCCTCCTGTCTCAGTCAGGAAGTGGGTTGTTAACAAATATTGTTCAGTTTTATTTATTTGCTGTGTTTGGCATGCAATTGCAGCCCTAAGTGGGCACATGCATCCCAGCCTTAGGCCAAATGCACAACTGTGGGTTTCTTTTCCATGCTCTCTTCATAATATCTAAGGATCTTCCAGACAGTTATGTAGCCGGATAAGATGAGGAAGTATTAGTCCCTTTAAACTGGGGAACTTGAGACAAGTAAGTTAGTGAGGTCAAAAAAGTGCTGTTAATTCTGCCTGCTCAAATTAAGACATTTAGGGATCTGCAGGGCTTCTTTCTCCTCTACTCTTTCTTGGAGCACTCTGTGTTTTTTATGGCATTTCATGTGCTTTGAGCCAGAGGTGCTCTCAGCTCGGTTTTGAAGTGATGAGACCTTCCTTTTTTCTGCAACCGTAGTGCCTTTTTTTTTCACCTCTAATTTATATTGAATTTGCCAATCCCTCTGGCCCTCAAAGATGCCAGGAAGCTGAGAGGGATGCAGGAGGAAGAAATGCCCACAGTGACCCACAGCTTGCAGTGACCCACAGCTTGCATTGCCATGTCTGGACATCTAGATATGTGACCTACTGCAGCTGTTCCTTAGTAGTTCGGTTAAGCTAGCAGAGTAAGGGGTACCAGTAATATTCCTTTCCCTTCGGATGGGGCAGGTCGTAGTACCTAATCGATACAGAGAATTAATGCATAATCTGCAGCACCTTCCAGGACATGACACTGAATCCAACAAAATGTGCTGTTGTAATAAATAATCTTTAGCCTTTCCTCTACCCCTGTGCTCTCCCTCAAACATTATTTTGCCTTTCTGTTGGCTGTGTAGGGTGTCATTCTCTTCCTCCCTTTGCTGAATGCCATTGTAGTCCTTAGTCAAGAAGAGGAGTGATCCAAGGCCTGCCCGGCCCTGCAGAGCCATAGCATGCTAACAGCAGACAATGCTGTGTAAACTTAGCTGCCAGTCTTTAAGCAGCCCTCACCAACAGGTGTGCAACCTGCAGTTTTTAAGAAGTCGATAATTTGACTGATTTTTAATGGTTTGCCTTCTTTCTCTGTCATCCCTAGGGTAAATTTGCACCTGTCTTTCGGCTAGTACTTTCTTCAGTATATAATGTATGTTTTTTAATTGGGTGGGGGCAAGGGAAACAGGAGCAAGAGCTTCTTGGCAAAATTTGTAGATGAATTTGTATTCGTGTTGGGGGAGGTGGGAAGAATGCCATACATTAATTATTCAGTCAATGTTTTCCATTGCTGAGCTTCTGCCATCAATTCCTTTTGGGGGGAACTTGTGACTTAAAAAGGCTTGCTCATTCCAGAGAATAAGTTCAGTGTGTGCAAAATATTTTTGTTTGGGAAACTTTTAATAAGCATTTGAAGCTTAAAATGGAATATTAAGGGCACCCTTTGCTCTGAGTAGAGTTGATTATGATGCCAGTTACACAGTCTTTCCCCGTTTGGAGGGGAAACTCCTTTGTCCAAACTATACCTCTGCCTTTGTGCCTTTTTCTTCCACAGCTTTATAAATCCAACCAAATCAGGAAACAACTTTGCACAGTATTACCTGTTATGCTTCTCTGAACTACCAATAAATTTGTTTAACTCAAGGAGGGATTGCTGTTTCCTCATTTCTGCCCTGCATAATGAGTATCAGCAGGTTAATTGGAAGATGTGTTTGCAAAGGTTGTATTGGGCTTACCTCTGCTAGCTTTGTCTTCCTGTGACTACATCTGCCATGACTAATCTCCAGGGTTAAGTATTGTTCTGGGTGGAGAAGTGTAGGTGCCCTTTCTCTATGACTGGGAAGAACAGGTAGGCAGTGTTGCTGCATCATTTTTTTTGAGCTATTGAATATTTGTATGAATTAAGGCTTGTCCAGGCGGGGAGGTAGTCAGAGGAATTACTCATTTATGAAGTGGTTTGGGCTGTATAGGGAGAGGAGTGCTTTAACTCTGCAGTAGGAACATCCCATAGGAATTTGTAATGGAATTTCTTCTACAAGTTTGTCTATCCTTTGGTTCCATGTGCACTTCCAGAGCTATGCAATTGCCAAAGCAGTTTTGGTTGCTTCTCACTTCTTGCCCGTGTGTAACTTTCTTCTGCAGAACAAAGTCGCCGTGATGACCTGGAGAGCCTGGGCTACGTGCTCATGTATTTCAACCTGGGCTCGTTGCCCTGGCAGGGCCTCAAGGCTGCCACCAAGCGCCAAAAGTACGAGAGGATCAGTGAGAAAAAGATGTCAACGCCCATTGAGGTGCTCTGCAAAGGGTACCCTTGTAAGTGCTCTAATCTTGATGTCTGTCTTGTCTGGTGCATGGCTGTCTTCTGCTGGAACCCTGTGGAGTCCCAGACACGAAGGGCGTGGCTCAGTACCTCAAATGTTTGGCAAGGACCCACATGTGCTGCTGATGCCAGTGAAGAGAAAAGATAAGAGACCTATGATACAGTTCTGGTGCAGAAGTGGAAGATGTAGATGTTTGGGGTGGAGGGTCAAGCCTTGTGTTACTAAGGGCATGAATATGCTCAGAAGGGTCTGTAGGACCTCAGAAACTGTCTGGAAAAGAGAGAGGCAGTGAGGTGGAAGAGTATGCTGATAGTATTGAGTTACTCAGGATAGTAAGGAACCAGGCTGACTGTGAAGTATCACAGAAATGACTGGGTAATGCAGTATCAAATGCAGTTCTGTGCAGGTAAACATGGAGTGACGTATGTGAGGGGAGAGTAGGAGGATTGGTCCTTGTGTCACATGTAAAGTAATAGGCTCTGAGCTGACTATCCACTCAAGAATGAGATTGTACAGTTGCAATGTATGGTTGTGTGAAAACATCAGCTTCAACAAACATCAACTTCATTTTCATTTAAAGAAAAATGCAAATCAGATATTAGAAATTATGGGGGGGGGGGGGGCGCACAAACAGTATGCATAAATCTGTGGCCTGCCCATACCTTACATGCAGAATGTAGTTCTGATGCTTCCCTCCATTTTGGCAAGGATACAGTAGAGCTGGAAAAGGTCCTCAAAACACAAAAAGATGATCAGAGGTGAGGTGATTTCTATATAAGAAGCAACTAAGTGGGCTGGGACTCTTCAGTTTGGAAAAGAGATAACTGGAGGGAAGATAGGAGAAGCTTGCACTCTCCCTGTGCCCCCAGAACTTTGGATGGGACTGTTTGATTTCGTTTTTCTTTTCTATTCCAATACAAGAACACAAAAGAATGTTTTTTCACACAGCTGGTAGTAGACCTGTGGAACTCCTTCCCAGAGGATCTTACAACTGCTTAAAGCTTACAGGAATTCAAGGATGTATTGGACAACTACATGCAAGAGATCCACTGAGGGTTATTAAATACTTAGAAACCACATCCAGCTCAGGGAGTCTCTGAGCTGAAAATAGCTGGAAGCTGGGCAAATATAAATGGAAGTTTCAGACGTGCTTGCCCTGGTCTTAATCTTCTATAGCTGTCCAATTCTGGTTACTGTTCAAGACAGGCTACTGGACCAGGAGAACCTCTGGCCTGAGCAAGTACAGCTCTTCTTCCATAACTTTACATCCATTCCTGTCTGTGCTGCTCTAGGCTACGTTGGTCATCTTCACACCACGTAGGCCTGGCTTCCCAAATTTAACTCCACCTATTCTTTAGGGATGTGTTCTTACCCTCCTTCAGCAGGCTCTGTGGCTTGCTACCTCTTGATTGAAAAAGCAGCCAGAAAAGGGAGATGTGCAAGCATATCTTTCAGTTAAAATAAGGATGGGCTCTTCTCTGGCCAGAGTTCTGCAACCAGCAGACTTCTTTTTCCTCCAGAATAATACAAGCACAGAGCTGTGTAAGGTCTGGCACACTGCTGTTGAAAGGCTGTGGTCCTCCCTGGTGGAACTGGGGCATAGACTGTGTTTAACAGCCAACTGTTTTCTCTGATCTCTCCAGCTGAGTTCTCGACATACCTCAACTTCTGCCGCTCGCTGAGGTTTGATGACAAACCTGACTACTCATACCTGCGGCAGCTCTTCCGCAACCTCTTCCACCGCCAGGGCTTTTCCTATGACTACGTTTTTGACTGGAACATGCTTAAATTTGTGAGTGTGTGGAGAAGGGGTTGGAGGGGAAGGGGTTGATTCCTGGCATGGGGATGGGGGGAGGAAAGACAGAAACTGTCTGTCCTTTGAGTGACTATACTTACCCATAGGGAGCAGCTTGAAAAGGGGGACCAGGCAGACATGCTGAAAGGAGGTAGTGTTGTTCTGTGGTCCTAACTTGGGATTATTTCTACTGTTGGATTAGTGAGTGTGTTCGATGCAGCATGTGTGTCGATAACTACACGTAGATCTATGTATAGTTAGAGATTTTTTTCAGATGGAGAGAACCATAGTCGGGGTGGGGCAGAGATGTGGATTGCAGAAACAGCTATAATACGTTATTCCTTTTGGGTTCATGGAGGAGACTGAAGCCCCTTTTGGATGAAGTGGAAGGTGGTAGGGAGAGCTTGTTCTGGGGCTGGAGCTCTGCCCCATGTCATGCTTTCTTGGCATGAATTTTCTAGTTGGGGCTGCTACTCTTTCTCTGTCCTGCCTGACAGCTGTGCATGACATGGAGTTTTCCTCTCTCTGCCTCAGGGAGCAGCCCGCAACCCCGAGGATATGGATCGGGAGCGGCGAGAGCACGAGCGAGAAGAGCGGATGGGACAACTCCGGGGTTCAGCCACACGAGCGCTGCCCCCTGGCCCACCTGCCGGAGCTACTGCCAACCGTCTTCGCAATGTCGCTGAGCCCATGGCCTCCACCCCCACCTCCCGAATCCAACAGTCCGGTGAGTGGGGCAGGAGAGCTGGGGGCTGGGGAGAGATGGGTGCCACCCTTATTATTGACTGGAAACTGAGTATCAAAAGGTATTCTTGCCTCACCTTCCTCTGCCTCTGACAGGAAACACGTCCCCCAGAGCAATCTCACGAGTGGACAGGGAGCGGAAGGTCAGCATGAGGTTACACCGAGGAGCTCCTGCCAACGTCTCCTCATCCGACCTCACAGGGCGGCAAGAAGTGTCACGGATTTCAGCATCACAGGTGAGTCCCTGCTGCGATATACGTGGCCTTGGCTCACCTGTTACAAAAAGACTTAAGGGCCCCGGAGTGGTTTTTACCTGATTTGCTGGTGCTGATGTGAGCACAACGCCTGAAGCTTCTGCAATGTGTTGAGGAGAGTGGTACCAGGTGACACCTTCACTATTCAGTTACAAATTTCCTGGACACCATGCTTGGTGCAGGCATCCTAGCTCTGCTTTTCTCAGAGTAAGCCTTCATGTGTTTGTCTTCCAGACCACAGTGGTTTGGAGAAGTGAAATGGGAAACCCTCGGGAGGGAGGCTGTCCCGTAGAGAGAATGAGGCAAAGAAATACACAGCCTCTCTGGTTTTGTGTCCTCTGTGTCCTTTGCTTGCTCTCCATTCCTTGACCATTCCTCCTATCTCTTTTCTAGACAAGTGTGCCATTTGATCACCTTGGGAAGTGAGGAGCAATTGCCACTGGACCAGTGTTTGCTTAGGTAAGTCTATCCTCATGCCTGGGGTTCTGCCAAGGAGGGAATTTTTGGCGCTAGGCATCAGGTTGAAGCTTTGCCGCTGTAGGATATTAGTGCACTTCCTTTCCCCTTTGTCTTACCTTGACAGGATGGTTTTTGCCTTCAGAGGGAAGAGTAAGGTTTGCTGGCAAAGCCTTGAGGATGTATTATCTTGCATGTAAAAGTGTCCTTCCTCCACTTCTCCCAGAGGGCAGGGAGGGTGGAGAAGGTGCTAGGCTGGGGAGCCATTTTGTTAGTTCTTAATGAATGCTTTTCTGGCAATGTGATAGTGTTGGAGAAGAGGATGCCGAGCACAGTCACATGTGAGATTTTTGTGAGACTTTGTACAGCTAGTGAGTGCCTCTTCAAGAGTAAACAATAGTAGTGGGACAGGGTAGCTCTGGGGGGTGGCAGAAGTGTAAAAGAAAAAGGTAATATGGTTTGTTAAATTCCAGTTGGCGTTGGACATGCTGGGAAGAGCCTTTTTTCTTCTAACTTTCTCTTCCCTTTTTCTCTCTCTCTTTTTTTAGTGTCTTCACTGTATTTTTCTTTTAAAAAATAAAAACCCAAAAACAAACAAAAAATTAAAAAAGACAAAAAACAAAAAAACAGATTTTTTTTATTATTATTATTATTTTTTTTTGCCAACGACGAGGAGTCAAGCTGCACCTCCATGCTGGTGCGAGCCGTTTCTGAGATGGCTGCCTGCGTCCCTTAACGCGAGCGCCTCCAAGAAGCTGACGACGTGGGAGCTGTGCAGGAACACCTCTGCTGCCTCTGCGCAGCTGCCCCCCCCCCCCCCCAGCCCCACCTTGGCCCTACCACAGCCCCCACTGGCTTCCCCCAGCTCCCTCTCCTGACTGTCTACTCCTTGTTTAGTTTTTTTCTTTTTTTCCTTTTTTTAATCTTCCCCTGCTTTATTTTATTTTTATTTTCAAATCAAATGGTTTCTAGCCATCTAAATTTTAACTTTGCTTTTCTTTTTCTCTGAGGGCAGGGGGTGGATGTTTCTTTTTTTGCAGGAGTCTTACGGGCTGGGAGGGAATCGGATTCCAGCCATGCTTGATGGTAGAAGTCTGATTTTTATCATTATAACAGAAATTATTTTCTCAAGCATTAAATGAATCTTGAGCTGTGAGAGGGGAATTGTAGCAATGGCCTAATCATAAGACTCAGGCTTCCTTTCCTCGGGTGGCTGCTCTGTGTTGTTTTGGGCTGTAAGGGGAAGTGCCAGACTTAGGATCTGAGCGGTCCTCACGTGCCAAGGGATGTGTGGAGAGGCACCTGGTTACAAGGAGGATGAGAAGGCTGAAGCTGAAAGACAGGGAGAACCCCCTTCCCCTCCCTGCAGTGGGGTCTTTTTTTGTCTAGCTGTATTTTTTTTCTCCTCCTTTTTATTAAAACTTGTTTTAATTCCTGCAGAGAAAGTGTGGGACTCGAGGAGGAGAGGGGCGCACAGAAACTGGAGTTGGGTGTTTTTTTCAGAGCAACAGCTCTTCCTCTCTCCTTCCCTCTTGGCAGCCCTGAGTAAGATCCAGCATACATGCACAACCCCTTCCTGCCTTCTCCTCCCCCCTCCCCAACTTTAGTTGTTTTTAAATATAATTTAGGAATCCTCAGGCTGCTTTGTGGCACTTGGGGCTTTGAAACACAATGATCACCACTGCGACCTATGGCCTGTAGCAGACACACTGTCACTGTAGTGTGGAGCCAATGGGTTGTTGGCAGGGCGGGAGGGTGGGGTTAGTCTTTTTGTTTGTTCGTTTTTATCCTTTCTATTTAACACTTTATTTTTCCTCTCTATTTTTTTCCTAATTTATTTACCCCTCTTACTGTCTCTCTCTCTCTCTTTTTTTTTAATTAAAGAGCAAAACTTTTTATTACTTTGTAATTTAAAAAAAACAAAAAAAAACCTGAAGAACTTTGGGGGGGATTTTGTACTTTTTTCCTGTGTAAATATTGGAATTTTTTGAGCTTTATCGTGGTTGTTAATTTGAAGTAATAAAGTAGAAAATGATAAAGTGATGCCGGCATCTGTCGTTTCTTTCTTCCCTGGCATCTCGTTTAGAGTGACGTCCTACAGGCTGAAAGCACTGTCTTGTGGCCAAACCTGTTCCCTAGCTCCAGGAACGAGTTTGATCAGAATTACCTGGGGGTGGGGGGGGGAAAGCATCGGGCTGGAGCAGCTAAAAATAAGTCTGAGCTGAAGTCTGAAGTTCTGCTCGGTCTGCACAGCAGCCTTGGAACCGTGAGAGCAATCTGAAATATGATTCAGGATCTCCCGATTCCTGGATTTGAGCCGCTTGTGTCCCATGCGTCCGGCCTCGAGGAAGAGAGCGACAGGAAGGTTTCCGCACCGCTCGGTTTGTGCGTGTGCTGCGTGCCTGTCCGAATTGGATTCCTCCGTACTGCAGCAGCTATTGAAGGTAGAGCCTGTGTTTTGGAGTCACTTGCTTTACTCCTCTATCCTCAAAAATTGGTGATTGAGGAAAGGGAAGGAGAGGAGGGAGAGCTGCAGCTGCAAGCACCTAAGGGCAGCACTGTGCCTGATGCAAATGAGAGAAGCTCTATAATATGTTACCTGCTGCTTTGGTGTCTGTTTGCAGCTCCTGGTGTGTGGGGTTTTCTTTGTTTCTGGTTGCCTGGCCTGTCTGGCAGTACATTTCTAAATTTTAATACTGATCTATTATCTTTCTAAATCTGTGCTCGAGTAGTTAAGCCTCTCATCCAGTTTAGGCAGGGAAGCATATTTCTTAAAGGCTATAAAACTCCTGAAATGGAAATTTTTTTTTAAACACCTGCTGTAAATAAATGATGAGCTCGATGATTTCATGAATTCTTTCAAGCCTGTTCCTCTGTTAGCTAAGCAGGAAGAGCTGCTCCTTCATTTGCTTACCAAGTGGGGGCTTCCAGCTTTTCAGAGGAGAGGAGGAAGAAGGAAGGGAGGATGAGGGTAATTCACCCATGTGTTGTGTTTGGCAGCTACGAGGTATCTTTCTGTGCCCTCCATCCTGCACTACTCATAAGCATGTTTTGAGTGCCCATTACTGCCCATCTATATTTGTGTGTGTGTGGTGGGTTTTCTTTTTTCTTTTTTCTTTTTTTTTTTTTTGAGGGAACAGAAAGAAATTTAGACTTTTCTCAATCCTGTTTTTGAGGAAGAGGAGGTCCCGACAGGGTGAGTAGCAGTGTTGTAAGGTCTGCAAGCTACCTGTGCTCGAAGATAACGCTTGCCTGGATCTGTCTGGTGAATGACCTCACTGAAATGTGGCAGAGGCAGCGAGGCCTGGCTTTAGGAGGTGGTGCTGTGTTTTGGATAGGAGTCCCATCGCAGGTTGGGAGAACAATATACTCATGTTTCAGGAGCTACAGGGTAACAGGACCACAGGGTGCATTTGTGTTGCTGAAGAACAGGTCAAGTCTCCCCCTAAGCAAGCAGCAAGGAGAAAGCTTTGTCAAAGGCACCTCGGGCTTGCTAAACCTGTCCCAAGTCTGAGCAATTTGCTTGCAAATAGTTTTTTGGGGGCTAGGGCTTTGTGTTGTGGGGTGTGTGGGGGGTTTTATGTCTGTTTTTTGATTGAAAAGCCATTGTTTTGGCTTGAATGGAGACACTGATGCACGTTTTTGCCTTGAAGTTGGTTTCCTCCCTTGGCCCCATGCTGGGAAAATAAAACCTGAAGCCGAACTGGAAATCTTGCCCCCAGAGGATCTTCCTGTTAGCAGGGCTGGAGCTAAACTGTGTGGAAAAAGTTGCTCAAGCGATGGAAACATCTTCCCGAGGAAGCTGCTTAGGAGGGTCCAGGTGTGCGCCCTGTCCGGCCTCTCCATGCCAGAGCCGAGGCTTGGCACCTGCGTGCTGCTGACTGCATGCTGCCAGACGGATGGACGGAGCCGCGGCATTGACGTGGGCACCGGCCGTGGCGTGAGAAGGGGCAGGAACCGGTTTGGTCTCCTGGGGCTAAAAAAAAAAAAGGTCTCCAAGATACTTCAAAGGAGGCGTCAAACGAGGTCTTCCCCTGCCAGGGAGGTAGCGGATGCCCTGTGTGGACCACGGTGCTGCTCCCACTTCCGTCCCCCACGGCTGTGGCCGAGGAGGGCCGCTGTTGCGGGACCAGCAGCCGCGGGTGGGTGGGGGGGAAAGGGGCGTGAGCGGCTGCTTCCCCACGCGTGGGTGGGTTGAAACCTTCGGAGCCGCCACGCCAGCAGGGCCCGGCGTGACGCTGCTGTTAGTCACAGCGCCACCTCATCCTTCCTGGAGTCCCGCCAGGCCACTGCGGTGCGACCTTTCCTCGCTCGATGCGGTGGCAAGGCCCATGGGGCGCAGATGCGCGTGGGGCGCAGCCGCCGCCCCCGCGGGGGGGGAAGGGGCGCCGCGTGGCCCCTTTAAGAGCCCGCCGGTTGCATCACCCCGCTCCCACGGCCCCGCCCCTCCGCGGGGCGTGGGCGGCGCAGGCGCGGAGCGCGGGGCGCGCGGCCGCGGTGGGGGGGGCCGGACCGGGCTGGGGGCGCGGCGTCGTCATGGGCTCCTGAGGGCCGCGCGTGCCGCCCGCCCCAGCGCCGCTCCCCGCAGGGCCGCGGGGCAGGGCCTACCGGCCGGAGCCCGCCGGGCCGGGCCGGGCCGGGCCGGATCGCGCCCGCGGGGAGGCTGCGGGAGGTAAGACGTGGCGGCGGGGGCAGGGTGGCCGTGGGGCCGGGCTGCGCGGGGGCTGGAGGCCGGCGTCGCCGTAGGGCCGGGCGGGGGGGAGACTGGGCGCGGGGGGGCCCGCTGCGGGGCCCCTAAGCCCCGACCCTGGTGAGGTCCCCAGCACCCCACAGTGTGGCCCCTACAGCGCCCCCCCCCGCATATGTCCCCCCCAGTAAGGCTCCCCCTCGTAAGGCCCCCATAACTCGCTTCTCTGTGCACACTTCCCCCCCCCCCCCCAAAATCCAGTAGGGCCTCACTGCATGCACGCACACATTTCCCCGAGGAAGGCCCCCCCGCAATCTCCCTTGATAAGGCCCTAGATAGCCCCCCCCACAATGCCCTGATAAGCTTTCCCCCCTGCCCCGTGCCCTTGATAAGGCCCCCACAACCTCCTACACATTGCCCCAGTGTGCCCCCCCCCCCAGTTTCTCCTGGTTTGTCCCCCCCCACTCTCCTTCACCAAATATGCGTTGCTCCAGCGTGCCCCCCTGCCAACATACATGTGCATGTGCACACACACACACATGCACGCTCTCTCCCCCCTCCCCAGGTGTGCTGCGCTGTACCGTGCCACGCAGCAGTCACTCGCTTGTGAGCAGTGGGCTGAGCTGTGCCCTGTCGTCCCAGCTAGTGGCATTAGCTGTGTGTCATTTCATGCAAAGGTGGATTTGGGCCTGGGCCCAGGCTGGGGGCACGGCTGGTGAGGAGAGCACAGCATGGCCCAGCCCAGCGTGATGGTGGGCACAGGGTGGTGTGCACGCTTTACCTTCCCTGGCTCGGGCTGCATGCTCTGCCCTGGGGGCTGCTGGGCAGCGCGTGTATGTGCTGGTGTGGTGGGTATGTAAGGAAAATACTGCTATGGCTGAGTGCTTCCTCGCTGCAGGTGAGGATCAGTCTTGTTTGGATGCTTGCAGTGGTTTGAGATTTCAGTTGCTCTGTGAGGGGAAATTCAGTTTTGGCAGCTGCAACACATAGTGGAAGGAGGAATTTGGAAGAGTGCATGTGTTGCTGGATTTTACGAATTGTAATCCAGGAAAGGGACCTGTGTGATTTCAGGGACAGCTCTGTGAAAGCTTCTTGGAACACAGTGAAGCTGTCAAGAGTGGGAGGAGGAGAAGTGGGAAATCTAGAGGAAATACTGAAGATGGAACCTCCTTGTACAAAGTCTGAAAATGTTCTCCCATATAAAGATCTTGAACAGGAGCGATTGTCGAAGCCACGGACTAACTTCCCCAGAGGGAAGACTGTTTATCTCAGTTGAACAGAAGAATAAAAGGAATATGATCAATAGAGAGAGAAGGTTAACAGGATGAATAGAAATGTCAATTCTCTATCCTATAACAAAAAGAGAGCAATCAGTGAAATTGTAATAAAACATACATCCTGATAACAAAGACTTGGCTTTTTTTTTTAAACACAAAATTTTACTGTTCCGCAGAACTTGTGTTGCTGGAAAATACCCTTAAGCCCAAGAGCTTGGTAGTGTCTGTAACAGGCATCAGAGATTTCTGTAGAAACACTCATGTTGTTCAGTTTTGTTATACTAAAGGCTTGAATTTGTGCAGTAGTTTTGGGAAAAAAAATAGCTCTCCCACTTTTAGGATGTGGGCTAAGTACTAAACAATAGGACTTTAGGGAGAGGTTTTCTCATGGTCAAGATATTCCACAATGGCCTACTTCAGGCTTTTTTTGCACCATTGTCCACAAGAAAATGAGGTGTGTGTCTGCTCTGGTCTAGTGGGGCAGTTTCTAAGTACTTAATACCGTCATTGTTATGGTTGTGCTGTAAGCCTTAAGTGAAGCCTATGCAGCAGGTGGCTATCTCTACATCTGAAGCAGAAGTGATTTGGTCTTGCTTAAAAGCGATGGAGAAAGCATTGCAACCAAATTCAGCATTTCTAATCAGTTTGGTATGGGAAGATGCTGCTCTTTGTATTCTACTCAGGTCCCTAAGGTCAGTTCAGGGGGCTGAACAAGCTGTGTTTGGGAAATGCGGGGCAGTGGGAAGAGTGCGCTTCAGTCACCCAGGTGTCTTTTGAAACTTCTATCTGTCAGTCTCTTTGGGACATGTAAAAGCTGGAAGGGGAAGGTTCCTTGGTGTATATAGGCTGGTCAGAAACTAAATTTCACTACAATTAGCTGATTTGGCATAATAAAAGCATTCTGAGATGCTTTCCCTCTAAAGTTTTGACAGAATCCTGCAAGAAATCTGCCTTATTCTCTGTCAGCTTGTTGGACTGTGAACCGGTAGCAGATGGGGAGGTGGGCTTTTGGGATGTGCAGTTGTGAGATTAGGACTGTCTTTCTTCTTGTGAAATAAAGGAAGGGTTTTTTTTGTTTGTTTGTTTTCCGTCAGAATCATAATTAATATAAGTTTCAAAACACTTTTTTAAAAAAAAGTCAGTCTCTTTCCCTACCCAATTTTCCTGCTGAGTCTTAACTAAAACTTTTAATAATCACGTTAAGACAACGGCCCTTTAAATTCTGTGTGATGGATTTTACCCTTCACCCTGCCTCCCTCCTGTTTTGGGTCTGTGTTTAATTGGCTTACGTTTGCAATGCTGGAGATGGTTTTTTTGCCTCCTCCTCCTCCTCCTCTTAGCAGAAGTGTCTGCTTCAGTTTCCGGCAGCTCAAAGGATATTTTTGAACTCTTCCAGCAGTAGCTGGTAGGAGCAGAAAATTGTTTGAGAGAGTTATATTATTTGGCCATGGCTGCTTCCAGACCTCAGTGTTACACTGTACAAAGAGTTGAAAGTTGAAGTAAAATATTAAGTTGAAAATCAGATTTGTCAGTTCTTAAGGCAGCTGCTGTGACTACTTTTCACATGCTTTTCAGACAAATACTGAGGAAACCAAGGTTATAAAGCGCTGGTGATTTGACAGGTTGGGCTGTCTGCAGAATGAAGAGTATAGTACTGCCTCAGAGAGAAATTGCACTTAACCTCTGTGCTACAGAGGTTTGTTAGTGTACAGCTGCTGCTAGCTATCCTTGCAAAAGGCTGCTGCGTATGGAATATTCAGGGCTAGGGGCAGAAGCTTTTCTGCCTTTTAGAGCTTGTAATGCATTACACTCTCTGAGTTCCTGGAAAATTTGAGTGTTTTAGAGAACAGCGTTCTGTTTTGGTTTTGTGTGCTGATTTGCCCATCTTTTTGCTCGAAGAGGAGTGCATGCTGTTCTGACTTCTTCCCAAACTCTTCGGGGTTTGCTTGCTAGTGGTGGAAGAGCAGCTTCCTGCCAAGGCGTTAAACCATACCTAAATACTCAGTTCTCTGAAAGTGGCTTGAAACTGTGATGAGATGGATTAAAACATTCAGCTAAAGTAACGGTGCTTCCTGCCCAAAGACTATCATATTTTACCCTTTGGAAAAGCATTTTTTGTCATGGACTAATTTTGGGACGTATGTTTTCAGAGCAGCAATCCCCTGGGAAGGTTTTGGAGGTGAAATTCTGCCAGCTAAAGCAGTCAGCTACCCCATCACCCTGCAGGAGCCTCAAAGTGCCTTCCTTTTCTAGGAAGAGGCAGGAGACTGGAGTACAGGTTCTTTGTGGTCCTTAAAAATCAGCTTGGTGTCCACTGGATTTTTGTTTGTTGTAGTACAAGTGGCTGGGAAGGCAACAGGGCAAACTGTGCCCAGGGACAGTGCAGCATGCAGGCAAGCTGCTCAAGAACCTTGCTGCTGCTGGGCATGACATTGGCCTTTATAGCCCCTGAGGGGTGTAATTGAAGGGAAATAACTGCCATGCTCTACCTGCAGCAGTGAATGTCCTTTAACCCATGCAGTGCCCAGATATTTGTCTCCCCGCCCTTTCAAGTCTTTGGATACCACTGTTATTATTTTACAGTCACAGTACCTGGGAATCTAATGATCCTGAAAGGATCAGCCAGTTGAGGATGTTGTATCATGGAGAGTCACCAAGAGCAGAGAGAGATGGTGTTAATATCTCAGTTTTTTGTTTCCAAGCTAAAGCTGTTCCTCTTTGCCTGAGTATGTTGTACATTTGGCCTCTGATCAAATCTTTGGCAAAGAGAGGGGGAAATGGTCTCTGAGGTTCAGCAAAGAAAATGACTGCAGCATGTTATCTAGTGCAGCAGTGAGGCTTTGAGAAGGGGATGAGTTAAAATAATATCCTCAAAGCTGACTTTGCCTGCCTGTTCTTTCCTCCCAAGGTTTTAAAAACATGGCATTGATGCTTTTGGAGGCTGCTGAGTTGATTGCTTGGGAGCCTGCAGTTGTTTTTTCATCTCCAGCACAGATAGAGCTCGAGCAGCAGCAATGTAAGCAGCTGCTCCTCTGTCCAGGTTACTTGAAATGAGCCTGGACAACTAGTCACCTAATGAGATAGATTAGAAGAGAGTATATTTCTCTCCATGGCTCATCACCTCTTGTCTGCCTGTTCATGACAGTTTTGCTAGGAGAGGGTGTTTAATGGTGGATGAAGCTATTTGCAGCTCCTTGTCCTATGGGGGCTTGGAGTGACCTGTTCCCCTCTTCAGGCTTTCCTGACTGAGACTCCCCTGTCCCAGTGTCTGTGTGAGGGTACTGATTTGATAGCAGGGTTTTAAGCTGAAGTTATTCACATAAATTCCCTTTTAGGCAGCTTCATCCAACTGGATAATTTAATGTTACAGTATTTGAAAAAAATGTGTTGAAGTTTTGTCTTTTCTTTTTCTTTTTTAATGCATTCCCTTACTCAGCCTCTGGGGTGGATGTTTGGTGTGCCCCACTCTGTACAGAGCAAAGGCATTGGTGTTTCTGATGTCTGGGAGGGGGGAGGGGAGATTTCAGAATCACTTTGAGCTGTGTTTTAGTAACTGTTGGTGTCTGTCAGCTTCTACTGGTATTTGCAACTTCTCTGCAAACCTCTGTGGTCTTCAGTGCTGAGGCAGGAAAAGGTAAGCTGTTTCTAGCCACTCACAGTGTAACTTCTTCAGAAGAGGAGGCATAAGGTTTTTCCCAGTGATATTTTCTGTAGTTACTGTGCTTTAGCCAGCAAGAGTGAGAATGGTTTCCTTCTCCAAGAATCACTTTCTGCCTCTGAGCTTCCAGAGTAACCTTTAAGGTAAAAGAAGTGCTGTACCTGCGTTCATTCTTTAACTAGCAAAAGTGTAATGCTGATGCATCTAGGGCTTGGCATTTTTTGTGGGAAGGAACTCTCTCCTTGCAGGAGTCCAGGAATACAAAGCTCCTAATTTTGCTTCTACAAGTCTACATCTGTTGAATCGTTATTTTTCTTGATGGCATTACCAGGGATGAGGACAGTGTTGAAGGAGGCAGTATTGAACAGGAGTAATGAAATTAGGACCCAGTGATTCTGGGAATTAACAAGAGGATATATGTGTCTTATGTCCTGAGTACAAAACAGATCAGATGTTTTAGCAATAACGGAATGGCTTCATGGTGAGTAATAGCTTTATAGACTTTGGGTGCTATGTTGAGAATCACCGTTTTTACTTCTGTAGTGCTCATCACTGCTGTATATTTGCATCAGAGAATCATTGCTGGAGAAGTCAGATGTGCTGTCTCCCTCATATGGATCACTGCACGATTGCCTAGGCTTGTGATGTCTGGCTTCTTGTGATATGTTTGCTTGCTAAATTTATATTTGGATCTGATCTGATAGGTTCTGTGTGCTGCTGTGTGGAAATGTATGCTCCAATATGAAAAGAACCCCGTGACTAACTTCATGTGTGACCACCACAAGTCCAATGCCTTTCGATCTTGCTACATACTTGGACTTCTGCTGCTTCTTAGAATAACTTTATACCCGTGACAACTTGTAAACTTTTGTCTCCTCTGTCTCTGCACTCAGAAATAGGGAAGGATAAATGTGATTGGTGGTGGAATAAGTTCTGACTTGACTTTGTTCCTGAGAATTTGGAAAATTAAATACGAACTTCCTCTGTAATGCTTTACACAAGTGTTTACAAGACATCCTTCTTCTTCTTGTCTCTTTCTCCTCTGCCCCTTGCGGAACATCTTGGTAGCCTTCCTGTGTTTCTCCCCTGGGAGCAGCGGGCTTGACTGGTTCATGTGGAGTGGGGCTGCTGGGAATATGGGAGAGGGACACAGTGCATGGCCCCAAGTGTGTTTGATCCTATTCTCACAGGAGAGGCTGGAAGTTTGGGGGATATTCCTTCTCCTCCCCTCCCTCCCTTTTCTCTCTTTTTCCTGTCCCCTTCCAAAAAAAAGGGACTGGATGCTGGATGTTGACATATTACAATGTGGGTCAGTCCACCAAAAAGAAAAAAAGAGGTGGAGGATGGGGGGAGGAGGGCTGTGTGATTACAAAGAGACAACAGAAATTAATAGAGCAGAAAAAAACTCTGGAAAGAAGAGTGCACGGCTCAGGGTAAAAGGGTTTTATTGTTGATACTGAGTTTTTAAAAGGGTGTGGAAAGCATCTGTCCTTTAGTATGACTTTGTGTGTTGATTAGCAAAAGGGGTGGGGAGAAGTCTGCTCTGCGTGTTGGAAGTAGATAAGATTTTTGTGGTATTCTCAGAGTTTAATTTCCTTGAAATGAGAAGTTGAATGGCCTTGTTGAAGGTTAAATTGTTTGTGTGTACAGTATGCTGTTGTGTGTGCGTAGGCGTCAGCTCATCCCTTGAATATGGCTTAGTGGGTGTGTGCTTTTACCTGCAGTTTGGTCCTAGATGCCTTACTCCTCTACATTTCCTCTTCTGAGCGAATAGTCTTCCTGCTCCTCTCATGCTCAAGTCATTGTTTTTATATCCCAGTGATGTTTTTCTCTTGTTTTACTGTGTGCACTGACAGCTGTTTGGAAAATGTTAACTGGATGAAATCTCTTCAATATTCAGACTATTTGCTCCTCTGGAGAAATAACATTGTGAAGAGCTATGTTTGGGCCTGAATTTGCTGTGCAGAGAGAGAAATTATGCAGTGAGTTGATATGAAGTGCAGTGGCTCCAGACAGCTGCCATTCAATTGCTTCATGTTTGTGTAAATCTTATAGTTAAGTGCCCTTCTTCTAGCTGAGCGCAGTATTGCTCACATGTAAATACACTCACTCATGTTTGGACTGACGTGTGAATGTGTATGAAGTGTGTGATGTGGGGTGACTTTCACTGACTTGAGGTTAGAACGGCTTTATCTATCATGAATTGCAAAATGTAAATGAGCTGCACTAGTGAAAGCTGGCTGTCAGGCCGTACGCTTACCTCGGATTGTTTTGGAAATGTTTTTGGAGAGCACTATTTGGAATGCACTATTGGGACCTTTTTATATTTCACAGCTGACTAAACTAGATGCCACCCCTGAGAGCAAAAGCAATTTAAGAAGTAATACATTTAAAAGCGTTTCGTTTTCTTATATTGTTATCATTGAGTTGGGCTGCACCAATGGCTCGCTTGCACTGTGACATCCTGTCATTATTTTGACCTGACTCTCTTCGTCCTTCCTTCCTACCTTTTCTTAGATCAACTGATTGTACTGTCTTTGGGGGTTAAAAGAGTTTAAATCAATTATGAATTTGCACTGTACCTAGCACAATGGAGGGAGCTGATCCAGTTGGCAGTTCAAGGCATTCTTATATTAAAACAGCAGTCTCAAATAAACCTTGAATTATTTTTTATTGTGCATTTTTGTACTCCTTACAAGTTTAGGGGACATTCTGAAAATCACAAAGCTTCTGTTTTCACTAATATGAAGCTCTTGCTCGTATCCTAGTAGATGCAGAAAATTCAGACTTTTAATCATCCACCACATGCCACTTTAGCATTGGTCCTTTTGAGTTTAGGACCAGGGTGATTTTACAGAGAAATTCTTGGAGAGAGAATAAAATTAAGAGTGGAGTGGAAAATGATTTTGTGGCGTCTTAACTGAAACAAAGTTAAGTACGATGGATATTTGAAACTACTCTAAGTGTGGAGTAGGTCTTAAGGAGGGGAAGTTTCTTGCCTTGTAGCTTTCCAAGAGAACCATATTGCCAGGTTGTGTGTATTTTCTTAGATCATATCTTGTACAACAGAAGGAGGCTTAGCTGCTAAGACTCTTTCACAGGATCGCTTTGTGTATCATTCTTTGCTCTCTCAGCAGTTTAGGAATGAAATACTTGAGCCTCAGAGGAGATGATCTATTTTAAAAACACAGATCGCATTTGCAGATGGCAGAGAACTGTTTCAGAATCGTGTCGCTCGCTGTTCCTTTCCTACTGACATCAGGACAAAGTTAGCACTCTGTCGTGAGCAGCGTGCAACTGCCTTGTAACGGAGCGGGTCTTACTCGGAGCAGGCAGCCCACTCCTTTTTTACTGGCACCCGATTCTGCTAGACTCTGTGATTGAATACATACCTCTGACTTCAGAAGTACCCCTAGGGATTGAGGGACTAAGCTTGAATGTTCCTTCCTTCCTCTAATGCTGCTTCTGTTGCACCAGGAATGAGTTTTATGCATTTATGCTTGTTTACCTTAATGTAAAAATAACTTCTCCTTGGTTGTAATGTTTTCGATGCATTGACTCAGACCAAAAATGAATTTTTTTTTGTTTTCACTTATGCAGAATCCCTGCTGTTTACTGTTCTGAATGTATTTTTGGTGGAAGAAGCTGCCATGTTAATGTTGGAGACAGAAGGCCACTGTTTCCAAAAGATGCAGGAATGACGGTCAGCTCCTGTCAGAGAATTACTGCACTGGTGTTTTCCTGTGATGTAGACATGTCCCAGTTAGCTTCACACTGGAATGGTGTCTGTAACAGAACTGATCCCCATGCAGGTAGGTATCCCTTCCCTGTCAAGGATCTCCATGACAGCGTTATGCATCTCTAGGTTTTTATCAGGATAGCTGTCTTGATATAAATAGCACATGCCTCCCCCCCCCCCATATCGAAAGCAGAGCCTAATACTCCTAAAGTGCTTTTGGAAGATCTGTTAGATAGTTTTAAGCCAGTGCTAGATTGATGTTTAAGCTAATGCCCTACAGCAGTACAATGTCCTGTCTTGCTATAACGTGTATACCTTGTAATGGCGTCTAGGCAGGAACACCTTTACAGCTTTTTGGGAGTGCGGGGGTCATCCCTGCCTTCTGCGTTTAGAGTTGCCAGGTATATCCCTGATGCAGACCTGAGCACTGTCCGAAATTTGTATAACTCGCAAAGGAATCATAACGGCTGATCCGAGTTTCCTGCAACTGTGCCAAAATACACCTAGGTCTGCCTCCGCAAGCCCAGTTTGTTTACGTAGGCGTGCTTTTCTGTGTCTGTGGTCTATTTCTGAAGCTTAGTGCCTGTCCTGGCTATACATTCCCTCGGTCCTGTTTGTGACATGTTATGTTGCAGGTTACCTCCGGGGGGAGCAAGGTAGCAAGTTGGAGATGGGAATGTTAGGAGTGAAATTTAGAAGTATTGAGATGCTTTCCTTTGAGACATTTTGGAGAGCACTCCAGAGAGTGAAAGTAAGTGTGCAAGTAACTTTACTCTCCCTTGAAATGGAAGCAGTGAGGTAGAGGTGAAAGAGATGGACAGAGAAAATGGGATATGACTAGAAGAGTAAGGAGCTCTTTAAAATGTACATGTTAAATTAGTTTATTTTGCATTGCATTAGTAATTTAGATTTCTAAATGCCCCTGATTTGCCTTACTGTAATGTGAAGTGCCTTCTTCATGGTTGGTGTCTCACAGTAGTGGGGATTGTACAGGTAGAGGACAAAAGGATGATTGTCCCAAAGAGCTTAAAATGTGCAAGAAACAAGAGAGAAACATAGCCGGCTGGGAGGAATACACGGTAAGAGAGAGTACAGCCAACAGCCGAAGCATTGGCAAGCTGTCGCGTAGCTGTAGTAGCAAAAGTGAGGGAAGGAAGACTCAGAGGAGGATAGGAGATAGTTTTTTGGGTGTTGGTAAGGACCTTTTCCCTGGATATGAGAGGAGGTAGGAAGGTGTGTTAGGGGCACTGGCCTGGTGTGATGGAGGTAGGTGGCCAGCTTCTTTTCACTGCGTGAGTTGATTAGGAGACTATAGGTCATGAGAAGTCCTGAAAGTGAAAACAAACTTAAAAAAAAAAAAAAAAAAAAAAAAGCACTGCTTGCATCAGGTATGAAGGAAGCTGCTTACACCAGGCTGTTCAATCTGTAGCCTGTCAAAGCAGCATGTTTGCTGTGACTTACTCCCAGGCACCACCTTTTCTGGAAGCCTGTTTCTGATGATGTGCTGGCCTTGAGTCCCATTATACAGTGGGGAAGATGCATCTGGGAAACATGGTCTGTAGAGAGAGTTGCCAGAGGCTACGCTCATGATGCTCTCTTTTCTGGAGGAAAAAGGGAGCCAACAGTCTGAGCTGGTCGTAATTAATAAGCTGAAATCCAGTCACTTAGTTAAGGCTCCATTGATCTCTGCTATTATTTATTTGCTAAATACAGTATAGAATATTTGTTACAACTTCAGATTCTTGCATACACCAGAACCTCATAATAATTTGGTGCAATGCTTGTACTCCTGTCATTTTCGTAGTGGTGTACGTGACTCAGGAAATGAGAAGGGATAGTTGGTCTGGAAGGTATATGTTAATTCTGAAGAATCAGGAGTACAGTATTCCTTCATGCTTTGCTGTGAAGGAGAATGAGCTGCAAGCTGATGCTTACAACTGATAAATGAACCTTATGTTTTGGTGGCCTCTATATTTCTTAGTGTTTTACCGTTGCTTAATTTGTCATCTGTTTTGTTGGTAAATATTTATTTCATACTTTGCATGCAGTTTTTTCTTGACTATTCTGATGCGAAGAACAGATGTTCTCAAACTGGGGACCAGGCTCCTCAGACTGTCTTCATGTGGAAAGTAGCGGATGGGAGGGTTGCATGGAAACTGTGTGAAAACTCTCCTCTGGCCATGGCTGTATTTTCACACAAGGTTTTCATGCAGGTGGCAATGTCAGAAGAAGCAGTCCTGTTCTCCTGCAACGCCAGCTCTCTCGCTCTCAAGAGAGAGATGAGAATATAGAGCAAATGTGGCTGAAAACTAAACTGAATGTCTCTTCCTTGCTTCCCTCCCCTATTCTTAACCTGTATCCTTCCTAGCTCTGATTCACTGTGTGACACTGCAGGCCCTATGCTGGCAGAAGGGGAGATTGTTGAGAGGTGAGGGCAAGTGACTAGGTACAGGAGGGAAGGAAGGTATCTCCCCCGCCCCCCCCCAACCCATCGTGATAGTTTGGCTGAGTGTTCATGCCTTTTGTCTCCCCTGCCTATATTTCTGTCTCTCCTCCCCTGCTCCCACCCCCCAACAAAAAACCTTTTCTGCTTTCTGGTAGCAATGTGAGGACTGTAACCCTTACTTTGACCCAACAGGGAGGAGAGGAACAAGACTAAAGGCTGAGGTACATTCCCTGCACCTGCCTTCTCATCCCCTCCACCCTTCCTGGACCACACTGGGCTGGCTCAGAAGGGATGAGCTGCGTGGCTGCCTTAACAGCATGGGTAGGAGGAGGAGAGTTGCTGGAGGAGACTCTGGGGACACCTGGAGTAGAAGCACACTCAGGGGTCTATGGTGAGGGTGCCAAAAGCTGGCTAACCAGTAAGTGGTATAGAGGGCAGTTAGACTGGATGGCTTAGGGCCAGGTTACTGTGAAGGAAGCGAGTGGTGTAGTCGTTCTGGGGAGGGGTGAGGACCAGAGGGTGGTAGTGCAGGGGCAACCCTGAGGAATATGGGATGCTTATGGGTGAGGTGAGTTGGGGTGGGGGGAGAGAAGACCCCCAGTCAAGAAAGGTTGAATATTTTGGTTCAGAACACAGTGCTGGAAAGAATTACTAGTTTCAATGACTGTGCAAATTAAAGGGGATTAGCTGTGAAATGATACATAATCGTTTAATTAAAGGCAGTTGATGTATAATCACAAGGGGGCAGTATTAAGGTTATGTATACAGCTTGAGCTAAGTGTCCTTGCTTCTGAATGCTTAACCCTTACCAGGTCAAAATGCTTGTTGATTGTTTTTTGCTGTTTCAGTTTCCTCTACACGTGAGGGGTGCAGAAAAGCAGAGGGTTTCACTTTCAGATCATCACTTCTGCTGCCGTTATCGATGTTGCATTTTGGTCTCTGCTGTTAGTGCAGTTTGATTAGCTGGAGAGTGGAGCTCCAGGTCCTGTTCCTCCTGCCATTGGCCCTTGAGATCTTTTCCCCTGTAAACTAAGGAAGGGTTTAGTAGCTTCCTCTCCTGCATAGCTCCCAAAGTGTACTGGGATGTGCATTATCACAGCTGGCTGGACTTTATTTAGAGCTAGATTAACCACAGGTGCATCTGCTCTGATTTCATTTTAGATGTGTCCTTTATCAGCTTAGTGGAAGCACTGTCAGCACTGTGTGTGAGCATTCGGTCACTTCAGAACTCTCTTGGATAAAACTCCCTTTCTTCTCAAAATAGCAAAAGCCCCATTACCTTGTGACATCTTCATCCAGCCTTCATCTTTCCAAATATCCATAGACGTTATAGTATAGATGGTATCTAGGCTGTGTGTATGTGCTTTGAAACTCAAAACATAGTGGTTATATTTCCTTCACCAATCAGGACTGGAAAGGAATTGCCCTTCAGTACACTAGAAAAGCTGTAACTCACAGCAGGAATATTTTGGAAAATAAGTGACTGGGAAGAAAAGGAAAAAAAGCTAAGTTAACTCAGTTATTTCCCATGACTTGCATTTGTTCCCTTTCCCTTTGGAAGAAAGGAGAAATGAGATGCAACGTGTCGTAAGTAACATCAGGGTGCTGCCTGCCACTGGTGCAAGCGTGTGGTTTGGAACAGGGAGCACTGGAGAGGATGTTTGCACACCTTACCTTAGCATGCATGTGGAAATGATTTGCTCTGGGCCCTCTGGTTTTACTGGGTGGCTATTCCTCATTTTATGCTCTGACTTCAGGTGAAGCAAGCCTGGGACAGTTCATCTGCAGATTTACGCTCTTTTTCGTGTTCTGCCGTGATCTGGCAGTACGTGACATATATGTCCTTCCCTGCTGCAGTTGTAAATTGGGGTGATGGGTTGTTGGCCTTTGTAAAGCCCTTTCCATCTAGTGATCTAAAAGATCTGTTTAAGAACTATGTATTGGGTTTTTACAAAAATGGTGTACCAAAAACTATGAGGAGGTTATGAGGAAAAAGCAATATTATGCTGTTTCCCTTGATAACAGAGTCTTCAGTATAACCTCATCAGAAACAGCTTTTCTAGTTCATAGAACTAATGAGCGCTTGTGATCTTGGTTCAAGTGCGTTGTCTTCCTCCAGTCCAGAGGTCATGTTGGAGCCTCTTTACAACCAAATTGAAAATAATAGTCGCTTTAATTCTTGGACCTTTAAGGTTTAGTTCCATTGAATGAAAGTAGCTTTTCATCTATGAGAGGACTAAGAGTCACTCTGTACTGAAATCTTGTGTATCTTTGTGTTCTGGGTGTGTTTTCATGGGTCAGCTGGCCTTCAAAAGCCAAACGTTTGAATTTAGTTAAATTCACCTGATGTAGAAAACAATGCTAAGCTAGTAGAATTAATGAGAGGCTGGCTAAGTGTACCATGTCCTGTGGTGCTTGGGGAAAGCATCATTTTCCTGATCTCCTTTCTGTCATCCAGAGCTTTCAGCACATATCCTCCCAGTGAAGGCGCTTTGGGCTGAGTACAATTTTCAAAGTAGCACAGAAGGAGAGGTGGGGATTGCTTGCTGGAGGAATAAAAGTGTTTTGCTTTCCCCCTTGCTGCGCAATGACACTTTGTGATGCATGTCCCTTTTGGTACTGCCCTACCCTGGTCAGTGCTAACAGTGGATGCTTGGCTCTTGAAGTCCATTCTTGAACTGGATTTTGTGCTGTCTTTCTGCTGAAACTTTAAGACTATGACTCTGGCTTTTCAGGGCATAGAAAAATAGCCAGTGCTTTTGTGGAAGGTAGTGTTATTAGCTCAGATGTGCTGACCATCTTCTAATATGGATGATTTAGATACTTCCCCTGATCTCTAGTGCATGCAGTATTCTTCTTGTCCTTAAATGCTTTTATTGCAGAAGGGTGATGACAGTGGTGGTGTCAATGTTTCATGATCTCAGGGAGGCTGTTTTATGAGTGGCGAAGAGATTTCTGAGTACCATACGATCAGTTATACCACAGAGGGTGACAGTGGCAGACTTATCCAGCTTCTGTACATAAAGCACTTGAACAGTCAGGTGAAAGGCATGTTACTGTTATGCACTTGCATCCTTTCAGCTGATTTCAATCCCTTCTTGCTTCTCTTCCTCACCAGGTTTTGGCTTTTAGGTGTTTTTTCAGCAATCCCAGGTGGAATCTCGCACTAAAAGGCACCATGATAGTGATGACTGACATTACAGCAGCCCCCAGGCTGGGGTCCACTGCCACCACTCCAGCTGTGGCTCCCAACTTCTCCTGGATGCCAGAGGATGGCAGACCCACAGCTATGGAGCAGCCAATATTCCTCATGACCACTGCAGCTCAGGCCATCTCAGGTTTCTTTGTGTGGACAGCTTTGCTCATCACCTGCCATCAGGTAAAACCATGTAACTCTATTTCCCATCGTCTCCCTTTCCCCACATAGAATAACATGGATGATACCCTGGCATATTTCTGCCAGACATAGCAGTGTGAGATTGGGGTTTGCAGACTCTAGAGTGGTACCAGAACCTCTTCTTGTATATCATCTGTGCTGATCAGGGTGGCAACGTTTTATTGAAGGCCTTTTTCTACCTGAGCTCAGACTAGTTTCTTAGTCTGACTGGAGAGGAAGCAAAATCTTTAAAGCTAGCAGTTGTAAAACATTTGGCCATCTCTTGAGTGTTTGTAGAAAGGTGCTTTATCTCAAGCCATTTTTTCCCAGGTCTGGCTGTATCTTGCCATTTTGTTATTGTGTCAGCTGTTAACTAAATGATCATGGTCATCTGTTGTTTGACATACCTCCTTTGATCTTTTGTGCCAGTGGATTCCACAGGCTGAACTCTGCTGCGGAAAGGAGTAGCAGGAAATGTTTTATTTTAATTTTTCTCCCCTCCCCTCTTTCTGGGGCAGGTGTCCAGGGAGCCAGAACAAGTCAAACCCTGCATCCTATTCTGTGCCTCTCTCTCTCTCACACAGTTGCCATGTGAACTGAAAAACACAGTGGGGAAATGCAAGCCCTGTTATTTATCAACCTGTGTTTTGTACCTGTGGGTCAATAGATTCCAGAGTGGTGACTAGGACTGAGAAAACTATAACCTTTTGGTGGAGTACAGGGGCCAGTGAAGTTCAAAAGTGGATTAGTCACTGATGAGTAAGAGTGACACCTGCAGTTATACCAACTTGGGTAACAATTACAAGTGTCATCGATCCTCCAGTTTGAGAGCACAAATTGATCACCTACTGTGGATAGGAAGAAATCCTTCCTCTGCAATATAGCATTGCACAGTTAGGCATTAATGCCTTTTTCTGAAGAAACCAATGGGGGTTGGTGCCAGAGAGGCAGTGTTGATTGAAACGTGCTGTAGTCCTGTTAGAAGGCAGCAGATCCTGTCTAAAGTGCTCTCTTAGGCACGTGGATTGCAGGGCTTGTGTGACTTCCTAAGAGCAAAGCTTGAAGTGATTCGAGCTCTGGTGTCAGCTATCCCTGTGCTGGGTGAGGTGTGTCACTGGGATTGTCACAAGGAAGAAATATTGTTGAGATTTATTAGTTTATTTTGAACTGTTTTCCTCATGAAATGAGGCTTTTGTGAGCTCCTGTTGTGTTAGGGCAAGGAGATGAATGTTTTGAGCTCTTTAGTTGATTTTGAACAAGCCTGGCCAAGAGGCAGGGAGAGATGAAGAACAGGGAGCTGGGTAGAGACAGCCCCCCTCCTTCAGTAGGAAGAGGTGAGAGCATCAATGTGTGCCTTGTTAGACCCCAGAGAATCTACACAGCACTCTAAATGCAGGGTGAAGCTTCAAACAGTGCTTGTGCCACTTCAGACAGCAAAATCAGTCAGCCATGTGACACATATGCAATAAACTAGGTGTTATTAATTTCCAGGCAAAAGCCTTCATTAGGGTGCTCTGAGGAGGCTTTGCCCCTGAAGAATGTGCCCTCTGCTGGCTCAGTGGCCGATAGAGCATACCTGCAACTCTAGTCAAAGCTGTCACGCTGTCATTAGGCCATTACAGGAGTGGTGCTCATCTTCAGGGTATGCTTGTGATAAATAACTTTCCCAGGAGGTGGATATTCTGTTAAAAAGCATCTTAGGTGTGGGATTTAATAATGGATAACAAAGCCTGAATGTGGGAGGGGTAGGGTAGGGACATGGTGCTCCCCTCAGCGAGTGACTTAGGGGGATTGGCATGTGCACAGACAGTTGGACAAAACAACCTTTGGCAGCATGGTTCCTTTGAGCACAGTCCAGTGCACGTGTTTGGTGCTGTCTGGATGGCTGATGCTTCGTGGCTGGGCTATCACAGATGTGGAGCATGGCTGTTTTTGAGCAGAGAGAGGCTTTGGCTTCTCAGCTCTTAGAAATAGTGAGGATGTCTTCTAGGTTGTTTCAGGTGAAAGTCTAGAAAGTGTCTAAAAATGCCTGGGGAGTGTTTACAGTGAAGGTGCACGTAAGTGCATGCTCCTTCACTGTTAAGAGAAAAAGAGCTTGTGGTATTGGGGATCTTAGGTACTTGAAATGGCATAGCAAAATTCAGGATTGATGTTAGGAAAAAGAATATGAACAAGAGTATATGAGGAAGGTGATGATGATGACAGTAAATTAGCTACCTGTGAGAAACTAGGTTAGAAATGCATCCACTTCCTTCTCCTCCACTTTCTCTCTCCCTGCCAACTAAGGAATGCTATATAGATGCCATAACATAACAGTGGGATTTGATGCTTATCACCTTGAGGCTTCAGGAGGCAATCAAGAGATGACTTAGTGAGGAGTTTGTTTTTCCTAGTTGTGTTGACTTTCCAGTCCCACTGTGTCCTCTCTGCTTAATATACCACTGATCTTCATCGTCTTTTTTTCTTCCTCTCAGATCTACATGCATCTCCGCTGCTATAGTTGCCCAAATGAACAGCGCTATATTGTTCGAATCCTCTTCATTGTGCCCATTTACGCCTGCGACTCATGGCTCAGTCTCCTGTTCTTCACCAATGACCAGTACTATGTTTACTTTGGCACAGTACGGGACTGCTATGAAGGTAAGGAGGGGTCAGACAGAAGATGGGGGAGGTGGGAGCACTCTGCCATGAGAGAGGGAGAGATGTTTTCCCCCTAGTTGGGAACATGGCGAAAGCCTCTCTATCATCCACAGAAATGAAGTGTTGCTATGTGGTTGACTGTGGCTTTCTCAGAGACTGAAAAATTACCCCTTCTCTCTTGATGACCTCTGAGTATGACAGAGTATGTTGAGCCTCCATTCCTATGCTCTCTGGAAACAAAATTTAGGATTTTCTTGGGTCCTTTGCTTCAGGAAGGTATAAAGCCAAAAAATGAGATTCTATCTGGATGTTGAAAACCAGGTATTGGTTAGCTCCTGGTTCTTGGAACAGCACTTAGTAGCCAGATGCTTGCTCTGTCCCGTGTTTGTTTTCCCAGTGCAGTTTATTAGTGAGGAATTCTTCTGATCCCATCCTGTAGCCACTTGCACGATGGCACAGCATAGCATGGCCACCCTGTGTTAGTGTTGGTGGCGTACAGAGTGCTTTGGAATCCTGCAGGACTGAGGGAGACATGTTCAGGAAGAGTTACTGATTGCTTCTTTTGGTTATGTGCCAAAGAGGATACCACTAACATTTTGTATGAGAGAAAGAGTTACTCTCCAGTGAACACTATTGAAACTTCACTTCTGATCTCATCCAGAAAGGAGCCTTCCAGCCACTCAGCAGGAGAGACTGTACTCTGGCAGTATATTGTGAGCACAGTTTCTAACATGCATCCTCATTAAATTGTCTTGTTTGTGCAGTTGTTTTAGTGAGATCTGCATTGCAGAGAGCTGCCCCTGCATATGTGAACAAGTTAATCTGCTCAAGGGACCAGCAGGCCCTTCTTCACGACCATGACAATACTTTGAGATGCAGCAGCAGATGGCAAGCACGTGCATGTGATTCAGAAGGCATCTTTGTTTGGGCCTGTCTTATTTCCCTCCCTCTCCACCCTGCGTGTGTGTGTAGGTCTAGCAGGAAGCCTGCTGCTCTGTGAAACTCATCTCCTAGCAACAGCTATTATCCCTCTGCCTTGCTCAGGGAGTTTGCAAACATCAGCATGTCTGCTCTGGAGGCAGCCCACACTTTGAAGTTCACCAGCTTCCTCAGCATGCGTGCTGTGCAAAAAGACTACAGGTGGAGGTGAAAGTACCTTTGATTAGCAGATTCTCTCCCTTGCTTTTTCTGGGGATCATTTTCAAACAGCCTTTTTGTTCTTTCCTCCCTTGCCAGCTAACCTATTATTTCTTTTTTGTGAAGGTTTTAGGTTAGGAAGTGGGGGGAACTCCATTAGAGAGTATGGGGAGAACACCCTTCTAATATATTTGAAAGTTGTGTTGGGCCAGTTATGGGCTGCATTTCATGCGGTGTGTTAGGAGGTGCATGTTTTGGTGCTGCTCTTTCACATGACTTTGTTTCTGTACAAGCCTGGGTGCCACTAACTGGCACAAGTAGATTTTTTTGTTACGTTGATGTCATGAGCGCATCTGATGAATGTGGATCAGGAATGGGAGGAGAAGAGCTGCTGTGCTGGTGCAGTTAGCTTTGATAATTTGCACCCATTTCTTTTGGAGATGTAGGGGCAGATGTTTTCCCCCCCCCCTTTTTGTTTGTTTTTTTTTGTTTGTTTGTTTTCTTCCTCTGATGTCATCTCTTCCCTAGTGCTTGTGGAATGGGCAGCTGATACTGTAATGACCACATCAGAGGGCAGGGGTCACTGGAGGACAGTAGGAAAAGCACAGCTTTTCTGACTCTGGGTGCTGGGAGCTACCAGCTAAGTTAAAAGAGCTTGCAGGAAAACTGCAGACAAAAGAGGTTACCACAATTATTTAAATAACTTTTCCATATTTGGTGTTTCCTAATTAAGGCTTTCACAGAATCATGTAGTGTGAACATACTTAACTCTGTTCAATAACAAGGCTTACAGACAGAATAACAATATCCCAATTACATAAATAGAAGCAGATATACTACAGTCTTTTATGTGCTGTAGCATTTTTGCCAGCTAGGCACATCCAGAAGCCATTAATATGATGTTGCAAGACTGTGTGTGTTTTTGGGGAGTGTTGAGTACCTCTTTTCTAGGGCATAGTTTGGATGCTTGTAGAGCAAATTAATGTTGGTGTCCGTCTCTAACTGTGGTACTTCATCCACGTGGGAAAATTGACCTCAGGTCTAATAACTAGCTCCTTGGTGAGGTCAGCTTTTCAGTACTGTACATGAGGCTTTTTTCTTATTTCAGAATTCCTTGATTTATGTTTCCACCTCAAGTTATCGTGCCTTTGTATTGCGGTTATGCCAGGGAGCAAAACCAGGATTTGGGTAGTGACGTTCCAGGGAATGTTCAGCTATCGACTATCATGGAAAATAAAGTTGGAAGAGCCCTCAGGGAGTCACCTAGTCCATCATCTTGCCTCCAGGCTCTATGTGGAAACTTATGAGTATGGTCCTTGCCCTAGAAATCTCACAGCTATGTCAGGGTCCAACAACAAGTATAACAAGCCGTGTGTGTGGCAGACAAGATGCGTGCATGCGAACTCCATGCACAATTAAATGGGTTTGGATGTTTTGAAAAGGAAATGTGTCTATAGTTATGATAAGAGCCCTCCTCGCAGTGTCTTTACCTCACTACATATGTATCAGCAAAACTGAGCCTTGAATAGAATTGAAGTAGGGGAGAATATTAGTGGTCAGTCTGCAAAGACTCTTCCTCATCTGTACCAAGTTGCTGTGGAAGGCAGAACAGAGGTAGCCCAAGGAGAAAGCTATTCAGTATGCAGGAACTTTCATCTTTCTGAGGAAATGAACCCCAGGGCCTGTTTTTCCAAAATCACCACGACACATAAAAACAGAGCTTCTGTGATTGGCAAAACCTCTCTGTTTCTCCAAGTCTTAAGTCTGCAGACCCATCATTTCAGAAAGATTCTGTGCTCATTGTCTCAAAGGGGTGCAGGAGGTACTAGATATGGTTGACAGATCAAAGAGAACTTTTTCATCTAAGTTAGTACCAGTTTAATGTCCTGGAATAATGTACAGGAGCTCTATAAAGAATGGCATCTTACAGATGCCAAGTAAAACAGAGACAGTCCACAGTCGAAAATGGTCCTGTGATGCTTTTGGCATGAATAGTGGAATTAGCCTGGGACCTTGGCCAAACTCCACTTCAGATAGTCTTGTAAATGCTGAGGCAGAAAGATAAACGCAGTGAAAACAATCTGGAGTGCTTTGGAAGGAAAAAGGCTGCATAAGCAGGCCCTGCTGATGTTTGGTCCATTGCCTGCACTCTGGATCCTTCCACCTGTTTTGAAGTTGGTTGTCATTTTGCTCTGATTGATGTCTTTGCAGCCTTCGTAATATACAACTTTCTCAGCCTCTGCTATGAGTACCTGGGAGGGGAGAGCTCCATCATGTCTGAGATCAGAGGGAAACCAATTGAGTGAGTATTTATCCTTCTTACAGCAGACTCTCATCCTTCCATGTCCATCTACCATGCCTTTATCCCTGCCTCTAAAAACTGTGTCAGGTGGCAAATGTCTGCTGGAACTGGGCAAGATGGCTAGTGATGATTTACCAGTATCCTGCTCTGAGACAGATCAGACTGATCACATCCTCTTAGGCAAGCTGGACTGATTCACAGTTTTTCTGGACACCTGCCTTCTCCTTTGTTTCTTTTCCTCTTCCCTTCTCCTCCTCCTTTAAATCTTTTCTGTCTTTAGTGAATGTTGGTTTTGTGTGCTTCCTCCAGGATTGATGTTTCTCTCTATGCTAGTCAGTTAAAAAAAATAAAGTTTGGAGTATGCAGTCCGGATGTTATTTTAAACGTGTCTGAAAGAGACTGTGACTGTAATCATGGCTGGAGGAAGCAAGAATCCTGTGACTTTGTTATGGAGAGGTAGACGAGCTGGGGTAGGAGCCTTGCACTCTAGCCCAAATATTGTCTCTGAATATGGTCATCTTGCATTGGCTCTTTCAGGTCCAGCTGTGTATATGGGACTTGCTGCCTGTGGGGAAAGACCTATTCTATTGGATTCCTGAGATTCTGCAAACAGGTATGGGCTGAAGGAGCTCTGCTATCCTACAGAAATGAGGTGTGTGGGAGAGGTGGCAATGGTGTCTTTTCCTGCTGAACTCCTGAGAAGAGTACTGCTTTGAGCAGGTTTATAGTGTTGCTTTCAGAACAGCCCATGGACTGGTGAGAGAGAACTTTTCTTTTAAGGTCTTAAAATTTTCTACTCGCTCCCAAAGCAGAAGCAATTTCTCTCCTGGGTCTGGCAGTCACTATGGGAAGAGATTCTGGTTTGCTCTTCCCTTTCAGGAATACGGAGGTCTCAACTTTAAGAAATTGATGCCTGTATTTGTTGCAGACACCCCAGTTGTGTAACAGCCTCCTGAATTCCCAGTGCTGATGTTGTGGTTAGGAGTTGAGGGAGGGGGTAGAGAGTAAGCATGACACAACATTTTGTAGGAGGAACTGAGTATTGCTCACCATGCGTGTGTGTCTGTGCTGTATTGAGTATGTTGAGGGGGAGGAAAGGAGAGAGATCTAAACCTCAGTGCAGTCCTAGTCTGTTCACCCCAGGAGTTCAGGTAGTTGTGACCTCTGGTTGCCATGAAATAGCAGGTGAGTTGTGAGGTTTTGCTCACTTGCCGAAATGAAAAGTGAGGTTTCTCTGGAGGCAGTGTAAAGCTGGTCTGGCCCTTTGAAAGGGCTCAGTTCATTGAATTTCCAGTCATTGGGTCTACATGTCTGCTCTGCCTTCTCTTCCACGTCATGCCTCATCTCCTGCCATTTGGAATATGCAGGAATGTCAAGGGTACAGTGCAGCCTCATTGTAATATCCAGTGTTAAACTGTATAGAATGACTGGCCTTTTTCAAAGGACTACATCTTTCTTTTCCCTTTTCTGTTTGTCTCTGTCTCATATTCTGGTCCTCATGGCTTTTCATTTTTCTTCCCTGATACTTTATTTCTGAAGCAACTCCCAGTATGCTGCTTCTCCTTTTTCTCTTGGACTTCATTCATATACCCCATATTTGATTCCATTAGTATTAGCTCTTCTTCAAGATCCTAATTTTAATACTGACCTTTTAAAAATGTCATAAGTAGATGTAACACCCCATCAAGGTGAACAAGTGCTGGAGAAATAACTTGCCTTAGATCTTTTGTTTCAGATGTCCCAGAGCCTCTGGTAGGTATTTTTATACTGGTTGTGCTTGGCTATGTTTGCAAAAGTTTTTACAATGGTGAAGGCTAGAAACACTTTTTTCTGGGGGATTCTGCTGACTTGCGCAAATCCTCAGCTCATTTGGTAACCCTGACTTAGGTGGATATTTTGCTTTTGTTTTGCTGGGACCTGACAGCAGTTCTAGTCAGGCCTGCCCTTTGCAAACTGCTAATTCTGCTGTGGAGGCTGTGAGGAAGATGTTTTGCAAAGGGATGTGTAACTACTACTGCCCTTCTTGGCTCAAGCTGTCACATTGCCTTGGTGAGAAATCTTTGACACCAGACTCGCTTTCTGGTACTTCTAGACTTCCAGTATTGGCAAGTGAGAACTTGCAAGGCAAATTCCCAAGTAGTTTGGTGCAAAAGAGCAACAGAATAGATCTCAGTGCTGATCTGTGCCGTGCCTGCCATTGTGGTGATCAGGAAGAGCAATCTGCTGAAGAGAGCACCTTGCTCATTTCATTCCTGTTCTCAACGTTTCCAGTAGTGCAGCTGCCTTGCACCACCACTGCCCCAGTTTTCTGCTCTTTCCAGCCCCTTGTATCCTGAAGGAGTCTGTGTGTTACAGCCATTCCTTCTTTCCATCCTCACCCCCCTTCTCCCAACCCCAAGTTGTTCTCAGACAGGTGCCTGCTCTGGGTCCTTCAGTCTGCCTGTGTTGCCTGCAGTCCTCTGGCAGTCAGGTGGTGTGGTGGCTGCTGTGGTGTAAAATCAGGACTGCTCGTTTTCTTAAAGATGCCTCACTCTGAGGTTCTTTGCTGGGTCTGTGTCTGGTGATGATCACAGATGGGTCACACACTATCCATGTGCTTCCCTTACGCCTTAGCATTTTCTTCTGGGGAAGAGACTAAAAATAAAACATGGTGGTTTTGCTTGCAGGGAAATGGTTAAACCATCCCCAGATTGGAAGGAGGGGAAGCTCAGAGGACAGAGTTGTTTACCAATTAGCTTGACCTTTTCCGGTTCACATCTTTACAGTGACTCACTAACTGGCCTGTGCTGGGGTTTTTAATCTCCTTGAAGTCTTATGACCACTAACAAATTGCATCGTATCCAAAGCAATTATTCCTCTTTGCCTCCTTTCCATACATGGCCCTCCCCACATGCATGCAGGTCAGCACCTGGCCAGGCTCTTCCAGCTTCCTTCAGAGCGACAAGGGTGACATTTTTAGGCTCGCAACCCTTTGCTCTCTTAGGACATTGAAATTTGGCTTTTCTTTTCTCCAGAAAGATGGAGCCTGGGATAGCTTTGTGAGAGAATGAATCCTGATAGCAGTGATTTATACCCATGGTATCTACTGGCAGAATGGATAGAGCTGATTTCAAGTTTCACAGAGCCTTCGGGGAAATTCAGTAAAGATTACGCTGGGGACAACAGGATAGCTCTAACTTCTGTCTGGCAGCACACATCACAGTGTTTATGACATGCCTTAATATGCTGTGAATTGTCAAAGTTTCTCCTGAGAAAGCTGGGTTCCCCTCTTATCCAGGCGGTCGTCTTGCCTAGCTTTGTGGAAAGTGTGGATTGGAGTTTGCTTCCCTTCCCTGATATCACTTTTTATTGTGTACATCACAAATTTACTGTGTCTGTACCATAGCACAGTGTGGAACTTTTTCATGCAGTTACCGGGTATAAATGTGTTGCAGCACAATCTGTGAAACAGCTCTGGAAGAAAGCAGCTGAGCAGCAACCAGTAGCAACTTATATAGTAGAGGCTTTTCTTCCTGTCCCAGACAGGTAGATAGCACACATGCTTCCTCTGAATCTCCATCTGCTGTTGGGAGCTGCAGTCCTCAAGGACAATCAACTAGCAAGCAGCAGGGCTAGAATCCTTGGTGGGGCTGGATTGTGTTGAGCTGTCCCAGTTGACATCCTGCAGTGATACTTGTTTGGGAGATTGGCCTTTGTACCTCCTGCCTTCTCACTCCCCCTCTCTCATTCCTGTAGGCTACCTTGCAGTTTTGTGTGGTGAAGCCCCTCATGGCGATCAGCACAGTCATCCTTCAGGCCTTTGGCAAGTACCAGGATGGTGACTTTGAGTAAGTTTGTTTGTCTAGCATGCAGGGCTCAGCTTCCTCTCGTCTACCTAGCTGTGGTTTTAGTCAGTGTGCATGCTGAGCCATGGGAAAAGGTGTTGGGACACACAGGCTGAATATGTACGTGAGAAAAAAGGGCAGAGGTAAACCTGTTGGTTTCAGTTTTTTCTACCTCGGTTTTGAGGGAGAGAGTGGGACCAGGAGGCAGGAAGGAAGCAGAATCTTGTTACTCCCCAGTGGCAGAGGCAAAGGGAAAGATGGGATCACCCTGAGATTCCAGGCATTCATCTATCCTCTTGCTTCAGTGTAACCAGTGGCTACCTCTACGTGACGATCATCTACAACATCTCTGTCAGCCTGGCGCTGTACGCCCTCTTCCTTTTCTACTTTGCCACACGTGAGCTGCTCAGTCCCTATAGCCCAGTCCTCAAGTTCTTCATGGTGAAGTCTGTCATCTTCCTGTCCTTCTGGCAAGGTGAGCTGCTTTCCCCTTCCCTTTGTAGGCGCAAAGATCTCTCTGCGGGGGCTCATATGTTAGAGTTGGTGGAGCAGCTGCTAATTAATAGATACTCTGTCTTTCTGGATTTTTTTAATTTGGTTGGTTTTATAGTCTTGGGTTGCTTTTCTCTGGGAAAGCTCTGTTTTGCTCATTTTTATCTTTGTTTCTCTGCTCCTCAGTATCCCTCTGCGTGCATGTACATGCACACATCTGCCTGGCAAAATCAGCTGTTTGGCTGAAGAGTCCTTTGCATTCCTGAAGCAATCATAAAGCATAAGCTGCCAAGATCTTATCTGCATGCTGCCATTTTATTGATTGAAGTGGCACATCTGAAATTTTTTAGGAATTTTTTAGTGCTCTATAAACCAAATTTTAATCACACATCTGTGATTCCTGTGAAGTGTCACACCAGCTGAAAGCACCCTGTGCTGCCACAGAACCACTGCTGAGCCCAAGCATGTTCAGAATATATACACTTCAAGATGCATACAGAGGCATATTCAGAAAGCCTAAATTCCATATAAGCTTAGTGTTTCTTAGTAGTAGGCTCTAAGTATTTCCCTGTTCAATGCCCTACTTAGACTTATTGAGTTGCACTTCAAAGACTAATTGAGTCGGACCTTAGGTGGAATTTAGGCTGTTGGAATATGGCCTGTCCTTCTTATGTACAGGCAAACTAATAAACTGTCTAGTTTATCATCTTGAGCCATCTGGTCACATGCTCTCTGCCTTCTCTAGAATTCTTCAGCCACCTGGTTATGTATGGGGAGAAACATCTTGCAAGTGTGTGTCATAAACTTTATACTTAAAATGAAAAGCTCTGTTACCTCAGTTTTTGCTCTAGCTCTAATGGAAGTGCTGAGATCACTCACAGAAATATCTGGCTGCTTTTTACCCTTCTGGGCTTGATTACTTCCTGTAGGAGCAGCTGGTTCCACAGATCATAGAAAAGAGTCAATATTTGAACATGCTTTGAACATATTCGTTTAGTTTATTCCTCCTTTCTCTGTAGTACAGATTAGTGTGAATGGGAGTTACCCAGCCAGCCCTGTTTGTAGTTTCTGTGTTAAATGGTTTTGCAACCAGGAAGAGGCAGAGACAGCTGTTTCCATTCCTAGCAGTTGGTATGCAAACAAGTTTTCTGCACATTTACATAAACCTGTTGCTCTCTTCAGGTATGCTCTTGGCCATCCTGGAAAAGTGTGGTGCCATCCCCAAAATCCACTCTGCCAACGTGTCTGTGGGTGAAGGCACCGTAGCTGCTGGGTATCAGGACTTCATCATTTGTGTGGAGATGTTCTTTGCAGCCATTGCCCTGCGCCATGCCTTCACATACAAGGTGTATGCGGACAAGAGACTTGATGCACAAGGTAGGGAATATGCCAACGCAAGATGGCATGTCTGTTTGGTAGTGAGACTGGGTGGAGATTGGTCCTTCTAGCAGCCAACAAACTGATATGACTCTCAACCTGGGTGCCTGGAAAAACATCACATCCCCTCCTCCGTGGTGTCTGAACAGAGACGTTGTGCAAGGGCTCTGCAAACCTTGCCTGAATTGCACTGTTCCCTTTTCAGTTCCTTAGTATGCCACCCACGATAGCTTGTTGCAGACCTCAGGGCTGCAAGACCTTGCTTCCTTTTGGTAGAGTGGGCTTGTCCTTCCTGTCTCCCCAAAGGGGAACTCCATCACTCCAGATTGTGCAACAGACTGAAGGAAGGAGGGACAGGGCCTGAAGCAGGTCCTGTTTTGACTCCGGGTCAGGGAGATGAGGCTGTGCTTTGGCAACGTGTTTGGCTTGGAGGAGAAGGATCTTCCTGTAATGACTGAGAGGGCAGAGGGACTGAAAAATCTTATTCTGGGGAAGAGAGAGGTGGAAGTTACTTCTGGGAAAAGGGGGTTCTTGTGCCCAGTCTGTGCCGGTTCATTTGGTGTTCTCCAGATAAATGGTTTCCTCCCTTTGGGGGGGGGGGTGGGGGGGTGGAGGCTGTGCTGTGGGAAGACTGCAGCTCTTGAGCAGTGTTCTTGTAGATGGTCCCTCCATCCCAGTGAGCCCCAGAGTTTCTGGAAGGACAGTGGCTGCAGCTAGGGGAGGTGACATCCGTATGTGATGGAAGTGTGAACTGCTGGCCAGCACAACTGGGGAACTTTTGGTGGTGGGTCTTGTTCAGTTCTTATTTCCTGTCTCTCTCTCTCTCCCTCTCTCTCTCTCCCTCTCTCTCTCTCCCTCTCCCCCCCTCTTCCTTTTTTCTCTCCCTTGCTTTGGCCACTGGTCTCTGATGCAGCCATTCCATCATATGGGCCATACGGTAGGTGCAGCATGCTCTGTGTTTGTCTCAGTTGGTTTTAACTGGGATGCTGTTCTGTCCTGGTTCCCAGCCTGCCAACTACCTGCTCTGTCCCTTGTTTCCTCCTCCTATAGGTCTGTAACATGACTGCCTCACACAGCTGTTTTGGGGTATCTGGAGTATAAGTTGTAAAACAGGCGCTTAGGCAGTGCTATAACCTAGTATTAGAATGTTTATGCATTGGGACTGTATGAAACTATCCTCTCTCTCTCTCTCTCCCTCCAAAGAATTGCACAAGGTCTCAAAGTAGCTAGTTTGCTCTCTTGCCTGACCTCCCCCCTCCCCCCGCCTTTTCTTAACTGCCACAAATAAGCAGCATGCCTTCATGGTTTGGGGAGCTTATCCTCAGGACTGAGAGCAGAGCCAGAAGGCCATGCTGGAAATGGGACCCTAAAAGCCATGAGGAATAGCTCCCCAAAAGAGACAAAATCTTCCTCTGCATGCAACATTCCTATGTGGGACTGTCTCCAACTGCTGCTTCCTTCACTGTATCACTGTGATGCCCTCCAACCGTTGAGAGGTTCTACCTCTAATACTGCCTGTTCCCTTCCTTTCCCTCCTTTATGCTGCTTTCCCCTTTTACGATCTCTTCCTGTGGAGGGTTTGATATTGCCTGTCAATCTAATTTCCAGTGAGTGAAAATGGCAAATGCCATTTCTGCTGTATTTTTAGAATTTCCTTAGTTTTTGTCCTCTGAATCCCTTTACAGAAGCACCTCCCCACATGTCTGTCTTCGTTGCATCCCCAAGCCAGACCAGGTAGTGTATAGTGGAGGGTTGTTGCTGTGGGTATGTCTCATTCGCATGACGTGTCTCCCATTTGCTGTTGAAGTGGATTCACTCGGCCAGTGGTGGCTGGACTTTAGGAGCATTCCTTGTAAAACTTTGCACCATTTTTGTGATGGTGTGTGTTTCCTTAGCAACCACTTAAGGAGGCCTTTGCAATAACTTCTGCAGGACCTAGGAGTGCATGTTCCCTGTTCTCCTTACCTCTACGTTAATGGGTGTGGGGCATGGCAGTGGTATCCTTCACTTGTCCTTCCCCATCTTACCCTGGCAGGTCGCTGTGCTCCCATGAAGAGCATCTCCAGCAGCCTCAAGGAGACTATGAACCCTCATGACATTGTTCAAGATGCAATCCACAACTTCTCCCCAGCCTACCAGCAGTACACCCAGCAGTCAACACTGGAGCATGGCCCGCCCTGGCGCAATGGTGGTCATGTCATCTCACGCTCCCACAGCTGCTCGGGTGCTCGCGACAACGAGAAGACCCTCCTGCTGAGCTCTGATGATGAGTTCTAGGAAGGGAAACAGCCAGTGCAGGCTGGAATTTTCCCTCTTTTGTTGTTGTTGGTTTTTTCTTTCTTTTAATTTATTGAAGCAGAAGCACGCAAGTCATATCACTTCCTAGAGAGTGCAGATTGCAGAAGCGGGCACTTCCCATTCGCTTTTGTGGGTATGGACACGATGAGCAGTGTGGAGGTGGGGGAATGGCCAGAAATCCTCTCTCACAGCCCATTTCTTACAGCAGTTGCCTGGAATTGGTTGAAGTGAAGGGCTGTGGCCTCCCATACCTGCCCAGCTTGGTGTGAAGCGTGACTTACCAGAGCCCAGAGTTGTGGCGAAAAATGTTTTCTTTCCAGCTGGACAACATGACTGCTTTGTATTCCTCTTTCTGAATGGTTGATGCAGGCATAGCTTGCTCCTCGAGCTCCCTGGTACTAGCTTCACTGTGATGCTTCGGAAGTGGGATTAGGATGCAGTGATAAGAATCCCTGAGGACCAGACCAGAGATTGGTCTCTCTGTAGCTAATGCCTTGAATACTTAATAAGAACATCTGCCACCCTTTAAGCACCTGATTGTGCAATCCTGTACTTGAGTGACTGAGGGGGCAAAGGACAGGAATTTCCTCCTATTCTTCCCACCTGCACTCCCTGCCTGAAGCTGATGCTCATTGAAGCTCAGTGGGGGTGGAATTACTGTCTTAGGGTGTGGGGTTTTCTAAATACCAGGTGTCTAAGCTTCCCATCTTCCCTGTGTTCCTACAGCAAAATACCTCCCTGGAGTGTCTTTCTCCTGCTAAGGAGACTGAGGATTGGCCATGGTAGGTGGTGGAAGGACAATATTAAGTTTGTGCAGTTCTGACCCTTTGGTCCCTCTTGGGGGAAGGAAGATATGAAACAATGAAATGTTCTCTCTCATTGTTTCCTGCCCTCCCACCAATACAGCTGCCCCTCTTTAAAGTTGTGGATTCAACCGCTACTGCCAGAGCATATCCCCGTCTTTTTGCAGATAGCCCTCCTCAGGCATGTCATCCCTGACTTCCCACGTGAGCTGTACAAGTGTTGCCCTTAGGCCAGAGTATTCAGAAAGGGATGTTGCACACTCTCTCTTGCTTTTCATCTCTGTTGTTCCAGGCCAAACTGGAGCAGATTTGAAACCTGACACAACTTGGCTGGTTAAAATTGTCCCTTATAATTTCTCAGGCAGCAGTTGCTGCTGCTGTACGCTTTACAGACCCAGCAGCAACTGCGATGCTATCAAGGTTGGAGCCAGCATCCACTGAAGTGAGAAAAGCAGCTTCCCCTTGCTCTTGTTGGGCTTTGAATGGGCCCCTAGATGTTTAGCAGAGCCAAATTAAAAATGATTCCTCTGTAGATCTATCCAAGCACCAAGAAATACTTCTTGCTTGTTTAAAATCAGCTAAAATGGGGCAAGGGGGCACACACTCAAGTGTCATAGGTGAGATTGCCCCTACATGCAGGAAGTAAAGTGGAGAGGCTACATCAAGCTCCTTTCTTCTTGGCTGTAATTTCACTGTTCCTCTCCTGCTTGATGCCCACTCTGCCATCAGCAGACCTACATGTTTCCAGGTTGCCCCTAGTCCCTCTGCCAGAACTGGGGTCTGATTTACTGTATGGAGCTTACCTTTCCTCTTGTGTCCTAATTTATGCATATGCTCATTCATTTTCTCAGAAGCTACTGTGAGCAAAGACCACCTCCTTTCCTCAGCACCCCTGCTAAGAATGTCTGATCAGGAGTAGCAGGGAAACGGGCTCAAAGATGGGCAGGTTTGCTCTCTGCTGTGAGTATAAGGTAGGGGAAGGTGAGGAGGACTCTGGGCAGCATTTCCTTCCATACTCACATGTCTGAGGTGAGCGGTGAAGGGGATGGGAGCAATAGTGCCAGCTCTGAGGGAGTTGAGGAAAGGATCAATGAGTCCAAAAGCTTCTCTCCTCCTGAATTTCCTTGTTTGTACATACCCTGTAATGCCAGCAGTTAGTTGCTGTTTTTCCTAAATCTATCACTACTTAAATGGACATGCATATGCTATCTACCAGGCTTTTTGTGGGCTTGGTGTAAAACACTTTTCCTCATCTCATAACCCACTTGGAAAGCAGGACTGGAGATTGAATGGGCTTTCCTTCCATCTTCCATGCCTTTGATTCTTTAGTGCTCAGTATTTATTTTAAACTTCTCCTCTCTCTTAGGAAAGTGGGGGATGGGGCACAACCCCTTCCACCACCTTATTGCATTTGCAGGACTTGATGATGTCCCAGTGTCACTTAATTGGTGACTTTCCCTGATGTTTGTTGCATTGGGTAGCTGAGATCTGAAATCTCTGGGATTGTCCCATTGAGCTTGAAGATGATCCAGGTTTGGGGAAACATTTTTTAAAGTTACTTTAAAATGTATGCTGCATATATTGTGCATAGGATCTGGATATTCTTGAAGCTTCATGTATGTAGTGGTTTAAAGTATAACCCTTTTGCACTAGCTACCTTCAGAGAAGCCTGGTGAAGATTAGCACCTGAACAACAGCCAGCTGCCACACATTATGATTTTATATATATATTTTTTAACGCTACACAAAATCATCTCTGAGCTTACTGCTGTCCCCCAAGACAGGCAAGTGCCAGAACAAGGATTGGCTCTGTAGTCACTCTGGCTTGGAGGAACAAATATCTAATAAGACCAGAGCTTGAAACTAAGGCCAAGACACCCTGTGGTCTTGCAGATCTGTTAGCGGTAGCCCAGGGCCCTAACAAATATGTTAGTTCCAAGAGTAGGCCCTTGGAGCTGCTCCCCCTCACCTGCTACCCTTCTTCCTTCCTTTTTGTTTACCATGTAACATACCCATGGGATTTGTTTAATATTTTTCCATATAGAGTAGTTCTTTGTATATAAATGACTGAAAAAATGTATGATAAATAAGACAGAGTCACCTAGTTTTGTACCTATTGTGTTTAACTGACGTGAGCTCAGCGACAAGCCGCTCTCTCTATTTTGATCTTTGTGACGTTATACTCTGCAGAAATGAGCAAATATGATGACAAATAAAAATATAGAGATAATTTAGATTGTACTTAAACTGCCTCTGTGTAGTGGTGTCCGGATGACTTCTCTGAACTGATTTTGTGTTCCCCTCTTGACCATTACAGAGGCAAGACTTAGGACTAATGGGGCGAGACATACTATTCTCAGGGGGAAAGCTTCATGCCATCTGTGTTGGCAGGCATGGATGCTGACAGAGAAGCAGTGCTACAGCAGCCTGATGGCAGGGCCTGGAGCTGAGGTGTTACTGATGGCCCAAGGCAGGAGCAAAACCCATTTTTCAAAAATCTGGAGTTGAAATGAGGCTGGAGCTCTTGGGTGGTGCTCAGTGTGAAACACCTGTTGGGGATAGAGCAGGCTTCTTTCTTTGAAGCAGGCCCCAACACATGGCAGCTCTGAGCTTTTCTTCCTCAAGTGTGTGGCTGTGTTGCCCATGGCCTGAACTGGGGCAGTTTGCAGCAGTGGATGTGGTGGTACTTTGCAGCAGATTGGAGTGTGAATGTAAAGCCCAGAAGTGGCCTGTGTGCTGCAGGACACCCAGAGGTGGGAAACCTGTCTGTTTGCGTGTCAAGGGAATGCACTCATCGCTTCCACCTCAGCCCCAGAGAGCAGCAGTCGGCACAGAGGGATGGCTTTTCCTGGGGGATGGTGGCGGGGAGGAATGCCAGACAGGTGGGGCAGCTGCTGAGCGGCTTCACCTCCAGGTAACGTGCCGGCCATGCTTCCTCCTCCCACCATTGCAAGATTTGAGCTCCCCCCTTTCTTCCTCAGAAGAGGCAGCGTTTGCTCCCCAGGCGTGAGTAAGGCAGTGAGGTCACTTGGCAGGGAAGCTTTGCATAGACTATGGTGACTGTGTAGAGCTGCAGTGATTTTTTGAGGGTGTGGTGGGAGAGGATGTGTGGTGGTCTGAGCACCTGCTCACGGCAGGTCTGCTTGCGGTCTGAGTGCAGCCTAGCAGGAATTTTCCAGTGAAAAGCTTGATCTGTTTTGGGAAAAGCTGACTCAGCACAGCTGAAGTGCTCCTGAAAGAATGTGTTATGGGAGGGTGGAAGGAAAGCATGTAGTGATCTCAATTAATTCTGGCAGCTTCTGATGAGACATACACAAAAGTGAAACCCAGCAATTCTGAATTATCCAATGCCTTGGCGTGGGACCGCTCAGCCGACAGCGAAAGATAGTGGTTGAGGTTCCTGCTCGTACCTAGCTCTAAAGCAGGAACCTGGCATTTGCCTGCTTCTGGGAGTCAGTGCCCGGAGGAGCACTCATGGAGGGGATAAAGGAGAGTGAGACCCAACAGAGTGGGGACCTGATGCAGTGTTGCCTCTTCTAGTTATTCTCCAGTGGAATCGATCGCTGTTTCCCCACCTGGTCTGGCCCAGTAGGGAAGGGAAACACTTTCTGAACTTACCATGAAAAGAAAAATGTTTGTGGGAGAGAAAACTGGCTCCTGCTCAGTTCTGCTTCCCCACTTGCTTCTGGCAGCCACGTAGTATCACCAAACCTACAGCAACGCATGAACCTGCTCCTGCCCTGCTGCAGGGTCAGCCCCTGGGGATGATTTGCTTGTGAGAGGAGAGGAGGAGGGATGCTGAGGAGGCAACAGCCCCAGCGGGGAGCTCTCAGGTGGAACAGACAACTGGGACTGTGAGCGGCATGCAGCTCTGCAGCCACCGCTGCAATCTGCCTAGCTGAGCCTGCTGCTGTGTTTAGCTCTGTGATCTGGGATTTGCCAGGGAGGCATTTGCCATGGTCTTTTTGCCCTTTGAATTAATGGCTGGTCCATGTCAGAGCTGGCCAGTTTGTCCTGGAGTTGTCTTGGCTAGATGCCGATGCCTCAAAGGAGATGTTCAGTGTTAAACCTACTTTCTTAGCCCTTTTCTTCCAAAGAATATAAAGCCGTACTGATTTGAAGAAATCATGAGCTGTACCCCATCCTGAATCTTTTTTAATGCAGACTCACAATTTCAGCATGTTGGACATTGGAGGAAAAAAAACCCCAAACCCAAACACCAAAACCCAGCTGTAAGTGTGAACAGGCGCTGGTTTTACAAAGACACAGCTCTATCCTTTGTTCAAGAATGATCAAACGCTCTCTCTGTGGAAAAAAAAGAACTTGCTTTATTTGTAAAGTCTACAAAATACAGAGAAGTCAGGTAGGACACATACTGTAAGTCAGAAAATAAATAAGTATTTTTTGCTCTATATAAGTATAAGATAAAATGTGATTTGCATATATAAAATATAAAGTACGGCTCTGTACCAACATCCTGGCTGTGCCGAGAGGCGGAATGGCAAAGAGGACGTGAAAATAACTTATGTTCGTGCAATAAATAAACCCAAGAGGAGTTGGGAATGGGGTGGGGGGATGCTAACCATAGTGCCCTCTCTGCAGCGCGGTGGGCACCTCTCCTCAGGGAGGGATGGAGGCTGCAGCCTAGTGTGGCTGGCGTGGCAATATCCAGGCAGGGGCAGAAAGGGGTAATCAGGTACTTGGCAGATGCCAAGAAGGGGCTGCCTCCTGTTACCTCCCCAAGTCTCCATGTTGCTGCCTGCATTTGTAAAACCCAACTCTTCTCCAGCGCTTAAGCCTTCTGAAGAGATAGCTGTCCCAGGCTTGCATCCAAGCTAGAGGAAAATCAAAGGGAGGAGCAACACCGCACGAGGCAGGTCCTGCAACTCCCAGGAGCAGAGGCACTTTCTGTCCCTCAGTCTCTAGTCCAGCACTGCCCACCTTCAACACCTCCACCCCTCTTTCTGCCTCTCCTTTCTAGCCAGCCTCAACTCTTGCTCCCTGGGGCCAGGAGCACCTTTCCACGTACTTTGTAGTGGAGGGGAACGTGTGCATGGCTTTGTGGGGCCATCCAAGCCGGCCTGTACTGAACATAATAGTGTTTATCTCTGTGTCAGCTGCTTTCATTTCCTTCCTGCCCGTGCCTCTCTGTTTCAGAGTCACTCAGCCTGGCTGGGCTGCCACATCCCCGTGGGCAGGAAGAGGTGTGAAGGATGTGCATGATGGAGAGAGATAAAAGAGCACCTCTTGCTTCTCCCCTCAGCCCTCACCAGCAACAGCCTAGGGCTACAGCGAAGGAAACAAGGCCGGGACTGACCTGCTCACTGTCCCCTAACTCTCCCTTTGCCAAGGTCCTCCCTTCTCTCGCCACTGCTCCCTGTCACCTCTGGACTCCCCTGACCTCCAGAGTCACAGGCTGCCGTGATGCTTTTCCACCTCTACTTACACTTACTCAGGCACCAACCCATGGCCACTTTCTCTCTCCCTCTGACCTTTCACCTGCCATCGCTGTCTCTGATCCCTTCTGCGCCAGAAAGCTCAAGGCTTCAGCCAGCAGAGAGCTGAGCCAAGTGGGCCCACGGCCTCTGCGCACCCACGGCCGCACTGCTGTCTCTCCCAGGTGCTGACAGCGGCAGTGGCCAACATAGGTCCAAGTCATGAGGCTGACACTGAGCCAGACCCCTGCACTGATACACACCTGCTCATCTTGTCCCTTCTGCAAAACTTCCTCCCTTCATTTTTCTCCCTGGCGTGCTCCTGAGAGTGCCTGCCTTGCGCTCAGCTCTCCTGCACCCTCTCCAAAAAAGAGGTGCACAGGGTTTTCCTGCCAGCTTGAAGACATGGGACGTTTCCCCAGCTCCATTTGCATGAGCATCCTCCTTTTCCACACGCACCTGCCTGGGTGAGAGGTGCCCGGCCGGGGTGGAGGCTGCAGCAGGAGACAGGGAGGAGGCTGGGGCTGCAGTCGGACACGAGGGGGGCTGCGGGGTGCTGCCAGGCTTCGGGAGCCACTGCTTCCTCGAGGGGTCCCTGGCAGGGTCCTGTCATCCCTTCCCAGCGCCCCTGCCGGGGCAGCCCTCCCTGTGTAGGATGGTCAGCCCCAGGCAGTGAGAGGGCCCTGGGGAGAGGAGAGGCTGCAAATCCAAGGGAGACTGCCACGTGGAGCAGGAAGGGATTTCGGGCCCCGGATCACGGGTCCCAGCAGCCACAGCAGGGGGTTGGGGGAGGGAAGAGGGAGGCAACCTTCAAGTCGATTCGTGGGGGAAGGCGCCCCGGGGGGCCGCACCCGGCCGGGGGACGGGGCCGGCACTAGGAGTAGGCAGCCTGGTTGGTGCTGGACTTGACGATGGTGATGACGCTGGCAGTGGCCACCTTGGCCGGGGGGCCGTGGGCGGCCACGGTGCGGGCGAAGCCCTGCAGGGCCTCATACTTGCCGCGGAGGGTGTCAAGCTCCAGGCGCATGGCGGCGTTCTCCCGGGCCAGCTTGTCCACCTCCCACTCCAGCTCCATCTTCTGCTTCTGCAGCTCTTCCTTCTGGCAGACCCGCTTCACCCGGCAGCTGGCCGCGTAGCCCCGATTCTTCAGCGTTCGCCGGCGCTGCTTCAGCCGCGCCACCTCCTCCTTGGAGAGGCCCCGCAGGTGGTGGTTGAGCTCCCGCACTGACAGCCCCATCAGCTCCTCGTCCGACAGCAGTGGCGTGTTCTCCCCCAGCTCCCGCTTCACCTGCCAGAGAGAGGGGCGGTCACCTGAGACACCCGCCACAGCCGCCCCGCCGCCGCGGGGAGGGGAGCCAGCCCCCCCTGGGGACGCCCTCGGGCTCACCTTCAAGGCCTTGCTAGAGAGTCCATCTGCGGCCATCGTCTCGCCCCAGGCTGGCCCTGCCAAGGAGCCAGGAGAAAAGCTGATTAGTCACGGCACGTTTCTGTCACTCTGGCATGGAGGACACCAGTCTCCACCAGCCCGCGATGACAAGGGGATGCTGGCTCCTCCGCCCCTCCCTGCCCAGCACCCACGTTTCCCTGGATTGTCACAGGGCTGGGCATTTGGGAGCCAAATGACTCATTGTTATTCCTTTTAAAAATACATAATAGTAACTATTACCAAAAAAAGAGAGAGAGAGGGGAGAAATAATAGTGCTGAACCTCCCGCACCTCCTTCGTGCTGCCCCGAGGTTGCCAGATTGCCCTGCTCGGAGGTCTCTGAGGACCCGAAATGGCCCTGCTGTGCTGCAGGGACACAGCAGCCAGGCCGAGCTTCCTGCTTGGACAGGGGAGGAAATGCAGGCGACAGTCTGCCTGGTGCTAAAAGGAAAGTAAAAGCAGCAACTCCATGGCTCTGGCAGCTGGAGCGAAACCAGCCGCAAGCTTTGCCCAGCCTCGGCTGCCTTGTGGTGCCCAGGGCAACCCCTCCCTTGGCCGCACGCGTGTGCCTGGTGCGCTGGCATGGGCCCACCTCAGTGCGGGCACCTGCCCTGCCTGCAAAGTGGGAGCCTGGCATTGCCTGAGCCCCCACGGAGCTGAGCCCCTGTGCCGGGACCTGCTGGGGTGCGCAGACATGCCACCCCGCAGCCCTCGCACCCCATCTGGCGAGTGCAGCCAAGGCTGCCAGGGGCTGAGGTCAAATGAGTCAAGTGTCTGGAGATGTCCTGAGGAGGGGAGCAAAGGCTCTGGGCACAGCAGCGTCGTGTGGGTGGGAGAAAAGGCATCTCACCATGATTCAGCACTGCAGGAGGAGAAGTCACCAAATCTCTGCCCATCCCCTTGCTGGCGAATTTTTTTTTTTCCCCTGTCACTAGGTTATGAGGAGGAGGGTGGCAAGGGCTGGGACCTTGAAATGCAACCAAGCAGCATTTGCCTGTCTCAGGCAGGCTTCCCCCCGTAAAGGAGCAACCAAGCCAAGTGAGAGCAAAAACGGGCAGAGGTGAGGGCTGGCTAGAAGGAGACGACGGGCAGATGGATGAGGTGCGTTTCAAGGTGGAGAGAGAAAAGAGATAAGGCTCCACGCATGGGAAAGGGATTGAGGGACAGGTCGCTGCTGAGCACACTCCAAGCAGCAATAAGGTGAAGAGCTGGGAGGAGAGCAGAGAGGAAAGGTGGAGCTGGGAAAGCAGTGGGCTGAAATCTGATGCAATAAGAGTCGGGAAGCGCAGGGAGCTGCACACGGAGGCAAGGGAACACGGTCTGTGAAGTGGGGGCGGCCATGGCCTCCACCAGCTGCCGGAGCAGGCAGGCGAGGCTCAGGAGAGGGAGAGATTTCAGGAACTTACACAAGAGATGGACAAGATTTAGGAAAGAAGCAAACACAACCTAAAGCCTCCCACGCCTAAGTCAGCTCTGGCTGGGAGCAGAGCCGCCTTTCTCCCAGGTCCTTGCATCCTTGGCGCGGCTGCAGGCCTTTCACTTTGGACCAGAGCCCCGGCAGGTGTGACCCCATGAGGGAGGCAGGGAGAAGAGATGCTCCCAGGTCTGCATTGGTGCTGGACCCCCCCGGATTTGGGCTCAGCATCAGAGACGGGGCTCAGAGACCATCCCAGGTTAGCTGCAGGCCCCAGAGCCTTGAGCTGGTTTTCAGAGGAGAGATCCCTCAGCAAAGTCAAAGCTTGGTGTCCTATCAGGACCACTGGCATAGCTACACTGTGTTGAGGCACTGAGGCAAGGTACTTCAACTCCCTTTCTATTGCCTGCTATTTCATTAATTTGCCCCTAATTCTGAATGGCTACAAATGACTTCCAGCCAGGGCTACTGAAGGACAGGATGACCTGTGAGTGCTCGGGAAGGCAGCAGGTCTAACGGCACCTCCACAGGGCAAGACCCCATTACCACCTGGCTTGTGGGCAAAAGCCTTCCCCAGCCCAAGAGGCCAGGATCTAGCCCTCTGTACGGATGGTCAGCTATTATAATGCACCTGAATGCAGCTTCAAATAGAGAAGGAAAAGGACCTGCAGGGAAGAAGCAGACCTTCTACACAAGCAGGTCACTTACCTACTGCTGTTCCTGGGAAGGGAGTGGGTGTGCCGCCAATACTAACACACATGCCAGGCCACGGGGACACCTGGGCACCTGGGACAGTCTCTGGCACATCTGCACCACTGCACCGCTGGGACAGGGCACCCCATAGTCCCACCAGCCCTGAGCAAATCCAGCTTTCAAGCAACACAGCAAGCCCTGCTGACTTAAGCCACCTGACCCAACTGCAGGAGAAGGATTTATACGTGGTCACAGTGGCATGACAAGCCGGATCCAGGATCTCACAGAGCGCTCAAGGCACCGCTGGCAGCCTTCAGCACTCAAATGCGCCAGCACATGATGCTGATGGTACTTGTGCAGGGCTCGGGTACCTCAGCAGGACCTTTCCCTGTGGCTCGTATTTCTGATTGAAACGTGGGGCAGAGATGGCCAGCAGCGTCCCGCTGAGCGGTGAGGAGCGCTTCTGCAGCCTCCAGCGCTGTGAGGAAGCAGAGGTGTTACTCAGTGGGCAGCATCCCAGCGGGGCCTGGCTCATGAGCCGGGACTAGCCCAGGGGCCGGCTGAAGCTGAAGAGGGGAACACGGACGGGTGTAACACCAGCCAGGGAGCGCCTGCACTCCCGCCAGTCCCGGGCTTCATTTCTGCCCCGGTGAAATGGGACCTGCAGCCTCCCAACCTTTGCTCCCCGTGCTGGTGTGGGCATACTGCGATGACCGTCATGTGACGGTGAGTCGCTCTCTGCTGAGCAGGAAAGAAAAAACACAGCGTTAACCCTAAAGCTGTTTCCTGCCTTGCAGCGCAGGGCTGCCGCCTGGGTCCCTTCCCGGCCCAGCTTCCTGCTACGAGTTTAAAGAAACAGCACTCGGCTCCCTACGGCATGGCTGATGCTTGCTATCAGTGCTGCAGGAACTACTAAAAATAACCAGCTTTGGCCACCAAGTTGTCACCTCGTGGGAGGTAAGACACCACAGTATTTTCTATTTATATCCCCTTAGGATGGGAAAGAAGCGTGAGAAGCAGAAGGCACCCACAGGCAAGTGTTAACCGCTGTTGCTGGCGTCTTTTGGAAACAAAACACACGGTGCCACAAACAGATTTCCAAACTGCGCTATTTCCGGAAAGAAGCAACCACCTGCCCTGGAAACGCAGCCACCTCGGGCGAAAACGCAGCAGCCACTGAGTGGGGAGCAAGGAAACGCGAGGCGGGAGAGGAGGTAAAGCCAAGCCTCAAACCCTCCTGGGCGCAGAAAGGTCCGATTTCTCAACCCGAAACTCCCGCCGAAGTTAACCGGAGCCAGGAAAACAAAACTTGCTGGAGGAGAGATCTGCTCCGAGGGTGATGGTGGTGGAAAACCCTGTGACGCCCGCTGCTACCGGCCCCGCTCCGGGCTCTCCGGGGGCTGCTGCCTGCCTCCCTCGCACCGTCGACTCAGGCCTGGAGGAACTCGCGCGCCACGGGGAGGTTTCCCGCCCCGGCTGCCAGTGGCTGCGCGCCGCCGCTCGCTCCCTCCCTCCCACCGCCGCCCTCCTCTCGCTCCTCCAAAAACAGGGCCGCGAAAGCGCCCTGTAAATCTGCCCGGGGGCCGGGATGTGGGGCCCGGCGTCCATCCCGGTGGCGGAGGAAGGGGGAAGCGCGAAGGCCGCGGTGGCCACGCGGCCCGGTCTCGGCGAGGCCGGCGGAGGCGGGCGGCGTTTCCGCACTTACCGCGCGGGGCTCCTCGGCGGGAGGCTTTGTGCCGGCTTCCCCCCGCCGGTCGAGCCTGGCCCGGCCGTGCGGCCCCGGGGACCGGGAGCGGAGGCGAAAGCGCGCGCACGCACGCAGCGGGGGGCCTGGCGAGGGCGGCCGGAGAGCGGCGCGCGGCCGAGCGGGGGCCCCGGGATCTGCTGAGTTGTAACGCGAGTTTCCTGGAATTACTCACTCGCAGGATTCTTTTCATTCATAAAAACACAGTCATGCGGTGACATCATTTTTTCCCCTCCCTCGTCCCCTCCCCGCCGCGGCGAGGCGACGCGGCTGGGGGGGGGAGGCCCGCTGCCATCTTAGCACCGGGCGGTGATTTTAAAGGTCCCCCGGGCACCGGCGGGCGCGGGGACGCACCGCGAGGGGATTTGGGGTTTCGCTTGCCCCAGGAGTTGGGGGAAGGTGGGGGGAGGCTGGGTGACCCCGTTTTTGCGCCCCCCCTCCCCCGGGGCGAGACGGGCCCGCGGCCTCGAGGGGAGCAGCGAGCAGCCAGGCCACGGTGCAGAGGCTCCTAGTTATCATTAAACATCCCGTGGCAGCAGCTCGCGGAGCTGCTTATGGTTTTCCAGTAGAGCTATGAGGAGCTGCTGTTAAAATGTTTTACAGCTACTTTTCCATATTGGAAAAGGGAGGGGGCAACAGCTTATTTTTCTCTATGTGGCTATCTGAAGTCATAGCCGGTGCTAAAAGAGTGCATCTCCCCTCCCGAGTGATTCCTTGGGGAAGGGGTGCCGTGCCAGGCCTTTCCCTGCCCGCTGCGGGGACCCTTCTGGCCTTTCCAGGCTGCCCCCCCGCACCCCCCCCGGGCCAGCCGTCACCCGGAGTCACCGGCCAGGGCGAGGGGCTTTGGGCCCTTTGGGGTTTTGCAGGGAGCAACATTGCTCCTGTCCGCTGCCTGCAACCATACGCACGGATGCGTGCGTGTGCTCGTATGCATACGTATATGTATGCATATACGTATGCATATATGGGTATATATGGATATGTGTGCAGACTTGCATGTTTATGTGTATATGTATGTATACATGTGCACATGCATGTGTGCATGTGTACATGTTTATGCATATGCATGTGTGCATGTATATGTATATGTGCACGTATGGATACATAGGTATAAGTATGGGTATGTTTGTATACAAACACATATACACATGTGTATATTTATGTGCACACAAACAGGCACTGCTTGGGAAAGGCTTTCCTGCTGCCAGTTTGTTACACAAGCTGTCTGGAACTAGGGCAAAGGAATAAATGCAGCCACCACCCCCTCCCCCAACACTAGAAATTTAGAATTTCTCCAAAATTTAAGAAAAATGCGAGTCTGGGAAAAGGGCCATGCCCGGGATGAGGGCGGGCCGCCTCACGTAGAGGAATAGAGCCCTTGCCCCTTTAAGAAGGGAAGGGCGATCCCCGCCCCTCACCAAAATGGTGGCCGCGCGGCACACATTTCCGCCCGTCACCAAGATGGCCGCCGGCGGAACGGCCATTACGTAACGGCGCTCTCCTCCATCAATCACGCAGCCGCCAGCTCTCTGCCACGCCCCCGGCCCCGCCCCGCGCTCGGCCGCCTCCGATTGGCCCGCCCTCGGGCTGGAGCGGCCATTGTGGGGGCGCGCGGCGGCCTGTTGGCGGAAGTGGTGGTGCGGTAAGTGTGCTGGAATGCGAGGATCAACCCCCGTCCCTCCCCTGCCGCCGCGCGCTGAGGATTGTGGGGGCCGGCGGCGCTAGGCGGCGGGAGGCGCCGACCCGGGGCCGAGGCTCTGCCAGCGTCGCGCAGCGCCCGGGCTCGGCCTCGGCCTCGGCCTCGGCCTCCGCCTCCTCCCTCTCCCTGCCCCGTTCCTCGGGGGGCGCTTGGGCCCCCTTCCTCCCCCACCTCGGCGGCTGGGGGCTCTCCCGGGTGCAGGGGTGAGGGAGGCGGCGGGGCATCCTCCTCGCCCCTGGTGGCGAGATGGGGCTGGCTGGCTCTGGAGGGGGGTTTGCGTTGCCGGCTGAGGTTGCTGTGTAAGCCTGCAGGGAGGAGGTTAAAGCTGGAAATAGTTCTGGGGTGCAGGGGAGAATCTCATGCCCCCTTCCAGGAAGAGCTAATAAATAGAAGCTTCTGTTCATACTGGATTTCCCTTCTGGTGGTTACTTGTTTTTTCGGTTCTCTTCTTGCACTGGGTTTTCAAGTTCAGGGAGTGGGAGGGGACAGTCTGGCCCGGGCTAAGTTTGCAATTGGATTTCCCTCAGGACTGACTCTCCAGAAAGATGCAGTTTTTTGGCCGGCTCGTGAATACCATCAACAGTGTCACCCACATATTTACAAACCCTTACCGGGTAAAGGAGGTGACTGTTGCAGAATATGCTACTTGTACCTGCTTGAGGGAAGAAGGCAGGGTGTCCCTGTATAAGAATGGTTTTGCTCGCTCCTGGGATTGCCTGCTGGTGAATCCCCAGAGCCCACAGGTTGCTTTCCGGTAAGTGACAGACCATCCCTTCCTGATTGCTACTCAAGTGGTGCTTCAGGTCTGTGGGGGTGGGGTGAGGTGTTTGACCAGCAGGTGGGCTCGTTAGAAATGGGAGGTGCTTTTGTGTTCTGGTGAAGAAGTTGTCAAAACAGCCTGCGAGAGTGAGGAAGGTATCGCCTGACTGACTGAGTTCAAATGCTGTGGAGAACAGGCCACCACATAATAGGCACACAGGTCTGAATGTCCACAGATGCATCCACTTTTATGCCTGCCCTTCACTATTTTAGGATCAGGGGCACAGGTTACTTGAGCCCTAAAGTTAACATTCCTCAGGAAGAATGAGACTGCTTTGCTTCCCTAGCAGGCTCTCTCCTTCCCTTGAAACGAGTCTGCTGTGTGATAAGGGAGCAGAGGAAAGTCCCTAGCAGTAATGTTTGGAGGACTGTGTCTTTCTCTGAGCAGGACTTGCACTGCATTTGCCTTTGCCTTTCTTTTCTCTTGCCTTTCCCCCAGGCTCTTCCAGCTTGACGATGAAACAGATGCTGTTGTGCATTTTGAGCAGTATGCCAGGCAGCTGCGTCCTTTCTATGAGAGCTCTCATCAGCCCTTGTCATTGGAGGCTCTCCAGCAGCTCAGTGACTGCTTCCGCAACCACCCCAGCTGGTCCTTGGCACATGTTGCAGTGGAGATCGGCCATCGCGAGAGCTTCCGGCACAACCATGTTCTCAGGCAAGAGGCAGTGAGGGATCTCCTATGGGCCTAGTGCTGGGAACAAACTTGGGAGGGGAGGCTAGGCAAGATCTGGGTATCCCAACTTGCTGTATCAATGTAAAGGGAGCCACTTCTTGGAGAAGCGTAACACTTGCAGTTACCACAGTGGCTGAGTTTGCAAGTGCCCACCTTGGTATCTGTCTTGTGTGAATAACAGAAATGATAGCAAAGGGTGTCTGATGGTCTCTGTGTAAGTTTATTGGCAGTCTAGACCTGTTGACATTAAAGCCCAGACTGCTGGTGTTGAGCTAAAGGAGCAAACAGCTTTGCTAGAAGCACGAATAAAACTCTTATGACCCTCGTGGCGCTGCTCTTCAGAGGGTGTTGTGGCACTGTAAACCACAAGAGAGCAGGTGGGATAGGACTGGCTTTGTGGAAATGCACAAGAAGGGTACAAGCCTTTCTTTTCTTTCCTTGGGGAAATCCATTTAGGAAAGGGCAGATCTGTGAGGAGTTAGTGGACTGGGGGATGTATTGCAGCACCTCTTGGTTGCTGACTGTACTTGTGTCCCCCTTTCATAAGGGCAGTGGGAGCTGCCTGGTGTCTCCCTGATGGGCAGGACAGGGCTGTGTGGCAGGAAGAGAGCCTGTGGCAGGGCTGGGACTGCTTGGTAGCACTTTCTTGTGCTCCTTCCCTGGCAGTAGTAGGCTTTCATGAACCGTGGTGGTTTGTACCAGCTGGGCCCATCACAGATGCTGAAGGTAGCTTTGATGTGGCTACCAAGGAGGCTGTGCATCCTTGTCTTTGCAGCCCTTCCTTGGTGTCACATTGACTCCTTTCCTCTTTCAGCTGCGTGAACAACACAGACAGTGAAGAGGGTTGTACCCCGCTGCACCTGGCATGCCGCAAGGGGGACGTGGTGTGCCTGCAGGAGCTGATGGAGTGCCATGCACGAGTGGATGTTACTGACAGGAACGGGGAGACAGTTTTCCACTATGCTGTGCGTGGGAGCAGCTCCCAGATCATCGAGGTGGGAGTGGTTTCAAAGATGGAAGGAGTGGGAATAAAATGGATCCCCTCTATGCTGTGAGGGGAGAGAGAGGAAAGTAGCTCAGGGCTGCACACTGGGGAGAAGAAAGCTAAACTGTTTCACTTTGCTGCAGCATCATGTGGGTACTTGAAGCTGACTTCAGCCCCTTTCTGCCCCCTTTACTGGTGTGGCTTACCATGAGTGGACCCCAAATTCCAGCCTGCAGTGGGGCAGGGATATAAAGCAACAGATTCTTCAGAAAGTGTCCTTTATTGACATTTGCTTCAGGCCTTAGTCCTACTTTTCCTCAGGCCCTTGGCTGTCCCCTCTCTGTACCCTCCCAACAGGGCTTTTAGCTCTGGGTAGTGTGCTCCAAAAGGGGCCTTTTGGCTCCTGGAGGGCAGCGTGTATTGCCTGCCAACTAGCAGCTCTCCTCAGCCTACAGAGCTTGTTGATTGAACTGAGTGGCCTTGCACTGGGGACAGCCAACAGGGCCTTGAGGCAGTCTGAAGCCAGAGGCTTTCTCAATTGCTGTGAGGTGTTGGGCAGAGTGACAGGGTTCATAAGGGCGTGAGTGGCCTTTTGCGTTGGTTCCTTAGGTCTATCAGTTCCTGAGTGCTGAATGCAAGACAGGCTCTTGCCTACACCTGTATCCCCCATGTTTGCCCAATACCTGTTGTGACATCTCTTCCTCTGCCTGCCAGACTGTGATGGGAGTTTCCTAATGTGTGACTGGGGAGGGATGACGATCAGGGCTTGCCATGCTGTGGAGTAGAACAGTTAGGACCTCTGTATTAAAAAGATATCCTCTTCCTGTATTTCAGTTTGATACCATCTTGGCTTGTTTGTTCAGAGATGCTTTTAGTTCTGACCAGTCTGTTGCCTGTTCTTCACTAAACCAGGGAAGGAAACTCTAAATTTGTTTTTCTTGTGCACAGTGAAGCCTGCAGAGTTTCTTCAGTATGGCAGTGGGGTATTTTTGTGTAACAAACCAGTCAGCAGGTAACAAGCCTGAAATTTACAGGGAGGAGAGGAAAATGCCTTCAAACATCTCCCCACGTGTATTTTAAACAGAACCCTATTTGGGGCTGCAAGCAGTGCTGGGGTTGCATGAGAGGCTAAGCTCCTGCTGCTGACTGGCCATGGTAATTGATGGGGCTACAGCAGCAGAGGAAGCTTCTGCTTTCAGTTGGTGCCCTCATCTACTTTGGCCACCTTGGCTCCTGCAGTGTGACTTCTGCAGCTGGTGGGTGCGAGTCTGCTGGGCTGTGATAGTGCAATGTTCTGGGTTGTGTGAGCCCTTTCTGGCTGAGGGGTGTGTGTTTTGGAAGCACATGGGCCAAAGGAAAAGAGCGCAAAGTGCAGCAATCAACCTCTCAGGAGAGAAAACAAGGAACACTTTAATAATCACCATGTTGGAAGTAGAGGTAAAGAGGACAGGCTGTGGTGTTGTCAGGAACCCAATGCTGCAGAGTCTGTCCTTGGAGTTCAGGGAGAGAGATGGTGAGCACTTTCTGTATCTTTATTTTGGTGGTGGGTAACTTTTTTCCCTTTCTTTCTTTTTCTCAGCTCCTGGGAAAAACCCCAACTGTTGGCTTGGACCATATGAGCCATGAAGGTCTGACCCCTCTGCATCTCGCTTGCCAGCTGGGCAAAGAGGATATGGTTCGCTCTCTGCTGAAATGCCGTGCGCGCTGCAGCATTATGGGGACAATGGGCTACCCCATTCATGTGGCTCTGAAGTACTCCCAGAAGGGGTAAGCAACCTCTAGGCCTGCTAGAAGAGGGCTTTTCCTCTTTTTGGCGGACCTGTCTGCCTGCTTTGGGTTGCTCAAGGCTGGACCATTTTGGGGGCAGTGCTCAGTAGGTGGGTGTCCTGTCCTGTCCTCTGCTGCATCACTGCGCTGGCAGAAGAACAGAGATGTGCTGGTATGGGAGAGAAAGACACTCTTTCAGAAGAAAGTTATGTTTTTTCATGCAGTCTTCTATTTTTTATCTGTCTTTCTCCTGATGTCTGATATTAAAATATATAGAGAGAAATTTGGGAGAAAACTAAAAATAATGTTTGTGGGGAAAAACCTTTTTGCAAAATGAGCTGTGAGGGGATGATTTAGTAATGTTTAAACAATATTGGTACTGCTGTACCTCCATCTTTCAGAATGCTCTGTCACTGGTAAGCTTTCATTCCAAAGCTGTTCATTATTCCCATCTCTTGTGGGCCAAAGTTAGTGCTGAACCTTAATAACTGAATTGAAACTGAACTGAAAGAGATACGTTGTTCACTTCCTGCTTTTGTTTTTCCTGGAGATACTGGAATCTCTTTTGGGTGTGCTTTATAGCCGTTATTTTCATATAGTATCTCAGCCCTACAGATACTGCCCTTGTCTTGTTTGCAAGTCAACAATAACTGCTGCTAGCTATTTTTTTTTCAGCGTTTTAAAAAGTGCTTTCCTACAATAGAAATACACTCACAAGCCAAAAATATGCTCAAGTCCCTTATTTTGCAGTGTGGCTTGATCTTTGATACATGATTTATTTAGTGAGTATATACTTACTTGTTCCTTAAGTCTGCCTAGCCATGCTTTCTAGGCACTAGACACTAGTCTAGTCACAATATATGTGATTTCTCACTGTTAGGGAAGTACACAGACTTTCAATTTGTGTAAGCATTTAACTATTTTAGTTTTCTCCCCAAGTTTTTTGGGGAACAGTGGGGAGAGGAGAATTTCCCTCTCAGACCTTCAAAGCTTCCAGAAACATCACAGTCCTATATTGGAGAAGTACCCAGGTGTTCCCCCACAGCTCAGAACTGGGAAGGGATTCTTCTGCTTTCTCTGCGTGCTGTGCTGCTCGTATGCTTCCTGTCTCTCCCTTCCTTTTTGAAGAGAGTGAAATATGACTGCTTTGCTGCTGAGGAACTTAAGGTGTCACAGAGTAGCCTGCTGCTGCCATAGCCTTATCTGAAGGGCTCTGGGTGGGAGGCAGATGCTGACATGAACAGAGGTCTTGAATTGAGATGACTGCCACAGATCTCTTCATCTCGTTGTCTTTGCCAGGTGTGCCCAGGCCATCCTTGAGGCAGATGGCAGCCAGGTTCACTCCAAGGACCCTCGCTATGGAGCCATTCCGCTGCACTGGGCAAAGAAGGCGGAGGTAAATAGAGCCAACTCCGTGGCAAGAGTCTGTGCTGCCACCCAGCACCCTGACAGCCAGTTAATTCCTTCCAGTGCTGGCCTGTCCCTTTCCTGCATGCATGTGTAGAGCCTTGGAAGTGCCAAATTTCAGCAAACTGCCTAAAACGCCATCCTGCTGTGGAGGTGATTGAAACTATGTTTGATTCTCCTTGCTCTGGGCTGATCAGTGCTGTTTGCTGTGGGGGATGGAGTGGTGAAACCTTGCAGTGAGATGAACTGGCTGGCTCATCCTGGTACTTTATCCTTGGCTGTAAAACTGTCAGCTTGTTCCTTTTCCCTCTTTGCTGGGGGAATTGTAGCACTGTTGCTAGACCGTAGTTACCCCTAGGGGGAGCTCTGCTCTCACTACCTGCCAGTTTCAAGGCAGGCTAATGCAGACTGATGTCTTGGCAACTGCAAGGCAAGTGTGAGGTAGGCACAAGTGGTGGCATGTGGGTTATCATGCATCTTTTGCCAGAGGTGGCCTGATGAGTGATATGCTGTGCTGGAGCACTGGTATGGTACTCCTTTGAAGCAGAGAACGTCTCTGTGGAAGGACCGTTTCCCTCCTGCAGTATCGAATCCCTCTGGTAGAGGGACTGAGCAGACATAAGTCTGCTTGGCTTATAAAGAGAAGAAGATCAAAAAGCAAACGCTTTCCTCCAGTCTGCAAGGATTTTGGCCCAGGTAGGGATTGCTTGTTGGTGGTTTCTCCCTGCCCCCCCTTTTCTCCATTGAGATCTGCTGGTTGTTATACCTTCATATAAGACTCAAAATATCCAGAAGCTTTAGCAGGCTGTGGAAAACCACCAGGTAGTGCTCTGCTAGATGACAGAGGAAACACTGTCTCCAGTGCCTGGAATGATGCAGCTGGCTTCTGCCAGCAGTTGTGTCCAGGCTAAGGCTTGCTCCTCTTCACCTGCTTTGCTTTCCCCTGAGATCTCAATTGTTTGAGCTTCTAGGTGTCCTCACCGTTGCTGTTTCTCTTCTCAACCTGGCATGTTCATGCCTGGGCACAGATGACGCAGCTGCTGCTGGAGTATGGCTCTGATGTGAATTTTATCAGCCGGACAGCTGACATGGCTCTACACATTGCAGTCAAGAGGGGCCGCTTTGACTGTGCAATGGTACTGCTCACAAATGGGGCCCGCACCAATGCCAAGGGTCAGGATGGCAACACTCCGCTGCATCTGGCCATGAAAGTGAGTTTTCTGCAGAGGCTGCTGGAGAGGAGACGGTTTTTTCCTGAGGGGCTGAGACAATGGCAGACTTCTTTGAAGTCCTGGCTGTTCAGGGGTAGGAGGGGTGGGGGGATGCATTTCATGGGGTGATCCCCTATGAGTGCTTTAGCTAGTGAAAAGAGGATGGGAGGGATGGAACAATATAGCTAAGGGGAGCATGGCCCTTGACTGAGCTTTCTTTTGTCCCCTAGCGCGACCATCTGGACATGATCAAAGCCCTTGTTGTATTTGGAGGGGATGTTGAGATCCCCAATGACTTCGGGGAGACTCCAGGGCTGTTGGCAGCCAGGACCAGCAAAGGTGAGAGAACATAGCAGCAGCCCTACAGAATGAGCCTGGCATCCTGTCTCTCTTGTTGGTCAACACAGTGTTTTGGGATAGTGAAAAGAGGCCAAGCATGGGCAATGCTTCTCCAAGATCCTCTCCTAGCTTCCAGTTGCTTGTAGCGTATGCCCTTGCTGAGCTAGTGGCATAGGCTTTGTATTAAGTTCTTGATGAACTTCTCTTCTGTGAGACAGAGATGCAAGAGGAAAAGCTGGCACACATTCTTCCTCTTCAAGCTGTGGTGTTGGGCACTTCAGGTTCACAGCAGGATGGGGCAGTGCCGCTGAACTCCCAGGCATAAGCAGGCATGGGGTGTTCTTCCATAGCAAGAAGTATGTGGTGCACACACCCCTGAAGCTGCACAGCCCTGGGTATCCCTGCTGTGCGCAGGTGCTGCTGCCTAGTGATAGGGGAGGGATATCCAGGGGATGTTTTTTCCCTTCCCCAGGTCATTCCAGAGGTTTGTGAGGGTCAGGGCTGCTATGGATTTGGCAGCACTCCCTCCCTCCAATGTGTGCCTACACTGATTCTCTTTCTGATCTCTGTGGCTCCCCCTTTGTCACCTAAGGTGCAAACAGGAAAGTGCTCTTAGACCTGCTGCAGACTGTAGGGACTGAACGCTGCCACCCACCCAACCCTGACTCCCCATGTCTGGCACCATCTGCTGCCTCCTTCTTCCTGGAAGGGCAACCTCCCCCACGGAGCAGCTTCAACAGCTTAGGTAATGCCTTCCCTGGCCTTCCCTTGCTCTCCTCCCTTCTCGCTTCACAGTCCTCTCCCAGATATCTTCTCCAGACTGCCTATGCTCTGGGGGCTGTCTCGTAGCTCTGTTTCTGGTGACTGTCCTCATTGAGCTGTTGCAGGATCCAGGCTCTTCTGTTTTTCCCCGTCTTAAACTCTGTAAACTCTCCTTTTGTTTTATAGACCTGACACAATGCAGCTGTGCAAAGAGGAAAGGGAAAAATCATTTCCTCACCCCACTAGAAGCGATGTAGGCCCTATTTGCCTGTATGCACTTCGTCCACTGGGTCATGTACAGATAGGGAAGTACTTGCTGGTCTGCCTTGAGGACAGCCCAGTGTCATGTCAGCTGGCACAAGGAAATCAGAAGTGTCTCTCATTCAGATCCTGGAGATCAGCTAGGAGAAGGAGGGGATGAAGCCTAAGGAGCAGTGATTCTGGGCACTGAGTTTACATTGCACATAGGAAGAGCCAAGCTCAGGACATATGATTGTGTCCTAGCTTGTGCTCTGTACTACTCATCCAGTCTGTGTGAATAAACCCATGGGCCTATACTAGGTGTTTGGGCTTTCCTCCTCCAGGAAGCTCCATAGCTCAGGCTGAGGCAGTGTGAGCAGCTATGGAGTGGGTGGTGGGTGAGTCAGAGTGGGACACATGAGGAAATAACAGCCTCTTCTGGTCCAGTTCCTCTCAGCTTGGTGCTCTCTGGTGCAAATGTCCCTCCCTTGAGGCTAGAGGAGAATGTCCCCCTTGGCCCTGGAGTGTCTGTGTCTCCACAAGTCTTGCTGGGAGTGTCTTCTGACTGTGGTTTTGTGAAGGTGCCTCCCCTAACTCTGATGCACTGACAGTAAGGCCCTTTTCAGCATGGACTTTGGCCCTTGAAGAAACTCCTGATCATATTCCTTTGCTGTTCACGGCCACCTTCTCAGCTGGGCACTGGCAGCAGTATTTGACTTCTCTTCCTCTGTTCTTTCTTTTTTTAGTTTCACAGGCTGGCTTCTCACCTAGGCTGGATTGGTCCCCTGCACCCAGGGTGGCCTGGGCTTACATCAACAGAGGGGTAATGGCAAGCCACCCTGTCCCCAGAGCTCTCCTGCCTAGGTTACCTTGCAGGAGTAGACTTAGGTTTTACCTCATGGCTTGCAGTAAGCTGCATAGTGGGCATGCTGCTAGGCTCTGCCTTCTCTCTCACCTACTTTGTTCATCTGCTTCTACAAATCCTTCCTCTTTGCCAGTGCACCTCCAGCTGTCTGCTCTCAAGAATGGGGTTTCTTCTCTTTGATGTGGGGTTTAATTTGGGGGGGGAGGGCGGGGCAGAGACAGGGTATCTCATGGCTAGGGGTGAGACAAGTTGTGTCCCCTGGAGGGGGTTTTATTTGATGGCGGAGGGAGTTGGATGTTCTCTGTGTCATCATGGTAGAAGTCATTTACTGCAGGGGTGGGAAGTTCAGGTACCCCAGTCAGCTTTCTGGGGGCAAAGCAGAGAAAGTAAGAAAAATAACTGAGGGTTTTCTAATTGATTATAGCTTGGACTAATATCTCTTGGAAGTGCTTGCGAGAGGGTTTAGGTAGCAAAGTGGTTATCACTAGGATAAAACAGATTCTTATGTCAGCAGTTGGGGGCTGTTACATCACCGTCTGCCTGGTGGTGGAATGGGTTTCTGAGGAGCGTCTGGAACACAGGGAATAAAGTAGGGGAGGTCAGGAGGAGGCCCTTTTCTGCTCTTTGCAGTCCTACTGCTGCAGATGAAGTGAAAACCAGTTTTGAGTCCCTTTCCTCTGTAGATGCTGTAAAGATGCCTGCATCACACTTGCTCAGTTTTTTTGAATTTTTATTTATTTCAATTTATTTATTTTTCCTCCTGGACATTCATGGCCCTCTAGGGTACAAAGACCTTCTCTATGTTTCTGCGGCGGTTGGACAGCTGTTGAAGACACCAGATGTTGTGGACTCACCTAGTGAGGGTGAGAGAAAGTAAGTGAGAAACAGTTTGTTTCTGGACTCCTGTGTGGCTTGAAGGTGAAAGCTGCATGTATGAATTCCTCCCCGCCCACACCTTCCAGAAGGCTTGGCATCCTCAGAGATGACATTATTTAGCGTCCTTTGATACTGCATTTTTTGCCAGAAATTCTCCCTTCTCCCTGTTGTGGTAAAGCTCTGTTCCTATAAGCCAACTTCTGTTCCTGCTCACAACTCTGGAGCTGCAGTGAAGCCTGAACTCAGCGGGTGAAACCTCTGCTCTATCCGTCCCCTGTGCTACTGGTCACCAAACACTTTTTTGCCTTAGTGATTTCCCCATCTCCCTGTACTGCCCTGATGGTCATCCAGCTCCTTTGCCAGCTTGTGCACTGCCTTGGTAGCATCTGCACCTCAGCTTGGATGGAGCAGAGGGAGGGTTGGCACTGAGGTGGTCAGAGACCAGAAGTGCTGCTAGCATGGATTTCGGGTTCTCTTTTTGTTCAGAAGGCAATATTCGTTACTGTGCAATAAGGGACTTGCACGTATTTCTAGCTTGTGAATGTCTCCCTAATGCAGGGGAAAGTTAGAGATGGCTAAAAAGAGCAAACAGTGTTGCACCAGATTTTATGCTTATTTGGCCTTGTTCAGGACAGGACAGAACAGTCTTACTTGTATCTGAGAAAGCACCACTGGGTTTATTCATGAGCTGATTTTTATTGTCCACAGCAGCGTTCTTGTTACTGGTCTAGTTTCCCATCCCTGTAGGTTGTGTTCAGCTGTGGTGTACTGTAACTTGCAAGCAGTCCCACAGTTCCCTGTCAGCCTTGTTTGTCTGTCTCTCTCCAGTCAAGACCGCCTCCTGTGCCTGGATGGAGGGGGCATCCGGGGCCTGGTGCTCATCCAGCTCCTCCTGGCTATTGAAAAGGCTGCGGGCCGTCCCATTCGTGAGATTTTTGACTGGATTGCAGGGACCAGCACTGGGGGAATCTTGGCCCTGGCTATTGCACACGGTGAGGACAGTGCAAGTAATAGGTTCAGGTGTTCCTCTGCATGTGGGGAGCGGGAGATGTGGGTTGGAAGCAGTCCCAAGAATGCAGGCTGAGACTACTTGTCCTGCCTAAGAAGGGAAGGGGTGTTCACTAATCAATGAAAGCCTGAGACCTGTTTTTGTGCTTGCTTCTCATGTCAGCTGGTCTTGAGCAACTTTCTATATTTCAGGAAGGCGTATAGTGGAGGAGTGCAATGTTCTGTTCTTCCCCCTCTCTATAAGGTGGCTTTGCAGCAGGGTCATTGGCACTTTCTGGTAGTGGGTAACTAAGCTCCAAACTTGTGCTTTTTGTTTAATCTTCCCAATGCTGCTGAAGTCCAGGAATGTGACAGGCAGCCAAGGGAGGGGATGGGACTGGGAATGACACCTCCCATTGCCCACTGGTCCTGGAAGGTCCAAGCTCTGATGCTCTGTTTGTTCTGCCTGCCCTTGCTTCCACCCTGTGCTCCTGCTGATGCTGTTGCCTGTCTCAGGGAAGTCCATGGACTACATGCGCTGCCTGTACTTCCGCATGAAGGACATGGTGTTCCAGGGGTCTCGGCCCTACGAGTCAGAGCCCCTGGACGAGTTCTTGAAGAAGGAATTTGGGGAAAACACCAAAATGACAGATGTCCAAAAACCCAAGTAAGTCCTGCCTGGGGTGGTACTGATTGGTGTTCTCACAAGTGTACTGTGGATCAGATGTTCAGCCTCTCCTTAGAGCAGATCTGGAGGAGTGTGATGTGCAGACAATTGGAGTCATAAGTGTGGTGTTTTCCATTTTATCCTTATTGTGTCATGTTCTGACCCCCAGGGTCATGGTAACAGGGACACTGTGTGACCGGCAGCCAGCTGAGCTCCACCTCTTCCGGAATTACCCTGTACCAGAGACAAAAACCTCCACAGAGTACAAGACAACTGCATCTTTCAAACCACTGACTCAGCCAGAAGGTAAGTGCTGACATACTGCAGTCCAGGCGGCTGATTAATTAGGGGTCCTTCCCTCGAAGACAGGAGATTGCTGATTTCTTCTCTCCTTGCTCTGAAAATGAGGATCTCTCAGGAATGGGTCATCCTTGATCTTGACTTAGTAGCTTGGTCTTAGAGGTGATTCCCTCTTCTCCCCTTCCCTCCTCCCTTGGCTTCTGTTGTGTCAGGAATGGGGGCAGGCTGAGATTTGTTGGAGATGGTGTCTGCTAGAGGAGGCCTGAGTGCCGTCAGTACGTTTTCTTGGGTCCTCAGGAGGTGGGTAACATGAAAAGGCTACATAACTCTGAAGCATGCAGCTGCCTCCAGCTTGCTGCTTCCTGTCTAGTAAACATAACTGGTTCACGCTCATAGTAGCGGCAGTGAAGCTGGTAGAGAGTAAATTTGGCCCAGGACACATAGGAAGTGATGAAAACATCTTTTTAAACCAACCCCTCCCCCCCCTCCACCCCTGGCCCCACACTTGCATATCCAAGCAGAGCCCCTTCTGTTGGAAGGAAGAGGCACAACTATCTGGGGCAGAGTCTTCTGGGATTGCAAGCATCTCCCTCCAGGCTGGTTTGCCCTGCACAAGCGAAGAAGGGGTGCTCTTTGCCCTAAGTGACACAGGAAAGATGCTGAAAGAGGCCCATCTGCTTCTTTCTCTCTCTCTGCAGACCAACTGGTGTGGCGTGCTGCCCGCTGCAGCGGTGCAGCTCCCACTTATTTCCGGCCAATTGGGCGCTTTTTGGATGGTGGGCTGCTAGCAAACAACCCGACCCTCGATGCCCTGACAGAAATCCATGAGTACAACAAGACACTGATCAAGAAGGTGAGGGAAATTCTGGCCATGACTGGTGGTATCTGAGGCTTTATTGGCTTCACTGAGCCTTCCTTGAAGGAGGAGATGGTTTGGGAATGGATGCTTCTCTAGCAGAAAAACAAGCTAGCACTGCAGCAGCCTGGAGGGATGTATGGAGGGGTATCTGTGTTGGGAATGGAGGCTTGGAGGTGAAATACCTCTTGCAGTAAGGTGTATGAGATGGGGAGGCAGGAATAATGGGAGAAGTCTTTGTCTGTGCTACTTTAACCAAGGATGGTTCAGTTGTTTTCTGTGGCTCATGACACAGCTCTGTGGGTCCTTTTTCTGCCCCCAAATAGATGGAGATGTTAGGGCACTCTGCATGGCTGAAGAGTGAATGTCTCCTATGGTTTGACCAGATGCTCAGAAAGATGACTATCTGCAGGTAGTAACTGCCCCCTGTAGCCAGGAGGGGACTTTTTTTCCCAAAACGGATATTGAGCCCTTAGCACTGAAAGAGTTGGACCGTTTCCTGGCCACCTACTCCCAGGATTTATCTGTGGAATGATCCCATGGGGCTGGATGTAGCAAGAGGTATAAGGGACAGGAATGTGCAACTGCTACCTTGTGAAGCCATGTAGGTTATGCCTGTCTTACCAGGAAGTACTAAAGGGAGGAGGTTAGGGAGGGGTAAGGGGAGAGAAAAGGCTTTTGAGCCTTTTGCTGTGTCTTACAGAGCCTCCCCAAGACTGTTTCACCTCAACTGTTGGTCCTTACAAACAAACTTTTTGTTCCTCTACAGGGGCAGAGGCAGAAAGTAAGAAAACTAGGGTTGGTGGTTTCCCTGGGGACAGGGAAGCCTCCGCAGGTCCCGGTGAGCTCTGTGGATGTTTTCCGCCCCTCCAACCCCTGGGAGCTGGCAAAGACTGTCTTTGGGGCCAGGGAGCTCGGCAAGATGCTGGTGGATTGTGTGAGTACTGGGAGGCAGGGGATGGTGGGAAGAAACTCTGGGCTTGCCTGTGAGAAGGGAGCAAAGGTTTCCAGTGTTCAGCTCCTTCCTTTTGGAAGGAAACTATTTCCTTGGCATTGCTCTGACTATAGCTAGTTCAAGGAACGGATGTAGTAGTGGGTGACCTGAGAATTGCTGGAGCAGAGCAGGTCTGAAGCCATGCCTGCCTGTTCAGTGTTTCAAGCACCAAGGGAAGGTGCAGTTCCTGCAGCAGCCCATGTGTAGGAAGGGCTGTGGTCAGTGACCCCTAAGAAAGTGAATTCATGAAACTCCCGAGTACTGCTTCCTGGAGGTGTTGAAAATGTTATCTGAGCAACCTGGACAAAAAAAAAAAAAATATCAAGCCTCAGAAAACAAAATCATTTGCTTTAAGGACAGCTTTGTTACTGCCATTGTGAGAATTAGCCAATGTTAGAAAAGTGGGAACATCACTAATAAAAAGCAGTAGTTCAGAGCTGTGGTCAGGAGTGTAATAGGCATATGTTCTTGCATGCTTCAAAAAGAAGCTCGTTAAGATGTTACGAATGAAAACAATTCAAGTGAATGAAAGCCAGAAAGATCATAATTAAGGTTCTGGCTGTAGTTTTAATTCTGTTGCTTTATCTTCTTTAAGCTTCCTAAAGCCAGAAGATACCTGGGAGGGTCCCTCTGCCTCCCTTGTCTTATGTCAGGCCTCTGTGGGAAATTGTCCCAGGATAGCTCAGATGACCTGCAGTGGTTGCAGACTCTACTGGTATTGAGCTTGTGGGACACAAATGGATAGAGGTAGTACCAAGAAAGTTGTGATTTGGAGCCTCCCAGAGGTTTCTTTAGGGGAATCCACTCTTCGCTCTGATGGAGGGCATCTTTGCTAACCAGGAGCCACTTGCTCCTGGTTCTCTTTCATTGTGGCTTGTGCAGTTCAGCTTGGTGCCAGGAGAGTGGCTTGCAGGCAGGGGGAGAGAAGCGTGACAACCAGGCTCTAAGTGTGGGCCTATTCTCCTGCAGTGCACTGATGCAGATGGCCCAGCTGTGGATCGTGCCAGGGCCTGGTGTGAGATGACAGATGTCCCATATTTCCGGTAAGAGCTTCCTTTCCGCTTTCTGCATAAAGCTTTTTTTAGCCCTCTCCCTTCAGACCTGGCTGCGGCATGAGTCATCCCAAATTGTGCTCCCACCAGAGGACTGCCTGCCCAGACCTGTCTTCCTGCCCCTTTGCCTCATGCCTCTGGCATATCAGAGTGCTGTGGCCCACTGTGTGACCTGATGCACTGGTCATGCTTTGTCCGGGATTGCTTATGGGGGCTATGAGGGTGCTGTCTAACAGGGTCCTTTGAGGATATGCATCCTGCCCTATTCCACCTTGGGGTACTGCACAGAGTGCTTTGAGACTTCTGTCTTAGACACTGTCAGTTGCTGAATCATGGCTTGCTATGAGCGATGTCTTGGGCCTTAAAGGAGAAGCAAGGCCATGGCTGTGCTCTGCAAGCCTCCTGGATAGAGGGGAAGTGAGTGCCTGAGACAGCGGGAGCCAGTTTGCACAAGTCTTGTGCTGAGTATGTTTTGCTGCCTTGTCCTGTTGATGTCTGCCCAGCTGGTGATACTGTCCTGGTATACACAGGCTGAGTCCTCAGCTGCACACAGACGTGATGTTGGACGAGGTGAACGACACAGTGCTGGTGAACACCCTCTGGGACACACAGCTGTACATCTACCAGCAGCGGGAGCAGTTTGAGCAGCTGGTGCAGCACCTTCTCGCCCGATGACTCACCTGGAGCTGCCTGTTCAGCATCCCTATGGCAAGGAGCGGCAGTCACTGAAATGGATGTGATTTGCTCTTGAATCAAGATGTTGGGGTGAGGGAAGGGAATAATAATAAATAGGAATTAATATTTAATAGACAACAGTGCACATGCACATGTTCCAGAACACATACACATGTATTTCAGGACAGCTGTGAAATTCTCATGTGTGGAGGACTATTCTCTCTGAACTGTAGCCCAGTCTCTGGTATTTGTGCTTGAAGCCCCCTTTGGTGTTGCTGCCCTGATATGTGACTGTACAGCTCTTCCCAGCAGCTGGAGTTCCCACCTGTTTTGTGCTTTAGCAGTTGGAGACTGTCTTCTGTCTGTGCAGCACCTCTAATGGCACAGCTCTATGCACCTTCCCACATTGCAAAACAGGCCAATGCCAGATAAAGCTTCTAGGATTAGCTTCCCTGCTTGGGTCAAGGTGTTTTAATGTGTGTAGTGTGGGGAAAGGGATTCTTTTTCCCTCAATACAGCCTATTTGAAGGGCTGTAGGAACTTTGTAACTTTCTCCAGTACGTCTGGACACAGAATAGTCCATTTGGCCTTGGGAGAAGGGGAAAACTTTTGTGAATCAGTTGTATTCTGTAGCCCTTTCCCCTTTTCCCTCAGAGATGGGTTGGCAACCCAGGTTCTGACTGCCTCATGGGGAGCAGACCCCAACAGAGGTGATGAAGCTGGGAGGTGCATTCTGATGACTGTTTAGTGCCCTCTAACTTGCTGTGATACCCTTTGCACAGGCTTAAGATGAGAGACTATATCCTTGGCTTGGTAGAGAGATTGGACTGAGTTAATTGGGGGAGTCATCAATCAGTTGGTTATCTGTCTTTATTCTTAATGTGCAATTGAAATGCTCTGAGATCAACTCCTACCAAAAAAAGCTGACCATGTGAAAAGTTGGATTTCTCTTAGTTTTCTTTTACTGCTGAAAAATCTCATCATGACTTCTGCACTACTCAAAGTTTCTGCAGTATGTTTTGCAGTATTTATAAGTGACTTGTATCTGTTTAGAAGAGTTTTGAGGAAGGAACTGGAATAACTGGAACTGTGAATTCTTAATATTTTGTCTTTGACTGGAGGGACTACTGTTGTGAACAGTGCTTCTATGCAAATACTAATGTGACCTGAAATAAAGAGAGGTTTGGATTCAGTTCCACTGTAATGCAGCCCATGGTTGTCTTGTCTCTCTTCATCCTGCAAGGTCCCAGAGGACTTTGAGCTTTTGGACTATGCGTTTCTTACACGTAGCAAATAAGAAACTGGGGACCTTGAGACATGGAATTATGCCCTTTATGTGGACTGAAGAGATGAATGGCCTGTTCCTTAAGCCAGGCCTGGGGGTGTTTGAGTGGTGTGGGTGCGTTGGCTGTCCTACAAAATACAGCATTACAAAGCTTGGCTTATCAGTTGCAGCCGGTGGAGATGCTTTGGGTCAGCTCTGACATGAAGATCCACCTGGACTTTGGCCAGGCATAAGAAGAAACACTGAAATCCCTCGGGATACAAATGACTAGAGATAGGGCTTTAGCTTTGTTATCCCCAAAATAATTCCTGGAGGAGGAAAATGCTGCAAGATTGATTGACCTGGTGCCCACTGATAGCTAGGGGACATGGCTAACAGGAGTATGGGTGCTGATTGAGCCATGAATAAGGCTGAAAACTGATTACCTGCCTTCCGATCTTTATTTTCATGAAGATTGTGGACTAAAAGGGTTATTAATATGGAGCAAAGGTTTTATTTCCCTCACGTGATGGAGGGGCTCACCTTGAGGAAGGTGTCTTGGTGGAATATTGAGTACAAAACCTTGCATCTCGGGATGGAGAGAACAAATGCTCCCTTCAGCTCTTTGCCTGTGACTTGTGCTCTCCCCCTCTCTTTATACGTCTGCACCACCTGCAAGGACTTCCCAGGATGATGCTGTGCTTGGGATCCTGGCAGGCAGGGAGAGCAGGATGGTTCAGGCACAGGCTTGTGCCAGAAATTAGGGAGCCTCAGTGAGACCAGGAGTGGGAGGGAGGCTTGGGACCCAAAAGGTTGAGACTTGGGGTGGGGGAAATACTGGGCAGGGAAGCAGTTAAACCTATTTTGAGCTTTACTTACTTTTTTTTTTCCCCCACTGCTATTTCATTGCTGCCTGCAATCACAAGCTGACAGGCATCTCCTGGCTTGCAGTACCTGTGGGTGAGGGACCTGAAAATGCTCTGCTAGCAGAGTGAGGCTGAGCAAGTTATCTCATAGCAGTGGGAGTGGCAGAGGCAGCAAGCCATAAGGAGGTTATTCTGGCAGGTGGCTGGCTCTGCAGGTGTTGGGATGGGGTGGGGGGGCTGGGTACTGAACCAGCAATCAATAATTAAAGGGGGTAGTCACATGCCCTTGCTGGCTGTTGCAGGATTCCTCTCTCCACAGAGTCTGGTTACATCCAGAGATCAAGTTCCAACCTTCTGGCTGGTGAATTATTAAACTCCAGCAGTGCTCCATTCCCTTTGTACCATGTACGTGTCTTTCTGCTGTTGTGCCTTTCCAGTGACAGACTCCTTCCATCCAGCTGGCACTGTGGAAGCAGGGTCCTCCGTGCCAGTATAACACCTCGCGCTCTCCTTCACTCCCTCCTTCTGTGCGGGAGAGGAAAAAGTCTCAGGAGATGGAGCTGTCCTACAGATCCACCATCTCCATCTATAAGGTGAGTCCTGGCACCAAAGGCTGCTCCTGGACACCAAGGGGAGACATGCAGTCAGGAGAAAGAGAACAGCTTTCTGCAGAAGGCTCCTATGGGTGGATGGCTGAGGGCTGGATGCCTCCCTGGGCAGAACTGGAGCAGCTCCTGTGGGCTGCATTTGAGAGCAGACCACTGGCGGGAGGGAAGTGTGGTGTAGGTCTTAGGGCAGATCTAGGAAGAAATTGGGCAACCTGGGTGGTTTGGACACAGAGCATGCTTAGAAAGGGTAATATGCCTACATTGCCTGTACTGAGCAAGAGTTAAGTCGGCTGTTTTCCCCTGTGCTGGAAGGAGCAGTTGGATCTCGCTGACACTTCCCTGTGCACATCTGCGCTCCAGCAAGGTGGCGAGGGCTGGGAGAACAGAGAATTCCTTATTTCATCCTCTAATCTCTCTTTTGTGCAGCAGATAGCTGCTATGTTGTAGGCAATAAACACCTTTGATAAATACAGCAGATAAAAGCTGAGATACTTGTTTAAAACAGTCCATCCCTCCTTTTATCAAGCTCTTAAATCTGGTGGTGCAGCAAACCCTGGCCAGGAAGAAGGCACTTTTATCCCTGGATAACAAGTGTGGGCCATCGCCCAGGCAGGCTCGGGAGGGGGAAAGGTTGCTCTCACAGGTCTCCTTGCAGTTAACTCCCGTCTGTAGTGAGTACGGGGAGATGGAGTAGGCCTTGGAAGAAACGCATCTTCAAGTGATGACTTGACTTTCCAGTGGATTACCTTGCCTTCTGGCATTGCTTCACTCCTGGCTGGCTGGAGAGGACTTGGGGCAGCCAAAGGTCTTAGTTATTTCCAACACGGGAGTTGAATTTGCATGTGGCCATCCATTGTTGTGTCCAAGGGAGCTCCCGGGGTTGCTGTCGGACCCAGCCGAACCACAGCAGGAGAACATCAGCCTGCTGCGGTTTCTGGAGCATGGGGAAGACTGGTAATAACCTGCTTCTGCTTGGCCAGAGTATTCTGGACCAGTTCAACCCTGCGCTGGAGAACCTGGTATACCTGGGGAACAACTACCTGCGTGCCTTCCACGGTGAGTGGTGTCCTGCATGGCCCAGGCCCCAGACCATGCTGCTGTGTGTCTGTCCTGGGCATCCCCTATGCATCAGGAGGGGCCACCGTCACCTGGGGCAAAGCCATCGGTCTCCCCTTGCATGTCCTGAGCTGCTCTGATGCACTTTTCTCCTGCTCCAGGACCTATTGTTGCTGTTAGGTGCGGAGGGGGAGAGATGGGGTGGCCCCTGTGCATTGCTTGTTGGGGCTGGTGATGCTGAGAGGTGGGTCATATCCTTACCTCCCTGCTCCTCTCCTTGCAGCATTATCTGAAGCAGCTGAAGTCTATTTTAAAGCAATTGAGAAGATTGGGGAGCAAGCGCTGCAGAGCTCCACCTCACACGTGCTGGGTAAGGCTCTCCCAGCTTGCCATCCCCTGCCCTGTGATGAGCTACAACTAAATTCTTTGGCATTGCCCCTTAGCCTCTCCCTTTCCAGGTGTTTGTGGGGGAGGAAGACAGTTCCTCTACATGGTGGCCCACAGTGCCAGGCCCTGTCCAGGCAACGAGAGTCAGGTTTATTGTGTGGCCTTGAAAAGCCCCCTAAAGCCCAGCACTCCCCCCCATGAGATCAGTGACTGGGCCCAGCTCCTGGGCAAGGACCTCAGTGATGGACCTGCTGCAGAAATCATTCTTTGCCAAATCAGCCTGCCCTGAGATTTGAAGTTTTCTCAGAGGAACCATTTTCTTCCTTGCAGCTGTGAGGGAAAATCTTGAGAGTATAGACTGGCAATACCTGATAGATTACTGTCTTCCTGAGCCTGCAGCCAGCTGAAACTGCAACTCAGATTTGAGGCGCTTACGTTCAGTGGTGCCATTTCATTCTGAAGCCTAATGGTGGCTGCTAAAAAAATATGTTTGGGGAACTGTTTACTGCTAAGTATTTTAGTAAAAAGCTTCTAGCAAGATGCGTTCCTCCTGCAATCTCCTATGTCATCTACACCATCCAAGTTGTTCCTCTGCTTTCTGTCATCAGTCTCTTCATTTCACAGTTTCAAATACTAACATTGGTGACTCAGGGCCAAACACAGCATCGACAATGAGGGGAAGCACAGGAAGGTGCAGCACTGCACCTGCTCTCTAGTATGGCCAGAACTGTGCATTGCATCGGAGGTACCAGTGGGGACAGAAAGGGGATCTGTGGAGGCTGTGGCAGTGGGGAAATACAGCACAGCCTGCCCAGGTGTCCAGAGTCCGTGGCAGAGCCTAGTTTGCCTGTTGGCACCTTGGCCTGTAGCAGAGCACTGGTCTGGGAGTTCCTTGGGCTGTAGTATTCCTGTGTTGGCAGCAACTGAGGCCTGGAGATCAGTGCCAGAGCCGAGCCCCAGGAAGCCGGCTACAAGCCTCTCTCAGGGTACAGAAAGTAGCGCACTGCAATATCTGTTGGACTTTCACACCTGTATATCAGTCTGCTGAATCTCATGCAGCTGGCAGGTCCCCATAACAGCAACTTTGCTCTACCTCTGTAGGAGCACGAGAAAGTGGCTGTGGTGTTTTTCCACCCTTTCCTCTCTCTTTCCCTGAAGGTGATATTCTGATGCAGATGTCCAACACGCAGAGACTCCTGAACTCTGATTTGGAAGTTGTGGTGAGTGTCTTTCCTGGGGGCTGATGCAGGTGGGGAATAGAAGAACCTCCTGTCCCACAGGTTGCCAGCGTTTGCCCAGGTTGCCCCATCTCCTGCCCTCTCACATGTCTGCCAGCAGGTGCCTGCCTCCCTGACATCCCTGATGTACATGACAGAGATGTGCTATGGAAGTGGCATGTCTAGAGCCTGGCTGCTGTTCAGTTTTGGGGCTGTCTGGGGACTGTCTCCACCTCTCCATGGGCAAGAGGTGGTGGGTGCACAGCAGACTGAGCAATGCCTGGCTCTGAGGATGAAGCCTGGCTGTCTGCTCTTTCTTTCGGTGGCACTGGTGGGACAAGAGTAGATGCTAACCTTTCCTGACAGCTGCTGTTTGCTCCTTGTGTTGAAGCTCAGGGACTTGTGGTCTGGTGGGTACTGAAATGGCATTGCGTGGCATGCTGTGCAACCCCAGGCTGCAGAGCTGCTCCACTGGAGCCGTAATGGCAGGAGATGCACATGTCTGGCCTCTACATGGGGGCTGGAGTTGGGCAGCAAGAGTCGCTGGCTCTGTGGGATTTGTGGGGCCACCCCACGCTGTGGTGCATGTAAGACCATACAGCAAAGGGATGAGCTTGATGACTCCTTTGCCTCTTCCAGGCTCAGACCTTCCACGTGGACTTGCTGCAGCACATGGAGAAGAACACCAAAATGGATGTGCAGTTCATTAGTGTGAGTGACAAACTCCCCTTCTCAGCTCTGCTCATTTCCCTCTCCCCTCAACCCAACAGCTCTTGCTTGAGCTCCTGAAGTTTCTCAGGTTTCTAGAGCAGGAGTTAGGGGGGGCTTCTCTCCATCTTCCCTCATGGGCTGTATACTCCTGGTCTGGCTGAGGATGGAGGGATAAAGAAGCCAAGTAACTGTTCTTTGTGCAGTGAGACTTGTGGAGTGCTTCAATGGGGCTGGGGTACTTGGCATCCTGGTACCAAAGCTCCTGACTTTTCCAGTCTACAGGCTCTGCATGGGTGTGAGTCCTGTACATTGGCCTATGCCATTGTAGCCAGACTGGCCATGCTAGCATGTAGCCTCACAGGGAGAGAGAGACCTGGGGGCTTGCTCTCAGTGTGGCAGGAGCTGGGAGACAGTTCTTGCTCCTTCATCTTGAGGCTTATCAATGCTGTAGGACCCTTCAAAATAAAGAGGAAGGAAAAGAAAGAAAGGGGGCTAGACTCTTTTTCAAGAGTTCCAGGTGATGCCTGCTTTCAGGGGGCACCAAATGTTCAGTCACCCATCAGTGGGGCCTGTGCTCTGCCACAGCATGCCTGGGGCTCTGGTTCCTCATTGTGCCTGGTTTCTCCCTGGCAGGAGAGCCAAAAGCAGTATGAGCTGGAGTACCGGCGTAGAGCCACCAACCTGGATAAGTGCATGGCAGAGCTGTGGAGAATGGAGAGGGCCCGTGATAAAAATGCACGGGAAATGAAGGTGAGCTGTGATTGCAGGAAGTGGAGTGGAAAATGAATCTGATGATTCCTCTGGAGCTAGGACTGATTTCTGAGCAGCCTCATCCTTCCTTGGAAGCCAATAGATTTTGTCCTGAATTTCAAAAGACAGTGGGTTTATCTGGAAAGGAAGAAACTCCTTTTTTGCAGCATGCTGCTGACCTGTGGAACTCATTTGTGCAGTATCAGCCAAGCCTTTACCTCATTTAACAACCTTAACTGTGCAAGGGCTGGGTCCCTGCGACTCTGCCCTGGCCCCTCTGTGCTGCTCCAGCACTGCAAGTAGACTGGGAAGCTGGTAGACGAGACCACTCCTTTCAATCCTTCCACTCCCACATGCCTAGGTGAGCTTACTGCTAGATTTATGCTGACCCCTCCGTCCCTCCCTCTCTCTTTCCCCTGTGGCCCAGGAGAACGTGATACGATTGCGTTCAGAGATGCAGGCATTCATCTCCGAGAGCCAGAGAGCTGCTGAGCTGGAAGAGAAACGCCGATACCGCTTTCTGGCTGAAAAACACCAGCTGCTCTCCAACACCCTCCTCCAGTTCTACAGCAGGGTATGGCCTTGGCATTTGGGGGGCTGGAGGGGGCACAGAGACAGGAGGACCCTGGGGCTGGGCAACCCTGTGGGTGAAGGCAGCGTCTAAATATGGACTGGGCAGAAAACAATTTCATTTCTTGCTGTGGAGTGCAGGCTGACTGTACTCAGCTGGGGGAGAACAGCCTGGGGCCGGGGAGAGGGCAATGATAGGGCTTACATGGGGTTACTTGAGTGTGTGAGTGATGGGAGAGGGAAGGGTGATGTAGTCATTTGTGGCAGCAAGCCATCTTTGGGACCACAGGGTCTTTACTGGAGAGTAGCATGCTAGACATTCACTCCTGCGGGATTCTGCTCAGCTGCTCCCACAAACCTAATTGTCTCTCTTCCCCCCACCCCCCCTTCCCCCCCTTCCCCCCCTTCCCCCCCTTCCCCCTTCCCCCCCCCTTCCCCCCCCTCTTCCCCCCCCTCTTCCCCCCCCTCTTCCCCCCCCTCTTCCCCCCCCTCTTCCCCCCCCTCTTCCCCCCCCTCTTCCCCCACCTTCCCCCCCTTCTCCCCCCTTCCCCCCCTTCCCTCTCTCTTACCCCCTCTCTCTCTTACCCCCTCTCTCTCTTACCCCCTCTCTCTCTTACCCCCTCTCTCTCTTACCCCCTCTCTCTCTTACCCCCCCCTTACCCCCCCCTTACCCCCCCCTTACCCCCCCTTACCCCCCCGCTTCCCCCCTTCCCCCCCTTCCC